>NC_091989.1:146034038-146691622 GCF_044704955.1 Pristiophorus japonicus
AGAACACGCCAGGTAAATGTGTTGGGTTCTCAGTGACTCTCTATTGCTTTGGCAAGTTGACTGCTGCAGAAATAGTATAAAAGCGACCATTTCACAGCTGTTCACTTTCCAATGTCAGAAGATGAAGCCTTCAGGATTTGGAAGAAACTTTTGAGCTGTATGCAGATTGAAAGTGTTTGCAGTGAACTCTCTATTTACTGTCACCTCCTTGGAGCAACCTCTCTCACCATTGACAGATCGCTCCTGTCATTTCAACCTCACCTACTGTGATGTGTATGCCTGGGTTTACCTGCCACCAGGGGGAGCGACCGTCGAAGGTCATTGAGCCACAGACACACATGTGCAGCCCTTGTATATAAAGAAAGCCTCCATGTTTAGTCCTCACTTTGAGAACTAATAAAGTAGAGTCAGATTGCACGTGATTGAGTTCACGGCACTAAGCCTATTGAGTTATTGCCTACACAACATTTGGCAATGAGGCACAATACGAAATTTCACACACACAAAAAAAAGTGAGCACCGTTGGAATCTTGGTGCAATTCGTGGAGAGAGAAGATTGGGAGGCTTTTACAGATCACCTCGACCCAATACTTCGTGGCCAACAAGATGGATGAAGATACTGACGCAGTTAGGCACAGGGCGGTTTTCCTCATGATTTCTGGTCCAAAAATCTATGGCCTCATAAAGAATCTGCTCTCACCTGCACATCCAATGGAAAAGACCTATGAGAAATTGTGTGCTCTGATTCGGGACCATTTCAAACCTAAAGAAGGCATCATTTTCTTGCGATATTGCTCTTACAAGCATGTTCATTCTGAGGGCCAAGACGTGGCGGAATTTGTTGCCGACCTGAGACATCTTGCTGGGCCATGTAAATTTGGAAGCGCGTTGGAAGACATGCTGTGTGAAGTCTTTGTAATCGGCAGATATCCTCGCGGAGTCGGAACTCCACGGCAAGTACTGTGCACCAGATTGTGTCGTCGATTGGCAGAGCTGCAGCTGGCAGGGCCCACCCGACAGTGTTTGCGAAACCTGTAACTGCTCGAAGTCCGCCATTGGGCAAAATCGAATTTCACCCTGTTGGCGTTGTGGGGGCAATCATCGGCCTCATCAGTGCCGTTTCAGACAGTATATTTGTAGAGGCTGTGCAAAAATGAGGCACCTTCAGCAGATGTGTCCGCAGCTCAGTAAGCATGCTGTGACACACCACGTGGATGATGATGACCGATCCAGAGCAGATCCGGCAATGCAACCCGAGATATCCGAAGAGGAAGGGTATATTTTACATTCGTTCCTGACAAAGAGCCAACCGATAATGATTGAAGCAAAATTGAACAGCGTGCCGGTATCTATGGAATTAGACACGGGTGTGAGTTAGTCAATTATGAGCCAGAGGACTTTCGAAAAGCTATCGGACACCAAGGCCGTGAAACCCAAGCTGAGTCCAGGAAATGCAAAATTGCGTACCTACACCAAAGAGCTCATACCAGTGATTGGCAGTGCAGCAGTCAAGGTGTCGTATGATGGGGCGGTTCATGATCTATCGCTGTGGATCGTTCCAGGCAATGGTCCAACGCTGTTCGCAGGAGTTGGCTCGAAAAAATAAAGTGGAACTGGAACGATATTAAAGCTTTGTCATCGATGGATGATGCTTCGTGTGCCCAAGTGCTGAGCAAATTTCCCTCATTGTTTGAACCGGGCATCGGCAACTTCACGGGAGCTAAGGAGCAGATCCACCTGGACTCGGATGTAAGACCCGTCCATCACAAAGCTCGGGTGGTTCCGTACATGATAAGGGAGTGGGTCAAAATTGAACTGGACAGAAGGGGTCATTTCACCGGTTGAATTTAAGGAATGGGCTAGTTCCATTGTTCCTGTGCTAAGGAGTGATGGCACTGTCAGGATTTATGGAGACTACAAGGTTACGATCAACCGTGTTTCGAAACAGGATCAGGACTCGTTACGAAAGGCTGATGGCCTATTTGCAATGCTAACCGGGGGAAAGTCGTTCACCAAATTGGATCTGGCGTCAGCCTATATGATACAGGAGCTTGTCGAATCGTCAAAGAAACTTACGTGCATCAATACCCATAAAGGGCCGTTCATTTATAACAGGTATCCTTTCCGAATTCGCTCGGCTGCAGCCATACTTCAGAGAAAGATGGAGAGTTTACTGAAGTCCGTCCCTAGAACCGTGGTTCCAAGACGACATTCTGGTCACAGGTTGTGACACTGCCGAACACCTGCACAACCTGGAAGAGGTTCTACATCGTCTGGATAAAGTGGGGCTCAGGCTGAAGCGTTCAAAGTGAGTCTTTATGGCACTGGAAGTTGAATTCCTGGGAAGGAAGATTGCTGTAGATGGCATCAGGCCTACGGATTCGAAAACAGAGGCCATCAAAAATGCACCCAGACCCCAGAATGTGATGGAGCTGTGTTTGTTCCATGGTCTTCTCAATTACTTTGGTAATTTCTTACCTAAATTGAGCACGTTATTAGAGCCACTGCACATGCTGCTCAGAAAAGGCGACAACTGGGTTTGGGGTGTATTTCAAGACAGGGCCTTTGAGAAGGCTAGAAATCTGCTTTGTCCCAACAAATTGCTGGTACATTATGACCTGTGCAAGCATTTAGTATTGACCTGTGATGCTCCATCACATGGGGTTGGTTGCGTGCTCCAACAATCCAATGAGCCGGGCAAACCGTCTGTGGGGCACCAATATATGGCCTCATGAAGAATCTGCTCACTCCAGCGAAACCCACGGAGAAATCATATGACGATTTGTGCACACTAGTCCAAGAGCATTTGAACCCGAAGGAAAGCGTCTGATGGCGAGGTATCGGTCCTACACCTACAAAGGGTCTGAAGGCCAGGAAGTGGCGAGTTATGTTGCCGAGCTGAGATGCCTTGCAGGACATTGAAAATTTGAAGAACATGCTCAGAGACTTTTTCGTTCTTGGTATTGGCCACGAAACCATACTTCGCAAACTTTAACTGTAGAGACCCCAACCTTGAGTAAGGCCATAGCGATAGCCCAGGCGTTCATTGTCACCAGTGACAATACTAAGCAAATCTCTCAGCACAAAAATGCTGCTACAAGTACTGTGAACAAAGTGATGTTGTTTTTGAATCATAATGTACAGGCAGGTCACACATACCTGCAGCTACACGTCTGCAGATGTCTCAGAGTCCACCATCAAGGGTGATGAATGCAAGGCCATTAACACCTTGTTGGTGATGCAGGGGTGATCATCATTTCCATTCATGCTGATTCAAAGGATACGTTTGCAAGGGCTGTGGAACAATGGGACACCTCCAATGAGAGTGCAGGCGAGCTGCTAAGCCTGTTAAACCTGCAAACCATCAGGTTGCAGAGGAACACAGATCCATAGAGGATCACTACGAACCAGAGCCTCAGATAGAGGAGGCAGAGGTACATGGGGTGCACACATTCACCAAGAATTGTCCCCCGATAATGCTGAATGTTGAACTAAATGGACTCCCGGTGTCAATGGAGCTGGACACGGGCGCGAGCCAGTCCATCATGGGCAAAAAGACTTTCAAAACGTTGTGGTGCAACAAGGCCTCAAGGCCAGTCTTAACTCCAGTTCGCACGAGACGAAGAACGTACACTAAAGAACTGATTCCTGTGATCGGCAGTGCTACCGTAAAGGTTTCCTACAATGGAGGGGTGCACAAGCTATCAGTCTGGGTGGTACCGGGTGATGGTCCCACGCTGCTCGGCAGGAGCTGGCTGGGAAAGATACGCTGGAACTGGGACGACGTCCAAGCGCTATCGCCCGCTGACGACACTGCGTATGTCCAGGTATTAAACAAATTTCCTTCGCTGTTCGAACCAGGCATCAGGAAATTCCAAGGAGCAAAAGTGCAGATCCACCTAATTCCGGGGGCGCAACGCATCCATCACAAGGCGAGAGCAGTTCCATACATGATGAGAGAAAGGGTAGAGATCAAGCTAGACCAGCTGCAATGAGAGGGCATCATTTCATCGATCGAGTTCAGCAAGTGGGCCAGTCCCATTGTCCTAGTCCTCAAGGGAGACGGCACCGTCAGAATCTATGGCGATTACAAAGTAACTATCAATCGTTTCTCCCTGCAGGACCAATACCCACTACCAAAAGCCGAGGACCTCTTTGCAATGCTGGCGGGAGGAAAGACATTCACGAAATTGGATCTGACTTCAGCCTACATGATGCAGGAACTGGAGGAATCATCGAAGGCCCTCACCTGCATCAACACGCACAAAGGCCTTTTTGTTGATAACAGATGCCTTTTTGGAATCTGATCAGCGGCAGCAATATTCCAGAGAAACATGGAAAGTTTACTGAAGTCGGTCCCGCACACCGTGGTCTTCCAGGACGACATCTTGGTCACAGGTCCGAACACAGTCGAGCACCTGCAGAACCTGGAGGAGGTTCTTAGTCGACTCAACCGCTTGGGGCTCAGGTTAAAATGCGCTCGAAGCGCATTTTCCTGGCGTCTGAAGTGGAGTTCCTGGGAAGGAGGATTGCGCAGACGGCATCAGGCCCACCAACGCGAAGACGGAGGCAATCGAGAACGTACCAAGGCCACTGAACGTGACGGAGCTGCGGTCATTTCTGGGACTCTTGAACTACTTTGGTAACTTCTTACCGGGTCTCAGCACCCTGCTAGAACCACTACATGTCTTACTACGAAAAGGGGGCAAATGGGTTTGGGGCAAAAGCCAAGAAAATGCCTTTGTAAAAGCGAGAAAATTGTTATGCTCAAACAAATTGCTTGTGTTTTATGATCCATGTAAGCGTTTGGTACTAGCATGTGATGCGTCGTCATATGGCGTCGGGTGTGTATTGCAACAAGCTACTGATTTCGGGAAACTGCAACCGGTTGCTTATGCATCCAGGAGTCTGTCTAAGGCTGAGAGAGCCTCCAGCATGATTGAAAAAGAAGCGTGTGTCTATGTGGTAAAGAAAATGCATCAATACCTGTTTCGGCTAAAATTCGAATTGGAAACTGACCATAAGCCACTTATATCCCTGTTTTCCGAGAGTAAAGGGATAAATACTAACGCATTGGCCCACATCCAGAGATGGGTGCTCACGTTGTCCGTATACAACTACGCCATCCACCACAGGCCAGGCACAGAAAACTGCGCCGATGTTCTCAGTAGGCTGCCATTGCACACCATGGGGACACCGCAGATCTAGCCATGGTTATGGAAGCATTTGAGAGTGAGCAATCACCCATCACAGCCCAGCAGATCAAAACCTGGTCAAGCCAGGATCCCTTATTATCTCTAGTCAAAAGCTGTGTGCTTCATGGGAGCTGGTCCAGTGTCCCAATGGAAATGCAGGAAGAGATAAAGCCGTTCCAGCGGTGCAAAGATGAAATGTCTACCCAAGCAGACTGCCTTCTGTGGGGCAATCGAATAGTGGTCCCCAAGAAGGGCAGAGACACCTTTATCAATGACCCCCATAGTACCCACCCAGACATCCTAACGATGAAAACGATAGCCAGATCCCAAGTGTGGTGGCCCGGTATCGATGCGGACTTAGAGTCCTGCGTTCACGGATGTAATACATGCTCGCAGTTAAGCAATGTTCCCAGGGAGGCGCCGCTAAGTTTATGATCTTGGCCCTCCAAATCGTGGTCTAGGGTACACATCGACTATGCAGGCCCGTTCTTGGGTAAAGGTTCCTTGTGGTTGTAGACACGTACTCCAAGTGGAGCGACCGTCGGAGGTCATTGATCCACAGACACACACGTGCAGCCCTTGTATATAAAGAAAACCTCCATGTTTAATCCTCACTTTGAGAACTAATAAAGTAGTCAGGTTGCACCTGATTGAGTTCATGGTACTAAGCCTATTGAGTTATTGCATACGCAACACCTACCATCTATTCCAGCAGCATCGGTGCCCTTGAAAAAATCTCACCTTGGTCCTCAGAATCCCACAACGATCAGCCCCAACACCAATATCACTAAACACACCAATATCACCAACAACAACACCAAACTTCTCTGCAATCACCTGATGCTGGACAGGACACAGGACATCAGCACCTGGCCAAATTGCTGACCTGGACGACAGGGATGGCCTCACCATGGCCAGATTTACTTCACTTGATGCTGTGCACTCTGGCTGCCACATGATGCACCAGCACCATTTTTCATCCCTGCAATGCCCAAGCCATTTCTTTCACACTCAGCACCATTGTGGGGGGGGTACCGTTATGTCTGACTATTCACTACAACTCACTAAGCAACTTCCAAAGGTGCACACAAATCTGTCCAAATACGCAAAGTCTTCAAAATAAAGATTTCAATGTCTGACAACACATTAACAGAAAGTCTACATGAACATTGGCTAAAACAATCAGGTGTCTTCCCTTGCGTTTTGTTAGTTGGTATGATTGGACAAGGATGATGAGTGTGAGGGGTGGCTAGTGAGATGGGGAAGTGATAATGTAAATACAGAAAGAGAGGGATGGGTGGAGGTGCAAGGTCAGTTGCTGTGAGTAAGGATGTTCAGGAGTAGGGTAGGGAAGGCAAAGTGATGGGAATGTGATGAGTGATGCAGCAGGATAAGGTTGAGTGTGACTTTGAAGTAACATTTCATGATATACTGAGATCATTGAAAGGTTTGCACCAGAGCAGCCAGGTCCTCCTGACGACATCCCTGCTTGTGTCCCCCTGTGCAATGTGCACCCAGGCTGTGTTGGTGTCCTGTGGAAGTCTCTTCTGTCCATTAGAAGGGAGGAGAACCTCCCTGCATGCTGTGACTCCCTCCATATTAATCTGGAGGGAGTCATGAGAGAGCATGAGTGCAGCCCTGCACCTTGATGCAGCGCTTGTCAGTGTTTGCAGCACCTCAATGCTGTAGAACACTGACAGAACAACTGTCAAAAGAAAGTTGGCCGTGGTCCTATTAAGGAAACCGGCTGATGACGAGTCATCAGATGACGTCATCAGACCCACTTCCTGTTAATTGTCCGGGAACCCCGCAGGGCGGGCTTAACAAGGCCCATTAATGGGAGATTGCTGTCAGAGGGCGGGCTGGAGCCGAGAGCGCGTTTCCCACACAGCATTGATGCTGCCCGCACCCAACTCGTCCTCATTGGTGAGATCATGGCCTATGAGACTGTAGCAAACTCAAAATGTATTTGTAGTTGTTCAGACTGACTTCAGTAGGCTGTATAGGAGCATTACATCCTCGCGCCACAATATGCCAACTGACTGAGGTCAATCAGATGTGCAAACTGTCAAATACTCTGGGTTGCTGTGTGGCTTCATGGAACACAAAAGGTGGAATTTTAACTCCCCAGGATAGCTGGGAGAAGTGGTTAAAAACTGAAAAATGGAAAACCCGCTACCAATGCGCCCACGTGGTTTTAACAGAGGCAGCTTGGGGACGGGCGACTAAGCTGCTCTCCAGAGGCAGTTCCCTAATATAGTTACGATAATATGCTGCACAGTTTAAATTTTAGCTGCTTTTAACAGTTAATATCAGCGGGCTCGGGAAACCCAGTAGATGAAGGGTGGCATAAACGGCTGGATCTATCAGGTAAGTATATTTACAGCACTGTTTATGGATCAGGAGGAGCACGAGTGCTTTTTCACCGGTCCCCCAAGCTAACCTGTTTCCCACTCCCCTGCAATCCCCCTGCGATCTATCTCGGCCCCCTCCCGATCACTCCGGCCCACGACCGATCTCTCCAAGGCCCACGATCTCTCCATGACCCTACACCCCCACCCCCCATGATCTCTCCGCCATCCCCCCCCCCCACCCCATGGATATCTCCGGCCCCAAACCAATATCTCCACAGCCCCCACTCTATCTGCAGTCCAACTCCAGATTTCTCTGGTCTGCAATCGATCCACGCGCCCCCACCCCCCCACCACCCAACAATGTCTCAGCCCCCCGAGCGATCTCTCCCTCGCAGCTGTGGCCTGGTGCTGCAGGCCATCCGCGCCACCACCCCCACTCCACCCCCACCCCTGCCCCCTTCCGGACAGTCAGCCTCTCAATCTGACTAGATTCCAAATGGGAAACCAACTCCAAAACGTTAAATTCAGCAGTACTTCCAGGAAACCCTACTTCCCGGCTGCTGCACCTCCTGCCCGCTCACTCCCCACCTCCCGGTAAATATCGGAGCCAAAGTCACTAGTCCAATCTCCTTCTGATTTAGAATACCCCATGAGTATAGTCACCACAAGGTGTAGTGGTGATCCATATAAATAAGTTAAATCTCAGTTTGGATCCCTAAGGGCGATTTTAACCCTACCTGACTGATGAGAGCCTCTCCATTTGCGCCGTCTGCTATTTTAACCAAAACATTTTTTTTTAAGTCAGTCGAGGCAGGCGGGCCCTCATTAATAGACACAAATTGTGGTCCTGTGAAGCAATTGGACCCCAACACTATTTTAACGCAAAATAACAGAAGTCCTGCTCAGTGGCCAACCTGCCAGTAAAACCTAGCGAGATCAGTTTTTCAGAACCACTAAAGCAGTATTTAAAAAAGCACTTACCAGATTTGGATGATAGGAGCTGTGTGCCACTGTGCTGTTTGTTTTGCCAGGAGAGTTTCCAGCTTCCAGGTGGCTTCTTTTTCACTTTGTATTGTGCCTTACTTGCCCCCAGTATGTTCTTTCTGCGTATCATGGGCGCTGTTGTTGCCAATTTCATTTGGATGGAGGAACAGTTGGAAGAAGAGGAGCAGCAGCAGCCTCAGCAACCAGAACCAGCAGTAGCTGGGCCTAATAGAAAACAACAGGTGAGGTGGGTGTTTGTAGGAGGTCAAACTCAGCACACAGGGCAAGAGTCACTTTCTTGGATCTTAAGAGCTGTGCTTCACCAGGCTGGTTGTTGCAGACCTCAGCATCCTCTTGCCGACTGGACCGGGGGCTATCATCATCATCATAGGCAGTCCCTCGGAATTGAGGAAGGCTTGCTTCCACTCTAAAGATGAGTTTGCAGGTAACTGAACAATCCAATACGGGAATTATAGTCTCTGTCACAGGTGGGGCAGACAGTGGTTGAAGGAAAGGGTGGGTGGGACTGGTTTGTCGCGCGCTCCTTCTGCTGCCTGCGCTTGCTTTCTGCATGCTCTCGGTGACGAGACTCGAGGTGTTCAGCACCCTCCCGGATGCTCTTCCTCCACTTAGGGTGGTCTTTGGCCAGGGACTCCCAGTTGTCGGTGGGGATGTTGCACTTTATCAAGGAGGCTTTGAGGGTTGAAACATTTCCTCTGTCCACCTGGGGCTCACTTGCCATGTAGGAGTTCCAAGTAGAGCACTTGCTTTGGAACTCTTGTGTCAGGCATGCAGACAATGTGGCCCGCCCAACAGAACTGGTCGAGTGTGGTCGGTGCTTCGATGCTGGGGATGTTGGCCTGATCAAGAACACTGACGTTGGTGCGTCTATCCTCCCAGGAGATTTGCAGGATCTTGTGGAGATATCATTGGTGGTATTTCTCCAGCGATTTGAGGTATGTACTGTATATGGTCCACATCTCTGAGCCATACAGGCGGGCGGGTATCACTACAGCCCTGTAGACCATAAGCATGGTTGCAGATGTGAGGGCCTGATCTTCAAACACTCTCTTCCTCAGGCAATTGAAGGCCGCGCTGGCGCACTGGAGGCGGTATTGGACCTCGTCGTCGATGTCTGCACTTGCTGATAATAGGTTTCCGAGGTATGGAAAGTGGTCCAAGGCCACGCCATGGATTTTGATAACCAGGGGACAATACTGTGTGGTGGGGTCAGGTTGGTGGAGGACCTTTGTCTTATGGATGTTTAGTGTAAGGTCCATGCTTTCATACGCCTCGGTGAAGATATTGACGATGGCTTGGAGTTCAGCCTCTGAATGTGCGCAGATGCAAGCGTCGTCCGCATACTGTAGTTCAACGACAGAAGATGGGACAGTCTTGGATCTAGCCTGGAGATGACAAAGGTTGAACAGGTTCACCAGGGGGCTATGCTTTACCAATGACTCTCAAAGTCACCGCAACCATTAAGTTCTTTGCCACTGAATCCTTTCAGCATGCTACAGCTGACATGATCCGCATCTCCTAGACTGCGGTACATTCCCCATTGTTGTTAACAGTCAACCCGAGAGAGCTCAGTGATTTGCAGCAGTGGCTGGCTTCCCTAAGGCAGCATAAACTCTGGACATGTTGCCTTCAGGGCACCAGAACACCACCCAGGACCATCTGTGAATAGGTAGGGCTACCATTCCAATAATGTCCAGGTAATCTCTGAGCACAGAAACAGGATCATGCAAGTTTTTGTAAGATAACCAGGCAGCTGTCACAATGCTTACATCTTGTGACACTCAATCATCCCCCTAATATCCAATTCTACCATCAATGTGACAGGATGGTTGTTGGGGGACAAGGGAAACCCCTACACACGAGGCTCATGAAACCACTCCACAACCCCACCATACCCGAGCAGCACAGGTAAAATCAAAGCCAAGGGACCACCATGATGATTAATGAGCACGTCATGAGGTTCAAGTGTCTGGACAGATCTGGAGCCACAATACTGTATGCCCCACAAAGAGTCTCCTGCATCATAGTGGTGTGCTACATCCTTCACACACTTGCTGTACAGAGAAGCCTGCATTTGGAGATAACAGATCAACAGCACCAGTCTTCATTGGACAAGGAAGACCAGGATGAAGTTGAGGAAGATGCAGAGGGTCACCTCAATGCCTCGCAGCAAGAGGTGTGAGGAATAAGTTAATTGCTTAGCAATTTCAGTCTACTGCCCTGAAAACTTACATAAAGCCCCTCTACATTAACAGTCACTATTACATCCTTAATTCTGTATTAAAGATCATGGAAACCATTCAGCCAGCTTCTATATCAATGACTTTCTGACAATGCAAACTCAGAAGCTGTTGTAAAACCACACTGCATACCGAAGAGCCAAATGTGATAAAGTTGATGCAGCCAAATACCGCCACGCGGACAGTGTCAGGGATTCTTAAAATCACTCCAACTGCATGACTCCCAGTGCTGTCCAACATGGTCCCATTTGCCATAACGTTACCGTGTTCCATGAGATGGAAAAAATCATGAGCAACATCGACCCTCCCATTCACGAAGACATGAAAAACCCACCACAAAACGCTTAAAACACTGGCCCTTCTTGGAAAGCAATATTCAGGCAGTTGGTATTAACCCATTATACAGGTGGATGGAATCATGGGATGCAACACCTCATCACTGACCATACAGCAGAGGTCCCTGGCTTCGACTTCCCTCGAAGACAGTGAACAGCACGCAACCAAATCCTCACAGGGCATGGACGATGCAGCCACCTGCTCCACCAGCTGAAGACAAGGGATGACCCGAAGTGCGACTGTGGCCATGAATCCCAGACCATGGAACACGTCACATCAACAAGCCCACCCAGGTCTGTTGCTGGAGGCACTTAATTTCTCCACTCGGCATCTCAGGCAGCCATCGAATGGATAGCCTAACTAGACATCCCAATATATGCTTTTCCCATCATATGAAAGTAGTAGTAATAGTAGTACACAATAATTTTGTACCAAAAATGTATCAGTACTTATATTTGTGTGCTCTGGGTGAGGAAAGAATTGGTCTTAATTATGAAGGCCCAGCACTCATTGTCCTGACTGGCAATGAAGAGTGGCCAATTGGAAAGCTACTGCAGACTGTCAATGTGCATGAAACATTACTCTGGCAAGAGTCAGGAGACTAAGGGAGAAAACTGGGGGAAAAGTATAGTGCAAGATATATATCAAGCATTGTAGCCTATTTGTAAAAGTCATGCAATGCTTCTACAATGTAAAACCATTCTGTGGTTACATGATAGTTATTATTGGTGAATTCATAATATAAATTGCAGGAACCTCATATGCAGCAGGATAGTGACTGCATTTCTCTAACAGACTTGAGATATTAAACCTTACTTGAAACGTGCATGGTTAGCATTCAACAAGTCACGCAGAATTGTTATTGAACTTACTTCTGTTCATTCCAGCCCTTAATTATTGGTTTAATTGATGATTTTCTACTTGCTCAATGTTTGCAATTAATTCACTGAGCAAACTGAGAGAGGAGTAATAATTGCTAAAGTGAATGTAAAAGCAAAAGAAACAATTTTTCACTGACAGTGTAAAAATATAGCAGCACACAGGACAATTCTACCCATTGATCATTAGTCAGATCCAAAATATTACTTACTACTTTTCTTTCCGTTTCTCTCAGAGCCACAATTTCTAATGCCTCCAAGCACTGGAGATGTCAATTGAGATGCAAATTCTGAGGGCTTTTATATCTATTGTCAGTGGGAAGTCTGGGAAGAGTCAATCTTTGCTTTGCCATCCGACTGTCACTGTCAGATATTATGATGCAAAAGTCACCATCACACACCTTTGTGAGACAGAGAATAAGTATGTCAGGTGAGACTATGTCAGGAAGTCTTGTGGTGCATTGTCTTGCCACTCAATGTAATCCTATAGACACGTGGACACATTACGGGAATGCCAGGTTGGAGCACAAGTTAGCTTCTGGAAAAAATTAATTTGCCCACACTGGTGGCTCTACTCTGGTAAAGCTCATTTCAAATTGTCACCTTCTCCTTCTTTCTCCATTGATAATCTTCACAGTCTTCTCTTTAGAAACATAGAAAACATAGAAAAATAGGTGCAGGAGTAGGCCATTCGGCCCTTCGAGCCTGCACCACCATTCAATGAGTTCATGGTTGAACATGCAACTTCAGTACCCCCTTCCTGCTTTCTCGCCATACCCCTTGATCCCCCTAGTAGTAAGGACTTCATCTAACTCCTTTTTGAATATATTTAGTGAATTGGCCTCAACTACTTTCTGTGGTAGAGAATTCCACAGGTTCACCACTCTCTGGGTGAAGAAGTTTCTCCTCATCTCAGTCCTAAATGGCTTACCCCTTATCCTTAGACTGTGACCCCTGGTTCTGGACTTCCCAACATTGGGAACATTATTCCTGCATTTAGCCTGTCTAAACCCGTCAGAATTTTAAATGTTTCTATGAGGTCCCCTCTCATTCTTCTGAACTCCAGTGAATACAAGCCCAGTTGATCCAGTCTTTCTTGATAGATCAGTCCCACCATCCCGTTGTTGCATGTGTGCAGTGTTTTTGACTTGTACCACATGCAATCCAATTGGACACTACATTTTGTTTCCCCTTTGCTTAATTACTTAACTAATATCGTTCCTATATTGGATATTAGTGATTTCCCCTCCTTACTCGCTCACCTTGCTTAGTAATCTTATGTATTTTATTTACAACTGAGGCACTTTAAGTAAACACTCTTGGCAACTTAGATCATACTGCAAGATGCCAACTAGGATACCTCCATTGCCAGAAGAAAATTGGAACAAGCTCCACAGATTTTAGATTCTATATCAGTGTGGAGTACCATGCAATATTAGACATATCTTGATCATCCTCCAGACAACCTGATCTGACTATTTTATCAGGTTCTATGCAATTACATCTAAAATTGAGTTAGTCCCTCTGGAGTACTATTTGGGATTTTCCCACAAAATATGGAGGGAAAGTAGTCTGACAGACCTTTTGGTGCACTGCATCTGAAATATGGTTTATTGGACAAGCATGTTTTTGTGTATCTTACTTACATATATTCCTCGCCAATCTTTTAAGGTGTATAAAAAGCCTGGATAACATGCCTTCCAATTTTCACATCTTTTCTATAATGAAGCATATAACCTATATGCAGCACTTCTCATTTATGACACAAACAACATTTAGAATTTGCCCATCGGTATCACAGATGTGAATCTTTATCCTACTACTCCTGACTTCATAACATCTGAAACTGCAAGTGCTTAAAAACAGAAAATGCTGGAAATACTCAGCACGTCAGGCAGAATCTGTGGTGAGAGAATCAGAGTTAACATTTCAGGTCGATGGCCTTTTGTCAGAACTGGAAAAAGTTTGAGATGTAACAGATTTTAAGCAAGCGACTGAGATGGAGAAACTGGGAGAATGGAATAGAGTCCTTAGAGGAAGTGGGGTGGGAGGAAGGATAGTCCAGGTAGCTGTGGGAATCAGTGGGCTTATAGTGGATGTTTGTCGATAGCCTATCCCCAGAAAAGGAGGTTGAGAAGTCGAGAAGGGGAAGGGAAGAGTCGGAGACGGGCCATGTGAAAGTGAGAGAAGGGTGGTAATTGGAAGCAAAGTGAATGAAATTTTCTAGTTGAGGGCGAGAGTAAGAAATGGCACCACTGTACCAGAAAAAGAGGTGAGGGAGGGGACCTGAGTAGCACTGGAACAATGAATGTTCCACATGACCCCGAGCTTCTGGTCACCAGTCACTTTAATTCTCTGCTCCACTCCCACTCTGACACTGTTCCAATGAAGCTCAAAGTAATCTTGAGGGACAGCACCTCACCTTTCGATCAGGCACTTTACAGCTTTCCAGACTCAACATCGAGTTCAACAATTTCAGACCATAACCTCTGCCCCTATATTTGCACATGGCAGCTGTTGATGATTCTGCCATTCTCATTTACACCCCTTCTAGACTCATCTTTTGTTTCTTTACTTGTCTCATTACCATCTCCTTTCGCTTTGTACTAGCATACCTTTTGTCATTTAATCACTTCTGCCTTCCACTCTAACATAGACCTTCCCTTTTGTTCTTTCCTTTCCCTGCCTCTGCACTTGCTTAAAATCTGTTACATCTATAACATTTTCTAGTTCTGAAGAAAGGTCATTGACCTGAAACGTTAACTGTTTCTCTCTCCACAGAAGCTGCCTGACCTGCTGAGTATTTCCAGCACTTTCTGTTTTTACTTTCGATTTCCAGCATCCGAAGTATTTTGCTTTTGTTAAAGAATTTTATGTTAGCTTTCATCCAATCAGCATCCTTTTTATTCTTGTTTCTAATCCAGTGTTTAATGAATATAACTCTAACAGGAAATACATATTCCTTGTTTAATTATCTTTTCCTAATTTTGATTTTTTTTTGATACTGCTGAATGTTCCAGTTTTCACTAAAACACAATTTATTCTGTCCGATTTATACTCAACAGCTTTCAATGTCAATGGACTTCATTGAAACCTCCAGGACATAAAGTGTGACCAAAAATATTTATAGATTTGTCACTTGTTATTAAAATCACTTCCTACCAAATAATAGTGTTTTAAAGAATCCCAGGTAAATTATGTAAAATCAATACTAATTAATGCAAAATTAATAAAGAATTATTATCATGGGTATTGTTGATTTTTGTCCTCTAAAATATATATTTTTTTCATTTAAATCAAGAAAACCTAAAATGTGATGGTTTAAGCAGGCAAAAGTTAAAAATATTGATGTTAATTCTCTGTGACAGCAAGAATACGGAGTTTATTCCGTGAGTGTGAAAGACCAGTAACCTGCAATCCCTGTAGGGTTGTTGAGTTATCAGTCTTTGGCAATGAGTGAAATGGAAAGATTTCTCATCACAGTAACTCCCATTTATTCAAAGGATGATTTTTCATGCACAGACCTTCATGCATTAAATCTGTACCTACAGAACTGCCCACAAGATTGTGGATTGTGATAAATGACTAAATACAAGCAAACCTCCCCCTCCCCAAAGGAAGAAACAGGATAATCATTCAGTCCATGATAATGCATTGCACCACCGCATTACACAACTAACAACAAAATCCAATTTCTATAGGCAGGCAATGTTATTTTTTTAAATTCTTTCAGCTTTCCTTCTCATAATATATCTAATCAACCAGCTATCTGAATATGGATGGATGTATAGCTCTATCCCTGCATGTGAAAAGTGCCAACTGACAGGCATTTTGCGAACATTTGCTAACATTTCTGGAATTATTCTTGTCAAATACAAACACCTTGGATTGAAAGGGATTTTTCAGTAACTGCAACTGTCCAGAATTTTGTAAAGTCCTGTCCCCTCAGTACAGATTCACATGAGGCATGTAGTGAAGTCAAGGTCACTCTGGACCTGCATCTTTATTTCACAGCTCTGGAAGGCTGCACTTGCCTGAGACCTGTCCTTATATACCTGTCTCTTGCAAGTGCACCTCTGGTGGTAAGGTATGCTGGTGGTTACAGGTCATATCTTATTACAGTCATGTATAACATGTTAGGATACAGTTATATATAATAATGTAAGATACATGACATCACCCTCCCCCAAGGTCTTATTGTCTTTGTAGGTTCAGTCTCTCAGGTGGTCTACGCTCTCGCGTGGAGCGTCTGAGTTGTGGTTCAGTTGTTTGCCTTGGTGTCTGTTTTTCTTTGGGTGTGGTTGCTGGTATCTCACCTGGGCTGTCTGTTTCGATTGGTGTGATTGTTGTTGACTCGCCTGGGCTGTCTGTTGGGATTGCCCTTTCCTCAGGTTGTTCCCTCTGTCTGTCCACCAGATGTGGTACGAGTTCCACATTGTAGTCTGCCTCTGGTTCCGCAATGTTGTTGGTAAATCTGCTTTTGACTTGGTCTACATGCCTCCGGCAGATTTGGCCATTGTCCATTTGTACTACCAGTAGCCTGTTTCCTTCCTTGCCCGTTACTGTCCCTGCAAGCCATTTGGGACCCCTGCCATAGTTTAGTACAAACACTTTGTCCCCTATCTCATCCCATCTCCCCCTCGAATTTCTGTCAGGGTACTCAGTCAGCTTACGGCGCTTTGCCTCAACAATTTTGTGCATGTCTGGGAGGATTAATGAGAGCCTTGTTTTTAAAGTCCTTTTCATCAACAGTTGCGCGGGGGGGATCCCAGTCAATGAGTGCGGACAAGATCTGTATGCCAGCAGAAGTCGCGACAGGCGACCCTGCAGCGTGGGACCTTGGATTTTAAGCATGCCTTGTTTAATGATTTGCACTGCTCTCTCCGCCTGGCCGTTGGAGGCCGCCTTGAACGGTGCCGTCTTGACGTGATTTATGTCGTGGTCAATTATAAAGTCTTGGAATTCTGCGCTGGTGAAGCACGGACCATTGTCACTGACAATATGTCAGGGATTCCGTGCATTGCAAACATGATTGCGAGGCTCTCCACAGTGGTAGAGGTTGTGCTCGAGTTTAAAATGGTGCATTCGATCCACTTTGAAAATGCATCTACAACGAGGACCATGTTTCCCATGAATGGGCCCGCATAGTCTACGTGCACCCGCGACCATGGTTTGGTAGGCCAGGGCTAGGGGCTCAGTGGAGCCTCCCTGGGGGCATTGCTGAGTTGGGCACAAATGGTGCACCTTCGGACGCAGAGCTCCAAGTCCAGGTCAATACCAGGCCACCAGACGTGGGATCTGGCTATGGCCTTCATGAGAACGATCCCCGGGTGCTCGCGGTGGAGCTCCCGGACAAATGCCTGTCTGCCTCGCAGAGGCATGACTACTCGGCTGCCCCACATCAGGCAGTCAGCTTGTAGTGATAGCTCAGGCATGCGCCTGTGAAAGGGTTTTAATTCCTCGGGGCAGGCATCGCGAGCCTCTGCCCAGTCACCGGTTAGGACACATCTTTTTACTAAGGATAACGTGGGGTCGCTGGCCGTCCAAGCTCTGATTTGGCGAGCCGTCATGGGCGAACCTGTGGACTCAAAGGCATTGATTGCCATGAATATCTCACAGTCCTGTTCATCAGACCCTTCCGTGGTCGCCAGGGGTAACCTGCTGAGCGCGGCAGCACAGTTGTCTGTGCCTGGTCTGTGCCTTATGGTATAGTCGTAGGACGCCAGCATGAGTGCCCACCGTTGAATTCGCGCCGAGGCGTTGCCGTTTATTGCCTTGCTCTCGGATAGGAGGGACGTGAGGGGCTTGTGGTCGGTTTCTAACGCGAACTTGGCCCTGAAAAGGTATTGGTGCATCTTTTTGACACCGTACACGCACGCGAGCGCCTCCTTCTCTACCATTCCGTACCCGCGCTCCGCCCGCGAAAGCTATGGGTTGTAATTTGCCCGCACTATTGACATGTTGCAAAACGCACCCGATCCCATACGCTGACGCATCGCATATGAGAACTAGCTTTTTACCTGGGTCAAAGAAGATCAAAACACTGTTGGAACACAGAAGGTTGCGTGCCTTATTGAAGGCGCGTTCCTGGGCGTCCCCCCAAAACCAATCGCATCCCTTCCTGAGTAGCACGTGGAGAGGCTCCAGCAGCGTGCTTAAGTTCTGCATAAAGTTCCGAAAGTAATTGAGTAGCCCGAGAAAGGCATGCAGTTCTGAGACATTCCGGGGCCTGGGTGCCAGGCGAATTGCTTCTGTTTTGGACTCTGTTGGGCGGATTCCATCAGCGGCAATCCTTCAATCCCAAAAATTCAACCTCGGGTGCGAGAAACAGGCATTTGGATTTCTTGACTTGTAGGCCTACCCGATCCAACCGCTTTAGTACTTCCTCCAAATTACGGAGTCGGTGTCCCTGCCCGTGATAAGTATGTCGTCTTGAAATAAAACCGTCCCCAGGATGGACTTGAGCAGACTCTCCATGTTGCGCTGGAATATGGCAGCTGCCGACCTGATAACGAATGGGCATCGGTTGTACATGAAAAGGCTTCGATGTGTGTTGATGGTGGTGAGTAGCTTGGATTCCTCGGTCAATTCTTGCGTCATATATGCAGATGTGAGGTCGAATTTTGAGAAAAGTTTACCTCCAGCCAATGTGGCAAATAAGTCCTCCGCTCTGGGCAGCTGGTACTGGTCATGTAGGGAGACTCTGCTTATGGTAGATTTGTAGTCCCCACAGATTCGTACGGATCCATCAGGCTTCATGACTGGGACGATGGGAGTTGCCCAGTCGCTAAATTCCACAGGTGATATAATGCCTTCCCGCAGAAGCCTGCCTAGTTCATGTTCAATCTTTTCCCTCATCACATAGGATACAGCTCTGGCCTTGTGATGGACCGGTCTAGCATCCTGTGTGATGTAGATTTTGACTTTGGCCCCTTTGAAAGTGCCCACACCTGGCTGAAAGAGATGTTCAAATAGCTTGATAACTGTTGAGCAGGAGGTCCGTTCCTCTCATGACATGGCATGGACATCATCCCATTTCCAGTTTAGTTTTGCCAGCCAGCTTCTCCCCAGCAGTGCTGGGGGGTCTCCGGGGACAATCCACAGGGGAAGTCGGTTCACTGTCCCTTTGTGTGTGACAGAGAGCATGGCGCTGCCGAGGACTGGTACGATTTCTTTGGTATAGGTCCTTAGTTTGGTGTCGACCCTTGTGAGTTTTGGTCTGTCTCTTTTATGCGGTCACAGTTGTTCAAATTGCTGAGCGCCCATGAGAGATTGACTCGCTCCTGTATCCAGCTCCATGTTGACAGATATCCCGTTGAGTAGGACCCTCATCATTATAGGAGGCGTCCTGTCGTAGGAGCAGCGGCCATTGATCGTGTTGACCCGCTGTACATCGGTGTCCTGGGTACTGTCCCCACCATCTTCTGGTCCGCTTTCCGACCCATCCGATTCGTATACCAGCTGAGCTGCCATTTTTTTGCACATGTGGGCCAAATGCCCTGTGTATTCACAGTTCCTGCAAACAGCCTGCTGAAATCGACATCCCCTTGACGAGTGCCCACCCCCACAGCTCCAGCATAGACCTGTTCCATTGTTCAAAGTGTTCCCAAAGAATGAGTTGCGTCTGGCTGATCTCTCTTGAGCTTCTCTCAGTTTGTAGTTGATTGCTCGCATTGTGGGTTGATGAGGTGTGAATGGCCGTTCCTGTGGCCCTTGATGGCTTCTGCCTGCTGTCGAGAGCCTGTTCTCCCGGTTTTGTCTGTATGTGGGGGGAAGCAGCTTGTTTAGTGCTGTGAACTTCTTGTTCCGATATTTCGTTAGTTGTCGTACCTGCATTGTAAATCAACCTCGTTTCTTCTTCCACTACCAAGAATGTCTGTGCAACCAGCACTGCTGCCTCTAAGGTTAGGTTCTTGGTCTCTATGAGCTTTCGGAATATGCCTGCGTTGCCTATTCCTTCAATGATAAAAGTCTCTCAGCATTTCTCCCCTCAGTTCATCGGAGAACTCACATAAACTAGCCAACCTCCGAAGTTCCGCCACAAAGTCAGGTATGCTCTGGCCCACACAGCGTCTGTAGTTGTAGAACCTGTGTCTGGCCATGTGTAGGTTGCTCGCTGGCTTCAGGTTGTCTCTTACCAGTGTGCTCAATTCTTCAAACAACTTGCTTTCTGGTTTCTCGGGTGCCAACAGATCCTTCATTAAAGCGTATGTTTTCGAGCCACAGCTGGTCAAGAGATGGGCTCTTCTCTTGTCTGCCTTATTGTCGCCTAACCAGTCTTTGGTTACAAAGCTTTGCTGGAGCCTTTCTATAAAGTCCTCCCAATTGTCTCCCGCATTGTACTTTTCATCTGATCCATTGTTCGCCATTCTGTGGATTCTGTAATCCTGTAACTCGTTGCCACTGTAAGGTCCTGTCCCCTCAGTACAGATTCACACGAGGCATGTAGTGAAGTCAAGGTCACTCTGGACCTGCACCTTTATTTCACAGCTCTGGAATGCTGCACTTGCCTGAAACCTGTCCTTATATACCTGTCTCTTGTAAGTGCACCCCTGGTGGTAAGGTATGTTGGTGGTTACAGGTCATATCTTATTACAGTCATGTATGTTAGGATACAGTTATATATAATAATGTAAGATACATGACAAATTTCCGATGGCATTCTGAAATAAATATGAAATTCTGGAGGTCTCGATCTTGAGACATAGCTATTGCTGCTTCCACTCGATGCAAACTCATGGATTAGAAATAAATAAATAACCTGAACCTATACAGCACCTTTCATGTTCTTATGATGTCCCAACGATTTGTTTTTGAAGTATGGTCATTGTCATTATAAGAACATAAGAACATAAGAAATAGGAACAGGAATAGGCCCCTCGAGCCTGCTCTGCCATTTAATAAGATCATGGCTGATCTGATCATGGACTCAGCTCCACTTCCCTGCCCACTGCTCATAACCCTTTATTCCCTTATTGCTCAAAATTCTGTCTATCTCAGCCTTAAATATATTCAATTACCCAGCCTCCACAGCCCTCTGGGGCAGAGAATTCCACAGATATCCAACCCTCTGAGAGAAGAAATTCCTCCTCATCTCAGTGTTAAATGGGCAGCCCCTTATTCTGAGACTATGAGGCCGATTTTCAGCAAGGCCTCCACGCGCCCAAGTGCCGCCCAAAGTGTTGCCGATGGCCGCCGAGGTACCGGACGGTACTTTGGGCAGACTATTCAGGAAGAAGGTCCTTCGAAGGTCGGCAGGCGGTAAATGGAAGATGTATGCTGCCAATCTAGGTGGCAGCAGGTGGGAGATCGCATTCTCGGCGGCAGAGGCGCTCGCTGCCCAAGTGCTGCCGAGGATGGAGTCGGGCCCACGGAGGGTCAAAGACCTGAAAAAAAACAACAGCAAAACAAGAAGTATCCGAAAATCTTCAGGGGACCACATACAGGTAAGTTGAAAAAAAGTATTAAAATGTTCATTTACCTTTTTTTCAGGTTCTTCGTACTCGCCGTCAGAGACAGACCAGCCAGCGGTCCACCCCTGTTCTGCCGCCGAGTCCCGCCGACTCCTGCCCGCGGGAATCTGGGAGCTCGGCGGGCGGCAGGTCAATTGCGCCACTCGGCTGTCTGCTGATGTCAGCGGGCGGTTCCTGGCGACTCTCCCCTCCTGCCCGCTCCAGGCCACCCCGAAAGGTGACACTGGGTGGATCTTCAGGAGGAATGTCGGCAGGAGTGGGCAACAGTCAGCGGCGGCGGGCGGTGAGGTGCTGAAAATCGGCCCCTATGTCACCTAGTTTTAGTTTCCTCTATGAGTAGAAATATCCTCTCTGCATCCACCTTGTTGTGCCCCCTCATTATCTTATATGTTTCGATAAGATCACCTCTCATTCTTCTGAACGCCAATGAGTATGGGCCCAACCTACTTAACGTATCTTCATAAATCAACCCCCTCATCTCTGGAATCAACCTAGTGAACCTTCTCTGAACAGCCTCCAATGCAAGTGTATCCTTCCTTAAATATGGAGACCAAAACTGTATGCAGTACTCTCGGTGTGGCCTCACCAATACCCTGTGCAGTTGTAGCAGGACTTCTCTGCTTTTATACACTATCCCTCTTGCAACAAATTCCATTTGTCTTCCTGATTACTTGCATACTAGTCATTATGTAATCAAATCCAGCAGCCAATTTGCACACAGAAAGGTCCCCCAAACAAGAAACAGATAAATGGCTTGTTAATCAATGTTGATAGTGTTGATTGAGAGATAAATATTGCCTTTTGTCTGCCCCCTTTTTTAAACAGCGGCGTTACATTAGCTGCTTTCCAATCCACTGGTACCTACCCAGAGTCCAGAGAATTTTGGTAGATTATAACGAATGCATCTGCTATAACTTCCGCCATCTCTTTTAATACCCTGGGATGCATTTCATCAGGACCAGGGAACTTGTCTACCTTGAGTCCCATTAACCTGTCCAGCACTACCTCCCTAGTGATAGTGATTGTCTCAAGGTCCTCCCTTCCCACATTCCCGTGACCAGCAATTTTTGGCATGGTTTTTGTGTCTTCCACTGTGAATACCGAAGCAAAATAATTGTTTAAGGTCTCAGCCATTTCCACATTTCCCATTACTAAATCCCCCTTCTCATCTTCTAAAGGACCAACATTTACTTTAGTCATTCTCTTCCGTTTTATATATCGGTAAACGGTGCACGGTGATAGCTAAAGAAGGGAGTAGGGTGTTTGTCGTCAAACTAGACAATGGACAAATTTGCAGAAAGCACCTGGACCAAACGAGGCTGCGGTTCACAGACTGCGCTGAACAACCCATAGCAGACACCACCTTTTTCTAGTCCACAACACACACCCAAAGGATCAACGACCCCACCCCGGACCAGGAAATCGAACCCATCACGCCCAACAGCCCAGCAAGGCCAAGCTCACCCAGCAGCCCTGCAGGGCCAACAACATGCCAGCCCAGCGAGGGCACAGCCAACACACCAGAACAGACATTTGTACCGAGGCGGTCCACCAGGGAAAGAAAGGCTCCCGACCGCCTCACCTTGTAAATGGTTTTCACTTTAACTTTGGGGGGGGGAGTGATGTTGTGTATCTGTAAAGCATGCCTTGGGAGCACTGTATATAAGCCGGCCCCTAAGGCCTGTTCCTCACTCTGGAGGGTCTTAATAAAGACTGAGGTCACTGTTACTTTAACCTCCCTGTGTGCAGTCTCATCTGTGTCAGGAACACAATAATGTCCTCAAGTACTGGAGTGGAGCTTGAACCCGAATCTTCTAAAACAGAAGGAAAGTGCTACTACTGAGCCAGCAGACACTCGTTTTCAATTTATCTTTGATGATGTGTTTGATAAAGATACCATGTATTTGCAACAGCAAATTCTGATTGGTCCCTTTGGATGACAAGACCAGATTTCTGATTGATCCGTTTGAAGGAAAAATCACACAAAACAGATTATGTCGTTAGATTCTGCCTGCCTGCCTGAGTAATAAAGATTTTTACAATGTGTAGTTTGATCCATTCATTGTGACAGTCCCGCCCCAGATAAACCTCACAGTGCTAACACGACTGCTTTCAGAGAACAGACAGGGCTCACCCTCCCTGTTTGGACATTCTCTCCCCCAAACAAGTTCCTGGCTTTCTCTCCCCAGGCTCCTGGCCTTCTCTCTGCCCCCGAGTTCCTGACCTTCTCTCCCACCTCCATGCTCCTGACCTTCTCTACACATGCCCCCGCACCCCCCCCCCACCTGCCACCCCGAGCTCCTGGACTTCTCTCCCTCATGCTCCTGTCCTTCTTCCCCCACTGAGCTCCTGACCTTCTCTCCCTCCCAATCTCCTATCCTCCCCCCAACCTATTTCCTCTCCCCTCTCGGATACCCTCTCTTCCCCCGCTCCAATCTCATAAGAACATAAGAACATAAGAAATAGGAACAGGAGTATGCCATACGGTCCCTCGAGCCTGCTCAGCCATTCAATAAGATCATTGCTGATCTGATCATGGACTCAGCTCCACCTCCCTGCCTGCTCCCCATAACCCCTTATCCCTTTACCATTTAAGAAACTGTCTATTTCTGTCTTAAATTTATTCAATGTCCCAGCTTCTACAGCTCTCTGAGGCAGCGAATTCCACAGATTTACAACCCTCTGAGAGAAGAAATTTCTCCTCATCTCAGTTTTAAATGGGCGGCCCTTTATTCTAAGATCATGCCCTCTAGTTCTAGTCTCCCCCATCAGTGGAAACATCCTCTCTGCATCCACCTTGTCAAGCCCCTTCATAATCTTATACGTTTCGATAAGATCACCTCTCATTCTTCTGAATTCCAATGAGTAGAGGCCCAACCCACTTTCCTTATAAGTCAACCCCCTCATCTCCGGAATCAACCAAGTGAACCTGCTCTCAAATGCCTCCAGAGCAAGTGTATCCTTTCATAAATATGGAAACCAAAACTGCACGCAGTATTCCAGGTGTGGCCTCACCAATACCCTGTATAGCTGTAGCAAGACTTCCCTGCTTTTATACTCCATCCCCTTTGCAATAAAGGTCAAGATTCCATTGGCCTTCCTGATGACTTGCTGTACCAGCATACTAACCTTTTGTATTTCATGCACAAGTTCCCCCAGGTCTCACTGTACTGCAGCACTTTGCAATCTTGCTCCATTTAAGTAATAACTTGTTCTTTGATTTTTTCTGCCAAAGACCTTGCACTTTCCAACATTATATTCCATCTGCCAAATTTTTGCCCACTCACTTAGCCTGTCTATGTCCTTTAGCAGATTTTTTGTGTCCTCCTCACACATTGCTTTTCCTCCCATCTTTGTATCGTCAGCAAACTTGGCTACGTTACACTCAGTCCCTTCTTCCAAGTCGTTAATATAGATTGTAAATAGTTGGGGTCCCAGCACTGATCCCTGTGGCACCCCACTGGTTACTTTGCCAACCTCCTGACCTTTTCCACAAACACATGCAACACAAACAGGCCAAAACTTTGGCCCGGCGTCTCCAGAAATACCCACACAGACAGGAAGCAGTGTTGAAGCTCCAGTCTAATTGTTGCAGGGCCTGAATCTACTCCCCACACACAGACAGCCACCCAAGGCCACGGCCTACTGCAGCCCGTCTGATCAGACAAGGGCCCTCCGGTGTGCATGCGCTGCCGCAACATTGGGTGCTTATGCACGGTACCGGTGGTGGTGGGACGGTGTTAAGGCTCTGCCCCCATGTTCATGCAAATAATCATTCTGTTTGATAAACCACTTTTTCATATTGTCAGAGTATGTCATCTAATACAGAGTTTAGAGTGGATAAACTTTCTACAGTGATGACATAATCTTCTGAAATGGTTCCTAGTATCCAAGAATCTGGCATTATAATTATCCTTGCTTGAATGTTGGCTGTCCTTTGAAATGTCACATAAAATGGTGACTCTGGAGAAGGATCTAGCTGCAGTCAATCTTGCACATGTCAAATACTTCTTGGTATCTCTTTCAGAAAATCGTGCCCAGAGTGCCTAGCAGATGTTTTTCCAGAACTATAAGGAGAGGCCTAAATGTCCTTCCAAAATATTCCAGACTAGCATTTGAAACTTTTTTACCTCAAAGAAAATATGTTAGTGCTTGGCCTGATAATTCTTCTGATCACCTTCAAATGGAAACGCAAGATGAGAAACTCACCTGCAATGGCTTTTCTTCCCACTCCTGCATCGTTACCTCTGATGTCCCCCAAGGATCTATCCTTGGCCCCCTTCTATTTCTCATCTGTATGCTGCCTCTTGCTGATATCGTCCAAAAACATGGCATCAGTTTCCATCTGTACGTTGACAACACCCAGTTTTACCTCACCATCATCATCGTAGGCGGTCCCTCGAAACGAGGATGACTTGCTTCCACACCAAAAAAAGGACGAATTCATAGGTGTTTCAATGAAGGACCCGAACTACATCCTGAAGGGTGGAAGATGCCTGTGCGTGCTTTTTTTTAACGTGGGGTGGCCGTTGCACACCAGCCACCACACGGGCTTGACAGAGATCCAAGACAATTGGAGACCAGCTCTGCTGCATGGACCTAGTGTGTACACATGCCGCAGTGTGGGTTAGTCCGTGCTGCCCCTGGGCCCCTGGCCCCAAACTTGCACCTCCCCTGACGTCCCTCCACAGTCTCGCACAGTTCCTTTGCCCGACCTCGCTACTCCTGCTGTATCTCCCCACGCTCTGATCACCGGCCTAGATCACCACCACTTCTCTCAACCCCTCCATGGTCTCTAAATTGTCAGATTGCTTGTCTGACATCCAGTACTAGATGAGCAGAAAATTTCTCCAATTAAGTATTGGGAAGTCCGAAGCCATTGTCTTTGGTCCCCGCCACAAACTTCATTCTCTGGCCACCAACTCCATCCACCTCCCTATCATCTGTCTGAGGCTGAATCAAATTGTTCACAACCTTGGTGTCATATTTGACCCCGAAATGAGCTTCCAACTACATATTCGCGGTATAATTAAAACCGCCTATTTCCACCTCCGTAACATTGCCCATCTCCGCCCCTGCCTCAGCTCATCTGCTGCTGCAACCCACACCCATGCCTTTGTTACCTCTAGACTTTACTACTCCAATGCATTCCTGGCTGGCCTCCCACATTCTACCCTACGTAAACCTGAGGTCATTCAAAACTCAGTATCCCGTGTCCTAACTCGCACCAAATCCCATTCACCCATTACCCTTGTGCTCGCTGACCTACATTGGCTCCCGGTTAAGCAACACCTCGATTTCAAAATTCTCATCCTTGTTTACAAATCCCTCCATGGCCTTGCCCCTCCCTATCTTTGTAATCTCCTTCAGCCTCACAACCCCCCCAAGATATCTGCACTCCTCAAATTCTGCCCTCCTGAGCATCCCTGATTATACTCACTCAACCATCTGTGGCCATGCCTTCAGCTGCATAGGCCCTAAGCTCTGGAACTCCCTCCCTAAACTTCTAGTGTCTCAGTGTCAAATTTTTGTCTTATAGCACTCCTGTGAAACACCTTGGGACATTTTACTACGTGAAAGGCGCTATATAAATACAAGTTGTTGTTGTTGTTGAGTTTGGATATTCTGAGAGAATCAATACTTTTTATACAAACTTCATTATGAATGACTAAGGTCAAATTCAAAAATTGAGCCGAAATATTCATTGACGCACAGATTACCTGAAGCTGGAATATAGCAGTCATAGACAGATTGCTTTTTAACTTTAACTGCAGAGCGAAGAGCTAGGAATCAATCTTACATGTTCGCGCATAAAATAAGCTAATAGTATGCCTAAATAGGCCTGATAGCTGACTATCCTAAATCTGTAAACATTGCTTCAAAGAACTTTACACCTAACAAATATATTCCTCTAACTTTTCTTTCTCTGGTAGGAGGGAATCAAATTTTGATCAGCTCACGCTGGCTAAAGGATGTAGCACGGATCTATTAAAATGCAAATCAACTTATTTAATTCTTCTTTGAGAAGAAGAAAATGTGATTATAAAAGAAAACTAAACGAGCTTGATAAGTAGAAACTCATATTTGTGAAGACTTCATAAAGATATTACATTTATCACAAGGGTTGGATGGTGGGAGCTTGGAAGTCTAACAATGATATGAAATGAACTCTACTAAACTAAAGAGATACTACACCCAGGAAAGGAAAACAAAATCGGCACAAAATATAAAAATTATGTACAGAAAATGCTATCCTACTATACTGAAAAACAAGTCATTGAGGAGAACTGAGCGCTTTTTCAGACCAGCACATTCTTACCAGCTGTACTGAAACAGAGTAAGAATGGACGATGCCTGTCAGGTGGAGTTTACATAGGAGGATCACCTATCATGAGGGAGGTATCCTGCTAGTGGCACATGAAATCTTCAATCTTACAGTCAGCTACAATGTGAAATTCAACTCTGGTGAGATTGAGAATGGAGTATCATGGAAAAAGGCTGCTTGTTCCTTTTACATGTTATTTGTAATTATTCCGTTTCTGAGATAACACTGCAGAACTGATGAAAATATAACATCAATAAATAGATGTGTGATAGAGCTAAAATGTTAAATAATACAGTCTTCAACATTTGCACAGAAATATATTCTGGTGATACTATGAAAACACAGAACAGAATGCTTCAACTTTCTTCCCATGTCAAACTAAAAAAAAACATAAGAGCTAGAAATAATCCTCACAATTCTAAAAATATGAAGTATTTACATGTTCTTCGTGCGTATTAATTTGATATATGTGCTATTGAGGCTGTGGGACATGAAAATGAATTTGAATCACGGTTTTTGCTATAGATCTTTCAAATTGTGTCAGAGTAAATTTTTCATCACAAATTGCTATGCAATACCAGTCATTTCCATCCCTTTACAGAGTAAATGTTCTGCTTTTGAAATATAGCCCAATAAAAAAGAAAATATGCACATTTTCAGCACTTGTCATTTTTCACCCAATACTTGTTTTTTTACATTAAAAAAACTTTCTGAGTGTACCCTATAATTTGACTATTTATAGCAATTAATTCACAAATCCATTACAAGATCAGCCAATTAATAACCTGAATGGATCCTATACACTGACTTCAGACTCCTATGAGAGATTCTGCTGGACCCTTGTGTGGGCATATTGATTAACTTGCAGCAAGGAGATGTATTTCCCCTAAACTGGTGTCAGATATCTTCTCCAAGTCAGGTAATGCGGGTTCAGATATTACAGACTAGTTTCCTCAGTGAAAAAAAGAAATCAGCCATTCTGCCCAACTAAAACAGGACAAATTTACCAGCATTTGGTCCCTTTCTCTCAACTGCTGCCAAACGCTAAAAGCCTCCCACACCTAATTAGAGCAAGTAGAATGGCTCTCTCACAGATTATAACTGCAAAACAATAAACATGACCACTGAATCTAAATATAAAGAGAATCGGACAGTTTAGTATCACCATGTAAGAATTTTAAAAACGCTATATTGTATTGTTGCTTCAAGTATTTTCACATAATACATGAAATAAATACTAATACTTTCAGAATCAAACATAAACAAATACTATTTTAATAAAAAATGATTTTGGTTCCTTGTTAAAAAATACATCATAGTCTAAATATTAACCAAAAGTACAAGGTTACTTATAAGAAAATGCCAGTGTAGTGAGTTCGCGTTTTATACGTAGAGTGGAAACTACTAACCCCTGCATATATCTTACAGTGTTAGTTTTGAAACAAGACATACCATTGCAGAATAATCAGCATTGATGGTTTCTCCGCAGAGCCCAGGAATTTGAATGAAATAGATGTGAAGTTGATGCACTCCAGTAACTTCAGGTAGGGGATCTTCATGGAGTGTATCCACAAGCCAACACTGAACTCCATATAGTTATCCTGCATACGGGCTGATCCACAGCTACCAACTTGGCTTTAAAATTGTCTCTTGCCAAATGTTACTGTTAGTTAGCAAAGAACACAGCAAAAAATCTGCAGGGACAGTTTCATAAATAGTGTCCTACTACAAATTGGTGTTTGTAACAACATTTTTTGTCACATTACACTCACAGCTATATTCAGAGATAAAACAAAATGGTAATTAAAACAGACAGTCTTTTTGATATGTTTACGGAAATAAATCCATACTCCTTTGTAAAACATGAATAAGCACTAGCAAAACCATCAGTCTCTCATCTATCACTCCATATTGGATTTTACATCTCAAAAATATATGAAATGTCATGTAAGTATATTGAAGAATAACACAAAGTTTATAATGATAATATTAGTTTTAAACTAGAGATTTAAGAGATCAATTTTGAAACAAGTAATTGAGCCGGTTCAGTTTATCACATGTACCAATTAAAACATGAAAACATATGTGGGAAATGAACTTACATGATGTATCCCATACATAGTATTCGGCTTGGAAGCATATCCTGTTACAACAATACTGAGTCTCACTTTTTCTGACTTGATTATTATTATTTAATTTACACCAAATTACAGTAGGTACTTTTGCTGTTTCTTGCTTTATGGTGCTTTCTTTCTGTCTAAACTAATTTATCTTTCTTGACTTTCATGCCAGCATTACTGGGTAATTTAGTCACTGACTATATTGACATGCCCAGTGACAGATTTTCCCACCCAACAAGTCAACAATGATCTGTAAACTTACAAACCTCAACAAGTATATTAACCACAAAGGAATATGAGGCTAGAATTTCGACGGGTTTGTGATCGGTTTTTCGCCTGGGCGAAGCGCAAAAATTACTTTTTTTGGCGCTAAACGATTCGCACAATATTTTGCGCCCGGGTGGAAATTTCGGCAGTGGTTTTGAAGCACCGCTAAAACTTAGTGCCCACTGATGTTTTCCACCTTTTGGATGACGTCAATCGGCGTGCAATGCTGTGCAATCACCCCAGGGGGAGAATTCGGCGATATCGCCCGATTTACCGTCTGCCCGGAAATCCGACAGAAAAAATCAGTTGAACCCAGGTCGCACTCAGGGCGCACCCAGCGCTAACGCCGCCATTTTGAAAACAGAGTAGAAGTTCAGTGCATTAAAGGATTTGGAGAAGGAAGGCTGCGTTTTACGAAGTGAAGTTGTATGTGAGTTTATAGTTCGTTTTAAAGGATCCTTAAGGACATTTTTTAAAAATGGGAGCGAGACTATGTCAGCCATTATTCCTGGCTGTTTTTTCTATGCAGCATCGAGCTGGAAGAATGCTCACTGGTGAGCATTTTGAGTGTAATCGAAGAGGTCGCAGACATATGGGGAGGAGGCCTTACCCCCCACGAATTTACAGCGCTCATACCTGCAGCTCTCTGAGACACAGTGCATTAGAAGGCGGTGCTTCCGAAAAGAAATGGTCGCAGAGATATGCCAGCTCATAAAGGCAGACCTACAGCCTACCAGCGGCAACAGGACTGCACTGCCCATTGAGGTGAAGGTGACTGTGTCACTTGCCTTCTATGTCTCCGGCTCCTTTCAGGCATCAGCAGGGGACATATGCTCCACCTTGCAGTACGCTATACATTGCTGCATCCGCCAGGAGACTACTGCATTGTACGCAGGCAGGATGGACTTTATAAAGTTCCCAATGACTGAGGAGGCACAGAATGAGAGGGCTGTAGATTATGGATGAATTGTTGGCTTCCCCAAGGTTCAGAGTGCCATTGACTGTACGCACATCGTCCTGCGAGCACCTTTACTCAATCCAGAGGTTTACCAAAACCGAAAGGGATTCCAATCCATCAACATACAGATTGTCTGCGACCATACTCAGTGCATCATGGCAGTCAATGCCCAATTTCCAGGGAGCATCCATGATGCTTTCATCTTGCATGAGAGCAGTGTCTCACACATGTTCCAGTGTCAACCACAAAGCCAGAGCTGGATGCTGGGGAACAAAGGTTACGGCCTTGCCACCTGGTTCATGACCCTCCGGAACCCTCAGACAGAAGCCGAGCATCGCTATAATGAGAGCCAGATAGCTACATGCAACATTGTTGAATAGACAATTGGAGTGCTCAACCAGTGCTTCCAATGCCTGGACCACTCTGGAGGCTGCCTGCAATACACCCCTCAGCAGGTCTCTGAGTTAATTGTGGTGTGCTACATGCTAAACAACTTGGCCACCATGAGGGGACAGGATTTGCCAATGGCGACTGCAGAACCACCTCAGGAGAGAGGGGAGGAGGAGGACGAGGAGCCTGGTGAGGGACCCATGCCACCATCACCACCACCACCATAGGGGAGGAAGCTTCGTGCAGTTTTTGCCACTGCAAAAGCCTTATGTCAGCAGTTCATAATTCCACGCTTTGCTTGAAAAGTGAACGGCACGTTTGACCGTTGCCTGGCCACTCTATCCCACCATGTTGACTATTCCCCCTCTTATTCTGCAATTGAGACACTACACAGGAATGGTTAAGGTGAACAAAATAATTTAATAAACATTGTAAACTTGTCAAACATAATTTTGAACTTAAATAAAATTTGAACTTGAACACAATTTGTAAACTTTTGAAAATTTTATAAAATAACAACAAAACAACAACAGAACAACAAACCCTACAACGAATGTCTTTTACCTTTAGCTCTACCCCCCCTTCCCTCCCCTCGCAGCCCCCTCCCTCGCGTCATGACCCTACCCAAGTTGGCACCGTGTTCGTGCAGCACGGCGGCCTGAGTCCTGCTGTATTGGGGGACAGACAATCGAGGCGCCATGTATGGCTCCACTGAAGAAGCTCGGGGTATGGAAGGCCCGGCTTCTGACTGACGAGCCTCTTGCTCGGCCTCACCAGTCACAGATGATGTGGGTCTGGGTGTGACACTGAGGACTGCAGTGTCACAGATGGAGGCTATCAATTGCGCATGGGCATTGACAGCCTCGCAGGTTTCGTGGCTCGTTTCTTACCTCCATCACATTCGCAGATAGTGTCGCGATGTTTGCGGGAATCCTACCCAATACCTCGAGGAGTTGTCAGATGAGCTGGACACTCTCCCTGGACAGTCCCACCATGTCCAGTTATGCGTCCACCTGTCTGTCAGCAGACTGGCTTTGCAGACTCACCCTCCGGAGAGATGGGATTCAACCCTGGGATTGCGTTGCTGCATGCCACTAGTACTTGTGGCCTCGGATGGATGAAAGCCTGAGAATGTTTCATCCTCGGACGAGGTGCTGTCCGGAGGAAAAAGAGGTGTCGAGTGCATCGGCCCATCCACGCCCACCCCCCGGAGTAGGTTGCTCCGTCCGCTCCCTTCCTTCAAGTTGCTCGTCCTCGTCCTTGTCCTCCTCCCCACCGCCGACCCCCCCCTGCCCCCCCACCCCCCACATGATGGCCTGAGGTGGAGGCTTCCATTGAAGGATTTGGCGCATGCGACTCCTCATCTGGAAATAGAAAACAACAGACGTGTAGTTAGCAGCGGGGGCGGGAGGGGGGGAGGTGGTGGGCAGGGTGACATGAGTAATGTCACATAGCACAGGCTCAATTGAAGGACCACTGCTATTCCATTATACCTAGTCCAGAGACACTGCATGACAAACTTAGTCCACAGATACTACATCACATCGCCCCAACCCTAGTCCACAGACACAACATTACATTTCCCCAGCCCGGGGAGTGTGCAGGGCTTACCCTCACTATTGAACGGTGAGTCAGTAACCCCATGGGCAGTTTCCCTCCCTGAGGCACTGATCAGACCAGCCACTCTCTCCTCGATGTCTGTCAGAAACATATTTCGGGGTGGACCACCTGTGCGCCATTGCTCCCGGTGGTTCCCTGCAAAGATGACAATAGGAATGGTTACCAGAGGGCCCATCTGCTCTTGTGGCACACACAGCTAGCCATCAAAGCACTTATATCATACTGTGTCCATTTAATACAGTCCTCTGTTTAATAGCCCTGGAAGTTGCACGTGGTACATAGAAACATAGAAACATAGAAAATAGGTGCAGGAGTAGGCCATTCGGCCCTTTGTGTCTGCACCACCATTCAATATGATCATGGCTGATCATGCACTTCAGTACCCCATTCCTACTTTCTCTCCATACCCCTTGATCTCTTTAGCCGTGAGGCCCTTTTGAATATATCGAACGAACTGGCCTCAACAACTTTCTGTGATAGAGAATTCCACATACTCACAACTCTCTGAGTGAAGAAGTTTCTCCTCATCTCAGTCCTAAATGGCTTACCCCTTATCCTTAGACTGTGACCTCTGGTTCTTGACTTCCCCAACATCGGGAACATTCTTCCTGCATCTAACCTGTCCAATCCTATTAGAATATTATATGTTCAATGGTCCCCTCTCATTCTTCTAAATTCCATTGAATATAAGCCGAGTCGATCCAGTCTTTCTTCATAAGTCAATCCTGTCATCCCGGGAATCAGCCTGGTGAACCTTCGCTGCACTCCCTCAATAGCAAGAATGTCCTTCCTCAGATTAGGAGACCAAAACTGTACACAATATTGAAGGTGTGGCCTCACCAAGGCCCTGTACAACTGTAGTAAGACCTCCTTGCTCCCATACTCAAATCCTATCGCTATGAAGGCTAACATGCCATTTGCCTTCTTCACCGCCTGCTGTACCTGTATGCCAACTTTCAATGACTGATGTACCATGACACCCAGGTCTCGTTGTACCTCCCCTTTTACTAATCTGTCACCATTCAGATAATAATCTGCCTTCCTGTTTTTACCACCAAAGTAGATAACCTCACATTTATCTACATTATACCGCATCTGCCATGTATTTGCCCACTCACCTAACCTGTCCAAGTCACCCTGCAGCCTCTTAGCATCCTCCTCACAGCTCACACTGCCACACAGCTTAGTGTCATCTGCAAACTTGGAGATATTACATTCAGTTCCTTCGTCTAAATCATTAATGTATATTGAAAATAGCTGGAGTCCCAGCACTGAACCATGCGGTGCCACACTAGTCACTGCCTGCCATTCTGAAAAGGACCCGTTTATTCCCACTCTTTGCTTCCTATCTGCCAGCCAGTTCTCTATCCACCTCAGTACATTACCCCCAATACCATGTGCTTTAATTTTGCAGACTAATCTCTTGTGTGGGACCTTGTCAAAAGCCTTTTGAAAGTCTAAATACACCACATCCACTGGCTCCCTCTTGTCCACTCTACTCGTTACATCCTCAAAAAATTCCAGAAGATTTGTCAAGCATGCTTTCATAAATCCATGCTGACTTGGACCGATCCTGTCATTGCTTTCCAAATGCACTGCTATTACAATTACAAATGATTCCAACATTTTCCCACCACCAATGTCAGGCTAACCGGTCAATAATTCCCTATTTTCTCTCTCCCTCCTTTTTTAAAAAGTGGGGTTACATTAGTTACCCTCCAGTCCAGAGGAACTGATCCAGAGTTGATAGACTGTTGGAAAATTACCACCAATGCATCCCCTATTTCTAGGGCCACTTCCTTAAGTACTCTGGGATGCAGACTATCAGGCCCTGAGGATTTATCGGCCTTCAATCCCATCAATTTTCCTAACACAATTTGCTGACTAATAAGGATTTCCTTCAGTTCCTCCTTCTCGCTAAACCCTTGGGCCCCTAATATTTCCGGAAGGTTATTTGTGTCTTCCTTAGTGAAGACAGAACCAAAGTATTTGTTCAATTGGTCTGCCATTTTTTTGTTCCCCAATATAAATTCACCTGATTCTGACTGTAAGGGACCCACATTTGTCTTCATTAATCTTTTTCTCTTCACGTATCTGTTGAAGCTTTTGCAGTCAGTTTTTATGGTCCCTGCAAGCTTACTCTCATATTTTATTTTCCCCCTCCTAATTAAACCTTTTGTCCTCCTCTGCTGAATTCTAAAAATCTCCCAGTCCTCGGGTTTGCTGCCTTTTTTGGCCAATTTATAGGCCTCTTCCTTGGATTTAACACTATCCCTAATTTCCCTTGTTAATCACGGTTGAGCCACCTCCCCCGTTTTATTTTTACGCCAGACAGTGATGTACAATTGTTCAAGTTCATCCATGTGATCTTTAAATGTCTGCTATTGCCTATCTACCATCAACCCTTTAAGTATCATTTGCCAGTCTATCCTAGCCAATTCATGTCTCATACCGTCGAAGTTACCTTTCTTTAAGTTCAGGACTCTAGTCTCTGAATTAACTGTGTCACTCTCCACTTTAATGAAGAATTCTACCACATTATGGTCACTCTTCCCCAAGGGGCCTCGCACAACAAGATTGCTAATTAGTCCCTTCTCGTTACACATCACCCAGTCTAGGATGGCTAGCTCTCTAGTTGGTTTCTCGACATATTGGTCTAGAATGCTGACCCTTATACATCCCAGGAAATCCTCCTCCACCGTATTGCTACCAGTTTGTTTAGCCCAATCTATATGTAGATTAAAGTCACCCATGATAACTGCTGTACCTTTAGTGCACGTATCCCTAATTTCCTGTTTGATGCCATCCCCAACCTCATTATGACTGTTTGGTGGTCTGTACATAACTCCCACTAGTATTTTCTGCCCTTTGGTGTTCCGCAGCTCTACCCATACAGATTCCACCTCATCCATGCTAATGTCCTTCCTTACTATTGTGTTAATCTCCTCTTTAACCAGCAACGCTACCCCATCTCCTTTTCCTTTCTGTCTATCGTTCCTGAATATTGAATGTTGAGTTCCCAGCCTTGGTCACCCTGGAGCCATGTCTCCATAATCTCAATTACATCATATCCGTTAACAGCTATCTGCGCAGTTAATTCATCCACCTTATTACGAATGCTCCTCGCATTGAGATACAGAACCTTCAGGCTTGTTTTTCTAACACTCTTTGCCCTTTTAGAATGATGTTGTAATGTGGCCGTTTTTGATTTTTGCCTTTGATTTTTCTGCCCTCCAATTCTATTTTTCTCCTTTATACCATTTGCTTCTGACCCCATTTTACTTCCCTCTGTCCCCCTGCATAGGTTCCCATCTCCCTGCCCTATTAATTTAAATCCTCCCCAGCAGCATTAGCAAACACTCCCCCGAGGACGTCAGTTCCGGTCCTGCTCATGTGCAGACCGTCCGGCTTGCACTGGTCCCACCTCCCCCAGAGCTGGTTCCAATGTCCCAGGCATTTGAATCCCTTCCTCTTGCACCATTCCTCAAGCCATGTACTCATCTTAATTATCCTGCTATTTCTACTCTGACTACCATGTGGCACTGGTAGCAATCCTGAGATTACTACCTTTGAGGTCCTACTTTTTAATTTAACGCCTAGTTTCCTAAATTCAGTTTGTTCGACCTCATCCCGTTTTTTACCTATATCATTGGTACCTATATGCACCACGATAACTGGCTGTTCACCCTCCCCATCCAGAATGCTCTGCAGCCACTCTGAGACATCCTTGACCCTTGCACCAGGGAGACAACATACCATCCTGGAGTCTCATTTGCGGCCGCAGAAATGCCTATCTATTCCCCTTAAATAGAATCCCTTAACACTATAGCTCTCCCACTCTTTTTCCTGCCCTCCTGTGCAGCAGAGCCACCCATGGTGCCATGAACTTGGCTGCTGCGGCCTTCCCCTGATGAGCCATCTCCCCCAACAGTACCCAAGGTGGTCTATCTGTTTTGGAGGGAGATGACCACAGGGGACCCCTGCACTACCTTCCTTCCACTGCTCTTCCTGATGCTCACCCATTCCCTATCTGCCTGTGTAACCTTTACCTGCGGTGTGACCAACTCACTAAACATGCTATTCACGACATTCTCAGCATCAAGGATGCTCCAGAGTGAATCCATGCGCAGCTCCAGTGCCACAATGCAGTCTGTCAGGAGCTGCAGCTGGATACACTTCCCGCACACATAGTAGTCAGGGACACTGGAAGCTTCCCTAATTTCCCACATAGCACAGGAGGAGCAAGAAATGGATCTGGGCTCTCCTGCCATGACTTAACCCTTAAATTACTTAATTTGGCAACAATGACAAGGTTTCTTACTGCTAAGAAAAAGAAAAAAGATAAAGAAAAAGAAAACGACTCACCAATCAACCAGCCAATCACTTACCCTCTTGGCTGTGACATGACACTTCGATTACTTTTAATTTCTCTTTCACTTTTGACCCCGCTGCCGACGCTTCCCTCACAGGTTCGCCCGCTCCCGCTGCTGCCCCCATCAAAGTGCAGAAACATCTTTTAAGATCTCAGAAAGCAATCTTAATAATATGTAATGCTTATTTGTGGCAAATAAGGTGCACCACTAAGCCAACCATACCAACATTGTGTCAGATTTATAATTTAGGTCATGAAGGAGTGCATCAATAAAAATATGACTTGCTCTAACGACCCTGCAAAGGTCATTAAACCTCTTGCGGCCCTGTGTGTGGGTTCTTCGGATGGCGCCAACATAGGAGACGTCCTCAGATATGCTGGTCCAAATTTTACAAAAAAAACACTGGGAGGGATTTACTTGCACCCCTCCTGTTTAATTCTCCCCATCTTCTTTCAACAGTACTGACAAGAGCCTCGTTTGCACACTGCTGAACTTTTTGGCTCTCTGCTTGCTCCCATCTCCTTCCATCGTGAATTAAATCTAAAAATGACTGATTCACCCCTGGGTGTACTGCGCATGCGCGGGCACTCTCTGACAGCTGACCAGAAGCATGGAAAGAAGAAAATAAATTGCAACATTTTTTTTAAATTCGCGCATGCACAGAAGGTCCGATTATTTTTTTCGCTCGCAAATTTCGACTCCAGTGCACAAATTCTGTTGTGCAACGCAGCATTCATCGCTATCGCTATTGTTCTTGACCATTTGCCGAATTTTGCGAGCTCTGGTGGTAACGGTAATTCAGCGGTTAAAAAAAAATTTTTTCGCCGCGTTTATTGCCCAAAAATGGCCAAAATCACTAAAACCCGAAATTCTAACCCCATATTTAAATGCAGGAAAACTCGCTTTATGGAGCACAGTTTTTGCATGCACTCCAATAAGCATTGAGTATCTGGCACATCACCCACAGTAAAAATAACTACAATTCCATTTCAGTCCAGTTTTTAGAAAGAAATGCAATTAGTGTTTAGTGCTTTTAAGGCTCCTAAGTTAAGAAAGTCCCTACCCTCAGCTATGATAGTTCGTTAGAAAGCACAGGCAACCCCGGTGTATTGATAGGGTGCAAACGAGGTGGGAAGAAAATGGGATGAGAGAGGATCTATCGATTTTATGTCCCATTTATGTTCTGCTCTAAATTTCACCGGAAGTAAGGGAGCCTGTGAGATACGCCTACCCGGTAAGAGTGCAGCATTGCAAATGATGGATTTAGGCTGGGATGAGATTACCAATAATAAATTCTGTGATTTCCACCCGAAGAGCCATCCAACACATTGATGCCGCTATAAAGCAAGGACACCTTAGAACAGTAGCGAAGGAAGGCTGGTGCCAGAATCTTAAATTCCTGCATGAGAACAGGATGTTTTTTATTTTCAGGAACAGACAAGAATTGGAGAACACAAATAATTTTTCTTATTGAGTTTCCATGCAAAGAATGATTCTTCAAAGGGCATTCATGCATTGCAGGATTGTGCAGTGATATAATGTGATTGTTCCATGTGAAGGAATCTGTACAATTCAAGATTATACACTTTGAGCCGTATTTTTGAGAAGTTTGCGACCGGGTTTTCGCCGCGATTTGACTCTCCCGGCGAAAACCCGGTTGGGCAGCCCGGGCAGGATCCTCGGCTCGTTGTTTGCGGCGGCGATGGGACGTCCCACCAGGGAGAGGAGCGCCGACGTGCAACACCGCGGATTGCGTTACCGTCGGACTTACGGCCCTCTCCCGACCCGTACGCCGTGCCCAGAATACCGACAGGGTCAAACCTGTCGGTGCAGCCCTGTAGCAGCGGTAAGTGTGAAAACCTGCCAAACAGGTAAGTTAAAGTTTTAATTTTTAAATTTTTTTTCAGCGATTCGATAGAAAAGTGTCTTGTAAATGTTTTTTGAATGTCTTTTGGAATTTCTTTTTCACCCTCCCAAGGCCTCTCTCCCGGCAGCGTACTAAATTTGGTGAAACTCGCGTTTTTGCGTCACAAAGCCTCACGTAAAAGCCAAAAATTCAGCCTAAAAACAGTACCGCAGCAAAAACAGTAAGTTTCATGTATCGCTAACATTTTTGCCGAAAAAACCCGAAAGCCAAAAAGGTTATTACTTTATTTTTTGGATTAATATTGATTTGTCGCCTGAAAAGTTTAAAATATAAATGGATGCCATCACACTTGCATTTGCTGATCTTGTGAGGTAATTGCACTGGAGAAGAATTCTTGGCATTAGGGAGATGCCACTCACTACCTGTGCCTCCTCCTTCCACATAATCCTGGCTGCTGTGTTGGCAGGTCTCTTGCCACCTGCTCTCACCATGCCATCACTCCTCTATCTAATTTCAGTCAGAAAAATATTTATATCACGCTGAGAAGTTTGCTGCTCTTTTCTGATTTGTTCCTGTCATAACTATATCATTACCCTCCTGCGTGCTGGATTGGCTTTAAGAGTAAGTGCAGCTTTAACTATTGCAGCTGTGCCCTCAGAAGAACTGCCCCCCTCCCCCCCCAACCTCCTATTTTTTGGACCTCCCAAGCTCAGTGCACTAATTGCTACTGGGACTCACACCTTTCTTCCGCCCAGCAAAGTTCTAATGAGTTGACCCCACAATGTCTGGCAGGGTCCATGTCAGGGCATAAGCTGCGCGGAAGTTCACCGCAATGCACTTCTAGTGGTGGACCATGGGACTAGGGGTTTTGGAGCCATCAAAAATACTTGCAGTTTGATCTCATGGCAGAAAAGTAAAGTGAACTAGTCAAACAAATATTTTCGCACCAGTATCCTATTCAAGAAACCTTGAGCAGACTGAGCCACCTCGTAAAACTTAGCCCTAAATTTTTCTGAAACCTTACTCAGCAGAAAAAAAGCACCTCAAAGAAAAGTTCAAACAATACGGTTGATATATATTTTTGTCCTCAGAATAATCGCTCATAAAAATGTTATTTACTGTACAGATACCACTTAAACAGATATCTGAGAAGCTTTCTTTGCAAAGCTATCATGTAATTTACTACAAATACCGTTGGGATGACAGTAGAGGATGGCCAATTGTAATGTGTCTCATGATTGGCTTTTGGCAGATTGAACAGCAACTGGACCACAGTCCATTGGGAATATGCTGAGCTGCCACCAATCGCGTATTCAATAGTCATACAATATATGGGTTTTTATTTGCTCCACTAGGTGCTCTATCATGAAAAACACAAAGTTTCATCTCGTTGTCATGTCCTGTATCAGATGTGCTGGCACATTATGTTCTCTTTAGCACTGTTCCAGCTGCTCGATAGCTTTCTCAGAAAGATAGAAATGCCCCAGGTTTCTTCAGATAATGGCAACAACGTTGGTTACCGATTTTGTAGTTCTCTTGAGTGTTATGCACAGCAAGATTTAGTGTATGTGCAAAATAATGTATATTACAGTAACTACCTTCCAGTGCGGCTTTCCTCATGTTAACACCATTATCTGTAATAATCATCCTGCCTGTCAGGTTATTGGACTGAATCCACTCATTCAACAGGAACTGTAAAAAGTGAAGGATGTTGGCAGCTGTGTGTTCACCCACTAACAGGGCGATCTCGAACCGTGCCAAGGCATGATAATCATTAGCAGAGCACCCAATGGACTGTGGTTGGAAGGTAACTTAGTGTGCAATCAGGGACAAGTATTTGTTAGATGTGCAGCTAGTCCATATGTCAGTGGTGACGTGAATAGGAACGGCGTCTGCATCTTTTATCAGTGAAAGTATTTTATTTTTTCTATTTACAGCTTGATAGATACTTGAAATAAGTGAACATGAAAAGCAAAATATAAACGGAACAGCATAATCTGAGTTGCAAATAATTAATCTATCTCTGAATCCTATATACTCTACAGTAGAGAGAATTTGGAGGTCAATAGCTATCGTTCCTGCAACCATCTGTGTAATCTTGGTAACAGCAGGATGGTTAGCAGAGAATTTGGTCTTGGACTCTTGAGACTGTTGAATGGTCAATTATGATCAAATGTTCTTCCAAGGGTGCCTTTTGGGTAAAAAAAGGAATGAAACATTGTAAAAAAAACAGAAAGAGAGAGCAGCATTTGGACTTTTGCTAATAATAATTCCGCCATCATTGTGAGAACCATGACCTGAAGACCAGTGACCACCAATTGATCGTCACTACAATTTTGCCCTCTTTTTTCACCCCTACTTGGATTCAGTTTCATCAAGATGAAAATGCCGTATAAATGTGTTCATTCCCAAATGAGCCTTCTGCTTGCTTATGCTAATATATTTGAAAATGTCAGGAGACACCTTTCAGTTCATCATCAGGCATTTCTTTTTAGTTTTAAATCCGAGAAAGGGATTTCCATTCCTCAGAGGATAATATTGGCAGTTTGAACTTCACTGGATATAACTGTTGTGGTTTAGAAGAAAGGAAAAAAGAAAGAACTTGCATTATACAGTTTCTTACTGCATCATTTGGGATGCCTCAAAGTGCTTCATATATAATGAATTACATTGAAGTGTGATACAACTGTTGCTATGTAGATGAAGACACCAACCATAGTGTGCACAGCAAGATCCCATAAACAGCACTGACTGCTAGGAACATTGGTATTAGCAACAACAAAACAATTTATACAATGGATGTATTATTTCTGATGAACAGTGAGCACAGTTGCTTTAATTTCAGTCAAAGTCACTTATTGTCATTATTACCAATTCATTCTGATAATGCAACACAGGGGAATACAAGGGTGGACTCAGAGGATGCATCGAAAATAGCAGTCTCTAGAAAGATAACAAGTGTTGGCTTAGGAGATATGGAAAGTCAAGCAGTGAGAGATGTTAAAATCTAGTTTTGTCTGGCTGAACTAGATTTTGAATAACAAACATTGGAAGTGGTTTTTAAAATGCCAAATTCAATTGCAGTTTAACCAAAAAAAAAGCAGCACCCCAAATAAATATTGGTGTTAGCTACTTTAATCCTTTGCCACTTTAGAGATTAAACAAAATATTTTTGTTTTACGACGAGACTTTGTGATTTTCCCTCCATATAGATTTTGAGCACCAGCCCAGCAGGAGGACCAGGAGGGCTGGGCCTCATTAACATAGAGCCAGTGCACTTCAGGCAGAAAACGAGCTCCTCAAGACAGACACCAATTCCAGACTACCCCTACATCGGATAACCTCTCCCTCCTGGACTCCGGGTCTGGAAAATGCTAGGTCCAGGTGGGGTCTGTTCTCGGGAGGGAGGGTGTACTTTGGTTGCCAACTCTGGCTGGATGTATTCCTAGAGGTTTGATCACATGACCCCTGCCTACAACTGCTCCCATCATTGGTCGCCCGACACATTCATCCTTGTAGGGCACTGCCTTCCCACGACAATTGGAAAGCAAACGGACTCTGAATTACCCGAGTGGATGATTGTTGACCATCAGTTAAACAGCCTTCTTATCTGCTCTTCAATATTTTAATAACTAATGAATATTCAAAGGAAATTCAGACACAATTTTTTTTGAATGTCCCTATGATTTTTCTCCTGGGTCGCTGGTTGGCTCTTGGCGGGTTGGCAACACTAGGATGAACACGATGCAGTAGCGGCCCACGTTGTTTCTGTGGAGTCCAGAGAAGCATGTCTGCTCTTCCTGGCCCCGCAAAAATAAATGAAAACCTACCTTCTGGGCTCACCTACGGCTGGACCATCAGCTGAAACTAGGCATGCACGAGCACGCTCAGCTGAGTGGAGTCCTAAAAGATCAGGGACCTACGTACATCAGAGGATATCAATTTGCCTATGAAAAGGGCCTATCCCCTGACTCAGGCAGGCACTCTAGCTACTCAGCAATAGGCTCTTGGGTAGATAACAACAACAACAACTTGTATTTAGAAAGTGCCTTTAACGTAGTGAAACGTCCCAAGGCGCTTCACAGGAGAATTACGCAATAAAAATCCCACACCGAGCCGCATTAGTACAAATTAGCGCAGGTGACCAAAAGCTTGGTCAAAGAGGTAGATTTTAAGGATCATCTTGAAGGAGGAAAGAGAGGTAGAGAGGCGGAGAAGTTTAGGCAGGGCATTCCAGAGCTTGGGCCGAGGCAACAGAAGGCACGGCCACCAATGGTTGAGCGATTACAATCAGGGATGCTCAGAAGGGCAGAATTAGAGGAGCGCAGATATCTCGGGGGGGTTGTGGGGCTGGAGAAGATTACAGAGATAGGGAGGGGCGAAGCCATGGAGGGATTTGAAAATAAGGATGAGAATTTTGAAATTGAGCTGTTGCTTAAACAGAAGCCAATGTAGGTCAGCGAGCACAGGGGTGATGGGTGAGCGGGACTTGGTGCGAGTTAGGACACAGGCTGCCGAATTTTGGATCACCTCTAGTTTACGTAGGGTAGAATGTGTGAGGCCAGGTTGGAATAGTTAAGTCTAGTGGTAACAAAGGCATGAATGATAGCATTGGCTACACCTTTGGTGGAATTAAGATGGTAAATCATGCGTCACCCTTTTCAGGGTATCTCCAACCCATTTCTCTGAATGGGTGGCCTGAAAAGCTCCGCCTTGTTAACGATGTCTGTGTCAGCAATGGCAAAAGAGACTCCAGTTGTATTTCTAGTGCTACTTAATATATTAAAGGTTGAGCGTCCGAAATCCGGAAACCTCAGGACCGAGGCCATACCAGATTCCGGATTCCAGGTATTTTCAGATTTTGGAACGCTTTTGCCTGGGCCGAGGTAGGTGGGGTCGGGCAGCCGAGGTAAGGGGGAGAGGTCGGCCCGCTGAGGTAAGGGGGAGGGGGGAGCCGGGGCCAGGGCGAAGTCGGGCCGGGGCGAGCGAAGTCTCGGCGAAGTTGGGGCGGGCGAAGTCGTGGCCGGAGGTCGGGCCTCAGAGGGCCAGGGCGAGATTGGGTCGCTGAGCCGGGGTGGGGGTCCAGATTTCGGAACATTCCAAATTTTGGAACTCCAGATTTCGGACGCTCAACCTGTATCTCATTTTTCAATATTTCATGTCTACCGGATGTACCCGATATATTTTATTAAACATATCAAAGCTGTCAAAGTATGGGGTTGCTAGAAGAGACATTTAAAAAAAGATATTTATATAGCGCCTTTCACAACTACTGGACGTCTCAAAGCGCTTTACAGCCAATGAAGTACTTTTGGAGTGTAGTCACTTTTGTAATATTGGAAATGCAACAGCCAATTTGCACACAGCAAGCTCCCACAAACAGCAATGTGCTAATGACTAGATAAACTGTTTTTGTTATGACGATTGAGGGATAAATATTGGTCAGGACACCAGGGATAACTCACCTGCTCTTCTTCGATATAGTGCAATGGGATCATATACGTCCATCTGAGAGAGCAGACGGGGCCTTGGTTTAATGTCTCATCCAAAAGACGGCAGCTCCAATAGTGCAGCACTCTCTCAGCACTGCACTGGAGTGTCAGCCTAGATTTATGGGCTCAAGTCCCTGGAGGGGAACTTGAAGCCACAACCTTCTGACTCAGAGGTGAGTGTGTCACCCACTGAGCCACAACTGATACTCATGAGTATCATACTTTATGAGTATAAGTGACATACATTGCAATACCATTTTAAAATATGAAGCTAGGTCTCCTTCTTTAAAGTTAATGCATAGGTCATCGAGACATAGTGTCCTAACTCGCATCAAGTCCTGCTCACCCATCACCCCTGTGCTCGCTGACCTACATTGGCTTCCGGTTAAGCAGCACCTCGATTTCAAAATTCTCATTCTTGTTCTCATAGAGAGAGCTGAGAATGTGGAACTCGCTGCCACATGGAGTGGTTGATGCTGATAGTTTGATGCATACATGAGTGAGAAGGGAATAGAGGAACATAAGGGCAGAGTGGGAAGAGGCCATTGGGAAGAGGCTCATTTAGACTAATAAAGAAGAACCAGCATGGATTTGTTATGAGCAAATCGTGTTTGACTAACTGGATTGAGTTTTTGATGAGGTAACAGAGAGGGTGGATGAGGGCAGTGCAGTTGATGTGTATTTGCACTTTCAAAAGGCTTGTTAGCAAAATTGAAGCCCATGGGGAAAAAAAGACAATTGTAGCATAAATACAAAATTGGCTAAGGGATAGAAAAATGGCTGTTTTTCAGACTGAAAGGAGGTATATCGTGCAGTTCCCAAGGTTCAGTACTCGGACCACTGCTGTTTTTGATATACATTAATGACTTGCACTTTGGGTTAAAGGGGCACAATTTTGAAACTTGCAGATGATCTGAAACTTCGAAGTGTAGTAAACACTGACAAAGATAGCAAAAGACTTCGAGAGGACATAGACAATCTGGAGGAATGGGCGGACACGTGGTAGATGAAATTCATTGAGGTGATACATTTTGGAAGAATGAGGAGAGAGAATACATGCTAAATGGTACAATTTAAAAGGGGGTGCAAGAAGAGAGAGACATGAAGGCAGCAGGACAGGTTAACGAAACAATTAAGAAAGTATATGGGATCCTGAGCTTTATAAATAGAGGCATTAAGTACAAAAGCCAGGAAATTATGCTTAAACTATATTAAACACCAGTTCTGCTCCAGCTGGAGCATTGTGTTTAGTTGTGGGCATCACACTTTAGGAAGAATGTGAAGGCTTTAGAGACAGTACAGAAGGGATTTACTGGAATGATTCCAGGGATGAGGGATTACAGTTACGTGGATAGCCTGGAGAAGCTGGGGTTGTTCTCCAGAGAGCAGAGAAGGCTAAGAGGAGATTTGATAGAGGAGTTTAACATCATGAAGGGCTTAGATAGAGCAAATAAAAAGAAACGGTTTTCAATGACTGAAGGATCGATAACCAGAGGGCAAAGATTTTAGGTTATTGACAAAAGCACCAGAGGCAACATGAGAAAAAACATTTTTACGCGTGGTTAGGAATTGGAATGCACTGAGTGTGGTGCACATAGATTCAATAGTAGCCCTCAAAAAGGAATTGGATAAATATTTGAAGGAGAGAAAATTGCAGAAATATGGGGCAGGAGCAGGGGGGATTGGAACTAACTGGATTGCTCTTCAAAGGATCGGCGCAGACTCGATGAGCTGAATAGCCTCCTTCTGTGCTGCACTATTGTATGATTCTATGATTTGGAGTATAAACCACTTGCGTCAAATGGTCAGTTAATGTGCTGTACATCATCATCATCATAGGCAGTCCCTCGGAATCGAGGAAGACTTGCTTCCACTCTTAATGTGAGTTCTTAGGTAGCTGTACAGTCCAATACAAGAGCCACAGTGTCTGTCACAGGTGGGACAGATAGTCGTTGAGGGAAGGGGTGGGTGGGACAGGTTTGCCGCACGCTCTTTCCGTTGCCTGCATTTGATTTCTGCATGCTCTTGGCGATGAGACTCGAGATGCTCAGCGTCCTCCCGGATGCACTTCCTCCACTTAGGGCAGTCTTTGGCCAGGGACTCCCAGGTGTCGGTGGGGATGTTGCATTTTATCAGAGAGGCTTTCAGGGTGTCCTTGTAACATTTCCTCTGTCCACCTTTGGCTCATTTGCCGTGAAGGAGTTCCGAGTAGAGCGCTTGCTTTGGGAGTCTCGTGTCTGGCATGCGAACTATGTGGCCTGCCGAGTAGAGCTGATCAAGTGTGGTCAGTGCTTCAATGCTGGGGATGTTGGTTTGGTTGAGGACATTAACGTTGGTGCATCTGTCCTCCCAGGGGATTTGTAGGATCTTGCGGAGACATTGTAGGTGGTATTTCTCCAGCGACGTGAGGTTTCTACTGTACATGGTCCATGTCTCTGAGCCATACAGGAGGGCGGATATTACTGCAGCCCTGTAGACCATGAGCTTAGCAACAGTTTTGAGGGCCTGGTCTTCAAACACTCTTTTCCTCAAGCGGCCAAAGGCTGCATTGGCGCACTGGAGGCGGTGTTGGATCTCGTCGTCAATGCCTGCTCTTGTTGATAGGAGGCTCCCGAGAAGGACATTCTTGCTATTGAGAGAGTGCAGCGAAGGTTCACCAGACTGATTCCCCGGATGGCGGGACTGACATATCAAGAAAGACTGGATCAACTGGGCTTTTGTATTCACTGGAGTTCAGAAGAATGAGAGGGGATCTCATAGAAACGTTTAAAATTCTGATGGGTTTAGACAGGTTAGATGCAGGAAGAATGTTCCCAATATTGGGGAAGTCCAGAACCAGGGCCCACAGTCTAAGGATAAGGGGTAAACCATTTAGGACCGAGATGAGGAGAAACTTCTTCACCCAGAGAGTGGTGAACCTGTGGAATTCTCTACCACAGAAAGTTTTTGAGGCCAGTTCACTAAATATATTCAAAAAGGAGTTAGATGAAGTCCTTACTACTAGGGGGATCAAGAGGTATGGCGAGAAAGCAGGAATGGGGTACTAAAGTTGCATGTTCAGCCATGAACTCATTGAATGGCGGTGCAGGCTCGAAGGGCCGAATGGTCTACTCCTGCAACTATTTTCTATGTTTCTATGTTTCGATAAGGGAAGTGCTCCACGTTGTCCAGGGCCACGCCATGGATCTTGATGACTGGGGAGCAGTGCTGTGCAGCGAGGACAGTCTGGTGGAAGTCCTTTGTCTTACTGATGTTTAGCGTAAGGCCCATGCTTTCATACGCCTCAGTAAATATGTCACCTATGTCCTGGAGTTCAGCCTCTGTATGTGCGCAGATGTAGGCGTCGTCCGCGTACTGTAGCTCAACGACAGAGGTTGGGATGGCCTGGATAAGGTTGAACAGGTTCCCACTGGTTCCGTAGTTTACTTCCACTCCAGCGGGGAGCTTGTCGACGGGGAGCATGGCAGCGAGGAAGATTGAGAAGAGGGTTGGGGCGATGACGCAGCCCTGCTTGACCTCGGTCTGGACGTGGATTGGGTCTGTGATGGATCCGTTGGTAAGGATCACGGCCTGCATGATGCTGTACATATGAGGGAAATGATTGCCATTCCTAATGAGTGCAACGTGGCTGATCCATATGTGTAGTTACACACATAGAGCATCACACAAAATAGCAGCTCAGTTTATAGAATTGTGGTGCACATCAAATGCAAGTGAGACAAGATATAGGGCTCAATTTTCCCTAATTATCTGCACCTCTTTTTGGCGCACGTCGCTTTTTTTGGCCTAAATTAAAATATCCAAGTTTCCCCAATGATTGCGCGCCAGCGTAACTCAGTTAGTTATGATTTTTTTTAGTTTTTTTTTTTTTTCGCCAGTTTTTCACATTTATGCAATTTTGGCCAACTTACATTTTACCTAGGATGGCCTATTTAGCTGTTATGTATATAACCCTAGGAAACCTGTAACAAACCGTCACCAGAGGGCCTACCTGTTGGAGTCCCAAGGGATCATGGCCAATGCCAAGCACAAAAAAGTCTCTTAGCATTTGCTCCAGGAATCCATCGAATTCGCAATGTCCTGCAAGGCACCTCAGTTCGGCGACGTAGTTCGCCACTTCTTGGACTTCAGACCATTGACACGTGTAGAATCGATACCTTGCCATCAAAACGCTTTCCTTCGGATCTAGGTGCTCCCGGACCAGCATACACAGTTCTTCATAGGATTTTGTTGTTGGTTTCACCAGAGCTAGAAGATTCTTCATGAGGTCATAGGTTGTTGCCCCACAGATGGTAAGGAGGATTGCCCTTTGTTTAGCAGCGTTCTCGTCCCCTTCCAGCTCGTTGGCCATCAAGTATTGGTCGAGTCGCTCCACGAAGGCCTCCCAATCATCCCCTTCTGAGAACTTCTCCAGGATACCAGCAGTTCTTTGCATTTTCGCGTGGTTGTTCGGTATCTCATCGCCAATTGTTATGCTCATAATAAAGTAATGCAACTGAGTACTGAAGACAGTGAGTAAGTATGAGCTTAGCTCCTTCATTTAAACTCCAGAGTACTGGTACAGCATGGGAGGCCTGCTTATATACTAGTACCCGCTACCCAAGGCAGACGACCTATTTGCGACCCTGGCTGGAGGAAAGACGTTCACCAAGTTGGACCTGACCTCGGCCTACATGCCGGAGGAGCTGGATGAATTGTCGAAAGGCCTCATCTGCATCAACATGCACAAAAGTCTGTTCATCTACAATAGATGCCCGTTTGGCTGCGGCAATTTTCCAAAGGAACATGGAGAGCCTGCTAAAGTCGGTTCCGCGCACCGTGGTTTTCCAGGACGACATACTGGTCACAGGTCGGGGCACCATCGAACACTTGCAGAACCTGGAAGAGATCCTAAGTCGGCTAGATCGCCTGGGGCTCAGGTTGAAACACACGAAGTGTGTTTTCTTGGCGCCAGAGGCCGAGTTCTTTGGGAGAAAAATCACAGCTGACGGCATCAAACCCACCGACGCCAAGACAGAGGCCATCAAGAATGCGCCGAGACCACAGAATGTGACGGAGCTGCGGTCGCTCCTGGGACTCCTCAATTATTTCGGTAATTTCCTACCCAGGTTAAGCACCTTGCTAGAATTCCTACATGTGCTACTACGCAAGGGAGACGACTGGGTATGGGGGAAATCACACGAGACTACTTTTGAGAAAGCCATAAATCTGTTATGTTCCAACAAACTGCTTGTTCTGTATAACCCATGTAAATGATTAGTGATAGCTTGTGATGTGTCTTCATACGGGGTCAGGTGTGTGTTACAACAAGCTAATGAATCGGGAACATTGCAACCGGCCGCCTATGCGTCCAGGTGTTTGTCCAAGGCCGAAAGGGCTTACAGCATGATTGAAAAAGAAGCTCTGGCATGCGTTTACTGGGTGAAAAAAATGCACTAGTGTCTATTTGGTCTCAAGTTTGAACTAGAAACTGACCATAAGCCGCTCATATCGCTATTCTCAGAGAGCAAAGGGATTAACATCAATACATCTGCCTGCATCCAAAGATGGGCGCTCGCACTGTCTGCATACAACTATGTAATCCGCCACAGACCAGGCACAGAGAACTGCGCTGATGCTCTCAATCGGCTACGATTGCACACCACCGGGGTGGAAATGGCACAGCCTGCAGATTTGCTCGATGATGGATGCATTCGAAAACGAAAAGTCACCCGTCACAGTCCGCCAGATCAGGACCTGGACCAGCCAGGATCCTTTACTATCCCTGGTAAAAAAATGTGTCCTCCATGGGAGCTGGTCCAGCGTCCCAGCGGAGATGCATGAAGAGATCAAGCCATCCCAGCAGCGCAAAGACGAAATGTTCATACAGGCGGACTGCCTTTTGTGGGGTAAGCGTGTGGTTTGCCTAAGAAAGGCAAGGAAACGTTCATACGTCACCTACAAAGTAGCCATCCAGGCATAGTAATGATGAAAGCTATAGCCAAATCCCATGTGTGGTGGCCCGGCATCGACTCAGATTTAGATTCATCTGTGTGCCAATGTAACACTTGCTCTCAACTGAGCAATGAACCCAGAGAGGCACCACTAAGTTGGTGGTCATGGCCCTTCAAGCCGTGGTCTAGGATCCATGTTGACTTTACAGGCCCATTTCAAGGCAAAAAGTTTTTGGTTGTTGTGGATGCTTATTCAAAATTGATTGAATGTGTAATAATGTCAGTAAGTACGTCCACTGCCACCATCGAAAGCCTACGAGCCATGTTTGCCACGCACGGCCTGCCTGATGTCCTTGTCAGCAACAATGGGCCATGCTTCACCAGTGCTGAATTCAAGGAATTCATGATCCGCAATGGGATCAAGCACGTCACATCTGCCAGGTTCAGCCCGCATCCAACAGCCAGGCAGAACGGCCAGTCCAAACCATCAAGCAAAGCTTGAAACGCGTGTCGGATGGTTCCCTGCAGACCCGCCTGTCCCGAGTCCTGCTCAGCGAGCACACCAGACCCCACTCGCTCACTGGGGTTCTCCCAGCCGAGCTGCTCATGAAAAGGGCACTCAAAACAAGGCTCTCTCTTGTCCACCCTGATCTCCATGATCACGTCGAGGGCAGGCGGCATCAACAAAGCATGTACCATGATCGCGCAAACATGTCACGCGATATTGAAGTCAATGACCCTATATTTGTATTCAACTATGGACATGGTCCCAAATGGCTTGCTGGCACTGTCATAGCCAAAGAAGGGAGTAGGGTGTTTCAGGTCAAACTTGCCAATGGACTAACTTGCAGAAAGCATTTGGACCAAACCAAACTGCAATTCACAAACAGCCACGTGCAACCCGAAGAGGACACCACCAACTTCGATCCTCCAACACACACACAAGTGGCAACTGAAATCACGGTTGACCATGAAGCTGAACTCACCATCCCCAGCAGCCCTGCAAGGCCAGCTGCCCAGCAGCCCAGCGAAGAACCAACCAACTCACCCACACCTGCATTTGTACCGAGACGATCGACAAGGGGGTGAAAACCCCAGATCGTCTCACCCTGTAAATAAGTGTACTATTGACTTTGGGAGGGAGTGATGTTATGTATGTAACTCTAGGCAACCTGTACCATACTGCCACCAGAGGGTCTACCTGTTGGAGTCCGAAGGGTTCCCAGCATCCCTTGGGAGCTATATAAGCAGGTCTCCCATGCTGTACCAGCACTCTGGAGTTTAAATAAAGGAGCTAAGGTCACACTTACTCACTGTCTACAGTACTCAGCTACATTACTTTATTATGAACATAACAGTAATCACTCCAGAAAAACCTTCAGGGCACTTAAGAAAAACCAACGCACATTAAAAAAATCGCCACAGAAAAACACCATTGTTTTAGAGGGAGTCAAGAACACATTCAATATCTATCATGAAGCTTAATTTCTTCAAACTTAAAATGAAGAAAATAGAAGTCCTAATGCAACTCTATAATTTAGGATTTTTTTCAAAGTGCCACGCCACCATCAAATATCTCCAAACCGGGCTCGAGGGTCGGAGCGTCGACCGGCACAATCGGTCCCTCGCCCAGACACAGGCGCTCGGGGCTTGTCTTCAAAAGAAGCCCAGGGGGAGAGGCGTGTGGCAGGGGGAGGGGGGGCGGGTGTTTGCCGAGCCCCTGTGTCCGGGTGAAGGAGCGATTCTGTCGGCTGACCCACCAGCCCGGTGAGGAGACGGTCGGTCGGTGGTGGGGTGGTACTTTGAAAAAAATCTAAAATTAAAAAATTGCATTGGACTTCGTTGCCCAACTGTCCTCATTGGAATGCCTAGCTTCCCATTCTGAGCAAGCGTATTGTGCATGCACAGACCTGGGTGTGCTCCATACGAGGGCGTCGACCTTGGGGAGAGAGAGAACAAAGAAGCTTGTCCTGCTGTTTTGAGCTTCTTGCAAAGGTACAATTTAATCATTGGGGCAATACTGACAATGCCATATCTCGTGCAAACCTTCTGCATGATGGTGCCGCGGAAGAGACGATTGATTCAATGTCATCGAATGAGGAACCTCAGAGCACGTAGGATGATGGGCAGGAGACCTTACACACATTGGTTATATTGAGACAGGCATTCATACAGACTGAGTGATGCAGACTGTGTCAGAAGGCTGCGTTTCCACCAATAAGTTGTAACCGAGATCTGTGAGTTAGTAAAAGCAGACCTGCAACCTAGGAGCATCAGGAGGACTGCTTTGTCAGTTGAAGTGAAGGTTACGGCTGCACTTTCATTTTACGCATCTGGATCATTCCAGGCCACAACTGGGGATGTGTGCACCATTTCTCAACATGCAACACGTAACTGCATTTGGCAGGTGACTGCTGCACTATATGCCCGGAGGAATGACTACATAAAGTTCCCCATGACCGCTCAGGCAATGCGTGAAAGGGCTGTGGGCTTCTCCAGGATTGCTGGCTTCCCAAAGGTACAGGGCTGTATTGATTGTACCCACATCACCTTGTGAGCACTTTTGGAGGATTCCAAGATGTACAGGAACAGAAAAGGCTTCCACTCCGTTAATGTGCAGCTCGTGTGTGACGACATGCATTGCATCATGTCAGTTGATGCGAGATAACCTGAGAGCACCCATGATGCGTTCATCCTACGCGAGAGCACTATATCTGCCATGTTTCAACAGCAGCCAGAAGGGCTGCTGGGAGACAAAGTGTACGGCCTCACCACCTGGCTCATGACGCCCCTATACATAACCCGGATGGAAGAAAGGCTGCACCCATCTCTCCTCCACCTTATTCTAAGACCACTCGCTGAGCTTGGTCTTGTTGACTCCACCCCTGCCCGCAGGCGGTGGTGCAGTGTTTCTTGGGTTGGTACCAAGCTTATCCTTTCGAACATCTCGGGTAATGCGCACTTTTTGATGGCAGGCGGTAATGTGGAAGGCCCGGCTTGGGCCTCTTCAGAGGCTGGTCTGAGGATTGGAGTGGGAGTGGCAGTTGATTCTGTCAATAAGCGCGGGGTCCAGGCGTGTTCCCTTATTGTAGCAGCTAACTCCGACATTCCCTCCCTCATGTGCCCTGACAGTGCCTGAACTACCTCCAACATTCCCTCCCTCATGTTCACCAACAGTGTGTCAACTACCTGCAACATTCCCTCCCTCATGTTCACTGACAGCACATCAGCTACCTGCGACATTAACTCCCTCTTATGCACCGACATTGTATCAGCTGCCTGCGACATTCCCTCCCTCATGTTCTCGGACAGTGTTCCCATTTCTCGTGAGTGTGTTGCTACTTCTCCCGACAGTCCTGATACTTCATCACCCACCCCACTGATGGTGTCCAGGAGTGATCGTGTAAGGTCAATGCTCTCCGCACTCATTGCCATCATCTGAACCACATCTGTTAGATCTTGCACCCCAGGAGAGCACTGTTGAGTTCTCCTTCCCCTCCTTCCCCTGGGTGTGGCTCGCTGCATCTCACTGAGACTCGCAGCCTCGGACTGTGGGGCCCTGGCTGAGCCTCGCTGCATCCCACTGGGGCCCGCAGCCTCGGACTGTGGGAAACTATGGAATGTCCCAACACTCGTACCACTCAGGAAAGGGCCTGGCACCTCAATGGGTGGCACCTGCACCTCCTCCAGAGTGAGTACAACAGTGGGGGCTTCATCCAACACCTCCCCCTGCCCCTCCCCCTCACCCCCATGCTCTTGGTCTGGAAGGTGGGATTGGAAGATGTTCTCAGGAAGAGCAGTGCAAGGAAGGTAGTGCAGAGGTCCCCTGTGGTCATCCCCCTGCAAAACAGATACACTGTTTTGGGTGCTGTTGAGGGGGATGACTCATCAGGGAGGGCAGCAGCAGCCAAGTTCATGGCACCGTGGGTGGCTCTGCTACACAGGGGGCAGGAAAAAGAGTGGGAGAGCGATAGTGATAGGGGATTCAATTGTAAGGGGAATAGATAGGCGTTTCTGCGGCCGCAACCAAGAATCCAGGATGGTATATTGCCTCCCTGGTGCAAGGGTCAAGGATGTCTTGGAGCGGGTGCAGGACATTCTGAAAAGGGAGGGTGAACAGCCAGTTGTCATGGTGCACATAGGTACCAACGATATAGGCAAAAAACGGGATGAGGTCCGATGACATGAATTTAGGGAGCTAGGAGCTCAAGTAAAAAGTAGGACCTCAAAAGTAATAATCTCAGGATTGCTACCAGTGCCACATGCTAGTCAGAGTAGGATTCGCAGGATAGCTCAGATGAATATGTGGCTTGAGGAGTGGTGCAGAAGAGAGGGATTCAAATTCCTGGGGCATTGGAACCGGTTCTGGGGGAGGTGGGACCAGTACAAACCAGACGGTCTGCACCTGGCCAGGACCGGAACCAATGTCCTAGGGGGAGTGTTTGCTAGTGATGTTGGGGAGGAGTTAAACTAATATGGCAGGGGGACGGGAACTTTTGCAGGGAGGCAGAGGGAAATAAAAGTGAGACAGAGGCAAAAGATAGAAATGAGAATAGTAAAAGTGGAGGGCAGGGAATTCCAAGGCAAAAAACAAAAAGGGCCACATTACAGCAAAATCCTAAAGGGGCAAGGTGTGTTAAAAAGACAAGCCTGAAGGCTCTATGCCTCAATGCGAAGAGTATTCGGAATAAGGTGGACGAATTAACTGCGCAGATAGCAGTTAATGGATATGATGTAATTGGCATTACAGAGACATGGCTCCAGGATGACCAAGGCTGGGAACTCAACATCCAGGAGTATTCAACATTTAGGAAGGATAGACAGAGAGGAAAAGGAGGCAGGGTGGCATTGCTGGTTAAAGAGGAAATTAATGCAATTATAAGGAAGGACATTGGCTTGGATGATGTGGAATCGGTATGGGTGGAGCTGCGGAAGACCAAAGGGCAGAAAACGCTGGTGGGGGTTGTGTACAGGCCACCAAATAGTAGTAGTGAGATTGGGGACAGCATCAAACAAGAAATAAGGGATGTGTACAATAAAGGTACAGCAGTTATCATGGGCGACTTTAATTTACATATAGATTGGGCTAACCAAACTGGTAGCAATGCGGTAGAGGAGGATTTCCTGGAGTGTATTAGGGATGGTTTTCTTGACCAATATGTCGAGGAACCAACAAGAGAGCTGACCATCCTAGACTGGGTGATGTGCAATGAGAAAGGACTAATTGGCAATCTTGTTGTGCGAGGCCCCTTGCGGAAGAGTGACCATGACATGGTAGAATTCTTTATTAAGATGGAGAGTGACACAGTTAATTGAGAAACTAGGGTCCTAAACTTAAGGAAAGCTAACTTCGACGGCATGAGGCATGAATTGGCTCGAATAGACTGGCGAGTGATACTTAAAGGGTTGACGGTTGATAGGCAATGGCAAACATTTATAGATCACATGGATGAACTTCAACAGTTGAACTTCCCTGTCTCGAGTAAAAATAAAACAGGGAAGGTGGCTCAACCGTGGCTAACAAGGGAAATTAAGGATAGTGTTAGATCCAAGGAAGAGGCATATAAATTGGCCAGAAAAAGCAGCAAACCTGGGGACTGGGAGAAATTTAGAATTCAACAGAGGAGGACAAAGGGTTTAATTAGGAGGGGAAAATAGAGTACGAGAGGAAGCTTGCCGGGAACATAAAAACTGACTGCAAAAGCTTCTATAGATATGTGAAGAGAAAAAGATTAGTCAAGACAAACGTAGGTCCCTTGCAGTCGGACTCAGGTGAATTAATAATGGGGAATAAAGAACTAGCAGACCAGTTGAACAAATACTTTGGTTCTGTCTTCACGAAGGAAAACACAAATGACCCTCCGGATGTACTAGGACACCGTGGGTCTAGTGAGAAGGAGGAACTGAAGGATATCCTTATTAGGCGGGAAATTGTGTTGGGGAAATTGATGGGATTGAAGGCTGACAAATCCCCGGGGCCTGATTGTCTGCATCCCAAAGTACTTAAGGAGGTGGCCCTGGAAATAGTGGATGCATTGGTGATCATTTTCCAACAGTCTATTGACTCTGGATCAGTTCCTATGGACTGGAGGGTAGCTAATGTAACCCCACTTTTTAAAAAAGGAGGGAGAGAGAAAACGGGTAATTATAGACCGGTTAGCCTGACATCAGTAGTGGGGAAAATGTTGGAATCAATTATTAAGGATGAAATAGCAATGCATTTGGAAAGCAGTGACAGGATCGGTCCAAGTCAGCATGGATTTGTGAAAGGGAAATCATGCTTGACAAATCTTCTGGAATTTTTTGAGGATGTAACTAGTAGAGTGGACAAGGGGGGAGCCAGTGGATGTGGTGTAATTGGACTTTCAAAAGGTCTTTGAGAAGGTCCCACATAAGAGATTGGTGTGCAAAATCAAAGCACATGGTATTGGGGGTAATTTACTGGCGTGGATAGAAAATTGGTTGGCAGACAGGAAGCCGAGAGTCGGGATAAACGGGTCCTTTTTGGAATGGGAGGCAGTGACTAGTGGAGTGCCACAGGGCTCAGTGCTGGGACCCCAGCTCTTTACAATATACATCAATGATTTGGATGCAGGAATTGAGTGTAATATCTCCAAGTTTGCAGATGACACTAAACTGGGTGGCGGAGTGAGCTAGGAAGAGGATGCTAAGAGGCTGCAGGGTGATTTGGACAGGTTAGGTGAGTGGGCAAATGCATGGCAGATGCAGTAGAATGTGGATAAATGTGAGGTTATCCACTTTGGGGGCAAAAACACGAAGGCAGAATATTATCTGAATGGTGGTAGATTAGGAAAAGGAGAGGTGCAATGAGACATAGGTGTCTTGGTTCACCAGTCATTGAAAGTTGGCATGCAGGTACAGCAGGCGGTGAAGAAGGCAAATGGCATGTTGGCCTTCATAGCTAGGGGTTTGAGTATAGGAGCAGGAAGGTCTTACTGCAATTGTACAGGGCCTTGGTGAGGCCTCATCTGGAATATTGTGTTCAGTTTTGGTCTCCTAATCTGAGGAAGGACATTCTTGTTATTGAGGGAGTGCAGCGAAGGTTCACCAGACTGATTCCAGGGATGGCTGGACTGACATATGAGGAGAGACTGGATCAACTGGGCCTTTATACACTGGAGTTTAGAAGGATGAGAGGGGATCTCATAGAAACGTATAAGATTCTGACGGGACGGGACAAGAATGTTCCCAATGTTGGGGAAGTCCAGAACCAGGGGACACAGTCTTAGGATAAGGGGTAGGTCATTTAGGACTGAGATGAGGAGAAACTTCTTCACTCAGAGAGTTGTTAACCTGTGGAATTCCCTGCCACAGAGAGTCGTTGATGCCAGTTCATTGGATATATTCAAGAGGGAGTTAGATATGGCCTTTACGGCTAAAGGGATCAAGGGGTATGGAGAGAAAGCGGGAAAGGGATACTGAGGTGAATGATCAGCCATGATCATATTGAATGGTGGTGCAGGCTCGAAGGGCCGAATGGCCTACTCCTGCACCTATATTCTATGTTTCTATGTTTTTCTATGTTTCCTCTTAAGGCTCGTCTGCGTCTGAATCTTCTTCTGCATCGGCTTCAGCCTCGTCAGGGTTGGCTTCAATTTCTGCAAAATATAACAGAACTGACAAATGGTTAGCAGCAGAGGAGGGGGCAGGGTGGGTGGCATGAGTAGGCTCACAAAGTGCAGGCAGCAGGCTGATTTGAAGGACCCCGATGAATGATAGCACATAGCATCAACCGAAACGCAGCTGACAGAGACATCCCCATGAACCGAAGCATGGCTAGCCCACGCAGTACTTAACATTTAGCAAAGCCAGACTGTGGACTTTGCAGGACTTACCCTCTCCCTTGAGTGTGGGCCCAGCTTGTGCAGTGGTGGTTGCTTTTCTCCAGGCAGGACCCATCAAAGCAGTGATTCTCCCTTCCGAGGGTGTCAGTGGGTGCAGATTTGCTGGGCCTCCTCCTTCTTTCCCTTTTGTTGTGTGGCACCTTCCTTTGCAAAGATGAAAATATAACTTTTATAGAGAGTGTCTTTCTGGTGTTTATGACATATACGGATGGTCACATTTACAATTGCAATTCCATTGAATAAATGAAAATATTACTCACACTAACTACTTGACCAAGGTCCTGCCATTTCCTTCTGCACTGGCTCCAGACCTCAGGATGGTCACCATTGCACAATAATCTTCTGCAATTTAGTTCCAGCGTTGCGTCATTTCTTTTGGTGAGACTTTTATGTGACCTCTGCTGGTGTCCAGCTCGTGCCATCTGGCCTTAATTACAGTAACTAGTGCTTCCACTTCATCCGTAAAAAATTCTTGGTCCTTGAGCCACGTTGCATCTTGTATTGCAGCTCCGATTTTTCCAATGAGAATTAAAATTCTCACACACAACTGGCTCTTTAAAAATGGCTGAATGCAGACCGGGAGCTGTACTGGGCATGTGTGCCCATGGCAGTCAGGTCAAAAACGTCCAATTTTTAGCGCATGCGCAGACGGAGGGATGCATCGTTTTTCCGATGCAGACATTAGGCTCCACCCCCCGAAGCTACAGGACAGGCTGCGCAGCATCAAATTCAAAAAATAGAACGGGGAAACTAGGTGGTTATTTTTTGGAGTAGTCGGGGCCAAAAAAAACAGGCGTAACTCTTGCAGTATGCCAAAAAACGGCATTGGGGAAAATTGAGCCCAGAGACCTGGATTTTCACCACCAGTGGGTTTGCGGTGGGAAACCATGCTGGCGACTTAATTTTCTGCCCACTCGCAGCAGAATGAGACCCAGCTGATTTTACCGACCACGCATCTTTAAATTCCACTGGCCACCTGTTCTGGATGGGAAGTCGTGGCAAGCGACGGAAAATTGTACAGCCCTGAGGCCACCTGCCAACAGCAGGTGAGTTACAGAATTGGCACTCAGGCCATCGTACAATGGTCCTGCAATTGGAAGGGGTTGAATCGCAGCAGGGGAGGCCTCAGCTTTCTATGTGAAGCCCAAGAGGAGCACTCCTGCCCTTCCTGGCTCCACAGAGAAAGTCGCCTAAAATATAAAATTGACTTTCTTGGGCCTGTTTTGGCTTCGGAATGGCTTCCTCGCTGGTTTGGCCGGATGGGAAACTCACTGCTGCTTGCTGCACAGGCTCCCTGGTACAAATTGCAGTCACCTAATATGCATATGTTAAAAAAGATGCTGCCGGTTTTAGGTTGGTGTCCTTGCTGCCTGGTCAGGGGAGCAGGTTGAAATACAAACCTGTCAGCTTCCGGCTGTTCCAAGGCAGGCAAGTAACTTGGATGGTTTTTGTTGCCCACCTGCCTGGTTTCCACTAGACAGATAAAATTGCTCCGTGATGTCTCAAATAAAGTCACAAGTTTCACTATTTTTGATGAACTGAAATATTTACACTGTTTAGACGTGTTTCCAGTGAATGCGTATTCTTGAATAGAGAACACACTTGTCCCTACTTGTGAAATTCCAAGGATCATGTCTTAGACTGCAAGGGCTGTGCAGTGACCATTTCTACATGGATAGACGCATCTGCAACAACTAGGATGGTGAGGACGTGGTCAAGTAACTTATTCCCTGGTGTTGGTTCTCTCACCACTTGCCACAAGTCCAGTCAGGTAGTTGAGCCCTTACTACTCTCAGTGCTTCCTCGAAATGGTGCTTAACATGGAAAAGTACTGATTAATCAGCTAAGGGAGGGCAGTTGGTGGTAATCAGCAGGTGGTTTCATTGTCCATGTTTGACATGAAACCATTAGACTTTATGGGGTAGAAATTCACCTCTGCCCAAAACGGGGCGCATCTACTGCTTTTTGCCGGTCATTACCGCCGCAATGGTTGATGTCATGTATTCAACTATCATTGTAACCCATGTATAAGCTGACCTAAGTTGTACACTTTGAGAACACTTACCACAAGGGGCAAACTTGTGGGAGACACTCCTAGCCTGGACTTTCAGGTATAAAAGGGGAAGTTCCACCCACCTTCATCACTTGAGGTCTTGGTAATAAAGGTAACTGGTCACAGAGTGATCTTCTCTCAAGTATGGGCCTCATGTGCATTTATAGTGTATAGTAAGGACATATCATTGGCGACGAGAAACTGGGATTTAAACCACGCGAGCATGGCCATTAGCAGCACAGAAGAGAGGTACTGTGTTGGTGATGATTGGGATGACTTTATTGAGAGACTACAGCAAAGTTTTGTCACTAAGGAATGGTTGGGACAGGATTCGTCCGACAATCGCAGGGATCATCTCCTGACAGTTTGTGGATCCAGAACGTACTCCCTGATGAAGGAGCTTCTAGCGCCAAAGAAGCCGGCGGACAAGACGTTCGAAGAGCTCAAAAAGTTGATCGGGGACCACCTTAAACCGGCGAGCAGCATGCACATGGCAAGACACCGGTTTTACACGCACCGGCAGCGAGAAGGGCAAAGCGTTCCAGACATCGTGGCAGATCTCTGGCGACTGGTGAGCATATGTAAGTTCCCAGATGCATGCAGAGCAGAGATGCTGCAAGACTTTATGATTGAGGGCATTGGGCACGCTGGGGTTTTCAGGAAACTGATTGAGACCAAAGACTTGACCTTGGAAGCCCAGACATTTATCTCAGGGGAGGAAGAGACCAGAATGATGCATGACAAAAATCTTGGCTCAAATGCGGCAAGCGACAAGGGAGTCAATATTGTTAACGCGGCACACAGTTCTCTCGGCATACAAGGGCAATCGGACATGCCCCAGCATGTAGTCGAACCCAAAGGGCGAATTCAACAGAGGCTAGCTGAACGGCAATTCATGCCATCGTAATGGACAATGTGGCCAGTAATGGGGCCAAAATGGTGCGCTTAAGGACAGTTACAGAGACAGTCAGAGACGATCGACTGGTAATGGACCTTTTGTTTCCAACAACGGGGCTTCCAGCTTATGCTGGAGGTGTGGAGGCAAACACACAGCCAGAGCTTGCAGGTATCAGCAATATACCTGCAGAAACTGCAACGTCAGCGGTCACGTGGGGCGTATGTGCAGGAAGCCTGCAGCCAGGTTGATGTACGAGGAGGATGGGCCCGATGTTAGCCCTACGAGGCCAAATGAGTACTGGGGGAAATCGCTGGAAGCTGAAGTTCAGCAAGTTCATGTGGAGCACATATACAGTTCATATACCAGGACGCCACCGATAATGATGAAAGTGCTCCTCAATGGCATCCCATTGTTAATGGAGCTAGACACGGGGGCCAGCTAGTCCCTGATGAGTATCAAACAGTTCGAAAGGTTGTGGGTGTCCAAGGCCAGGAGGCCAAAATTATTGCCGATTCACGCACAGCTACGGACATTTACAAAGGAGATCATTCCGGTGTTCGGCAGCACCACGGTGGTCGGAGAACAGGATGCCACTCTGGATTGTCCCGGGAAACGGTCCCGCACTAGTGGGGAGGAGTTGGCTTGCTGTCAAGAACTGGAAATGGGGCGATGTCACTGCAATTTCTCCTGTGGAGTGAGTATCATGCTCACAGGTCCTGGACAAATTTGACTCATTATTTCAACCCGGCATCGGCACTTTCATGGGGGCCAAGGTAATGATTCACATAAACCCGGACGCCAGGCCAGTACACCACAAGGCCAGAGCGATGCCGTATGTGATGCAGGAAAAGATAGAAAGCGAATTGGACCGCCTGCTGAGGGAAGGCATCATCTTGCCAGTCGAATTCAGTGACTGGGCGAGCCCGATCGTGCCGGTGCTCAAGGCGGATGGGTCGGTCAGGATATGTGTCGATTACAAGGCCACCGTCAATTGGGTGTCACTCCAAGACCAGTACCCGCTACCGAGAGTGGAGGACCTCTTTGCGACGCTAACCAGTGGCAATCTTTTTTCAAAATTGGACTGACCTCAGCTTACATGACCCAGGTAGCTGGCGAGTGAGTCGAAGAAGCTGACCACCATCACGACACACAAGGGGTTGTTTGAGTACAACAGATGTCCATTCGGGATTCGTTCTGCCGCCGCGATCTTTCGGCGAAATATGGAAAGCCTCCTCAAGTCGATTCCAAGGACAGTGGTTTTTCAAGACGACATCCTCATCACGGGTCGCGATACTGAAGAACACCTCCACAACCTGGAGGAGGTGCTACGCAGACTGGACCGGGTAGGGCTGCGACTGAAAAAGGCGAAGTGCGTCTTCCTAGCTCCAGAGGTAGAATTCCTGGGGAGGAGGGTAGCAGCAGACGAGATCAGACCTACTGCGTCCAAAACGGAAGCGATCCAGAGAGCACCCAGACTCCGTAACACAACGGAGTTGCATTCGTTCCTGGGGCTCCTGAACTATTTTGGTAATTTTCTTCCCAAATTGAGCACGCTGTTAGAGCCGCTACACATGCTCCTACGCAAAGGTCATGATTGGGTCTGGGGGACAGCTAGGAAAGGGCTTTTGATAGAGCATGCAATTTGTTATGCTCCAACAAACTGTTAATGTTATATGACCCGTGTAAGAAACTTGTTTTAACGTGCGATGCATTGTCCTATGGGGTTGGGTGTGTGTTGCAGCATATGAAAGTTACAATGGTCAGTTACAGCCGGTAGCTTATGCCTCCAGAAGTCTGTCCCAGGCAGAAAAGGGCTATGGGATGGTACAAAAGGAAGCGCTAGCATGTTTGTATGCAGTAAAAAAAAATGCACCAGTACCTGTTTGGCAGGAAATTTGAGCTGGAGACAGATTACAAACCCTTAACGTCCCTTTTGGCCGACAACAAGGCCATAAATGCGAATGCATTGGCCTGCATACAGAGGTGGGCACTTACGTTAGCCGCCTATGACTACACAATTCGGCACAGACTGGGCACTGAAAACTGTGCCGATGCACTCAGCAGGCTCCCACTAGCCACCACTGAGGGGACAGCTGAGCATGACGCTGAGATGGTCATGGCTGTTGAAGCTTTCGAAAGTGAAGGCTCACCTGTGACAGCCCGTCAGATCAAAGTCTGGACAAATAAAGACCCGCTACTGTCTTTAGTTAAGAAATGTGTCCTGAATGGGGACTGGACAGCCACGTACGGGGCATGCCCTGAGGAATTTAAACTGTTTCATAGGCGCAAAGATGAACTCTCGATTCAGGCCGATTGCCTACTGTGGGGAAACCGAGTGGTAATGCCCCAGATGGGCAGAGAGGTGTTTATCTGAGAACTTCACAATGAGCACCCGGGCATTATATGATGAAGGCAATTGCCAGGTCACACGTTTGGTGGCCAAGGATAGTTGCAGACCTGAAACTTTGTGCTCGCAGGTGCAACACGTGTGCTCAGCTGGGTAACACACCCAGGGAAGCCCCCCCTTAGCCCCTGGTCCTGGCTCGCCAAGCCATGGTCATGCATCCATGTGGACCCAGGTCCTTTCATGGGAAAAATGTTTTTGGTTGTAGTAGATGCCTACTCCAAATGGATTGAGTGTGCCATTTTAAATTCAAGCACATCATCTGCCACGGTAGAAAGTCTACGGGCAATGTTCGACGCCCATGGTCTACCAGATGTCTTGGTCATGACAATGGCCCGTGCTTCACAAGCACTGAATTCCAGGACTTCATGGCAGGCAATGGAATCAACCATGTCAGAACGGCAACGTTCAAGCCGGCCTCAAATGGCCAGGCGGAACGAGCAGTGCAGATAATCAAACAGGGGATGCTCAGAATCCAAGGGGGTTCCCTACAAAGCCGCTTATCACGCCTCCTGTTGGCCAATAGATCTCGACCACACTCGCTCACAGGGGTTCCACCCGCAGAGCTGCTAATGAAAAGGACGCTCAAAACCAGGTTATCCCTTATACACCCTACTATGAAAGAAATTGTTGAGAGCAGGCATCAGTCACAATGTGACTACCATGACAGGAATGCGAGGGCGCGATGTATTGATGTCAATGACCCTGTTTTTGTCCTTAATTATGCTGCAGGGCCCAAATAGCTTGCAGGCACTGTGATTGCCAAAGTGGGGAATAGAGTTTTGGTAGTTAAACTTACCAATGGACAAATCTGCCGCAAACACGTGGATCAAACTAAAAGAAGGTTCAGCAACCCCATAGAAGAAGCAGAGGAAGAACATGACATAGAGTTTACTCCACCACAGGTGACCGAACACTGGAACCAAATGGAGGAGAGCCCAGTCACTGTGAGCAGTCCAGACAGGCCTGAGGCACCGCAAACAGCAGACACTCAGGCCAGCGCCCAACAACCGGAGCCCCAGCTCAGGCGCTCTACAAGGGAGCATAAACCACCAGAGAGACTTAACCTGTGAGCCCAGTAAGACTTTGGCAGGGAGGTGATGTCATGTATTCAACTATCATTGTAACCCATGTATAAGCTGACCTAAGTTGTACACCTTGAGAACACTGACCATAAGGGGGCGAACTTGTGGGAGACACTCCTAACCTGGACTTTCAGGTATAAAAGGGGAAGCTCCACCCACCTTCATCACTTGAGGTCTTGGTAATAAAGGTAACTGGTCACAGAGTGAACTTCTCTCAAGTATGGGCCTCGTGTGCATTTATACTGTATAGTAAGGACATATCAGTTGATGCGGCCATTGGATTGAAATTTGGCATTTTTGCTGAAAAAATGGAGCGGAGCGATGTTGGTTGGCGGGAATCGGCAGTTTGCAGCGGTGTTGGTGCGGAGTGGTGTTTGAATCGTGATATTCACCTATTGCTGATTTGCTGCTAATGAGCCAGTTGCTTACTGGCCTTCTTAAAGTGCAGGTTTACAGCGAGGCCCTGAGCAGGGAATCTGTTTGAGTGGAGGCCATGGCTAATGCACCAGGAGCAAGGACAGCCACCAGATTTTCCGACGCTCAACTGGAGACTCTCATGGAGTCTGTGGAGGGAAGGAGGCGCATCCTGTACACCGGTACAGGCAGACCGACTCGCGATGTGTTACGAATGCCTGGAGAGAGATCACTGTGGAGGTCTCGGGGACCTCCATTCATGACCGGACCGTGACCCAATGCCACAAAAGGCTAAATTACATTATTCACCTGATGAAAGTGAGTACGTGTTCCCCCAACTCCTGACCTTCCATCTGCGAGCCTCTCCTTCACCTTTTCTTATTTCCCACCTTCACTATATAGTCACTGAAGCAGCATTTGATTGTTGAGGCCTGTATATATACATGAGCATTCTCACAATGGAGGTTCCCTTTCATGTCATCGTTACAGCTGCATGTCAGCGACACACACTTGTGCACTCGTTGCTGAGGCCTCATGACACTGCTATTCAGCAAGCCTTATTTGTTTTGCAGGCAAAGGTTTCTCACAACCATGTGGAGCAACAGAGAACTGGTGGTGACAACGCTGATAGACAGCAGCTCACTCCATTGGAAGAAAGGGTCCAGATGCTAGTGGGCCCACAGGTCGTGCCGATCCCACTGGGGCAGCGGGGTAATTGAAGGCCTTCCTTTAATGCCATCGCTCTCTGAAAGAGCCAGCGCCTACCGGGCTTTTGCTTATGATGGTGTGCAAGTTGCAGCCTACACGCGTCAATGCCCTACCTCCCCCTCACGGCAGCCCTTGTGCCATTTATGTTTGCAGATGAGAGCCCGAGTGTGAGCCAAGGCGAGGGACATAGCACTGATGCGAGTGGGACGGTAAGCCAGGACGACAGCCTTGAGGGCATCGGGAGCCGAAGTCAGGGAGAGGCTGATGATGATATTGGGAGGCCAAGAAAGGAAGACACCCTTGAGGGCAGTGGCAGCCATGGCCATGAGGAGGCCGATGATGATATTGAGAGCCAAAGCCTGGACGAGAACCAAGAGGGCACTGGCAGCCAAGGCCATGCCGACACCCTCGAGGCCACTGGGAGCACGAGCCTGGACAACACCCTGGAGACCACTCCATATTTTGGCACGATGTCGAATGAGGCAGAGGAAGAGGGGGACACTGCTGGCCGTACCGCGTCACTCCTTCCTACAGTTACATGTGCAAGCTCAGATATTGGGCGTACGCGGTTCAATCTATTAGACATAACAGAGGGGTCTGCACTGGGTGTTGCAATGAGGCCTAGTGGGATGCAGCATGGTGAGGAGCATAGGGAAGCTCGTGTGCCATCTCCCTGGGGGGCGAGTGTGCATGCGAGTTCTGCTGCAGAGGATTCAGACGAGCTCATTGATGTTGGGGCTTATGAAAGAAGGGTGGAGGCCAGGCATTCCCAGATGTTGGGGCAGTGGCAAGGCTGCCTGAGAGGCTGTCGCAACTGGTCAAGAGCATGGAGGAGTCTGACCCCCGCATTGTGGATAGCTCTGTGCACACCATGGAGCCAATCATTGCCAGTGTGCAGGTGATGGTGGACTCCAAGAGAGTCCATGCGGATCCAGCTGTGATGCCACGACTCGTTGGGGATGTGGCAGCTGCTATTACAGCACAGGCGCAAGGGAATGAGCGTATGAATGCTGCTTTGGATAGGATGGCCGTGACCCTGGAAGCTCAGAATGCTCTCACGCACTCTGGGCAACAGGCCACGGAGCATTTTACTGATGTCCTCGCTGGTGGCTTCGAGACTGTGTCTGCTCTCATGCAGTCTCAGCTGGATGCCACGCAAGACCTGAGTGTTGCCATCGCGGCAGGGTCCATCATGGTCCACGGGGGACCTTCCGGTGTCGCGCTACACCACCGACCTGTACTGCCTCAGATTGGTGGTGATGGTGATGTGCTGCCCGTGGGGAGTGGGGCAGGCTCCTCAGACCAGGATGATGATGTGCTCTCTCAGGATCACAGCATTCCTGACCCCAGACCTGTCATTCCGCCATTGCCCAGAAGCATGGACTCGCCGAGCCAAGGCCGACTGAACGCACCGAGGAGGGTGCTGCTCAGTCTGCAGGTGCAGAGCTGGTCGAGGGCGACCCACTCAGACATCTGTAGCTTCTCCACCTGAAAGACAGCAGCCTTCCCAGACCCATGAGGCAGCCACAGGAGAGACACTGCGGCGTAGAACCAGAATAGGCATGCGTAAGAGGGGTTATAAGGAGATGCACAAGGGTGAGAAATTATGTGTATATTTTTTGTACCTTTCTTTATTCTGTAACAAATCTTTATTTTGTGTTCCCATATCTGTGCAGGTGTATCATTTCACTGTTGGCAAAGGGAAAGGGTTTATTGGGTTGGCCTTGGAAATGCAAAGATGAAGGGTGAAGTGGCCTTAACTCATCGGAAACGAGCAGCAATGAGACGGGTCTGAACTTCTCGTGCAGAGTTTGGATGGCAACTCCTCCCTCCTCCCTCCTCCCTCCTTTCTCATCCCTCATCCCTCCTCCCTCATCCCTCCCCCTCATCCCTCTTCCATCCTCCCTCCCCTCTCATCCCTCATCCCACCTCCCTCATCCCTCCTCCCTCCTCCTTCCTCCCTCCTCCCTCCTCATCCCTCATCCTTCATCCTTTATCCCTCAGCCCTCATCCTGCTCATCCTCTTCCTCCTCCCTCATCCTTCTCCCTCCTCCTCCTCCTCCTCCCTCATCCTTCTCCCTCCTCCCTCATCCTCCTCCTCCTCCTCCTTCCTCCAACGGCTGGCCCTTCATGATTGCCAGGTTGTGAAGCATGCAGCAGATGACCACGAATAGGGAGATCCACTCAGGCGAGTACTGCAACACTCCTCCTGAACGGTCCAGGCAACGGAACTTCTGTTTAAGGATCCCGATGCACTGCTCAATTATGCACCCGGTGGCTGAATGAGAGTCATTGTACGCTTGCTGTGCAGCAGTCCTGGAGTTGCAAAGGAGAGTTAGCAGCCAAGTGAACAGTGGGTAGCCCTTCTCTCCAAGCAGCCAGCCGCAATTTTGGTTTGGCACGGAAAACACGGCGGGCACACCGGTCTGGTGCAGGATGAAAGCATCGTGGCTGCTGCCAGGATACCGGGCATCAACTGCCATGAACGTGCGCTGGCGGTCGCACACCAGCTATACATTGAGGGAATGGAATCCCTTTTGGTTTCTGAACATCTCCGCATTGGTTTATGGCACCCTCAATGCAACGTGGGTGCAGTCTATGACGCCCTGCACCTTAGGGAAGCCCGCAATGCGAACAAATCCAGTCTGTCGCTCCATCTACTTCTCCCTGCTCGTTGGGAAAGAAATGTATTCGCTCCTTCTCATCTGTAACTTGCCGGATGGAGCGATGGGCGGAGAACTGAGAAATGTTCAAAATGTCTGCAGTGGCAGATTGGAAATTGCCAGTAGAATAGAAATTTAGTGCTTTGGTCACTTTGGTTGCAATGTTCAGAGCTGTCCTCAGCCTTGTCTGAGGCTGCAGATCTGGCCACAGGATACTGCACAGTTCCCTGATGGGGTCCTCCTGAAACAGCCTGTGGAGACATTGGTCATCCGTAAGATCAATGAAGCAGAACTGCTGCCTGCAGACCCTTGCACGATAGGGCCTGTTTCCCCCATCTCTATGGTCGGCTCCCTCTATGGCAGCTGGCTCATTGCTTTCTCCCTCATGCTCTTCATGCTCCTCGGCCTCTGCAGCCTGCTGCTGGCAAGCATCTGCGTCCTGTGCATCCTGCCTTCTTTCTATCTCGCCCACTATCTGGTGTGGGTGGTCAGCGTACCTGGCCCTCCTCCTCATTGGATCCTGCCTGGGCAACCTCTCTGCGTTGAGGTCTGTCGCCATTTCCAGGATGTTGGGCATCCATGTCCACTGCCTCCCTTGCCCACTGCTTCTGGAGCTATTGGAGCCGGCACACCTTCTTCCGCATGCCTCAATGCCGCGAACAATGTGCAGGAGGAGTTCTGCTGCCAGCATTAAGTCCATTGTCTCTGCAAGCTCAACCTCCACAATGAGGCCTCTGTGGAGGACAGATCAAGGTCCCCAGCCCACTAGCATTCAATGCCATTATGAAAAGGGAGAGTGACAAAGTTTGGAGCACTCCAAAAAATTATCGGCCAGAAATATGGAGGTGCATGCAACATGCCTTTAAAGTTTGCTGGCGGTCTTGACCCAGCACAGTGCACCGACACAGTGCACCGATACAGTGCACCGACATAGTGCGTCGACACAGTGCACCGACATAGTGCACCGACACAGTGAGCCGACACAGTGAGCTGGCGCAGTGCATCGACACAGTGTACCGACACAGTGCACCGACACAGTGCACCGGCATAGTGAGCCGATACAGTGCACCGACACAGTGCACCGCCACAGTGCACCAACACAGTGAGTCGACACAGTGAGCTGACACAGTGCACCGACACAGTGCACCGACACAGTGAGCCGACACAGTGAGCTGACACAGTGAGTCGACACAGTGAGCTGACACAGTGCACCGACACAGTGCACCGACACAGTGCACCGACACAGTGCACCGACACAGTGAGCCGACACAGAGAACCGATACAGTGCGCCGACACAGTGAGCTGACACAGAGAACCGACACAGTGCGCTGACACAGTACACCGACACAGTGAGCCGACACAGAGAACCGACACAGTGAGCCGACACAGTGAGCCGGCACGGTGCATCGACACAGTGCACCGATACAGTGCACTGGCACAGTGAGCCGACAAAGTGCACCGACACAGTGCACCGATACAGTGAGCCGACACAGTGCACTAATACAGTGAGCCGGCAGAGTGCACCAACACAGTGAGCCGACACAGTGCATTGATACAGTGAGCCGACACAGTGAGCCGACATAGTACACCGGCACAGTGAGCCGACACAGTGCACCGACACAGTGCACCGACACAGTGAGCCGATACAGTGAGCCGACACAGGGTGCCGACACAGTGAGCCGACACAGTGCATCGACACAGTGAGCGGACACAGTGAGCCGACACAGTGCACTGACACTGTGCACCGATACAGTGAGCCGACACAGTGCACCGACACTGTGCACCGATACAGTGAGCCGACACAGAGAGCTGACACAGTGAGCCAACACAGTGAGCTGACACAGTGAGCCGACACAGGGAGCCGACACAGTGAGCCGACACAGTGCACTGACACAGTGCACCGACACTGTGCACCGATACAGTGAGCCGACACAGAGAGCTGACACAGTGAGCCAACACAGTGAGCCGACACAGTGAGCCGACACAGGGTGCCGACACAGTGAGCCGACACAGTGCATCGACACTGAGCCGACACAGTGAGCCGACACAGTACACCGGCACAGTGAGCCGACACAGTGAGCCGATACAGTGAGCCGACACAGGGTGCCAACCAGTGAGCCGACACAGTGCATCGACACAGTGAGCGGACACAGTGAGCCGACACAGTGCACTGACACTGTGCACCGATACAGTGAGCCGACACAGTGCACCGACACTGTGCACCGATACAGTGAGCCGACACAGAGAGCTGACACAGTGAGCCGACACAGTGAGCCGACACAGTGAGCCGACACAGGGAGCCGACACAGTGAGCCGACACAGTGCACTGACACAGTGCACCGACACTGTGCACCGATACAGTGAGCCGACACAGAGAGCTGACACAGTGAGCCAACACAGTGAGCCGACACAGTGAGCCGACACAGGGTGCCGACACAGTGAGCTGACACAGGGATCTGACACAGTGAGCCGAAACAGTGAGCGACACAGGGATCTGACACAGTGAGCCGACACAGTGAGCCGACACAGTGAGCCGACACAGGGATCTGACACAGTGAGCCGACACAGTGAGCCGACACAGTGAGCCGACACAGGGATCTGACACAATGAGCCGACACAGTGAGCCGACACAGGGTGCCGACACAGTGAGCCGACACAGTGAGCCGACACAGGGATCTGACACAATGAGCCGACACAGTGAGCCGACACAGGGTGCCGACACAGTGAGCCGACACAGTGAGCCGACACAGTGCACCGCCATAGTGCACCGACACAGTGAGCCGACACAGTGAGCCGACTATCTCCAACAAATGAGAGTCGAACCACTGCTCCACTCCCTCCTTAAACATCCACTCCCTCCACCAGTGTACCTTGGCTGCAGTGTGTACCATCTACAAGATGCACTGCAGCAACTCATCAAGGCTTCTTCGGCAGCACCTCCCAAACCCGCGACCTCTATCCCCCTAGAAGGCAGCAAGCATAGGGGAACATCATCACCTCCACTTTCCCCTCCAAGTTACACACCATCCTGATTTGGAAGCATATCGCTGTTCCTTCATCGTCGCTAGGTGAAAATCCTAGAACTTCCTCCCTAACAGCACTGTGGGAGCACCATCACCACACGAACTGCAGTGGTTTAAGAAGGTGGCTCACCACCATCTTCTCAAGGGCAACTAGTGATGGGCAATAAATGCTGGCCTTGCCAGCGACACCCACATCCCGTGAATGAATTTAAAAAAAGTCAGCTTGATTGACAGGCTTGAGTTCCAGTCAGGCGGGCCGCAGCCACAGGTAAGGAGCATGCAGCTGCAATTGGGAGTGTGGCGGGGGGGCCGAGCCCTAATTCCATGGGGGGGGTTTGATCCTGGTGGGGTCTTTATCTGAGGGGGGCCGGTCCAAGGCAGGGAAAGAGAGAAAAAGAGAGAGAGAGAAAACGAGAGAGAATGAGAAAGAGAGCGAGCAAGAAAGAAATAAAGAGAGAGAAAGAGAGAAAGAAAGAGAGAGAAAGAGGAAGAAAGACAGACTTTCATTTAGATAGCGCCTTTCATGACCTCCAGATGTCTCAAAGCGCTTTACAGCCAATGAAGTATTTTGTGACGTGTAGTCACTGTTGTTATGTAGGAAACGCAGCAGCCAATTTGTGCACAGAAAGCTCCCACAAACAGCAATGTGATAATGAGCAGATAATATGTTTTAATAATGCTGATTGAGGGATAAACATTGGCCAGGAGAGCTTGGGGAGCCACAGTGTTGGGGACACGTTTGAGATTTTAAAAATGTTAACATCTCACCCGACCACAACCGACCCATTTTTGAGGGTTAAAATTCACCCAGCGCTGTCTAAACCAGGAATTGTAAGTTAGAATATTTAATTCAATGCCAGATCAGGTACAGAAAGTAAAATAAAGGGAGGGAAAGAAAGATGGGATTAATGAAAGTGATGAAAGAGACAGAAAGAAAATGTAAAAATATTTTACATTAAAAAAAAATCTTCAACAATAATTAAAATCTGAAGGCGAATCCACAGGTGTAAAATTTTCAGTGCCGAGAGGTTGTTTGGCAATTATTAAGAATTCACTTACACTTGGATGGACGTGTTTGAATGCCGAGTCTTTCAGTGCAATACTGTTCTAGCGAAGCAGGGCAACTCAGACAACAACTTTCTGATTTCCACGTTTAACTGCATTTGTGTAGTGCCGGAAGTTGCTGTCCAATTTACTTCATAATAACGGTGAGCGCTGATAGCCTTATCATTATTCTGAATGCACATTTTCGGGACATAATATGTATCATTTTTGATTTTTCCTCAGAAAAAGTTGAAGTGTTCATGCTTTATTTTGTTTTTAATGTTTTATATATATATAAAATTAAATAACTTTACCATCATGTAATAAATGATTCCTTTGGAGGTTTCATCCACAATAAATTCCATCAGTACAGGAATACAGGAGAGGGCACAGCTTACAAACCGCAAATTCTGGCACACTCTGTGAATGGCTAGTCTTGCGGTTGATGATAAAAAATTCTGTGGATTACGAACATATGAACCAACAATGATGGACAGGTAAAGACCATCTGGTCCATTGGGCCTGTACCACACAATTGTGATACTTTTGTGTATCACAACATATACACTCCACCCCACCCGAAGCCATGTGATCTCCTGGGAGAGGCAAAGAAGCAGATTAAAAACCCAGACTCATTTGGGAAAGAAAAGAATCTGGGAAAATTCCTCTCCAACCCATCTAGATGATTGAAACTAGTCCAGGAGATCATTCTAGGTACAAATGCAGGCTGATATTTGTAGTCTGCAGCCTGGAAAAGTTCCCAGCTAAGGACAATTGCCCTGGGAACCATTATGAACTCCAGGCTGAGGCTTTTCACATAGGCAGTCGACATATAAGATTTTCTTATAACTTTGAAATCTTTTTTAAAGATTATTATTATGTTATAAACTTTATCTCTAGTGGTAAGTCCTCAACTTAGTGGAGGGTGCAAGATAGCAACCAAAAGGATTTGGGTCACCTTTTTTATTGGTAGCTGTTACTCAGCTTATTTTTGTTTCAAAGGCTGGGATTTTGCTGACCTCAGTGGGCGATGTCAAAGGCAGATCGTGGCCCTGCTGTTAGCTCCATCCCGCTGCTTTAAATTAACTTATGTGGATAGGACTTGTTAAGCTCGCCCAGTGAGTTTCCCGGTCCAATTAGAGAAAGTGGGTTTGGTGACATCATTCATGATGAGTTATCAGCCGATTTTGTTAAAGGGACCATGGCCACTTTAATTTTGATGTTTGTGCTGTCAGTGTTCTCTAGCATTGAAGTGCTGCAAACACTGACAATCACTGCCCAGAGGTGCAGGGCTGCATTCAGATTCTCATGTGACTTTTTTTCCATAGGCTTATGGAGGGAATCACAGCATGCAGGAAGGCCCCCTTCCCTTCCCATGGGCAGAAGAGACCTCCCCAGGAGGTCAACACAACCTGGTCGCACATTGCAGAGGAGGTCACTAGCAAGGATGTGGTCAGGAGGACCTGGCTGCAGTGCACAAGCCTTTCAATTATCTCATTAGATCACAAAACACTCACCTTCTTCCTCCTGTGCCTCTCAGCACATCCCCATCACTCTGCCTTCCCTACCCTACTCCTGCACATTCTTACTCACACCAACTTACCTTGTACATTCACCCATCCCTCTCCATTTACATTATCACAGCCCCATCTCACTAGTCACCCCTCACACTCACCCTCATCCTAGTCCAATCATACCAACTAACAAAGCACTGGGGTGTTTTATCCAATGTTCATGTAAAGTTTCTGTTAATGTGTTGTCAATCATTGAAAGCTTTATTTTCAACAATTCCATTCTTCGACAGATTTGTGTGCATCTTTGGAAGCGGATTAGTGAGTTGCAGTGAATGGTCAGACATAACGGTACCCCCCCCCCCCCCCCGATAATGGCAGTGAGTGTGAAAGCAATGGCTTGGACATTGTGGAAATGGTTTATGGTGTTGGTGTGGGGTGGTGCCAACCTGGCACATCATGTGGCAGTCAGGGTGTACAGTGACAAGTGAAGTAAATCTGGCCATGGTGAGGCCATCCCACACTTCCCGGGCAGCAATGTGCTCGGGTGCTGATGCCCTGTGTCCTGTGCAGCATTAGGTGATTGCGGAGAAGGTTGGTGTCATTGTTGGTGCTGCTGGTGTGCTTGGTGCTGCTTCTGAGGACCGAGGTGAAACAGTATAAACAGTACCCATGCTGATGGAATAGACGGCTGGTGAAGTTGAGATGACCGAAGCGATCTGTCAACGGTGAGAGAACTTGTTCCAATGAGGTGACATTGGATGGAAAGTTTGATCCAAATACTTGCAGCCTGCATAAAGCTCAATCTGTGTTCCAAATGCAGTAAGCAACAGCTTCTGCGCTTGGAAAGTGAACAGCTGTGAGATGGGAGCTTTTATAGCACATTTCAAACTTTCAAGTAATCAGCTGATTCAATGGCCATTCAACTCCTGCCTCAGGTTAATAGACGTGGTCCTCGAACAGTATGGCCCCCGTAGGCGAGCAGTTAAAGTTAAAATATAAGGTCTGTCAACAACCCAATAATTGGTTTAATTGAGTCGCCCGGCTTTGCAGGTCGGGTCGGATCAGAGATCAACACGCTGTGGCAGCTTGACAGTGGGATCCTGACCCGCTGTCAAAAAAATCTAATTTCCGAATCGATCTGCCACTGATCCCGCCTGCTGACCGCCCCCCCACCCCCCGTAAAATTCCGGCCATAGTTTTTTGACTTCATGTATTGGTGGCTTTCATTCCTGCTCAGTTCTTTGCTGACCTCATCTGCTTAGTTATGATTTCCTGCTACTGATGAATATGAAATTGCAGCCAATCCGGTGCAAATATGATGGATGCTTTATATATTAAAGATAATATCTTGAGGTATGGCACTGGATGTGTGATGGGCAAAACAAGTGCTATGTTTTATATATAGAGAGATGTTTTATAATTGAAGCAAAATTCCAAAGAAAACTACTCATTATTATTTAAACACAAGCTTCATAATCAATTCAGTGTATTTTTATTGACTTTTTCTCGAAAGAACAAGGACTTTCCCAGACCAAAGAATAAACACCATAATTTTTTTAAATGAGCTTTTTGATATAAACTTAAGGGGATTAAAGCAAAATATGGTTTAGTTAAAACTTTAGGCTCAGATTTGGGCTCAACCTAGTAAAAATAACTGGTTAGTACAGATATAAATAACCACTCGAGACAAGTGACTATATACTGAACAATGTTGTTCAATTTAATATCCTACTATAAAGAATATTACAAAGTGTTATTCTTACAATCAATGACAAAAAAAATCAACGACTGCTACAGAATTGCAATTTGACACATATTCAGCCAAATTTAAACTTTATACATCCCAGCCAAGACTTCACAACAAATTCTTTTATTTCTCTTCTTCGAACTCGAATCTTTCTTGCTTGCACATGCACACTTGTTGGAAGATTAGAAACCAAAGAAGATTTCACCATCTGCTAGGTATTTATTTTTCACTAATCCTTTGTCATCCCTTTCCTGAAATGAAAGACAGGAGGCAGTTGAGAAAATTCTGATGACATCACCAAGGATCTCCTTCAAGCCCTTGCTGACTACCGCCCACTGGCCTCGAACCCTTCCGTAGCAATGGGCAAATGATTTATAGTAGGGCAAAAGGCAAAACAGGAAAAGATAAAAGCTACACAGAAGAAAGTTATGATTTTAATGACAAATGTTTTGTGTTGCCATTTTAAAATGTAATTGCTAGTGTACAGTGTTCAGAGGAGAAACAAACCCCACTTTATAATGTCTATGCTGAGAGGTTATACTGTGAAAGTCAACTTTAATTAAATCCACTATTGATATTTTAGATGCCTGTTGTCAGCCATTCCCCTTTCTGTAATTGGTCAGAAATTTTACAAAAATAATCTTCACATAATTAGAACCGTTACCTGAAATTTCGATAAACTTTTCTTTAAAAAAAAAGTACCGTGCATCCAAAACATGCCCATCAATTAAATCTCACTTACCCCAAGCGTGCTACATTCATTAATACTGCTGATCAATTTATACCAATTCAATGCTCAAGTTCGCTTGCAATTACCCAACTGCTCCAATAGACTTCTGCTCACAGAGAAATATTAACTATAGGGAAAATGGAATTGGTTAGGTTTTAAAAAAAAACAAAGCTTGAATATAGTCATTCCCAAGTATAACACTTGTCATATTGCATCTCGAGAAATATAATTCTTATATATATAACCCCAGGTTATTTTCATGAAATTATGATACAAGCCAGTCTTGCTACTTAGCATTTAAATCCACCTTTTCAAATGTTAAGGCTCTTAAAAATGAATTAGAAACAGTTCTTTCTATCATCAAACAAACTCAATAAAGCATCCTTGTTGTTTACACCACTGGATATGATTTGAAATGGCAGAGGCCAGTAAAACTGTATTATGAACATCCTCTAGCGAGTATAAATGGGAAAACACTAGTAGGTTAAACTCTGACAGTCAGTAGTGGATGGATTAGCTCTCCCTATAAATAAGCACTGATCACCTCCATTTTATTGAACTCATTTTTCGGAAAGAAAGGACCACAAGATGCTTCTCCTGCAAATGTTCCCCTACACTCCAGCAGCACTGATGGTGTCAGCCATGGCAGATTTATTGCCTATTCATTCATGGGAACAAAAAACCCTGCCAGGGCTGGCTGCAGTACATGCAGTAGCAGTTAGTTCAAAAGATAACAGCTGCAATACCTCACTTCCCCATTCACCGTTTACTTTACACATCACTTTCAAGTAATAAATGTTTTCCTGTCAATTTCAGGTATAATATCAATGATGTAGCGACGGCAAAAATGTTACAGCACGTACACAAAAAGAAGGGTCAGTTATAAACCCAACAGCAGGCCTCCCAATCAATGAGCTTTTATTCTGTGACACTCAAAGCAGCGCCCTATAACAATAGCTAGTGGTTTAATATTTTGCCAACCTAATCATGCTGCCTGAAAATGGGTGTAATAAAAATCAACTTGTGAGTATGAAGGTTCAGTGCTTTGTATCTGATCTAAATACTGACTGACATAATGCTTGCAATGAAATTTTGTCTTTTTGGGACTAATCATTGAAACTGTCTGATATGGCTGCTAAAACCTGCAGATCCTATTTTAATTACACAACATTTATGCAGAAATGTAATGAAAACCTTTTCATCATTGCTAAATTGCCCACCCCCTGCTGCAAAAGCTCATGATTTCTCTCAACACAGAATTACACTCATTTTGTAATTGTTCGTTTTCTCAATGCCACCTAAGATGACAAATGCTGCCTGAAGCTTTAGCTGATCTACTAAGCACAGTTTTAATAGAGAAATCACCTATTAGATAACCTGTTATTTACACTTCTATGTTTCTGTACACCACTGCTTGGTGCTTTAACTATGCTTAATTTCACAATGAATTAGTCATACTCAAGGTTTCATTTACATCAGAAAATAACTGCAAAAAACCTGATTTTTTTCACTTTGATGACATTTGTCATATGCATATATTTTAGGTCGTCAAAAGTGTCTTCCAGAAGATAAAAGGGACTTGTAAATTTGAAAAGATACTGGCCAAATACATTGAACCAGTAGCATAATTTCAACCTACTTTGCATGCAGTTTCACTGGGCCCAAATTTGGCCTACCTGTTTTTTTCGGCGCACTCACATGAGAAACACCGACTTCCTAGGCTCAAAACAGCACCAAAAAGATGTCCCTGGATTCTGGCCGCTCTGTTGACTCTCCCGGGGCTTGGCACAGCATGGCAATTCCATTGGGGGGTGCGGAGCTAGAGCTCTGCGTGTGAAAGAGTGCCGGCAGCTCTCCACATGCGCATTAGAGTGTTCGCGCATGCGCAGTAGCTCCTGCCGATGATGATGATGATGATGAGTGCTTGCAGCGATGGACCCGATGCGTCCCGCCCCTATCCCAGGCCAAGTGGCCTGCCGCACAGTAATGAGAGAAACCTGCCTTCTTCTAAAGCACTTGGTTCTTTTGTTGGCTGCCTGCATTATATTCTACACCCAACTTGAAGACTTGAAGACATTGCCAAGCAAAGGTTCAGGTAGAATTGTCTATTTTGAAATCCATCTCAAAAGTTTGATGGGCGGGGGGGGGAGTTTTGATTGGGGTGGTGGGGGAGTTTTGATCCCGGGGGGGATGTTTGGATCCGGAGGGAGTTTTAAACCCGGGGGGGAGAGAGTTTTGAACCTGGGGGGGGAAGTTTTGATCCGGGGGGGTGGGGGAGGTGATTACGTGTAGCCAGTAATTTTAATGAGCTTACTCAAGACATTCCTTAACCCTGTTAATGAAAATACTTTCCTACATAAGAATATAAGAATTACGAGCAGGAAGTGCTATTTTTATTTGGATATTTTGAAAACATTATGTAAATATGTTTTGTCTTTTTACTTCTTTATTTTTGTAGTTTAAGCTTCTGTGAATGCTTCTGTTGTATTGTAAATTAAGTTTGCGAAGTTTGTCATATGATGTCCTGAATAGCTGTTTGATCCTATTCACAGTCTTTAGTCAAGTCATTAAGTACTTACCTACGCTTATTTCTTAACTCTCCGCAAGGGTTTTCTGTGTGGCCACAAGTGGCCACATACTCTGGCCTACGTTAGTTTGGAGCAACTATTACCTGTCCAAAGTGGCTTAAATGGCCAAAACAGGCATAGGTGGCTGGTAACACCCCCTTTTGAACAAAACAAAACTAAACTAAAAAAATCCTAACTAACTCACTTACACTGGCGCAAATTGAATGTGCAAATTGTGGAGTTTTAAGGTACTCCAGAGAAATCAAGTTGTTTCAAAAAAAAAACGGAGCAACTCCTGGGCAATTTTGGGCCCACTGATTCAGGAATTTGACAACCAACTTAATGGCCCAGATTTTGCGATCAGTGGCAACGTGATGGTATTAGCCGCTGACCTTGAAGAAAACTGCCAACAAAGAGCCAGCAATCTCTGTGGCGTCGATTTCACCTATCCCACATTAATATGAATCTGACGCCCAGTTTAGGGGATCTCCAGTGACCAACAATAGTGCTGTCATCAAGCTGGCTAAGCAGCCAATCACATTGAAGAATTCTATGAAGTAAAAAGCAGCTTTATCCTTCATTTTTTAATCATTTTACAGACAGCAAAATAAAGATTGTGACATAAACATGGGATGAAGGTGGAAGCTGAAATATCATAAACAAACTTTTTGAAAATAAATGAATTTATTTGCAAAAAACCATGGAATTTTTTATCATAATGGAATAATTTAACACTTCACAAATATTAAATTTGTTTTTCAGGTCCAGAACTGTTGTACAGCAGCGTGGGCAGGAACACCAGCAGGGCGCAGGTACAGAGGAGTGGGAAGGTCGGGGCGGATGAGCGGCGAGTGTTTGTGGCGAGATGCGGTGAATGTTTATGGCGGAGGAGCGGCGAGAGTTCGTGACGGAGGTGCAACAGATGAGGGTACGGGGCCCAGAAGAGCCGAGGGCCCAGGGGCAGCACGGGCCGCCCACACTGCGACATGTGCGCGCACTAGGTCCGTGCAGCAGAGCAGGTCTCCAGTCATCTTGGTTAATCTTTACCACTGGACCAAAACCTAGCTCTGCCAAGCCTGTGTGGTGGCTGGTGTGCAACGATCACCACACGTTAAAAAAAATTCACATAGGCATCTCCCACCCCCTCAATTGGAGTTCAGACTGGAACATCGGGTCCTTCATCAAAACACCTGTGAACTCGTGGAAGCAAGTCATCCTCGTTCGAGGGACCGCTATGATGATTTATGACTTAGTACACCATTAAAAACCCAGTTACACCTCATTCAATAAGGCTTTACTTTTTTGGGGGGGTTTTAAGAATGATAGTCCAGCATAAAAAAGAAAGAAAGACTTGGATTTATATAGCACCTTTCACAACCACCAGACATCTCAAAGCACTTTACAGCCAATGAAATACTTTTGGAGTGTAGTCACTTGCACAAAACAAATTCCCACAAACAGCAATGTGATAATGACCAGATAATCTGTTTTAGTTATGTTGATTGAGGGCTAAATATTGACCCTCCTGCTCTTCTTCAAAATAGTGCCATGGGATCTTTTACATCCACCTGAGAGGGCAGGCAGGGCCTCGGTTTAATGTCTCATCCAAAAGACAGCACCCCCAATACTCTCTCCACTCTGGAATGTCAGTCTAGATTTATATGCTCAAGGTCCTGGAGTGAGATTTGCACCCACAATCTTCTGACTCAGAGATAAGTGTGCTACTCACTGAGCCACAGCTGACACTTAAAAGTTTCAGTTCTTGTCAGTTCAATGATTTCAATTGATCGCTAGCTGTGGGGAGCTCAACAGCATGCCCTGTGGCGGAGCAGGGAATAACAGAGTGCAATTTCTGGATTTTCGTATTTAACTGTGCATGTGCATACTCCAGAAGTTGCTGTCAGATTCATAGTTGTAATGATTCCAAACGTTGACAGTTCCACCGTCATTACAACCACAAATTCTGGGCAATTAATTTGCAATGAGTTTGTTTCTGGGCTACTGTGCAGGTTGTCACATGTTACAGTTCACCCTATCCAAATCACAAATCCTGTTGACTTAACCATGGGTAAGCACTGGCAAAGCAACAGAAGATTCTGCAGTCATTTGCTCTCCTTCCCAGCTGAAGAAAGTATATAAACTGTGTGGAATAAAAACTATAAAGAGAATGCCTTGCTTGCCGATCCATACGTATTTCTAGTGTCGGTTTTCACAGTTTTTCTTTCAGATTTGTGGTAATCTATACATTGTTAAATCACATCATTTTTTATTTCAACAGAAGTATAGTGTGCATGTAATTTTTGGCACATATCATAGCACTGTTCATTTTCTCTCTTTTGGAATCTTTCCTTTGTGATATTTACCAGAACAAAATTAGGGGAAAGAGCTATTCCCATCCAAGAAATTACACTTATTTCTTTTAAGCAATATAGAACAAGAAAAATATATTAAATGTATTTTTTAATTGTTGACTCTGCTCCCTGTAGCTAATTACCATCTGTCAATTTCACATGTCACCTGTTTCAACAGTGTCCTCACTTTTCCTCTACACCCTGCTATGAATGTTGCTATGCCACTGAAATAGAAGTAGCAATGTAACTGAGATACATGAAATTTTAAGGTGATTTTCAGAATTTATTGTCAGTAATTATGATTGACAGATGAATAGGCTGACTGAGCACAACCTTTATCACGTGGAACTAACATGCCTAAGTGAAGTAAAACCTATTTCCCAGAGTAGTCAATCAGATTTAGAAGAGCGTCTCATGGATTAGCAGGGAAAGGAGAGGTTTGGAAGTTGAGGTAAAAAATGTTGATAGCAGCAAAGAGAACTAATTATTCAATCTTTAGAACAGTTAGTTAGTAGTTATTACCTTCTGTCTGTTATGTTCTTGAAGGAAGAGAAGAAAAATACAATAATTATCAAATTCCTTGTGGTAAGTTAGCTATTTCAGACCAAATCATCAGATCAGATGGAAATAAAGGCCACAAAATATAACATTTCAGCGGGGTCTTTCTTGCTGATCCTGAAATCGTGCAATGCCGACTTAACACCACGTTCTGAGAACTTGGACCTTAGCACTGAGTTTAGCGCTGGGTCCTAAGCGCGCTCTGAAAAGCAAGAGTGCAGCACACTGACAGAGATGCTGTCAGCAGTTCTTCAAAGGACACACACATCTTTCAGGTAAGTTTACATTTAAGCTTTTGGACTGGAGTTTTTATACTTATGTTAAATATGTTATATTTTGTGGCCTTTATTTACATCTGATCTGATGATTTGGTCTGAAATAGCTAACTTAACACAAGGAATTTGATAATTATTGTATTTTACTTCTCTTTCTCCAAGAACATAACATACAGAAGTAGTGGCTTGGTGGAATAGATGTTAAAAGTGTTTTAATTGGGCAGGGAGTGCTGCTGGATGCTTGCAAGGCCTCAGATGGTAAAGGAAGGCCTCTGAGGAGACAGAAAATACTGGAAATACTCAGCAGGTCAAGCAGAATCTGTGGAGGGAGCAACAGAGTTCATGTCTCAGGTGAAGATGCTGTCTGACCTGCTGAGTATTTCCAGCATTTTCTGTTTTTATTTCAGATTTATAGCATTGGCTCATAGAGTGAAGAGGAGGACACAGAAGAGGAAGATGTAGAAGAGGAAGACTGAGCAGCTACAGCCCTCTGGGGTAGAGAATTCCAAAGATTCACAACCCTTTGAGTGATAACATTTCTCCTTAACTCACTCCTAAATGGCTGACCCCCTTATTCTGAGATTATGTCCCTGAGTTCTAGATTTCCCAGCCAGGGGAAGTATCCTCTGAACATTTATCCTGTCAAGTCCCTTAAGGATTTTATATGTTTCAATGAGATCATCTTTCATTCTCCTAAATTCTAGGGAATATAGGCCTGGTCTACTTAATCTCTCCTCATAGGATGGTCCCCTCATCCAAGGAATCAGTCCAGTGAACCTTTGTTGCACTCCCTCTAAGACAAATATATCCTTCCTTATGTAAGGAGACCAAAACATGGTATGTTGCCTCCCTGGTGCAAGGGTCGAGGATGTCTCCGAGCGAGTGCAGGACATTCTAAAAAGGGAGGGAGAACAGCCAGTTGTCGTGGTGCACATTGGTGCCAACGGCAAAGGTAAAAAAAGGGATGAGGTCCTACGAGATGAATTTAGGGAGCTAAGAGCTAAATTAAAAAGTAGGACCTCAAAAGTAGTAATCTCGGGATTGCTACCAGTGCCACGTGCTAGTCAGAGTAGGAATCGCAGGATAGCACAGATGAATACGTGGCTTGAGCAGTGGTGCAGCAGGGAGGGATTCAAATTCGTGGGGCATTGGAACAGGTTCTGGGGGAGGTGGGACCAGTACAAACTGGACGGTCTGCACTTGGGCAGGACCAGAACCAATGTCCTAGGGGAAGTGTTTGCGAGTGTTGTTGGGGAGGAGTTAAACTAATATGGCAGGGGGATGGGAACCAATAGAGGGAGACAGAGGGAAACAAAAAGGAGACAAAAACAAAAGACAGAAAAGAGATGAGTAAAAGTGGAAGGCAAGAAACAAAAAGGGCCAGTGAATATAAAAGGGCTACAGGAGGGTTCAAAACTAAAAATCATGGTTTAAAAACTAGGATGAAAACACTCTACCTAAATGCACGCAGCATTCGAAATAAAGCAAATGAGTTGACGGCACAAATCATTACAAATGGGTATGATTTGGTGGCCATTACAGAAACATGGTTGCAAGGTGGCCAAGACTGGGAATTAAACATACAGGGGTATCTGATGATTCAGAAAGATAGGCAAGAAGGGAAAGGAGGTGGGATAGCTCTGTTAATAAAAGATGATATCAGGGCAGTTGTGAGGGATGATATTGGCTCCAATGAACAAAATGTTGAATCATTGTGGGTGGAGATTAGAGATAGTAAGGGGAAAAAGTCACTGGTCGGCGTAGTTTATAGGCCCCCAATTAATAACTTCACGGTGGGGCGGGCAATAATCAAGGGAATAATGGAGGCATGTGAAAAAGAAACGGTAGTAGTCATGGGGGATTTTAATCTACATATCGATTGGTCAAATCAAATCGCACGGGGTAGCCTGGAGGAGAAATTCATAGAATGCATACGGGATTGTTTCTTAGAACAGTATGTAACAGAACCTACAAGGGAGCAAGCCATCTTAGATCTGGTCCTGTGTAATGAGACAGGAAAAATAAACGATCTCCTAGTAAAAGATCCTCTCGGAATGAGTGATCACAATATGGTTGAATTTGTAATACAGATTGAGGATGAGGAAGTTGTGTCAGAAACGAGCGTACTATGCTTAAACAAAGGGGACTACAGTGGGATGAGGGCAGAGTTGGCTAAAGTAGACTGGAAACAAGGACTAAACGGTGGCACAATTGAGGAACAGTGGAGGACTTTTAAGGAGCTCTTTCATAATGCGCAACAAAAATATATTCCAGTGAAAAAGAAGGGCGGCAAGAGAAGGGATAACCAGCCGTGGATAACCAAGGAAATAAAGGAAAGTATCAAATCAAAGACCAATGCGTATAAGGTGGCCAAGGTTAGTGGGAAACTAGAGGATTGGGAAAATTTTAAGCAACAGCAAAGAATGACTAAAAAAGCAATAAAGAAAGGGAAGATAGATTACGAAGGTAAACTTGCACAAAATATAAAAACAGATAGTAAAAGCTTTTACAGATATATAAAACGGAAAAGAGTGACTAAAGTAAATGTTGGTCCCTTAGAAGATGAAAAGGGGGATTTAATAATGGGAAATGTGGAAATGGCTGAGACCTTAAACAATTATTTTGCTTCAATCTTCACAGTGGAAGACACAAAAACCATGCCAAAATTTGCAGGCCACAGGAATGTGGGAAGGGAGGACCTTGAGACAATCACTATCACTAGGGGGGTAGTGCTGGACAGGCTAATGGGACTGAATGTAGACAAGTCCCCTGGTCCTGATGAAATGCATCCCAGGATATTAAAAGAGATGGCGGAAGTTATAGCAGATGCATTCGTTATAATCTACCAAAATTCTCTGGACTCTGGGGAGGTACCAGCGGATTGGAAAGCAGCTAATGTAACGCCTCTGTTTAAAAAAGGGGGCAGGCAAAAGACAGGCAACTATAGGCCGGTTAGTTTAACATCTGTAGTGGGGAAAATGCTTGAAACTATCATTCAGGAAGAAATAGCGGGACATCTAGATAGGAATAGTGCAATCAAGCAGACGCAGCTTGGATTCATGAAAGGGAAATCATGTTTAACTAACTTACTGGAATTCTTTGAGGATATAACAAGCATGGTGGATAGAGGTGTACCGATGGATGTGGTGTATTTAGATTTCCAAAAGGCATTCGATAAGGTGCCACACAAAAGGTTACTGCAGAAGATAAAGGTACGCGGAGTCAGAGGAAATGTATTAGCATGGATAGAGAATTGGCTGGCGAACAGAAAGCAGAGAGTCGGGATAAATGGGTCCTTTTCCAGTTGGAAATCAGTGGTTAGTGGTGTGCCACAGGGATCAGTGCTGGGACCACAACTGTTTACAATATACATAGATGACCTAGAAGAGGGGACAGAGTGTAGTGCATCAAGATTTGCAGATGACACTAAGATTAGTGGGAAAGCGGGTTGTGTAGAGGACTCAGAGAGGCTGCAAGGAGATTTGGATAGGTTAAGCGAATGGGCTAAGGTTTGGCAGATGGAATACAATGTCGGAAAGTGTGAGGTCATCCACCTTGGGAAACAAAACAGTGAAAGGGAATATTATTTGAATGGGGAGAAATTACAACATGCTGTGGTGCAGAGGGACCTGGGGGTCCTTGTGCATGAATCCCAAAAGGTTAGTTTGCAGGTGCAGCAGGTAATCAGGAAGGCGAATGGAATGTTGGCCTTCATTGCGAGAGGGATGGAGTACAAAAGCAGGGAGGTGTTGCTGCAACTGTATAAGATATTGGTAAGGCCACACCTGGAGTACTGCGTGCAGTTTTGGTCACCTTACTTAAGGAAGGATATACTAGCTTTGGAAGGGTTACAGGGACGATTCACTAGGCTGATTCCAGAAATGAGGGGGTTACCTTATGATGATAGATTGATTAGACTGGGTCTTTACTCGTTGGAGTTCAGAAGGATGAGGGGTGATCTTATAGAAACATTTAAAATCATGAAAGGGATAGACAAGATAGAGGCAGAGAGGTTGTTTCCATTGGTAGGGGAGACTAGAACTAAGGGGCACAGCCTCAAAATACGGAGGAGCCAATTTAAAACCGAGTTGAGAAAGAATTTCTTCTCCCAGAGGGTTGTGAATCTGTGGAATTCTCTGCCCAAGGAAGCAGTTGAGGCTAGCTCATTGAATGTTTTCAAGTCAAAAATAGATAGATTTTTAGCCAATAAGGGAATTAAGGGTTACGGGGAGAGGGCGGGTAAGTGGAGCTGAGTCCACGACCAGATCAGCCATGATCTTATTGAATGGCGGATCAGGCTCGAGGGGCTAGATGGCCTACTCCTGTTCCTAATTCTTATGTTCTTATGTTCTTATAAAACTATACATAGTACTCCAGGTGTGGTCTCACCAAGGCCCTATATAATTGCAGTAAGACTTCCTTGCACTTATACTCCAATCCTTTTTTAATAAAGGCTAACATAACATTTGCTTTCCAAATTGCTTGCTGTACCTGCATATTAACTTTCTGTGATTCGTGTACAAGGACACCCAGGTCCCTCTGAATACCAACATTTCCTAGTCTCTCACCTTTTAAAATATATTCTGCTTTTCTTTTTTTTCCTATCCAAGTGCATAACTTCACATTTATTCACATTATATTCCATCTACCACATTTTTGTCTATATCTCCTTGCTGCCTCTTTGTGTCCTCCTCACTGCGTATTTCCCCCAACCAGCTTTGTATCGTCAGCCAACTTGGATACATTACACTCATCTAAGCCATTGATAGAGATTGTAAATAGCTGAGGCCCAAGCACTGATCCTTGACCCATTTATTCCTACTCTTTGTTTTCTGACCATTAATCATACTAATATATTGCCCCCAATCCTGTGAACCCTAATTTTGTGTAATAACCTCTTCTGTGGAACTTTATCAAATGCTTTTTTTAAATTCAAATACAATACATCCACTGGTTCGTCCTTATTTAGTCTATTTACAACCTCAAAAATCACTAACAGATTTGTCAAATATGATTTCCCTTTCATAAATCCGTGTTGACTCTACCCAATCATATTATAATTTACTAATTTCCTTAGGGAAAATATCTGAGCTGCATTTGACATTTCTCCCACTGGCAACTCTGAAATTAGGAACATACTGCGTGGATAAATGTAGTTACAACCTTGCCTTCTACCACTCTAGTGTTGCCCTGTAACCAGCCACCAGAAGGCGCGACTCCAGAGTGGCTTGCTCTCCAACATTTTTTAATTTCCACCATGCATGGAGGCACTTGGTTTCCACTCTACCTCTCTCTAATGATACAGCTAAGATTGGAAATTTGCCATGTGAAAATCACTGGGACAATTCCCGATCCAAGCTATGTGTGACACAACATATGGAAGCTTCAACATGATATACCACAGTGTCATTCCATCAATCTCCTCTTTATACTTACTACTGCCTGAGTTAAAAAAAATATAACTTATATTCATTAAAGGTCATATAATTAATTTCAGGTAACCTCATTTTAAAACTATTCAGTTTTGACAGTAAATTATTAATACATTTGGAACTGTGAACCAAGTTGTTCTTCTAACAAAACCAATGACGACCAGAGGGTCCTAGTCAGAGCAGGCTGTAGTATGTAAAGATAAGTATTTCACTGCATTACAACATGAATCCAAACCCCTCTCAATAAATGGATGACCCAAATATGACATTTCTCCACTTGCTTCCCTTCCTTGCATATATTTGAGAGAGCAGAGCAATTTCTTATTAATGTGCTAGACATGATCATTATAAACCTCAATGTTACCAGTTGTCAAAAGAGATAGTGTAGATTGGCTGGACATCAACTGGACATCAGAGAATTTGTAACCAACACAACAAATAGCCTACTTAGAAAACATGTTTAGAATGATGAAAATTCTAGGAACAGCAGATGGAGCCAAAGGGGTCTTTAGACTGCACATAAATGTATATAAAAAACATCACCATGCACTAGTTGTAGTATCACTAGTGAATGAAATGTTTGCAATCTCACATCTCATTGAATTTCCACTCCATGCAAACAACTGGCCATAAATAATATCAAAATACAAATTCCGATTCTGTGCTGTCTAAGCAAGCACACTTTCCAAACAATGAAGAGTGCTTGTTTTTGCAAGTGTAATTAGTATTTGAAACTAGTGATATTGGGCTCAATTTTCCTCATTGCCGCTTTTTGGCGTACTACAAGAGTTACGCGCATTTTCTTTGGCCCCGACTACTCCAAAAAAAAAAGTAGCAAGTTTTCCTATTCTATTTTCTGAATTTGGCACCGAGTAGCCTGTCCTTTAGCTTCGGGGGGTGGAGCCTAATGTCTGCGCCGAAAAAAACGATGCACCCCCCTTCTGCACATGCGTAAAAAAAAAGCCGTTTTTGACATGATTGCTATGGGCGCGCATGTCCAGTACAGCTCCCGGTCTGCATTCGGCCATTTTTAAAGAACCAGTATGTGTGAGAACTTTAATTCTTATGGCGCTGCAATACAATTTGCAACACGGCTCAAGGACCAAGAATTGCTTACAGGATGAAGTGGAGACACTAGTTACTGTAATTGAGGCCAGATGGCACGAACTGGACACAAGCAGAGGTCACATAAAAGTTTCACCAAAAGAAATGAAGAAACGCTGGAGCCAACTTGCAGAAGATTACTGTGCAATGGTGACCACTCCGAGGTCTGGAGGCCAGTGCAAAAAGAAGTGGCAGGACCTTGGTCAAATAGTTAGTGTAAGTAATATTTTCATTTATTCAATGGAATTGCAATTGTAAATGTGACCATCTATATATGTCCCAACCAGCAGAAAGACACCCTCTCTAAAAAGTTATTTTCATCTTTACAGAGGAAGATGGCACACAACAAAAGGGAAAGAATTCGGCAAATCTGCACCCACTGACAGCCTTGGAAGACAGGGTCGCTGTTTTGATGGGTCCTGCCTGGAGAAAAGCAACCACCACTGCACAAGCTGGGCTTACACTCGAGAGGGAGTGTAAGTCCTACAAATGCCACAGTCTGGCTTTGCTAAATGTTCAGTAGTGCGCGGGCTAACCATGCTTCGGTTCATGGGGATGTCTCCATCAGCCACGCTTCAGTTGATGCAATGTGCTATCATTCATCGTGGTCCTCCAATTGAGCCTGCTGCCTGCGCTGTGTGAGCCTACTCATGCCCTCCTGCCCACTCCTCTGCTGCTAACCATTTGTCTGTTCTGTTATACTTTGCGGAACTTGAGGCCAACCCTGACAAGGCTGAAGCCGATGTGCGGACGAGCCTGAAGAGGAGAACATCTTCCAATCCCACCTTCCAGACCAAGAGCACAGGGATGAGGGGGAGGTGATGGATGAAGCCCATACTGTTGTACTCACTCTGGAGGAGGTGCAGGTGCCGCCCATTGAGGTGCCAGTCCCTTTCCTGAGTGGTACGAGTGTTGGAGGGACATTCTATGGTTTTCCACAGTGCGAGGCTGGGGATTCCAGTGGGGTGCAGTGAGGCACACCCAGGGCCCCACTGCCCTAGGCTGCGGGTCCCAGTGGGATGCAGCAAGGCACACCCAGGGCCACACCATCAGAGGGTGCGGGTTCCAGCGGGATGCAACGAACCACACCCCGGCTAAGGAGGGGAAGGAGAGCTCGACAGCACTCTCATGGGGTGCTGGATTTAACAGATGTGGTTCAGATGACGGCATTGACTGCGAAGAGCATTGACTTTACACGATCATTCCTGGACACCATCAGTGGGGTGGGTGATGGGGTATCGGGACTGTCGGGCGAAGTAACAACACTCTCGCGAGAAATGGGAGCACTGTCGCAGGGAATGTTGCAGGTAGCTGATACAATGTCAGTGCACATACAATGTCAGTGCACATGAGGGAGGGAATGTTGCAGGTAGTTGACACACGGTTGGTGAACATGAGGAAGGGAATGTCACAGGTAGCTGATACAGTGTCGGCAAACATGAGGGAGGGAACGTTGGAGGTAGTTGAGACACTGTCAGGGCACATGAGGGAGGGAATGTTGGAGTTAGCTGCTGCAATAAGGGAACATACAACCCCCTCCCCCCCCCCCCGCATTGACAGAATCAACTGCCCCTCCCACTCCAATCCCCAGACCAGCCTCTGCAGAGGCCCAAGCCGGGCCTTCCACATTACCGCCTGCCCTCCCAGCTCCCTCCCCCACCCCGCCCCGCATCAAGATGTGCACATTACCCAAGATGTTCGAAAGAATAAGCTTGGTACCAACCCGAGAAACTTTGCGCCACTGCCTACGGGCAGGGATGCAACCTTTCTTTGCTGCTGTTATTGTTATTGTTCATATTAGTATTGTTGTTACTGTTATAACTGTTCTCAAATGAAAAGTTTTTTGTAAGTTATATAAATTTACATGTTTAAAAGTTTGTAAGTGATCTTAAAGTTTGTAAGTGATCTTAACTGAAAGCTTTAAAGTTTGATACAAGAATATTTTTATTAAAGTTAAGTTAAGCACAAACAAATGTTTGTGAAACTTTTGAATAAAATATATTTTAAATTATGACCGAATCATTTATCATTTCCATTATTTGTTCCATTATTAACACAACTTTTTGAAGTAAACAAGAATAATTTCCATTATTTGTTCCATTAACACAACACAACATTACGGAACAGGTCCAAATAGTAAACATGGTCCATTTGGAATAGTTGCCGCTGAGTCTTCAGGCAGCAAAGTGTTCACAGATGAGCTGCTGGCGCAAGGCTCAAGCAATCATTAAAGGGGCATGACGGCTCACCCTCCTCCGCCATTGTGCTCCGGGTTCAGGTAGTTGCATGGCTTCCTCGTCCTCTTCCTCATCATCTGCATCTTCCTCTTCATCATCAGCCACTCTCACCTTGATGGGTCTTCTACTACCAGTTGCTGCTGCCTCATGATGGCTAAGTTGTGCAGCATGCAGCACACAACAGTGAACTGACCGACAATCTCAGGGAAGTATTGCAAGTAGCCTCCGGAATGGTCCAGGCATCGGAAATTCTATTTGAAGATGCCAATGGTCCTCTCGATATGCCACATGTTGTATTCCCGGTCAGCTTCCGTCTGGGTTATGCATAGGGCGTCATGAACCAGGTGGCGAGGCCATACACTTTGTTTCTCAGCAGCCAGCTCTGCCCTTCTGGCTGCTGCTGAAACATGGCAGATATGGCGCTCCCGTGTAGGATGAACGCATCATGGGTGCTCGCAGGGTATCTTGCATCAACTAACATGATGATATGCATGGTATCACACATGAGCTGCACATTAACGGAGTGGAAGCCTTTTCTATTCCTGTACATCTTGAAATCCTTCAAAGGTGCTTGCAAGGCGATGTGGGTACAATCAATGCAGCTCCGTACCTTTGGGAAGCCAGCAATCCTGGAGAAGCCCACAGCCCTTTCACGCATTGCCTAGGCAGTCATGGGGAACTTTAGGTAGTCATTCCTCTGGACATAGAGTGCAGCAGTCACCTGCCAAATGCAGATATGTGTTGCATGTTGAGAAATGGTGCACACATCCCCAGTTGTCACCTGGAATGATCCAGATGCATAGAATGAAAGTGCAGCTGTAACCTTCACTTCAACTGACAAAGTAGTCCTCCTGACGCTTCTAGGTTGCAGGTCTGCTTTTACTAACTCACAGATCTTGGTTACAACTTCTTTGCGGAAACGCAGCCTTCTGACACAGTCAGCATCACTCAGGTGCAGGTATGAACGTGTATCTCGAATACACCCAATGTGGGTAAGGCCTCCTACAATCATCCTACATGCTCTGTGGTTCATCATGCGATGATGTCAAATCAATCGTCACCTCTGCAGCATCATCATGCAGAAGGCTTGCACGAGATATTGTCAGTATTGCCCCCATGATTAAATTGTATCTTTGCAAGAAGCTCAAAACAGCAGGACAAGCTTTTTTGTTCTCTCTTTCCCCAAGACCACACCCAGGTCTGCGCATGCGCAATACGCTTGCTTAGAATGGGAAGCTAGAGGGCATGTGGGGCAATGAAATCTAATGCAATTCTTTAATTTTAGATTTTTTTTCAAAATAACACCCCACTACCGACCGAACATTTCGTCAGTGGGCTCGAGTGCTGCTGCATCGTGTAAGGGTTCTCATCCCTTCAGTTTGGCTTCCACACACCCCCCGGACTTATTGTGAAGCCGAGCCCAGAACCCCTGTGTCTGGGTGAGGGACCGATTCTGCCTGCTGACGTTCCAACCCCCGAGCCCGCTTTGGAGACATTTGGTGGTGGCATGGCACTTCGAAAAAAAATTTCTGTGTTTTAAGTTTGAAAAATTTAAGCTTCATGATGTATATTTGTGTTCTTGATTCCCTCCAATAGCGTTTTTCTGCGGCGATTTTTTAATGTACGCTGCTTTTAAGTGCCCAGAAGGTTTTTTGAGAGTGGTCACATAAGCCGCCCTAGAAAAATGTAAGTTGGCCAAACTTGCATAAATGTGAAAAACGCAGACATAAGGTTACCCCAATGACACAAAAAAAATCGAACCTACAAAAATCGTAACTAACTGAGTTACGCTGGCACACAATCTTTGGGGAAACTTGGATATTTTAATTTAGGCCAAATAAAGCGGCAAGCACCAAAAAAACGGCGCAGATCACTGGGGAAAATTGAGCCCCTTGGATCTCATTCTAAACACCTAGGGTTAGAATTTCCACTCAATTGCCACTCGGTTTCTCGGCGGTATTGGTCGTTTTGGGCAAGAACCGGGTCGGCAAAAATTTCCACAGCTGAGTTCCGCCGGCGGTTTCGAAATACCGCTGGGGAGCGAACCGCCAGCGTGCACCGTCCATAGACCGCCATCGCCCGATTTTTGGTTCAGCGGTGACTCACAGGTAAGTTGAAAAAAAAACGTCCACGAGAAGCAGCGGTGCTGGGTGGTAGGTAAGTAGCCCTGCAAAAAATGGTAATTAAATGGGTTTTTACTCATTATTTTAAAATTCTCTTACAATGATTAAGGTGAAAAGTGTCCTGAGAATGTTTATCTGATTTTTTTAGTCTACGTTTTTTTGAAAAAATATTTTTTGTATTTTTCTCCTCCTAGGCCCAACCCACAGCCTCGGTATAAATTTTAGTAATTATCGGCCATTTCTTTTTAAAGAACTGCCCAATCGTCCCAAAATTCCATTTTCCGCATGAATCGGGGTGCTGTGTCCAATATTTTTTCGTCGGGCTAATTTTTTTCTTTTTTTAATGGAATTTTTTGCCGGCGATAATTTGAGAATCTTAGTGGTCTTTTGGATGGCAATCCGGTGACGGTGGAATTTTTGGAAATTCTGGCCCTAGGCTAATCCTGCATTTTATGCGCCAGTGTTATGCAAGTGAACATGAATGTCTTTGATGAAGTAACAGAGAGGGTTGATATTGTGTATATGGACTTTCAAAAGGCATTTCATAAAGTATTACATAATAGACTTGTTTGCAAAATTGAAACTCATGGGTTAAATAGGGCAGTGGCTGCGTGAATACAAATTTGGCGAAAGGAAGAAAGCAGAGAGTGGTGGTGAATGGTTGTTTTTCAGACTAGTGTGAAGTGTGCAGTGGTGTCTCCCAGGAGTCAGTGTTGGGACCACTGCTGTTCTTCATATATATTAATGACTTGGGCATACAGGGTATAATTAAACCATTTGCAGATGATATGAAACTTGGAAATGTCGTAAATGATGAGAAGGATAGGAACAGTTTTCAGGAGGATATCGACAGACTGCTGAAATGGGTAAACACATGGCAAATAAAATTTAACACAGAGCAGTGCAAAGTGATTCATTTTGGTAGGAAGAATGAGGAGAGGCAATACAAACAAAATTATGCAATTTTAAAGGAGGTGCAGGAACAGCAAGACCCGGGGGTGTACGCACACAACTCTTTGAAGGTGGCAGGACAAATTGAGAAGGCTATTAAAATAGGCTTAGGGGATCCTTGGCATTTATTGGGCTGGATTTTCGGCTGATTTGTGCCCCATTTAGTGCCCCGACAGGGTGCAAAAATGATTCTTTTGGGGTGTAAAATGAGGTGCACAACATTGCCAATGGTTTTGCAGCCGTGCTAAAACTTACGGTTTTGCTGCTGTTTTGACCATTTGGATGATGTAAATTGTCGTGCATCGCTGCGCTAGTGCCCCGTGCGGAACTTTCGAGCATTTCGCCTGATTTAGCGAGTGTCCGAGGACCCGCCCAGAACAAACAGTCGGACCCAGGGCGTACCAGGCACTAACGGCGCCATGTTGAAAGCGGAGGAGAAAGTCACAGTTGTGAGTGATTAAAAGGATTGGGAGAAGAACGCTGCTTTACTGCACACTTTTGATTGTGAAGTTTATGTGAGTTTCTCATCTGCTTTGAGTACTGTTGAGGGGGATGACTTATCAGGGGAGAGCAGCAGCAGCCAAGTCCATGGCACCGTGGGTGGCTCTGCTGCACAGGAGGGCAGGAAAAAGAGTGGGAGAGCGATAGTGATAGGAGATTCGATTGTGAGGGGAATGGATAGATGTTTCTGCGGCCGCAACCGAGACTCCAGAATGGTATGTTGCCTCCCTGGTGCAAGGGTCAAGGATGTCTCGGAGCGGTTGCAGGACATTCTGAAAAGGGAGGGTGAACAGCCAGTTGTCGTGGTGCATATAGGTACCAACGATATAGATAAAAAACGGGATGAGGTCCTACGAGACGAATTTAGGGAGCTAGGAGCTAAATTAAAAAGTAGGATCTCAAAAGTAGTAATCTCAGGATTGCTACCAGTGCCACGTGCTAGTCAGAGTAGGAATCGCAGGATAGCTCAGATGAATACATGGCTTGAGGAGTGGTGCAGAAGGGAGGGATTCAAATTCCTGGGACATTGGAACCGGTTCTGGGGGAGGTGAGACCAGTACAAACCGGACGATCTGCACTGGGCAGGACCGGAACCAATGTCCCAGAGAGTGTTTGCTAGTGCTGTTGGGGAGGAGTTAAACTAATATGGCAGGGGGAGGGAACCTATTCAGGGAAACAGAGGGAAATAAAATGGAGGCAGAAGCAAAAGATAGAAAAGAGAATAGTAAAAGTGGAGGGCAGAGAAATCCAAGGCAAAAAACAAAAAGGGCTACATTATAGCAAAATTCTAAAGAGACAAAGTATGTTAAAAAGGCAAGCCTGAAGGCTCTGTGCCTCAATGTGAGGAGTATTCGGAATGAGCTGGACGAATTAACTGCGCAGATAGCAGTTAACGGATGTGATGTACTTGGCATCATGGAGACATGGTCCAGGGTGACCAAGGCTGGGAACTCAACATCCAAGGGTATTCAACATTTAGGAAGGATAAGCAGAAAGGAAAAGGAGGCGGGGTAGCATTGCTGGTTGAAGAGGAAATTAATGCAATAGTAAGGAGGGACATTAGCTTGGATGATGTGGAATCGGTATGAGTGGAGCTGCGGAATACCAAAGGACAGAAAACGTTAGTGGGAGTCGCGTACAGATGAAGGAATGCAAAATTCACAAGAAACCCCCCCTGTGTTTGGGCTCATTCGAAAGAAAATTTAATTTGGGACTGTCTACCGAAAAGTTTGGAACTCTCAAGTGCTTGTGGAAGTAACTACGAACTTTAATAGAATTTTGGATTTTAAAAGACAAACTCAAGGCTGTGGGCGGACCTACGGAACTAACAAGAGACAGTCTAATTAAGTGATGCTACCTGGGTGTGAGAATTGAGTTAACCTGTCTGAAAGAATGAGTATTTGAAAATCCTTCTCCACAAGAGACATTAACATCACAAAATCACCCAGAGGTAGCTTCCCATCAACATGGGTCTGGACAACCATTTCAGCATATACATCACAAAGAGGCCCAATCCAGCCTGTATGCAAAAGACAAAGCACAAAAGGACATTGTAATTACTAAACTAATATTTCCATCAGGAAACAGTTTTCGAACATCAACCTACCCAAGACATATCAACTTTTAACGAGCCCAACAAAATATTACAAAGAAGAACCAAGCCCGCCAAAATTATACAAAGGAGTTTGAAGAGATTTGGGGCCAAGATTAGAACACTGAAATGGTTTAACTGGCCCCTGTTTTCAACAGAGGAATGGTGGTTGCGAGGTAACTGCAAGGCTGCTACTACCTCATCAAGACAAGGAGAGAAACCAACGCGACAGTTGTAAACTAACTTCACCAGCCTCGCAGTCTTGAAGTCCTGAAGGAAAGAAGAACATCACCATCTACCATTAACTATCAAAAGGATTGGTAAGCATAAGTCCCTGCCTGCCCTGGAGTCGAACTTAGCTAGAATTAGGTATTGGGAGATGGGAGATGGGAGGTATAATTTACTGGAACCCCCTTTGAATGTGCAGTGTATGGTTCTCTATTAGAGTGATTAGAAGTTTGACCTTGTACCTTTCCTTGTACTGTCCTTTATTAGAATGATTGTAAGTTTGATCGTGTATTTTCTTACTAGTGTAATAAGCCTGTATTACCTTGACTGTAATAAAAACAAAGTTCTATGCATCAAACCAGTGTCCTCTGCACCTTTGCCAGACCCCCCAAATAAACCAGAGTACAGAACCCAAGGGAGTGGGAGCGATTCGAACCGCTCAAGTTGGTCAGAAGGAAACCTGACCCCCTCAAAGAGACCACCACCCTGTCCCCGCCGCCCCCCCCCCCCTTACACAGACCACCAAACAGTAGTAGTGAGGTTGGGGACAGCATCAAACAAGAAATAAGGGATGTGTGCAATAAAGGTACATAAGAACAAAAGAACATAAGAATTAGGAACAGGAGTAGGCCATCTAGCCCCTCGAGCCTGCTCCGCCATTCAACAAGATCATGGCTGATCTGGCCGTGGACTCAGCTCCACTTACCCGCCGGCTCCCCGTAACCCTTAATTCCCTTATTGGTTAAAAATCTATCTATCTGTGATTTGAATATATTCAATGAGCTAGCCTCAACTGCTTCCTTGGGCAGAGAATTCCACAGATTCACAACCCTCTGGGAGAAGAAATTCCTTCTCAACTCGGTTTTAAATTGGCTCCCCCGTATTTTGAGGCTGTACCCCCTAGTTCTAGTCTCCCCGACCAGTGGAAACAACCTCTCTGCCTCTATCTTGTCTATCCCTTTCATTTTAAATGTTTCTATAAGATCACCCCTCATCCTTCTGAACTCCAACGAGTAAAGACCCAGTCTACTCAATCTATCATCATAAGGTAACCCCCTCATCTCCGGAATCAGCCGAGTGAATTGTCTCTGTACCCCCTCCAAAGCTAGTATATCCTTCCTTAAGTAAGGTGACCAAAACTGCACGCAGTACTCCAGGTGCGGCCTCACCAATACCCTATACAGTTGCAGCAGGACCTCCCTGCTTTTTTACTCCATCCCTCTCGCAATGAAGGCCAACATTCCATTTGCCTTCCTGATTGCCTGCTTCACCTGCAAACTATCCTTCTGTCATTCAATCACAAGGAACCAATGGTAGAGCAGTGGAGGCGTGTCCTGCTCAGTAGAAGCTGTGAGCAGTGAGGGAAGCAGCTAGCAACTTGAGCTCCTGCCTGGAGAGCCCTGAGACCAGCCCAGGAGGAGAAGGAAGGAAGGGGCTTCACTACAACTTTAACCCAGAGGGAGAGGTGGAAAAAGCAGAAAACTTTAAACATCTTTACCATTTCTGCAAGGAGTTGGAGAGAGGGGGAAAAACCACAACAACCATCCAGTGTGGAAGGAGGGAGACTCAACATTCTACAGGTGGGTGTGGGTGCATTTCCCCAAAAAGACTTTGTTGTTTCGGTGGGGGGAGGAAAGAAGACCACTGAGGGCCGGAACATCGCGGGGGGTGTGTGTGTGTGTGTGTGGTAGTGTGCGTGGGGGCCGTGCTTACAACTGGGCCCCCCCCCACAATTGGAACCCCCCCCACCCCCCACATTTGCCTAGCCTGGGATAGCTGGAGCTACCAGGCTGAAGATTGTTGTTTTTCTTATTCACCCAATTAAAGATCGTTAGGAGTGCCTGGTGGCTCCAGCTACCCCAGGTGAAGACATCTTCTCCCCCCACCTGAAGACCACCTCAAAGACTTTTGTGTTTTGCCATCTGGGGAGTGCACCCACCCACAGCTGCGAGGAGAGACCTGCCCTCGCAGCCCCCCCCCCTTCCCACCCCCCTCTCTCTTTTCTCTGCTACTCTGTTTCTCCCCTCTCTCTCTGAGAACCCTTTCCTTCCAAATTTTAAAAAAAAAACCAATTAAGACAACTGAGCAGAGGGAGCAAGGCCTCTCCCCAATTGTCAACGAGGGGAGAGGTGCCTCGTTAAGGGCTCCTCTGCTCAGTGAACATAAGAGGCCATTAAAGACCATTAAGGCCTGTGACTTTGGGGTGGGTGTAGCCCTTAAAGGGACCCCGTGATGGCGACCCCATCCACGCCGGTGGCAGGGCCAGCAAGGACGTATGCGCAGGTGGCAACCGCTTCCACAGCACCTCCTGCGCCACCCGCTGCCCTGCCACCATTTAGATTAATTACTAGAAAACACGGGGTCAAGAGCTACACTCACCCCACAATGAGCATTGAGGAGTGCGTGCGGGCGATGGCTGGGGTAGTCGGCCCCTCGGCCATTGTCGCAGCCTCCAAGATGTCTGGGAAGGCTGTTTTCTTCCTGGGGTCGGAGCGGGCGGTGTCCCTGGCCCTCGAAAAGGGGCTCACGGTGGGCGGGACGTTCCTGCCGGTGGATCCTCTCGAGGCCACCGCGCAGAGGGTCATCGTGTCGAACGTCCCGCCCTTTGTTCCCGCTGAGCTCCTCCTCCCTCACCTACAACAACTGGGGGAGGTAAGGTCAGGGATCAACCCCATACCGCTCGGCCTCAGGGAGAACAGCCTGCGCCACGTGTTCTCCTTCCGCCGCCAGCTCTTTGTCCGGCTGGCGCGGGAGGACGTGACAGAAGGGCACTTTAATGTGGTGCACGAGGGGACTGCCTACCGCGTCTTCTGGACGTCGGACGGCGTGCGGTGCCATGCCTGCAGGGAGGTGGGGCATGTTCGTAAGAACTGCCCCGCCTCCAAGGCCGCCAAACCACCGAAGGCGGCCAAGGCTGGCGCTGCCGCCACCCCTCCCCCTAGTTGCGTCCGCGTGCCGGGAGCCATGGGTGCGCGGGCATCGTCGGAGGCCTTTGTTTTCAGGGCCTCCGGCGGGGGGGAGGGAGAGCGTCCGAGCGGAAAGAAGGCGCGGAAGAAGGAGAAACATCTAGAGGCGGGTCCCCTCGGTGCGCCGGAAAGTCTGACCACCGCGCTCAGCCCAACCCAGTCACCGGCGAGCGCGGGGTGCCCCGAGCCCGTGCCCGGGCCCTTGAATACCACCACAGAGGGGCCCAGGCGCGGGCAAGAAAAGGAAAAGGGGGGGGCGGAGCGGGAGGCCTCGGCAGACATGGAGGTCTCCCTGACTCCGCGCGCCCCCAGGAACAAAAAGAGGCACCGCCCCAATGAGGCGGAGGGGGAACAACATCCCTCCGCGGAGGAGGCGGTGCCCGCCGCGTGTCCCGCGTCCCCCACCAGCGCCCCCAAATTGCGCTGCAGGCGCGAGGAGTCTTTCCCCGGGGAGGGTGAGACAGTTGAGGCTGCCCAGCCTCTGCCTCCCGGGGATGGAGTGGAAGATCTGCCTGTCGTGGGGGGCGTGGGGACCGCGGAGGAATGCGTAGCCGCCGGGCCGGGCGTCCCGGGGACTGAGGCGGGCGAGGCCGAAAAGGCCGAACCTGAGCCCGCCCGGCCAATACCCAACTTCCCCCGGGATTTGCTCGACCCGGCAGAGAATGAAACAATTGATTTTAATGATACTGTAGATGCTGGGCCGGGGGGTGGCAGCGGGGAGGGGGAGGAACACCCACCCTCGCCCCTTACTTTGGAGCTGGAGCACTTGGAGGGCCTGGGGATTTCCTATGGCCGGGTCTCTCCTTGTTCTCCGGTTCCTGGGGCGGAGGGGGAACCCCTTCCGCTGTCATTTCCCGACCCAGCACCATTTTTAAAAGAGCCCTGTGGGGACTCCTCTGCCGACGATCCTGGGGGTGGGATCGGGGCAGTGCCAGGGCCGGTTGGAGCGGCCGGTTCATTTGCCGTACCTTGTGCGGTCGATGGGCCGGCTGCTGGCGGCCACCTCCCGGAGGAGGACGGGGACTCGGTGGGGGACGCGGGTGAAGACCTAGAGACCACCGCCAGTGAGGCGGTGGATCTGCTCGCGGCCGCCGCTGAGGCCCTCCTCGTTCCTGCAAAGGAACTCCGGGACTTTTTGGCCCAGAGCCGGGGTCGCCGCGACCAAGCCCGACTGGCCCTGGAAAAATGGTCCGAGCCGGAGCTGATCAAGGGGTCCGTCCGCGCCGCCGTTAAAACCTTGGCCGCGGGCGGGCCCTTGACAAAGGAGCAGCACCTTGAGCTGCGCGAGCTCGAGGGACTCCTCGCTGGGCTGCGGAGGGAGCGGAGTTCAACAAAAGACTCCGCTCCCTCCCCCACAATAGGTTAAGGCAGAGGTTGCACTATGCTTTTGTCATGAAGATAACCATAGCCAGCCTCAACATCAACGGCGGCAGAGGGGCACGCCGTAGATTTGACAATTTTTCGCTCCTGCGGGAGGGGAAATATGCGGTGTGCTTCCTGCAAGAAACCCACACCGTTCCGGGAGACGAAGCCACGTGGCTCCTGGAATGGCAAGGAGAGGTCCGCATGAGCCACCTCACCGCCATTTCTAGTGGGGTGGCCATCTTGCTGGGCCCGCATTTTCAGCCGGAGATCTTGGGGGTCGAGGAGCCCGTGCCAGGCCGCTTGCTGCACGTAACGGTTCGCCTGGGGGACGTGCCGCTCCATCTCGTGAACGTGTACGCCCCTCATCCCGGCCCGCAGCAAACGCGCTTCTTTGAAGAGGTGTCCGCTCTTCTTGGCTCCGTCGACGTCGGCGACTGCATTGTCCTCGGGGGGGATTTTAACTGCACCCTCGAGGCGAGGGACCGCTCCGGTGCCCCGCAGTGCATGACGGCGATGGAGAAGTTGAGGGACCTGGTCGGGTCCTTCGACTTGGTGGACGTCTGGCGAAATCTCCACCCCGACTCCAGCGCTTTTACTTGGGTGAGGCCTGGAGTTGGATGGTCTAGAGTCGACCGCCTTTACGTGTCTCGGGCGTACGTTTCCTGCGTCCCGGCGGCCTCCATGCGGCCGGTGCCGTGTTCGGACCACCACCTGGTGTGGGCGGAGCTCGCTTCGCTCCGCGCGGGGACGGGGTCCGCGTACTGGCACTTTAACAACCGGCTGCTGGAGGACGTGCGGTTCCAGGACTCGTTCCGTCGATTCTGGTCCGACTGGAGAAGGAAGCAGGGGGGCTTCCCCTCCTTGAGGCTATGGTGGGACGTGGGCAAGGCTCACGTCCGCGTCTTCTGTCAAGAGTACGCGAGGGGGTCGACCAAGAGGCGGGCGGCCAGAGTCGGGCGCCTAGAAAAAGAGGTGCTCGACCTGGAAGCCCGTCTCGGTCAAGTCGTCCAGGACCCGGCCCTGCGGACGGTGTACGAAGCGAAGAAGGCCGCGCTGAAGGACCTGCAGCTCGTCGGGTCCCGAGGCGCGTTCGTGAGGTCGCGGATCCGGTTCCTGCGGGATCTGGACCGCGGCTCCCCCTTCTTCTACTCGCTGGAAAAAAGGCAGAGTGTCCGTAAGCAGCTCTTGACGCTGCTGGCCGACGACGGCTCTCTCGTCTCGGATCCGGAGGGCGTCAACAACAGGGTCCGTGAATATTACGGGGCTCTGTTCTCTCCGGATCCGTCCAGCGAGGAAGCGCGTAGAGTTTTGTGGGAGGACCTGCCGAAGGTCGGCCCGGAGGGCGCCGAAAATCTGGAAGCTCCGCTAAGCCTGGCGGAGCTGACCGGTGCCCTCGCCCGGCTCTCGAGGGGAAAATCCCCGGGGCTGGACGGGCTGACCGTGGAGTTCCACAGGGCGTTCTGGGACGTCCTGGGGAGCGACTACGCGCGGGTCCTGGGGGAAAGTCTGGCGACCGGGGAGATGCCCCTCTCTTGGCGCAGGGCAGTCATCGTCCTGCTGCCTAAGAAGGGCGATCTCCGCCTCCTTAAGAACTGGCGCCCGGTCTCCCTCCTCAGCACGGACTACAAAATCTTCGCCAGGGCGATGTCTGCTCGCCTTGGTGCCGTGCTGGACCACATGATCCACCCCGACCAGTCATACACGGTCCCGGGCCGGACAATCCACGATAACATCCATCTGGTCCGGGACCTCATCCATTGTTCCCAGGAGGCTGGTCTGTCGGTCGCCTTCCTATCCCTCGACCAAGAGAAGGCGTTCGACAGGGTGGATCACGACTATCTGCTCGGAACTCTGCGCGCTTTCGGGTTCGGGACGCATTTCGTCGCCCGGATCCGACTTTTGTACGCCGCCGCGGAGTGTCTGATTAAGGTTAACGGGTCCTTGACGGCGCCCCTTCGCTTTAGGAGAGGGGTGCGCCAGGGATGCCCCATGTCCGGCCAGTTATACGCCGTTTGCGTGGAGCCTTTCCTGCGCCTCTTGCGGACGAGGTTGACGGGACTGGCTCTGCAAGGGCCGGGCGTGGAGGTCGTCCTCTCGGCTTACGCCGATGACGTGCTCCTCGCGGTAGAGGATCCCGCTGACCTGCGGAGGATGCGTGAGTGCCAGGAGATTTACTCGGCCGCGTCCTCCGCCAGGATCAACTGGGAGAAATGTTCCGGACTCCTGGTGGGTCAGTGGCGGGTGGACTCCCTGCCGGAGGAGCTCAGGCCTTTTGCCTGGAGCACGACCCATCTCCTCTATCTGGGAGTCTACCTTAGCCCCGACGAGGAAGCCTGGCCGGCGAACTGGCAGGAGCTGGAGGCCAAGGTCGCCGCTCGCCTAGGGCGCTGGACAGGACTGCTCCGAGTGCTGTCCTACAGGGGTCGAGCGCTAGTCATAAACCAGCTGGTGGCCGCAATGCTGTGGTACCGGCTGGTCACTTTGACCCCTCCCCCTGCGTTTGTCGCCAAGATACAGAAGAAGCTGGTGGACTTCTTCTGGAACAACAGGAAGCACTGGGTCTCTGTCGCGGTCTTGAGTCTCCCGCTTGAGGAGGGCGGTCAGTCGTTGGTGTGCGTCAGCGCCCAGCTCGCGACTTTCCGTCTTCAGACCCTGCAGAGATACCTTTACGTCGAGCCCCCTCCTAGGTGGTGTGCTCTGGCGAGGTATTTCTTCCGCCAGCAGCTCGACCTCAATTATGACACGCAGCTCCTGTTTGTGAACTTGGGGGGTGCCAGGACCGCCCTCCGGGAGCTGCCTGTCTTTTACAGGGAACTCATCAGGGTCTGGAACAAAGTCTCCACCAAGCGCAGCTCTCCGCCGGCTGGAGTGGCGGCCGTCCTGCAGGAGCCGCTGCTCGGGAATCCGTACCTCCACGGCCGAGGCTTCATGTGGCGGTCGGAAGAGAGGGCTGTGGCTGGTGAGGTGACCAGGGTCAGGGACCTGCTCGATGGCGGAGGAGCGGGCTGGATGGCGCCAGTCACGCTGGCGCGGCGCCTAAATTCTGCCAACGTCCGCCGCGCGGCCGATGCCATCGAGTCGCTAAAAACAGCTCTGGGCCCTGACTCCGTTAGGTGTATCGAGGAGGCTCAAGCACGTGGGGAGATCCCGTCCGAACTGACCCCCGTCCGGACGGAATTCCTCATCGGCGCCAAACCCCGGAACCTCCCTCGGGGGCCGGCGCCTCACAACTTGAGCCGCCTCGGGGAAATCCCCTCCGTGCCTTTCAGTTCCGCGCGGAGGGGTTTCCTGTACGGGCTGCTCCTGCACACCCTCAACTTTGCCATCCTCGCCGGCCGTCCGGACACGCCATGGCGCACCATCTTGCCGTCCGGAGGAGGCGGGGGTCCCCGATGGAGGGCACTCTACGCAGGGGTCCTCCCACTATTCATCGGGGACTTGGCCTGGAGGGTGGTGCACGGAGCAGTGCCGTGCAACAAATTTTTAAGCCGGTTCACGGACTCCCAGGCCGCCTGCAATTTCTGCGGTCTGGAGGAGTCCGTGTTCCATGTTTTTATTGAGTGCACAAGGTTGCAGCCCCTGTTCCATTATTTGAAGGGGCTGCTCCTGAAATTCTGGCTGCACTTCAGTCCCACTCTCCTGATCTTTGGGCACCCTGTGCGGAGGGGAGCGGGTAGGTCCGAAGGCCTCCTCGTAGGACTGCTCCTGGGCACGGCCAAGGGTGCCATCAGCCGGTCCAGGCAGCGGGCGGTCGAGGGGGTCGTTCAACCTGACTGCCTGCCTCTCTTCCGCTCTTACATCCGGTCCAGGGTGTCCTTGGAGATGGAGCACGCGGTGTCCACCGGTACGCTCGCGGCCTTCCGCGAGAGGTGGGCACCGGAGGGACTGGAGTGCATCATCACGCCCGGCAACCAAATTTTAATTTGATTTTACGTTTTAAAGTTAATTTGTTTTATTGCCGGTGCTTTTAGTGTCCCCTTCCCTTTTATAGGGGGCACTGGGGAAAAATTGTGATTTTAGTGCCCAAAAAAAAAAAAAAAACCAAAAAAAAAAAAAAAAAAAAAAAAAAAAAAAAAAAAAAAAAAAAAAAAAACACAAAAAAGGGGAAAAAAAAAAAAAAAAAATGGGCCTTGTAAATGTCTGGAGTGTCACCCAGGTCGGGTGGCACCGTTTAATGTTTTATGTTTTCACAGATAAACTCAAAAGAGTTTCAATCACAAGGAACCAATGGTAGAGCAGTGGAGGCGTGTCCTGCTCAGTAGAAGCTGTGAGCAGTGAGGGAAGCAGCTAGCAACTTGAGCTCCTGCCTGGAGAGCCCTGAGACCAGCCCAGGAGGAGAAGGAAGGAAGGGGCTTCACTACAACTTTAACCCAGAGGGAGAGGTGGAAAAAGCAGAAAACTTTAAACATCTTTACCATTTCTGCAAGGAGTTGGAGAGAGGGGGAAAAACCACAACAACCATCCAGTGTGGAAGGAGGGAGACTCAACATTCTACAGGTGGGTGTGGGTGCATTTCCCCAAAAAGACTTTGTTGTTTCGGTGGGGGGAGGAAAGAAGACCACTGAGGGCCGGAACATCGCGGGGGGTGTGTGTGTGTGTGTGTGGTAGTGTGCGTGGGGGCCGTGCTTACAACTGGGCCCCCCCCCACAATTGGAACCCCCCCCACCCCCCACATTTGCCTAGCCTGGGATAGCTGGAGCTACCAGGCTGAAGATTGTTGTTTTTCTTATTCACCCAATTAAAGATCGTTAGGAGTGCCTGGTGGCTCCAGCTACCCCAGGTGAAGACATCTTCTCCCCCCACCTGAAGACCACCTCAAAGACTTTTGTGTTTTGCCATCTGGGGAGTGCACCCACCCACAGCTGCGAGGAGAGACCTGCCCTCGCAGCCCCCCCCCCTTCCCACCCCCCTCTCTCTTTTCTCTGCTACTCTGTTTCTCCCCTCTCTCTCTGAGAACCCTTTCCTTCCAAATTTTAAAAAAAAAACCAATTAAGACAACTGAGCAGAGGGAGCAAGGCCTCTCCCCAATTGTCAACGAGGGGAGAGGTGCCTCGTTAAGGGCTCCTCTGCTCAGTGAACATAAGAGGCCATTAAAGACCATTAAGGCCTGTGACTTTGGGGTGGGTGTAGCCCTTAAAGGGACCCCGTGATGGCGACCCCATCCACGCCGGTGGCAGGGCCAGCAAGGACGTATGCGCAGGTGGCAACCGCTTCCACAGCACCTCCTGCGCCACCCGCTGCCCTGCCACCATTTAGATTAATTACTAGAAAACACGGGGTCAAGAGCTACACTCACCCCACAATGAGCATTGAGGAGTGCGTGCGGGCGATGGCTGGGGTAGTCGGCCCCTCGGCCATTGTCGCAGCCTCCAAGATGTCTGGGAAGGCTGTTTTCTTCCTGGGGTCGGAGCGGGCGGTGTCCCTGGCCCTCGAAAAGGGGCTCACGGTGGGCGGGACGTTCCTGCCGGTGGATCCTCTCGAGGCCACCGCGCAGAGGGTCATCGTGTCGAACGTCCCGCCCTTTGTTCCCGCTGAGCTCCTCCTCCCTCACCTACAACAACTGGGGGAGGTAAGGTCAGGGATCAACCCCATACCGCTCGGCCTCAGGGAGAACAGCCTGCGCCACGTGTTCTCCTTCCGCCGCCAGCTCTTTGTCCGGCTGGCGCGGGAGGACGTGACAGAAGGGCACTTTAATGTGGTGCACGAGGGGACTGCCTACCGCGTCTTCTGGACGTCGGACGGCGTGCGGTGCCATGCCTGCAGGGAGGTGGGGCATGTTCGTAAGAACTGCCCCGCCTCCAAGGCCGCCAAACCACCGAAGGCGGCCAAGGCTGGCGCTGCCGCCACCCCTCCCCCTAGTTGCGTCCGCGTGCCGGGAGCCATGGGTGCGCGGGCATCGTCGGAGGCCTTTGTTTTCAGGGCCTCCGGCGGGGGGGAGGGAGAGCGTCCGAGCGGAAAGAAGGCGCGGAAGAAGGAGAAACATCTAGAGGCGGGTCCCCTCGGTGCGCCGGAAAGTCTGACCACCGCGCTCAGCCCAACCCAGTCACCGGCGAGCGCGGGGTGCCCCGAGCCCGTGCCCGGGCCCTTGAATACCACCACAGAGGGGCCCAGGCGCGGGCAAGAAAAGGAAAAGGGGGGGGCGGAGCGGGAGGCCTCGGCAGACATGGAGGTCTCCCTGACTCCGCGCGCCCCCAGGAACAAAAAGAGGCACCGCCCCAATGAGGCGGAGGGGGAACAACATCCCTCCGCGGAGGAGGCGGTGCCCGCCGCGTGTCCCGCGTCCCCCACCAGCGCCCCCAAATTGCGCTGCAGGCGCGAGGAGTCTTTCCCCGGGGAGGGTGAGACAGTTGAGGCTGCCCAGCCTCTGCCTCCCGGGGATGGAGTGGAAGATCTGCCTGTCGTGGGGGGCGTGGGGACCGCGGAGGAATGCGTAGCCGCCGGGCCGGGCGTCCCGGGGACTGAGGCGGGCGAGGCCGAAAAGGCCGAACCTGAGCCCGCCCGGCCAATACCCAACTTCCCCCGGGATTTGCTCGACCCGGCAGAGAATGAAACAATTGATTTTAATGATACTGTAGATGCTGGGCCGGGGGGTGGCAGCGGGGAGGGGGAGGAACACCCACCCTCGCCCCTTACTTTGGAGCTGGAGCACTTGGAGGGCCTGGGGATTTCCTATGGCCGGGTCTCTCCTTGTTCTCCGGTTCCTGGGGCGGAGGGGGAACCCCTTCCGCTGTCATTTCCCGACCCAGCACCATTTTTAAAAGAGCCCTGTGGGGACTCCTCTGCCGACGATCCTGGGGGTGGGATCGGGGCAGTGCCAGGGCCGGTTGGAGCGGCCGGTTCATTTGCCGTACCTTGTGCGGTCGATGGGCCGGCTGCTGGCGGCCACCTCCCGGAGGAGGACGGGGACTCGGTGGGGGACGCGGGTGAAGACCTAGAGACCACCGCCAGTGAGGCGGTGGATCTGCTCGCGGCCGCCGCTGAGGCCCTCCTCGTTCCTGCAAAGGAACTCCGGGACTTTTTGGCCCAGAGCCGGGGTCGCCGCGACCAAGCCCGACTGGCCCTGGAAAAATGGTCCGAGCCGGAGCTGATCAAGGGGTCCGTCCGCGCCGCCGTTAAAACCTTGGCCGCGGGCGGGCCCTTGACAAAGGAGCAGCACCTTGAGCTGCGCGAGCTCGAGGGACTCCTCGCTGGGCTGCGGAGGGAGCGGAGTTCAACAAAAGACTCCGCTCCCTCCCCCACAATAGGTTAAGGTAGAGATTGCACTATGCTTTTGCCATGAAGATAACCATAGCCAGCCTCAACATCAACGGCGGCAGAGGGGCACGCCGTAGATTTGACAATTTTTCGCTCCTGCGGGAGGGGAAATATGCGGTGTGCTTCCTGCAAGAAACCCACACCGTTCCGGGAGACGAAGCCACGTGGCTCCTGGAATGGCAAGGAGAGGTCCGCATGAGCCACCTCACCGCCATTTCTAGTGGGGTGGCCATCTTGCTGGGCCCGCATTTTCAGCCGGAGATCTTGGGGGTCGAGGAGCCCGTGCCAGGCCGCTTGCTGCACGTAACGGTTCGCCTGGGGGACGTGCCGCTCCATCTCGTGAACGTGTACGCCCCTCATCCCGGCCCGCAGCAAACGCGCTTCTTTGAAGAGGTGTCCGCTCTTCTTGGCTCCGTCGACGTCGGCGACTGCATTGTCCTCGGGGGGGATTTTAACTGCACCCTCGAGGCGAGGGACCGCTCCGGTGCCCCGCAGTGCATGACGGCGATGGAGAAGTTGAGGGACCTGGTCGGGTCCTTCGACTTGGTGGACGTCTGGCGAAATCTCCACCCCGACTCCAGCGCCTTTACTTGGGTGAGGCCTGGAGTTGGATGGTCTAGAGTCGACCGCCTTTACGTGTCTCGGGCGTACGTTTCCTGCGTCCCGGCGGCCTCCATGCGGCCGGTGCCGTGTTCGGACCACCACCTGGTGTGGGCGGAGCTCGCTTCGCTCCGCGCGAGGACGGGGTCCGCGTACTGGCACTTTAACAACCGGCTGCTGGAGGACGTGCGGTTCCAGGACTCGTTCCGTCGATTCTGGTCCGACTGGAGAAGGAAGCAGGGGGGCTTCCCCTCCTTGAGGCTATGGTGGGACGTGGGCAAGGCTCACGTCCGCGTCTTCTGTCAAGAGTACGCGAGGGGGTCGACCAAGAGGCGGGCGGCCAGAGTCGGGCGCCTAGAAAAAGAGGTGCTCGACCTGGAAGCCCGTCTCGGTCAAGTCGTCCAGGGCCCGGCCCTGCGGACGGTGTACGAAGCGAAGAAGGCCGCGCTGAAGGACCTGCAGCTCGTCGGGTCCCGAGGCGCGTTCGTGAGGTCGCGGATCCGGTTCCTGCGGGATCTGGACCGCGGCTCCCCCTTCTTCTACTCGCTGGAAAAAAGGCAGAGTGTCCGTAAGCAGCTCTTGACGCTGCTGGCCGACGACGGCTCTCTCGTCTCGGATCCGGAGGGCGTCAACAACAGGGTCCGTGAATATTACGGGGCTCTGTTCTCTCCGGATCCGTCCAGCGAGGAAGCGCGTAGAGTTTTGTGGGAGGACCTGCCGAAGGTCAGCCCGGAGGGCGCCGAAAATCTGGAAGCTCCGCTAAGCCTGGCGGAGCTGACCGGTGCCCTCGCCCGGCTCTCGAGGGGAAAATCCCCGGGGCTGGACGGGCTGACCGTGGAGTTCCACAGGGCGTTCTGGGACGTCCTGGGGAGCGACTACGCGCGGGTCCTGGGGGAAAGTCTGGCGACCGGGGAGATGCCCCTCTCTTGGCGCAGGGCAGTCATCGTCCTGCTGCCTAAGAAGGGCGATCTCCGCCTCCTTAAGAACTGGCGCCCGGTCTCCCTCCTCAGCACGGACTACAAAATCTTCGCCAGGGCGATGTCTGCTCGCCTTGGTGCCGTGCTGGACCACATGATCCACCCCGACCAGTCATACACGGTCCCGGGCCGGACGATCCACGACAACATCCATCTGGTCCGGGACCTCATCCATTGCTCCCAGGAGGCTGGTCTGTCGGTCGCCTTCCTATCCCTCGACCAAGAGAAGGCGTTCGACAGGGTGGATCACGACTATCTGCTCGGAACTCTGCGCGCTTTCGGGTTCGGGACGCATTTCGTCGCCCGGATCCGACTTTTGTACGCCGCCGCGGAGTGTCTGATTAAGGTTAACGGGTCCTTGACGGCGCCCCTTCGCTTTAGGAGAGGGGTGCGCCAGGGATGCCCCATGTCCGGCCAGTTATACGCCGTTTGCGTGGAGCCTTTCCTGCGCCTCTTGCGGACGAGGTTGACGGGACTGGCTCTGCAAGGGCCGGGCGTGGAGGTCGTCCTCTCGGCTTACGCCGATGACGTGCTCCTCGCGGTAGAGGATCCCGCTGACCTGCGGAGGATGCGTGAGTGCCAGGAGATTTACTCGGCCGCGTCCTCCGCCAGGATCAACTGGGAGAAATGTTCCGGACTCCTGGTGGGTCAGTGGCGGGTGGACTCCCTGCCGGAGGAGCTCAGGCCTTTTGCCTGGAGCACGACCCATCTCCTCTATCTGGGAGTCTACCTTAGCCCCGACGAGGAAGCCTGGCCGGCGAACTGGCAGGAGCTGGAGGCCAAGGTCGCCGCTCGCCTAGGGCGCTGGACAGGACTGCTCCGAGTGCTGTCCTACAGGGGTCGAGCGCTAGTCATAAACCAGCTGGTGGCCGCAATGCTGTGGTACCGGCTGGTCACTTTGACCCCTCCCCCTGCGTTTGTCGCCAAGATACAGAAGAAGCTGGTGGACTTCTTCTGGAACAACAGGAAGCACTGGGTCTCTGTCGCGGTCTTGAGTCTCCCGCTTGAGGAGGGCGGTCAGTCGTTGGTGTGCGTCAGCGCCCAGCTCGCGACTTTCCGTCTTCAGACCCTGCAGAGATACCTTTACGTCGAGCCCCCTCCTAGGTGGTGTGCTCTGGCGAGGTATTTCTTCCGCCAGCAGCTCGACCTCAATTATGACACGCAGCTCCTGTTTGTGAACTTGGGGGGTGCCAGGACCGCCCTCCGGGAGCTGCCTGTCTTTTACAGGGAACTCATCAGGGTCTGGAACAAAGTCTCCACCAAGCGCAGCTCTCCGCCGGCTGGAGTGGCGGCCGTCCTGCAGGAGCCGCTGCTCGGGAATCCGTACCTCCACGGCCGAGGCTTCATGTGGCGGTCGGAAGAGAGGGCTGTGGCTGGTGAGGTGACCAGGGTCAGGGACCTGCTCGATGGCGGAGGAGCGGGCTGGATGGCGCCAGTCACGCTGGCGCGGCGCCTAAATTCTGCCAACGTCCGCCGCGCGGCCGATGCCATCGAGTCGCTAAAAACAGCTCTGGGCCCTGACTCCGTTAGGTGTATCGAGGAGGCTCAAGCACGTGGGGAGATCCCGTCCGAACTGACCCCCGTCCGGACGGAATTCCTCATCGGCGCCAAACCCCGGAACCTCCCTCGGGGGCCGGCGCCTCACAACTTGAGCCGCCTCGGGGAAATCCCCTCCGTGCCTTTCAGTTCCGCGCGGAGGGGTTTCCTGTACGGGCTGCTCCTGCACACCCTCAACTTTGCCATCCTCGCCGGCCGTCCGGACACGCCATGGCGCACCATCTTGCCGTCCGGAGGAGGCGGGGGTCCCCGATGGAGGGCACTCTACGCAGGGGTCCTCCCACTATTCATCGGGGACTTGGCCTGGAGGGTGGTGCACGGAGCAGTGCCGTGCAACAAATTTTTAAGCCGGTTCACGGACTCCCAGGCCGCCTGCAATTTCTGCGGTCTGGAGGAGTCCGTGTTCCATGTTTTTATAGAGTGCACGAGGTTGCAGCCCCTGTTCCATTATTTGAAGGGGCTGCTCCTGAAATTCTGGCTGCACTTCAGTCCCACTCTCCTGATCTTTGGGCACCCTGTGCGGAGGGGAGCGGGTAGGTCCGAAGGCCTCCTCGTAGGACTGCTCCTGGGCACGGCCAAGGGTGCCATCAGCCGGTCCAGGCAGCGGGCGGTCGAGGGGGTCGTTCAACCTGACTGCCTGCCTCTCTTCCGCTCTTACATCCGGTCCAGGGTGTCCTTGGAGATGGAGCACGCGGTGTCCACCGGTACGCTCGCGGCCTTCCGCGAGAGGTGGGCACCGGAGGGACTGGAGTGCATCATCACGCCCGGCAACCAAATTTTAATTTGATTTTACGTTTTAAAGTTAATTTGTTTTAATTGCCGGTGCTTTTAGTGTCCCCTTCCCTTTTATAGGGGGCACTGGGGAAAAATTGTGATTTTAGTGCCCAAAAAAAAAAACCAAAAAAAGAAAAACACAAAAAAAAACAAAAAAAAGGGGGGGAAAAAAAGGGCCTTGTAAATGTCTGGAGTGTCACCCAGGTCGGGTGGCACTCTTTAATGTTTATGTTTTCGCAGGTAAACTCAAAAGAGTTTCAATCACAAGGAACCAATGGTAGAGCAGTGGAGGCGTGTCCTGCTCAGTAGAAGCTGTGAGCAGTGAGGGAAGCAGCTAGCAACTTGAGCTCCTGCCTGGAGAGCCCTGAGACCAGCCCAGGAGGAGAAGGAAGGAAGGGGCTTCACTACAACTTTAACCCAGAGGGAGAGGTGGAAAAAGCAGAAAACTTTAAACATCTTTACCATTTCTGCAAGGAGTTGGAGAGAGGGGGAAAAACCACAACAACCATCCAGTGTGGAAGGAGGGAGACTCAACATTCTACAGGTGGGTGTGGGTGCATTTCCCCAAAAAGACTTTGTTGTTTCGGTGGGGGGAGGAAAGAAGACCACTGAGGGCCGGAACATCGCGGGGGGTGTGTGTGTGTGTGTGTGGTAGTGTGCGTGGGGGCCGTGCTTACAACTGGGCCCCCCCCCACAATTGGAACCCCCCCCACCCCCCACATTTGCCTAGCCTGGGATAGCTGGAGCTACCAGGCTGAAGATTGTTGTTTTTCTTATTCACCCAATTAAAGATCGTTAGGAGTGCCTGGTGGCTCCAGCTACCCCAGGTGAAGACATCTTCTCCCCCCACCTGAAGACCACCCCAAGGACTTTTGTGTTTTTGCCATCTGGGGAGTGCACCCACCCACAGCTGCGAGGGGAGACCTGCCCTCGCAGTCCCCCCCCCCCTTCCCACCCCCCCTCTCTCTTTCTCTGCTACTCTGTTTCTCCCCTCTCTCTCTGAGGCCTCTTCCTTTCAAATTTGCAAAAAAAAAAACCAATTAAGACAACTGAGCAGAGGGAGCAAGGCCTCTCCCCAATTGTCAACGAGGGGAGAGGTGCCTCGTTAAGGGCTCCTCTGCTCAGTTAATATACGAGGCCATTAAAAGACCATTAAGGCCTGTGACTTTGGGGTGGGTGTAGCCCTTAAAGGGACCCCGTGATGGCGACCCCATCCACGCCGGTGGCAGGGCCAGCAAGGACGTATGCGCAGGCGGTGTCCACATCCACGGCACCTCCTGCGCCACCCGCTGCCCTGCCACCGTTCAGATTTATAACCAGGAAACACGGGGTCAAGAGCTACACTCACCCCACAATGAGCATTGAGGAGTGCGTGCGGGCGATGGCTGGGGTAGTCGGCCCCTCGGCCATTGTCGCAGCCTCCAAGATGTCTGGGAAGGCCGTGTTCTTCCTGGGGTCGGAGCGGGCGGTGTCCCTGGCCCTTGAAAAGGGGCTCACGGTGGGCGGGACGTTCCTGCCGGTGGACCCTCTCGAGGCCACCGCGCAGAGGGTCATCATTTCAAACGTCCCGCCCTTTGTTCCCGCTGAGCTCCTCCTCCCTCACCTACACCAACTGGGGGAGGTAAGGTCAGGGATCAACCCCATACCGCTCGGCCTCAGGGAGAACAGCCTGCGCCACGTGTTCTCCTTCCGCCGCCAGCTCTTTGTCCGGCTGGCGCGGGAGGACACGACGGAGGGTAATTTTAATGTGGTGCACGAGGGGACTGCCTACCGCGTCTTCTGGACGTCGGACGGCGTGCGGTGCCATGCCTGCAGGGAGGTGGGGCACGTTCGCAAGAACTGCCCCGCCTCCAAGGCCACCAAACCACCGAAGGCGGCCAAGGCTGGCGCCGCCGCCACCCCTCCCCCTAGTTGCGTCCGCGTGCCGGGAGCCATGGGTGCGCGGGCATCGTCGGAGGCCTTTGTTTTCAGGGCCTCCGGCGGGGGGGAGGGAGAGCGTCCGACCGGAAAGAAGGCGCGGAAGAAGACAAAACATCAAGAGGCGGGTCCCCTCAGTGCGCCGGATAATTTGACCACCGCGCTCAGCCCAACCCCGTCACCGGCGAGCGCGGGGTGCCCCGAGCCCGTGCCCGAGCCCTTGAACAACACCACAGAGGGGCCCGGGCGCGGGCAAGAAAAGGAAAAGGGGGGGGCGGAGCGGGAGGCCTCGGCAGACATGGAGGTCTCCCTGACTCCGCGCGCCCCCAGGAACAAAAAGAGGCACCGTCCCAATGACGCGGAGGGGGAACAACATCCCTCCGCGGAGGAGTCGGTGCCCGCCGCGTGTCCCGCGTCCCCCACCAGCGCTCCCAAATTGCGCTGCAGGCGCGAAGAGTCTGTCCCCGGGGAGGGTGAGGTAGTCGAGGCTGCCCAGCCGCTGCCTCCTGGGGATGGAGTGGAAGATCTGCCTGTCGTGGGGGGCGTGGGGACCGCGGAGGAATGCGTAGCCGCCGGGCCGGGCGTCCCGGGGACTGAGGCGGGCGAGGCCGAAAAGGCCGAACCTGAGCCCGCCCAGCCAATACCCAACTTCCCCCGGGAGACGCTCGACCCGGCAGAAACACAATTTACTGTTTTTAATGAAACTGTAGATGCTGGGCCGGGGGGTGGCAGCGGGGAGGGGGAGGAACACCCACCCTCGCCCCTTACTTTGGAGCTGGAGCACTTGGGGGGCCTGGGGATTTCCTATGGCCGGGTCTCTCCTTGTTCTCCGGTTCCTGGGGCGGAGGGGGAACCCCTTCCGCTGTCATTTCCCGACCCAGCACCATTTTTAAAAGAGCCCAGTGGGGACTCCTCTGCCGACGATCCTGGGGGTGGGATCGGGGCAGTGCCAGGGCCGGTTGGAGCGGCCGGTTCATTTGCCGTACCTTGTGCGGTCGATGGGCCGGCTGCTGGCGGCCACCTCCCGGAGGAGGACGGGGACTCGGTGGGGGACGCGGGTGAAGACCTAGAGACCACCGCCAGTGAGGCGGTGGATCTGCTCGCGGCCGCCGCTGAGGCCCTCCTCGTTCCTGCAAAGGAACTCCGGGACTTTTTGGCCCAGAGCCGGGGTCGCCGCGACCAAGCCCGACTGGCCCTGGAAAAATGGTCCGAGCCAGAGCTGATCAAGGGGTCTGTCCGCGCCGCCGTTAAAACCTTGGCCGCGGGCGGGCCCTTGACAAAGGAGCAGCACCTTGAGCTGCGCGAGCTCGAGGGACTCCTCGCTGGGCTGCGGAGGGAGCGGAGTTCAACAAAAGACTCCGCTCCCTCCCCCACAATAGGTTAAGGTAGAGGTTGCACTATGCTTTTGCCATGAAGATAACCATAGCCAGCCTCAACATCAACGGCGGCAGAGGGGCACGCCGTAGATTTGACAATTTTTCGCTCCTGCGGGAGGGGAAATATGCGGTGTGCTTCCTGCAAGAAACCCACACCGTTCCGGGAGACGAAGCCACGTGGCTCCTGGAATGGCAAGGAGAGGTCCGCATGAGCCACCTCACCGCCATTTCTAGTGGGGTGGCCATCTTGCTGGGCCCGCATTTTCAGCCGGAGATCTTGGGGGTCGAGGAGCCCGTGCCAGGCCGCTTGCTGCACGTAACGGTTCGCCTGGGGGACGTGCCGCTCCATCTCGTGAACGTGTACGCCCCTCATCCCGGCCCGCAGCAAACGCGCTTCTTTGAAGAGGTGTCCGCTCTTCTTGGCTCCGTCGACGTCGGCGACTGCATTGTCCTCGGGGGGGATTTTAACTGCACCCTCGAGGCGAGGGACCGCTCCGGTGCCCCGCAGTGCATGACGGCGATGGAGAAGTTGAGGGACCTGGTCGGGTCCTTCGACTTGGTGGACGTCTGGCGAAATCTCCACCCCGACTCCAGCGCCTTTACTTGGGTGAGGCCTGGAGTTGGATGGTCTAGAGTCGACCGCCTTTACGTGTCTCGGGCGTACGTTTCCTGCGTCCCGGCGGCCTCCATGCGGCCGGTGCCGTGTTCGGACCACCACCTGGTGTGGGCGGAGCTCGCTTCGCTCCGCGCGAGGACGGGGTCCGCGTACTGGCACTTTAACAACCGGCTGCTGGAGGACGTGCGGTTCCAGGACTCGTTCCGTCGATTCTGGTCCGACTGGAGAAGGAAGCAGGGGGGCTTCCCCTCCTTGAGGCTATGGTGGGACGTGGGCAAGGCTCACGTCCGCGTCTTCTGTCAAGAGTACGCGAGGGGGTCGACCAAGAGGCGGGCGGCCAGAGTCGGGCGCCTAGAAAAAGAGGTGCTCGACCTGGAAGCCCGTCTCGGTCAAGTCGTCCAGGACCCGGCCCTGCGGACGGTGTACGAAGCGAAGAAGGCCGCGCTGAAGGACCTGCAGCTCGTCGGGTCCCGAGGCGCGTTCGTGAGGTCGCGGATCCGGTTCCTGCGGGATCTGGACCGCGGCTCCCCCTTCTTCTACTCGCTGGAAAAAAGGCAGAGTGTCCGTAAGCAGCTCTTGACGCTGCTGGCCGACGACGGCTCTCTCGTCTCGGATCCGGAGGGCGTCAACAACAGGGTCCGTGAATATTACGGGGCTCTGTTCTCTCCGGATCCGTCCAGCGAGGAAGCGCGTAGAGTTTTGTGGGAGGACCTGCCGAAGGTCGGCCCGGAGGGCGCCGAAAATCTGGAAGCTCCGCTAAGCCTGGCGGAGCTGACCGGTGCCCTCGCCCGGCTCTCGAGGGGAAAATCCCCGGGGCTGGACGGGCTGACCGTGGAGTTCCACAGGGCGTTCTGGGACGTCCTGGGGAGCGACTACGCGCGGGTCCTGGGGGAAAGTCTGGCGACCGGGGAGATGCCCCTCTCTTGGCGCAGGGCAGTCATCGTCCTGCTGCCTAAGAAGGGCGATCTCCGCCTCCTTAAGAACTGGCGCCCGGTCTCCCTCCTCAGCACGGACTACAAAATCTTCGCCAGGGCGATGTCTGCTCGCCTTGGTGCCGTGCTGGACCACATGATCCACCCCGACCAGTCATACACGGTCCCGGGCCGGACAATCCACGACAACATCCATCTGGTCCGGGACCTCATCCATTGTTCCCAGGAGGCTGGTCTGTCGGTCGCCTTCCTATCCCTCGACCAAGAGAAGGCGTTCGACAGGGTGGATCACGACTATCTGCTCGGAACTCTGCGCGCTTTCGGGTTCGGGACGCATTTCGTCGCCCGGATCCGACTTTTGTACGCCGCCGCGGAGTGTCTGATTAAGGTTAACGGGTCCTTGACGGCGCCCCTTCGCTTTAGGAGAGGGGTGCGCCAGGGATGCCCCATGTCCGGCCAGTTATACGCCGTTTGCGTGGAGCCTTTCCTGCGCCTCTTGCGGACGAGGTTGACGGGACTGGCTCTGCAAGGGCCGGGCGTGGAGGTCGTCCTCTCGGCTTACGCCGATGACGTGCTCCTCGCGGTAGAGGATCCCGCTGACCTGCGGAGGATGCGTGAGTGCCAGGAGATTTACTCGGCCGCGTCCTCCGCCAGGATCAACTGGGAGAAATGTTCCGGACTCCTGGTGGGTCAGTGGCGGGTGGACTCCCTGCCGGAGGAGCTCAGGCCTTTTGCCTGGAGCACGACCCATCTCCTCTATCTGGGAGTCTACCTTAGCCCCGACGAGGAAGCCTGGCCGGCGAACTGGCAGGAGCTGGAGGCCAAGGTCGCCGCTCGCCTAGGGCGCTGGACAGGACTGCTCCGAGTGCTGTCCTACAGGGGTCGAGCGCTAGTCATAAACCAGCTGGTGGCCGCAATGCTGTGGTACCGGCTGGTCACTTTGACCCCTCCCCCTGCGTTTGTCGCCAAGATACAGAAGAAGCTGGTGGACTTCTTCTGGAACAACAGGAAGCACTGGGTCTCTGTCGCGGTCTTGAGTCTCCCGCTTGAGGAGGGCGGTCAGTCGTTGGTGTGCGTCAGCGCCCAGCTCGCGACTTTCCGTCTTCAGACCCTGCAGAGATACCTTTACGTCGAGCCCCCTCCTAGGTGGTGTGCTCTGGCGAGGTATTTCTTCCGCCAGCAGCTCGACCTCAATTATGACACGCAGCTCCTGTTTGTGAACTTGGGGGGTGCCAGGACCGCCCTCCGGGAGCTGCCTGTCTTTTACAGGGAACTCATCAGGGTCTGGAACAAAGTCTCCACCAAGCGCAGCTCTCCGCCGGCTGGAGTGGCGGCCGTCCTGCAGGAGCCGCTGCTCGGGAATCCGTACCTCCACGGCCGAGGCTTCATGTGGCGGTCGGAAGAGAGGGCTGTGGCTGGTGAGGTGACCAGGGTCAGGGACCTGCTCGATGGCGGAGGAGCGGGCTGGATGGCGCCAGTCACGCTGGCGCGGCGCCTAAATTCTGCCAACGTCCGCCGCGCGGCCGATGCCATCGAGTCGCTAAAAACAGCTCTGGGCCCTGACTCCGTTAGGTGTATCGAGGAGGCTCAAGCACGTGGGGAGATCCCGTCCGAACTGACCCCCGTCCGGACGGAATTCCTCATCGGCGCCAAACCCCGGAACCTCCCTCGGGGGCCGGCGCCTCACAACTTGAGCCGCCTCGGGGAAATCCCCTCCGTGCCTTTCAGTTCCGCGCGGAGGGGTTTCCTGTACGGGCTGCTCCTGCACACCCTCAACTTTGCCATCCTCGCCGGCCGTCCGGACACGCCATGGCGCACCATCTTGCCGTCCGGAGGAGGCGGGGGTCCCCGATGGAGGGCACTCTACGCAGGGGTCCTCCCACTATTCATCGGGGACTTGGCCTGGAGGGTGGTGCACGGAGCAGTGCCGTGCAACAAATTTTTAAGCCGGTTCACGGACTCCCAGGCCGCCTGCAATTTCTGCGGTCTGGAGGAGTCCGTGTTCCATGTTTTTATTGAGTGCACAAGGTTGCAGCCCCTGTTCCATTATTTGAAGGGGCTGCTCCTGAAATTCTGGCTGCACTTCAGTCCCACTCTCCTGATCTTTGGGCACCCTGTGCGGAGGGGAGCGGGTAGGTCCGAAGGCCTCCTCGTAGGACTGCTCCTGGGCACGGCCAAGGGTGCCATCAGCCGGTCCAGGCAGCGGGCGGTCGAGGGGGTCGTTCAACCTGACTGCCTGCCTCTCTTCCGCTCTTACATCCGGTCCAGGGTGTCCTTGGAGATGGAGCACGCGGTGTCCACCGGTACGCTCGCGGCCTTCCGCGAGAGGTGGGCACCGGAGGGACTGGAGTGCATCATCACGCCCGGCAACCAAATTTTAATTTGATTTTACGTTTTAAAGTTAATTTGTTTTAATTGCCGGTGCTTTTAGTGTCCCCTTCCCTTTTATAGGGGGCACTGGGGAAAAATTGTGATTTTAGTGCCCAAAAAAAAAAACAAAAAAAAAGAAAAAACAAAAAAAAAACACAAAAAAGGGGGAAAAAAATGGGCCTTGTAAATGTCTGGAGTGTCACCCAGGTCGGGTGGCACCGTTTAATGTTTTATGTTTTGCAGGTGAACTCCCAAAAGAGTTTCAATCACAAGGAACCAATGGTAGAGCAGTGGAGGCGTGTCCTGCTCAGTAGAAGCTGTGAGCAGTGAGGGAAGCAGCTAGCAACTTGAGCTCCTGCCTGGAGAGCCCTGAGACCAGCCCAGGAGGAGAAGGAAGGAAGGGGCTTCACTACAACTTTAACCCAGAGGGAGAGGTGGAAAAAGCAGAAAACTTTAAACATCTTTACCATTTCTGCAAGGAGTTGGAGAGAGGGGGAAAAACCACAACAACCATCCAGTGTGGAAGGAGGGAGACTCAACATTCTACAGGTGGGTGTGGGTGCATTTCCCCAAAAAGACTTTGTTGTTTCGGTGGGGGGAGGAAAGAAGACCACTGAGGGCCGGAACATCGCGGGGGGTGTGTGTGTGTGTGGAAGTGTGTGTGGGGGCCTTGCTTACAACTAGGCCCCCCCCACAATTGGAACCCCCCCCCACCCCCCCACATTTGCCTAGCCTGGGATAGCTGGAGCTACCAGGCTGAAGATTGTTGTTTTTCTTATTCACCCAATTAAAGATCGTTAGGAGTGCCTGGTGGCTCCAGCTACCCCAGGTGAAGACATCTTCTCCCCCCACCTGAAGACCACCCCAAAGACTTTTGTGTTTTGCCATCTGGGGAGTGCACCCACCCACAGCTGCGAGGAGAGACCTGCCCTCGCAGCCCCCCCCCCTTCCCACCCCCCTCTCTCTTTTCTCTGCTACTCTGTTTCTCCCCTCTCTCTCTGAGAACCCTTTCCTTCCAAATTTAAAAAAAAAACCAATTAAGACAACTGAGCAGAGGGAGCAAGGCCTCTCCCCAATTGTCAACGAGGGGAGAGGTGCCTCGTTAAGGGCTCCTCTGCTCAGTCAATCTACAAGAGGCCTAATAAAGACCATTAAGGCCTGTGACTTTGGGGTGGGTGTAGCCCTTAAAGGGACCCCGTGATGGCGACCCCATCCACGCCGGTGGCAGGGCCAGCAAGGTCGTATGCGCAGGCGGTGTCCACATCCACGGCACCTCCTGCGCCAGCCGCTGCCCTGCCACCTTTCAGACTAATAACAAAAAAACACGGGGTCAAGAGCTACACTCACCCCACAATGAGCATCGAGGAGTGCGTGCGGGCGATGGCTGGGGTAGTCGGCCCCTCGGCCATTGTCGCAGCCTCCAAGATGTCTGGGAAGGCCGTGTTCTTCCTGGGGTCGGAGCGGGCGGTGTCCCTGGCCCTTGAAAAGGGGCTCACGGTGGGCGGGACGTTCCTGCCGGTGGACCCTCTCGAGGCCACCGCGCAGAGGGTCATCATTTCAAACGTCCCGCCCTTTGTTCCCGCTGAGCTCCTCCTCCCTCACCTACACCAACTGGGGGAGGTAAGGTCGGGGATCAACCCCATACCGCTCGGCCTCAGGGAGAGCAGCCTGCGCCACGTGTTCTCCTTCCGCCGCCAGCTCTTTGTCCGGCTGGCGCGGGAGGAGACGACGGAGGGGAGCTTTAATGTGGTGCACGAGGGGACTGCCTACCGCGTCTTCTGGACGTCGGACGGCGTGCGGTGCCATGCCTGCAGGGAGGTGGGGCATGTTCGCAAGAACTGCCCCGCCTCCAAGGCCGCCAAACCACCGAAGGCGGCCAAGGCTGGCGCTGCCGCCACCCCTCCCCCTAGTTGCGTCCGCGTGCCGGGAGCCATGGGTGCGCGGGCATCGTCGGAGGCCTTTGTTTTCAGGGCCTCCGGCGGGGGGGAGGGAGAGCGTCCGAGCGGAAAGAAGGCGCGGAAGAAGGAGAAACATCTAGAGGCGGGTCCCCTCGGTGCGCCGGAAAGTTTGACCACCGCGCTCAGCCCAACCCAGTCACCGGCGAGCGCGGGGTGCCCCGAGCCCGTGCCCGGGCCCTTGAATAATACCACAGAGGGGCCCAGGCGCGGGCAAGAAAAGGAAAAGGGGGGGGCGGAGCGGGAGGCCTCGGCAGACATGGAGGTCTCCCTGACTCCGCGCGCCCCCAGGAACAAAAAGAGGCACCGCCCCAATGAGGCGGAGGGGGAACAACATCCCTCCGCGGAGGAGGCGGTGCCCGCCGCGTGTCCCGCGTCCCCCACCAGCGCCCCCAAATTGCGCTGCAGGCGCGAGGAGTCTTTCCCCGGGGAGGGTGAGACAGTTGAGGCTGCCCAGCCTCTGCCTCCCGGGGATGGAGTGGAAGATCTGCCTGTCGTGGGGGGCGTGGGGACCGCGGAGGAATGCGTAGCCGCCGGGCCGGGCGTCCCGGGGACTGAGGCGGGCGAGGCCGAAAAGGCCGAACCTGAGCCCGCCCAGCTATTATCCAACTTCCCCCGGGAGTCGCTCGACCCGGCAGAAAAAAAATTAAAAAATTATGACACTGTAGATGCTGGGCCGGGGGGTGGCAGCGGGGAGGGGGAGGAACACCCACCCTCGCCCCTTACTTTGGAGCTGGAGCACTTGGAGGGCCTGGGGATTTCCTATGGCCGGGTCTCTCCTTGTTCTCCGGTTCCTGGGGCGGAGGGGGAACCCCTTCCGCTGTCATTTCCCGACCCAGCACCATTTTTAAAAGAGCCCAGTGGGGACTCCTCTGCCGACGATCCTGGGGGTGGGATCGGGGCAGTGCCAGGGCCGGTTGGAGCGGCCGGTTCATTTGCCGTACCTTGTGCGGTCGATGGGCCGGCTGCTGGCGGCCACCTCCCGGAGGAGGACGGGGACTCGGTGGGGGACGCGGGTGAAGACCTAGAGACCACCGCCAGGGAGGCGGTGGATCTGCTCGCGGCCGCCGCTGAGGCCCTCCTCGTTCCTGCAAAGGAACTCCGGGACTTTTTGGCCCAGAGCCGGGGTCGCCGCGACCAAGCCCGACTGGCCCTGGAAAAATGGTCCGAGCCGGAGCTGATCAAGGGGTCCGTCCGCGCCGCCGTTAAAACCTTGGCCGCGGGCGGGCCCTTGACAAAGGAGCAGCACCTTGAGCTGCGCGAGCTCGAGGGACTCCTCGCTGGGCTGCGGAGGGAGCGGAGTTCAACAAAAGACTCCGCTCCCCCCCCCACAATAGGTTAAGGTAGAGGTTGCACTATGCTTTTGCCATGAAGATAACCATAGCCAGCCTCAACATCAACGGCGGCAGAGGGGCACGCCGTAGATTTGACAATTTTTCGCTCCTGCGGGAGGGGAAATATGCGGTGTGCTTCCTGCAAGAAACCCACACCGTTCCGGGAGACGAAGCCACGTGGCTCCTGGAATGGCAAGGAGAGGTCCGCATGAGCCACCTCACCGCCATTTCTAGTGGGGTGGCCATCTTGCTGGGCCCGCATTTTCAGCCGGAGATCTTGGGGGTCGAGGAGCCCGTGCCAGGCCGCTTGCTGCACGTAACGGTTCGCCTGGGGGACGTGCCGCTCCATCTCGTGAACGTGTACGCCCCTCATCCCGGCCCGCAGCAAACGCGCTTCTTTGAAGAGGTGTCCGCTCTTCTTGGCTCCGTCGACGTCGGCGACTGCATTGTCCTCGGGGGGGATTTTAACTGCACCCTCGAGGCGAGGGACCGCTCCGGTGCCCCGCAGTGCATGACGGCGATGGAGAAGTTGAGGGACCTGGTCGGGTCCTTCGACTTGGTGGACGTCTGGCGAAATCTCCACCCCGACTCCAGCGCCTTTACTTGGGTGAGGCCTGGAGTTGGATGGTCTAGAGTCGACCGCCTTTACGTGTCTCGGGCGTACGTTTCCTGCGTCCCGGCGGCCTCCATGCGGCCGGTGCCGTGTTCGGACCACCACCTGGTGTGGGCGGAGCTCGCTTCGCTCCGCGCGAGGACGGGGTCCGCGTACTGGCACTTTAACAACCGGCTGCTGGAGGACGTGCGGTTCCAGGACTCGTTCCGTCGATTCTGGTCCGACTGGAGAAGGAAGCAGGGGGGCTTCCCCTCCTTGAGGCTATGGTGGGACGTGGGCAAGGCTCACGTCCGCGTCTTCTGTCAAGAGTACGCGAGGGGGTCGACCAAGAGGCGGGCGGCCAGAGTCGGGCGCCTAGAAAAAGAGGTGCTCGACCTGGAAGCCCGTCTCGGTCAAGTCGTCCAGGACCCGGCCCTGCGGACGGTGTACGAAGCGAAGAAGGCCGCGCTGAAGGACCTGCAGCTCGTCGGGTCCCGAGGCGCGTTCGTGAGGTCGCGGATCCGGTTCCTGCGGGATCTGGACCGCGGCTCCCCCTTCTTCTACTCGCTGGAAAAAAGGCAGAGTGTCCGTAAGCAGCTCTTGACGCTGCTGGCCGACGACGGCTCTCTCGTCTCGGATCCGGAGGGCGTCAACAACAGGGTCCGTGAATATTACGGGGCTCTGTTCTCTCCGGATCCGTCCAGCGAGGAAGCGCGTAGAGTTTTGTGGGAGGACCTGCCGAAGGTCAGCCCGGAGGGCGCCGAAAATCTGGAAGCTCCGCTAAGCCTGGCGGAGCTGACCGGTGCCCTCGCCCGGCTCTCGAGGGGAAAATCCCCGGGGCTGGACGGGCTGACCGTGGAGTTCCACAGGGCGTTCTGGGACGTCCTGGGGAGCGACTACGCGCGGGTCCTGGGGGAAAGTCTGGCGACCGGGGAGATGCCCCTCTCTTGGCGCAGGGCAGTCATCGTCCTGCTGCCTAAGAAGGGCGATCTCCGCCTCCTTAAGAACTGGCGCCCGGTCTCCCTCCTCAGCACGGACTACAAAATCTTCGCCAGGGCGATGTCTGCTCGCCTTGGTGCCGTGCTGGACCACATGATCCACCCCGACCAGTCATACACGGTCCCGGGCCGGACAATCCACGACAACATCCATCTGGTCCGGGACCTCATCCATTGTTCCCAGGAGGCTGGTCTGTCGGTCGCCTTCCTATCCCTCGACCAAGAGAAGGCGTTCGACAGGGTGGATCACGACTATCTGCTCGGAACTCTGCGCGCTTTCGGGTTCGGGACGCATTTCGTCGCCCGGATCCGACTTTTGTACGCCGCCGCGGAGTGTCTGATTAAGGTTAACGGGTCCTTGACGGCGCCCCTTCGCTTTAGGAGAGGGGTGCGCCAGGGATGCCCCATGTCCGGCCAGTTATACGCCGTTTGCGTGGAGCCTTTCCTGCGCCTCTTGCGGACGAGGTTGACGGGACTGGCTCTGCAAGGGCCGGGCGTGGAGGTCGTCCTCTCGGCTTACGCCGATGACGTGCTCCTCGCGGTAGAGGATCCCGCTGACCTGCGGAGGATGCGTGAGTGCCAGGAGATTTACTCGGCCGCGTCCTCCGCCAGGATCAACTGGGAGAAATGTTCCGGACTCCTGGTGGGTCAGTGGCGGGTGGACTCCCTGCCGGAGGAGCTCAGGCCTTTTGCCTGGAGCACGACCCATCTCCTCTATCTGGGAGTCTACCTTAGCCCCGACGAGGAAGCCTGGCCGGCGAACTGGCAGGAGCTGGAGGCCAAGGTCGCCGCTCGCCTAGGGCGCTGGACAGGACTGCTCCGAGTGCTGTCCTACAGGGGTCGAGCGCTAGTCATAAACCAGCTGGTGGCCGCAATGCTGTGGTACCGGCTGGTCACTTTGACCCCTCCCCCTGCGTTTGTCGCCAAGATACAGAAGAAGCTGGTGGACTTCTTCTGGAACAACAGGAAGCACTGGGTCTCTGTCGCGGTCTTGAGTCTCCCGCTTGAGGAGGGCGGTCAGTCGTTGGTGTGCGTCAGCGCCCAGCTCGCGACTTTCCGTCTTCAGACCCTGCAGAGATACCTTTACGTCGAGCCCCCTCCTAGGTGGTGTGCTCTGGCGAGGTATTTCTTCCGCCAGCAGCTCGACCTCAATTATGACACGCAGCTCCTGTTTGTGAACTTGGGGGGTGCCAGGACCGCCCTCCGGGAGCTGCCTGTCTTTTACAGGGAACTCATCAGGGTCTGGAACAAAGTCTCCACCAAGCGCAGCTCTCCGCCGGCTGGAGTGGCGGCCGTCCTGCAGGAGCCGCTGCTCGGGAATCCGTACCTCCACGGCCGAGGCTTCATGTGGCGGTCGGAAGAGAGGGCTGTGGCTGGTGAGGTGACCAGGGTCAGGGACCTGCTCGATGGCGGAGGAGCGGGCTGGATGGCGCCAGTCACGCTGGCGCGGCGCCTAAATTCTGCCAACGTCCGCCGCGCGGCCGATGCCATCGAGTCGCTAAAAACAGCTCTGGGCCCTGACTCCGTTAGGTGTATCGAGGAGGCTCAAGCACGTGGGGAGATCCCGTCCGAACTGACCCCCGTCCGGACGGAATTCCTCATCGGCGCCAAACCCCGGAACCTCCCTCGGGGGCCGGCGCCTCACAACTTGAGCCGCCTCGGGGAAATCCCCTCCGTGCCTTTCAGTTCCGCGCGGAGGGGTTTCCTGTACGGGCTGCTCCTGCACACCCTCAACTTTGCCATCCTCGCCGGCCGTCCGGACACGCCATGGCGCACCATCTTGCCGTCCGGAGGAGGCGGGGGTCCCCGATGGAGGGCACTCTACGCAGGGGTCCTCCCACTATTCATCGGGGACTTGGCCTGGAGGGTGGTGCACGGAGCAGTGCCGTGCAACAATTTTTTAAGCCGGTTCACGGACTCCCAGGCCGCCTGCAATTTCTGCGGTCTGGAGGAGTCCGTGTTCCATGTTTTTATTGAGTGCACAAGGTTGCAGCCCCTGTTCCATTATTTGAAGGGGCTGCTCCTGAAATTCTGGCTGCACTTCAGTCCCACTCTCCTGATCTTTGGGCACCCTGTGCGGAGGGGAGCGGGTAGGTCCGAAGGCCTCCTCGTAGGACTGCTCCTGGGCACGGCCAAGGGTGCCATCAGCCGGTCCAGGCAGCGGGCGGTCGAGGGGGTCGTTCAACCTGACTGCCTGCCTCTCTTCCGCTCTTACATCCGGTCCAGGGTGTCCTTGGAGATGGAGCACGCGGTGTCCACCGGTACGCTCGCGGCCTTCCGCGAGAGGTGGGCACCGGAGGGACTGGAGTGCATCATCACGCCCGGCAACCAAATTTTAATTTGATTTTACGTTTTAAAGTTAATTTGTTTTAATTGCCGGTGCTTTTAGTGTCCCCTTCCCTTTTATAGGGGGCACTGGGGAAAAATTGTGATTTTAGTGCCCAAAAAAAAAAAAAACAAAAAAAAAAGAAAAAGAAAAAAAAAAAACACAAAAAAGGGGGAAAAAAAAAAATGGGCCTTGTAAATGTCTGGAGTGTCACCCAGGTCGGGTGGCACAGTTTAATGTTTATGTTTTCGCAGGTAGACTCTAAAAGAGTTTCAATCACAAGGAACCAATGGTAGAGCAGTGGAGGCGTGTCCTGCTCAGTAGAAGCTGTGAGCAGTGAGGGAAGCAGCTAGCAACTTGAGCTCCTGCCTGGAGAGCCCTGAGACCAGCCCAGGAGGAGAAGGAAGGAAGGGGCTTCACTACAACTTTAACCCAGAGGGAGAGGTGGAAAAAGCAGAAAACTTTAAACATCTTTACCATTTCTGCAAGGAGTTGGAGAGAGGGGGAAAAACCACAACAACCATCCAGTGTGGAAGGAGGGAGACTCAACATTCTACAGGTGGGTGTGGGTGCATTTCCCCAAAAAGACTTTGTTGTTTCGGTGGGGGGAGGAAAGAAGACCACTGAGGGCCGGAACATCGCGGGGGGTGTGTGTGTGTGTGGAAGTGTGTGTGGGGGCCTTGCTTACAACTAGGCCCCCCCCACAATTGGAACCCCCCCCACCCCCCCACATTTGCCTAGCCTGGGATAGCTGGAGCTACCAGGCTGAAGATTGTTGTTTTTCTTATTCACCCAATTAAAGATCGTTAGGAGTGCCTGGTGGCTCCAGCTACCCCAGGTGAAGACATCTTCTCCCCCCACCTGAAGACCACCCCAAAGACTTTTGTGTTTTGCCATCTGGGGAGTGCACCCACCCACAGCTGCGAGGAGAGACCTGCCCTCGCAGCCCCCCCCCCTTCCCACCCCCCTCTCTCTTTTCTCTGCTACTCTGTTTCTCCCCTCTCTCTCTGAGAACCCTTTCCTTCCAAATTTAAAAAAAAAAAAACAATTAAGACAACTGAGCAGAGGGAGCAAGGCCTCTCCCCAATTGTCAACGAGGGGAGAGGTGCCTCGTTAAGGGCTCCTCTGCTCAGTCAATCTACAAGAGGCCTAATAAAGACCATTAAGGCCTGTGACTTTGGGGTGGGTGTAGCCCTTAAAGGGACCCCGTGATGGCGACCCCATCCACGCCGGTGGCAGGGCCAGCAAGGTCGTATGCGCAGGCGGTGTCCACATCCACGGCACCTCCTGCGCCAGCCGCTGCCCTGCCACCTTTCAGACTAATAACAAAAAAACACGGGGTCAAGAGCTACACTCACCCCACAATGAGCATCGAGGAGTGCGTGCGGGCGATGGCTGGGGTAGTCGGCCCCTCGGCCATTGTCGCAGCCTCCAAGATGTCTGGGAAGGCCGTGTTCTTCCTGGGGTCGGAGCGGGCGGTGTCCCTGGCCCTTGAAAAGGGGCTCACGGTGGGCGGGACGTTCCTGCCGGTGGACCCTCTCGAGGCCACCGCGCAGAGGGTCATCATTTCAAACGTCCCGCCCTTTGTTCCCGCTGAGCTCCTCCTCCCTCACCTACACCAACTGGGGGAGGTAAGGTCGGGGATCAACCCCATACCGCTCGGCCTCAGGGAGAGCAGCCTGCGCCACGTGTTCTCCTTCCGCCGCCAGCTCTTTGTCCGGCTGGCGCGGGAGGAGACGACGGAGGGGAGCTTTAATGTGGTGCACGAGGGGACTGCCTACCGCGTCTTCTGGACGTCGGACGGCGTGCGGTGCCATGCCTGCAGGGAGGTGGGGCATGTTCGCAAGAACTGCCCCGCCTCCAAGGCCGCCAAACCACCGAAGGCGGCCAAGGCTGGCGCTGCCGCCACCCCTCCCCCTAGTTGCGTCCGCGTGCCGGGAGCCATGGGTGCGCGGGCATCGTCGGAGGCCTTTGTTTTCAGGGCCTCCGGCGGGGGGGAGGGAGAGCGTCCGAGCGGAAAGAAGGCGCGGAAGAAGGAGAAACATCTAGAGGCGGGTCCCCTCGGTGCGCCGGAAAGTTTGACCACCGCGCTCAGCCCAACCCAGTCACCGGCGAGCGCGGGGTGCCCCGAGCCCGTGCCCGGGCCCTTGAATAATACCACAGAGGGGCCCAGGCGCGGGCAAGAAAAGGAAAAGGGGGGGGCGGAGCGGGAGGCCTCGGCAGACATGGAGGTCTCCCTGACTCCGCGCGCCCCCAGGAACAAAAAGAGGCACCGCCCCAATGAGGCGGAGGGGGAACAACATCCCTCCGCGGAGGAGGCGGTGCCCGCCGCGTGTCCCGCGTCCCCCACCAGCGCCCCCAAATTGCGCTGCAGGCGCGAGGAGTCTTTCCCCGGGGAGGGTGAGACAGTTGAGGCTGCCCAGCCTCTGCCTCCCGGGGATGGAGTGGAAGATCTGCCTGTCGTGGGGGGCGTGGGGACCGCGGAGGAATGCGTAGCCGCCGGGCCGGGCGTCCCGGGGACTGAGGCGGGCGAGGCCGAAAAGGCCGAACCTGAGCCCGCCCAGCTATTATCCAACTTCCCCCGGGAGTCGCTCGACCCGGCAGAAAAAAAATTAAAAAATTATGACACTGTAGATGCTGGGCCGGGGGGTGGCAGCGGGGAGGGGGAGGAACACCCACCCTCGCCCCTTACTTTGGAGCTGGAGCACTTGGAGGGCCTGGGGATTTCCTATGGCCGGGTCTCTCCTTGTTCTCCGGTTCCTGGGGCGGAGGGGGAACCCCTTCCGCTGTCATTTCCCGACCCAGCACCATTTTTAAAAGAGCCCAGTGGGGACTCCTCTGCCGACGATCCTGGGGGTGGGATCGGGGCAGTGCCAGGGCCGGTTGGAGCGGCCGGTTCATTTGCCGTACCTTGTGCGGTCGATGGGCCGGCTGCTGGCGGCCACCTCCCGGAGGAGGACGGGGACTCGGTGGGGGACGCGGGTGAAGACCTAGAGACCACCGCCAGGGAGGCGGTGGATCTGCTCGCGGCCGCCGCTGAGGCCCTCCTCGTTCCTGCAAAGGAACTCCGGGACTTTTTGGCCCAGAGCCGGGGTCGCCGCGACCAAGCCCGACTGGCCCTGGAAAAATGGTCCGAGCCGGAGCTGATCAAGGGGTCCGTCCGCGCCGCCGTTAAAACCTTGGCCGCGGGCGGGCCCTTGACAAAGGAGCAGCACCTTGAGCTGCGCGAGCTCGAGGGACTCCTCGCTGGGCTGCGGAGGGAGCGGAGTTCAACAAAAGACTCCGCTCCCCCCCCCACAATAGGTTAAGGTAGAGGTTGCACTATGCTTTTGCCATGAAGATAACCATAGCCAGCCTCAACATCAACGGCGGCAGAGGGGCACGCCGTAGATTTGACAATTTTTCGCTCCTGCGGGAGGGGAAATATGCGGTGTGCTTCCTGCAAGAAACCCACACCGTTCCGGGAGACGAAGCCACGTGGCTCCTGGAATGGCAAGGAGAGGTCCGCATGAGCCACCTCACCGCCATTTCTAGTGGGGTGGCCATCTTGCTGGGCCCGCATTTTCAGCCGGAGATCTTGGGGGTCGAGGAGCCCGTGCCAGGCCGCTTGCTGCACGTAACGGTTCGCCTGGGGGACGTGCCGCTCCATCTCGTGAACGTGTACGCCCCTCATCCCGGCCCGCAGCAAACGCGCTTCTTTGAAGAGGTGTCCGCTCTTCTTGGCTCCGTCGACGTCGGCGACTGCATTGTCCTCGGGGGGGATTTTAACTGCACCCTCGAGGCGAGGGACCGCTCCGGTGCCCCGCAGTGCATGACGGCGATGGAGAAGTTGAGGGACCTGGTCGGGTCCTTCGACTTGGTGGACGTCTGGCGAAATCTCCACCCCGACTCCAGCGCCTTTACTTGGGTGAGGCCTGGAGTTGGATGGTCTAGAGTCGACCGCCTTTACGTGTCTCGGGCGTACGTTTCCTGCGTCCCGGCGGCCTCCATGCGGCCGGTGCCGTGTTCGGACCACCACCTGGTGTGGGCGGAGCTCGCTTCGCTCCGCGCGAGGACGGGGTCCGCGTACTGGCACTTTAACAACCGGCTGCTGGAGGACGTGCGGTTCCAGGACTCGTTCCGTCGATTCTGGTCCGACTGGAGAAGGAAGCAGGGGGGCTTCCCCTCCTTGAGGCTATGGTGGGACGTGGGCAAGGCTCACGTCCGCGTCTTCTGTCAAGAGTACGCGAGGGGGTCGACCAAGAGGCGGGCGGCCAGAGTCGGGCGCCTAGAAAAAGAGGTGCTCGACCTGGAAGCCCGTCTCGGTCAAGTCGTCCAGGACCCGGCCCTGCGGACGGTGTACGAAGCGAAGAAGGCCGCGCTGAAGGACCTGCAGCTCGTCGGGTCCCGAGGCGCGTTCGTGAGGTCGCGGATCCGGTTCCTGCGGGATCTGGACCGCGGCTCCCCCTTCTTCTACTCGCTGGAAAAAAGGCAGAGTGTCCGTAAGCAGCTCTTGACGCTGCTGGCCGACGACGGCTCTCTCGTCTCGGATCCGGAGGGCGTCAACAACAGGGTCCGTGAATATTACGGGGCTCTGTTCTCTCCGGATCCGTCCAGCGAGGAAGCGCGTAGAGTTTTGTGGGAGGACCTGCCGAAGGTCAGCCCGGAGGGCGCCGAAAATCTGGAAGCTCCGCTAAGCCTGGCGGAGCTGACCGGTGCCCTCGCCCGGCTCTCGAGGGGAAAATCCCCGGGGCTGGACGGGCTGACCGTGGAGTTCCACAGGGCGTTCTGGGACGTCCTGGGGAGCGACTACGCGCGGGTCCTGGGGGAAAGTCTGGCGACCGGGGAGATGCCCCTCTCTTGGCGCAGGGCAGTCATCGTCCTGCTGCCTAAGAAGGGCGATCTCCGCCTCCTTAAGAACTGGCGCCCGGTCTCCCTCCTCAGCACGGACTACAAAATCTTCGCCAGGGCGATGTCTGCTCGCCTTGGTGCCGTGCTGGACCACATGATCCACCCCGACCAGTCCTACACGGTCCCGGGCCGGACGATCCACGACAACATCCATCTGGTCCGGGACCTCATCCATTGCTCCCAGGAGGCTGGTCTGTCGGTCGCCTTCCTATCCCTCGACCAAGAGAAGGCGTTCGACAGGGTGGATCACGACTATCTGCTCGGAACTCTGCGCGCTTTCGGGTTCGGGACGCATTTCGTCGCCCGGATCCGACTTTTGTACGCCGCCGCGGAGTGTCTGATTAAGGTTAACGGGTCCTTGACGGCGCCCCTTCGCTTTAGGAGAGGGGTGCGCCAGGGATGCCCCATGTCCGGCCAGTTATACGCCGTTTGCGTGGAGCCTTTCCTGCGCCTCTTGCGGACGAGGTTGACGGGACTGGCTCTGCAAGGGCCGGGCGTGGAGGTCGTCCTCTCGGCTTACGCCGATGACGTGCTCCTCGCGGTAGAGGATCCCGCTGACCTGCGGAGGATGCGTGAGTGCCAGGAGATTTACTCGGCCGCGTCCTCCGCCAGGATCAACTGGGAGAAATGTTCCGGACTCCTGGTGGGTCAGTGGCGGGTGGACTCCCTGCCGGAGGAGCTCAGGCCTTTTGCCTGGAGCACGACCCATCTCCTCTATCTGGGAGTCTACCTTAGCCCCGACGAGGAAGCCTGGCCGGCGAACTGGCAGGAGCTGGAGGCCAAGGTCACCGCTCGCCTAGGGCGCTGGACAGGACTGCTCCGAGTGCTGTCCTACAGGGGTCGAGCGCTAGTCATAAACCAGCTGGTGGCCGCAATGCTGTGGTACCGGCTGGTCACTTTGACCCCTCCCCCTGCGTTTGTCGCCAAGATACAGAAGAAGCTGGTGGACTTCTTCTGGAACAACAGGAAGCACTGGGTCTCTGTCGCGGTCTTGAGTCTCCCGCTTGAGGAGGGCGGTCAGTCGTTGGTGTGCGTCAGCGCCCAGCTCGCGACTTTCCGTCTTCAGACCCTGCAGAGATACCTTTACGTCGAGCCCCCTCCTAGGTGGTGTGCTCTGGCGAGGTATTTCTTCCGCCAGCAGCTCGACCTCAATTATGACACGCAGCTCCTGTTTGTGAACTTGGGGGGTGCCAGGACCGCCCTCCGGGAGCTGCCTGTCTTTTACAGGGAACTCATCAGGGTCTGGAACAAAGTCTCCACCAAGCGCAGCTCTCCGCCGGCTGGAGTGGCGGCCGTCCTGCAGGAACCGCTGCTCGGGAATCCGTACCTCCACGGCCGAGGCTTCATGTGGCGGTCGGAAGAGAGGGCTGTGGCTGGTGAGGTGACCAGGGTCAGGGACCTGCTCGATGGCGGAGGAGCGGGCTGGATGGCGCCAGTCACGCTGGCGCGGCGCCTAAATTCTGCCAACGTCCGCCGCGCGGCCGATGCCATCGAGTCGCTAAAAACAGCTCTGGGCCCTGACTCCGTTAGGTGTATCGAGGAGGCTCAAGCACGTGGGGAGATCCCGTCCGAACTGACCCCCGTCCGGACGGAATTCCTCATCGGCGCCAAACCCCGGAACCTCCCTCGGGGGCCGGCGCCTCACAACTTGAGCCGCCTCGGGGAAATCCCCTCCGTGCCTTTCAGTTCCGCGCGGAGGGGTTTCCTGTACGGGCTGCTCCTGCACACCCTCAACTTTGCCATCCTCGCCGGCCGTCCGGACACGCCATGGCGTACCATCTTGCCGTCCGGAGGAGGCGGGGGTCCCCGATGGAGGGCACTCTACGCAGGGGTCCTCCCACTATTCATCGGGGACTTGGCCTGGAGGGTGGTGCACGGAGCAGTGCCGTGCAACAAATTTTTAAGCCGGTTCACGGACTCCCAGGCCGCCTGCAATTTCTGCGGTCTGGAGGAGTCCGTGTTCCATGTTTTTATTGAGTGCACGAGGTTGCAGCCCCTGTTCCATTATTTGAAGGGGCTGCTCCTGAAATTCTGGCTGCACTTCAGTCCCACCCTCCTGATCTTTGGGCACCCTGTGCGGAGGGGAGCGGGTAGGTCCGAAGGCCTCCTCGTAGGACTGCTCCTGGGCACGGCCAAGGGTGCCATCAGCCGGTCCAGGCAGCGGGCGGTCGAGGGGGTCGTTCAACCTGACTGCCTGCCTCTCTTCCGCTCTTACATCCGGTCCAGGGTGTCCTTGGAGATGGAGCACGCGGTGTCCACCGGTACGCTCGCGGCCTTCCGCGAGAGGTGGGCACCGGAGGGACTGGAGTGCATCATCACGCCCGGCAACCAAATTTTAATTTGATTTTACGTTTTAAAGTTTAATTTGTTTTAATTGCCGGTGCTTTTAGTGTCCCCCTTCCCTTTTATAGGGGGCACTGGGGAAAATTGTTCTTTTAGTGCCCAAAAAAAAAAACAAAAAAAAAACAAAAAAAAAGAAAAACACAAAAAAAAAAACCAAAAAAAGGGGGGAAAAAAAGGGCCTTGAAAATGTCTGGAGTGTCACCCAGGTCGGGTGGCACCGTTTATTGTTTTTATGTCTTCACAGGTGAACTCAAAAGAGTTTCAATCACAAGGAACCAATGGTAGAGCAGTGGAGGCGTGTCCTGCTCAGTAGAAGCTGTGAGCAGTGAGGGAAGCAGCTAGCAACTTGAGCTCCTGCCTGGAGAGCCCTGAGACCAGCCCAGGAGGAGAAGGAAGGAAGGGGCTTCACCACAACTTTATCCAGAGGGAGAGGAGGAAAAAGCAGAAAACTTTTCAACAACTTTACCATTTCTGCAAAGAGTTGGAGAGAGGGGGAAAAACCACAACAACCATCCAGTGTGGAAGGAGGGAGACTCAACATTCTACAGGTGGGTGTGGGTGCATTTCCCAAAAAAGACTTTGTTATATCGGTGGGGGGAGGAAAGAAGACCACTGAGGGCCGGAACATCGCGGGGGGTGTGTGTGTGTGTGTGGAAGTGTGTGTGGGGGCCTTGCTTACAACTAGGCCCCCCCCACAATTGGAACCCCCCCCACCCCCCCACATTTGCCTAGCCTGGGATAGCTGGAGCTACCAGGCTGAAGATTGTTGTTTTTCTTATTCACCCAATTAAAGATCGTTAGGAGTGCCTGGTGGCTCCAGCTACCCCAGGTGAAGACATCTTCTCCCCCCACCTGAAGACCACCCCAAGGACTTTTGTGTTTTTGCCATCTGGGGAGTGCACCCACCCACAGCTGCGAGGGGAGACCTGCCCTCGCAGTCCCCCCCCCCCCTTCCCACCCCCCTCTCTCTTTCTCTGCTACTCTGTTTCTCCCCTCTCTCTCTGAGGCCTCTTCCTTCCAAATTTGCAAAAAAAAAAACCAATTAAGACAACTGAGCAGAGGGAGCAAGGCCTCTCCCCAATTGTCAACGAGGGGAGAGGTGCCTCGTTAAGGGCTCCTCTGCTCAGTTAATATACGAGGCCATTAAAAGACCATTAAGGCCTGTGACTTTGGGGTGGGTGTAGCCCTTAAAGGGACCCCGTGATGGCGACCCCATCCACGCCGGTGGCAGGGCCAGCAAGGACGTATGCGCAGGCGGTGTCCACATCCACGGCACCTCCTGCGCCACCCGCTGCCCTGCCACCGTTCAGATTTATAACCAGGAAACACGGGGTCAGGAGCTACACTCACCCCACAATGAGCATTGAGGAGTGCGTGCGGGCGATGGCTGGGGTAGTCGGCCCCTCGGCCATTGTCGCAGCCTCCAAGATGTCTGGGAAGGCCGTGTTCTTCCTGGGGTCGGAGCGGGCGGTGTCCCTGGCCCTTGAAAAGGGGCTCACGGTGGGCGGGACGTTCCTGCCGGTGGACCCTCTCGAGGCCACCGCGCAGAGGGTCATCATTTCAAACGTCCCGCCCTTTGTTCCCGCTGAGCTCCTCCTCCCTCACCTACACCAACTGGGGGAGGTAAGGTCAGGGATCAACCCCATACCGCTCGGCCTCAGGGAGAACAGCCTGCGCCACGTGTTCTCCTTCCGCCGCCAGCTCTTTGTCCGGCTGGCGCGGGAGGACACGACGGAGGGTAATTTTAATGTGGTGCACGAGGGGACTGCCTACCGCGTCTTCTGGACGTCGGACGGCGTGCGGTGCCATGCCTGCAGGGAGGTGGGGCACGTTCGCAAGAACTGCCCCGCCTCCAAGGCCACCAAACCACCGAAGGCGGCCAAGGCTGGCGCCGCCGCCACCCCTCCCCCTAGTTGCGTCCGCGTGCCGGGAGCCATGGGTGCGCGGGCATCGTCGGAGGCCTTTGTTTTCAGGGCCTCCGGCGGGGGGGAGGGAGAGCGTCCGACCGGAAAGAAGGCGCGGAAGAAGACAAAACATCAAGAGGCGGGTCCCCTCAGTGCGCCGGATAATTTGACCACCGCGCTCAGCCCAACCCCGTCACCGGCGAGCGCGGGGTGCCCCGAGCCCGTGCCCGAGCCCTTGAACAACACCACAGAGGGGCCCGGGCGCGGGCAAGAAAAGGAAAAGGGGGGGGCGGAGCGGGAGGCCTCGGCAGACATGGAGGTCTCCCTGACTCCGCGCGCCCCCAGGAACAAAAAGAGGCACCGTCCCAATGACGCGGAGGGGGAACAACATCCCTCCGCGGAGGAGTCGGTGCCCGCCGCGTGTCCCGCGTCCCCCACCAGCGCTCCCAAATTGCGCTGCAGGCGCGAAGAGTCTGTCCCCGGGGAGGGTGAGGTAGTCGAGGCTGCCCAGCCGCTGCCTCCTGGGGATGGAGTGGAAGATCTGCCTGTCGTGGGGGGCGTGGGGACCGCGGAGGAATGCGTAGCCGCCGGGCCGGGCGTCCCGGGGACTGAGGCGGGCGAGGCCGAAAAGGCCGAACCTGAGCCCGCCCAGCCAATACCCAACTTCCCCCGGGAGACGCTCGACCCGGCAGAAACACAATTTACTGTTTTTAATGAAACTGTAGATGCTGGGCCGGGGGGTGGCAGCGGGGAGGGGGAGGAACACCCACCCTCGCCCCTTACTTTGGAGCTGGAGCACTTGGAGGGCCTGGGGATTTCCTATGGCCGGGTCTCTCCTTGTTCTCCGGTTCCTGGGGCGGAGGGGGAACCCCTTCCGCTGTCATTTCCCGACCCAGCACCATTTTTAAAAGAGCCCAGTGGGGACTCCTCTGCCGACGATCCTGGGGGTGGGATCGGGGCAGTGCCAGGGCCGGTTGGAGCGGCCGGTTCATTTGCCGTACCTTGTGCGGTCGATGGGCCGGCTGCTGGCGGCCACCTCCCGGAGGAGGACGGGGACTCGGTGGGGGACGCGGGTGAAGACCTAGAGACCACCGCCAGTGAGGCGGTGGATCTGCTCGCGGCCGCCGCTGAGGCCCTCCTCGTTCCTGCAAAGGAACTCCGGGACTTTTTGGCCCAGAGCCGGGGTCGCCGCGACCAAGCCCGACTGGCCCTGGAAAAATGGTCCGAGCCAGAGCTGATCAAGGGGTCTGTCCGCGCCGCCGTTAAAACCTTGGCCGCGGGCGGGCCCTTGACAAAGGAGCAGCACCTTGAGCTGCGCGAGCTCGAGGGACTCCTCGCTGGGCTGCGGAGGGAGCGGAGTTCAACAAAAGACTCCGCTCCCTCCCCCACAATAGGTTAAGGTAGAGGTTGCACTATGCTTTTGCCATGAAGATAACCATAGCCAGCCTCAACATCAACGGCGGCAGAGGGGCACGCCGTAGATTTGACAATTTTTCGCTCCTGCGGGAGGGGAAATATGCGGTGTGCTTCCTGCAAGAAACCCACACCGTTCCGGGAGACGAAGCCACGTGGCTCCTGGAATGGCAAGGAGAGGTCCGCATGAGCCACCTCACCGCCATTTCTAGTGGGGTGGCCATCTTGCTGGGCCCGCATTTTCAGCCGGAGATCTTGGGGGTCGAGGAGCCCGTGCCAGGCCGCTTGCTGCACGTAACGGTTCGCCTGGGGGACGTGCCGCTCCATCTCGTGAACGTGTACGCCCCTCATCCCGGCCCGCAGCAAACGCGCTTCTTTGAAGAGGTGTCCGCTCTTCTTGGCTCCGTCGACGTCGGCGACTGCATTGTCCTCGGGGGGGATTTTAACTGCACCCTCGAGGCGAGGGACCGCTCCGGTGCCCCGCAGTGCATGACGGCGATGGAGAAGTTGAGGGACCTGGTCGGGTCCTTCGACTTGGTGGACGTCTGGCGAAATCTCCACCCCGACTCCAGCGCCTTTACTTGGGTGAGGCCTGGAGTTGGATGGTCTAGAGTCGACCGCCTTTACGTGTCTCGGGCGTACGTTTCCTGCGTCCCGGCGGCCTCCATGCGGCCGGTGCCGTGTTCGGACCACCACCTGGTGTGGGCGGAGCTCGCTTCGCTCCGCGCGAGGACGGGGTCCGCGTACTGGCACTTTAACAACCGGCTGCTGGAGGACGTGCGGTTCCAGGACTCGTTCCGTCGATTCTGGTCCGACTGGAGAAGGAAGCAGGGGGGCTTCCCCTCCTTGAGGCTATGGTGGGACGTGGGCAAGGCTCACGTCCGCGTCTTCTGTCAAGAGTACGCGAGGGGGTCGACCAAGAGGCGGGCGGCCAGAGTCGGGCGCCTAGAAAAAGAGGTGCTCGACCTGGAAGCCCGTCTCGGTCAAGTCGTCCAGGACCCGGCCCTGCGGACGGTGTACGAAGCGAAGAAGGCCGCGCTGAAGGACCTGCAGCTCGTCGGGTCCCGAGGCGCGTTCGTGAGGTCGCGGATCCGGTTCCTGCGGGATCTGGACCGCGGCTCCCCCTTCTTCTACTCGCTGGAAAAAAGGCAGAGTGTCCGTAAGCAGCTCTTGACGCTGCTGGCCGACGACGGCTCTCTCGTCTCGGATCCGGAGGGCGTCAACAACAGGGTCCGTGAATATTACGGGGCTCTGTTCTCTCCGGATCCGTCCAGCGAGGAAGCGCGTAGAGTTTTGTGGGAGGACCTGCCGAAGGTCAGCCCGGAGGGCGCCGAAAATCTGGAAGCTCCGCTAAGCCTGGCGGAGCTGACCGGTGCCCTCGCCCGGCTCTCGAGGGGAAAATCCCCGGGGCTGGACGGGCTGACCGTGGAGTTCCACAGGGCGTTCTGGGACGTCCTGGGGAGCGACTACGCGCGGGTCCTGGGGGAAAGTCTGGCGACCGGGGAGATGCCCCTCTCTTGGCGCAGGGCAGTCATCGTCCTGCTGCCTAAGAAGGGCGATCTCCGCCTCCTTAAGAACTGGCGCCCGGTCTCCCTCCTCAGCACGGACTACAAAATCTTCGCCAGGGCGATGTCTGCTCGCCTTGGTGCCGTGCTGGACCACATGATCCACCCCGACCAGTCATACACGGTCCCGGGCCGGACAATCCACGACAACATCCATCTGGTCCGGGACCTCATCCATTGTTCCCAGGAGGCTGGTCTGTCGGTCGCCTTCCTATCCCTCGACCAAGAGAAGGCGTTCGACAGGGTGGATCACGACTATCTGCTCGGAACTCTGCGCGCTTTCGGGTTCGGGACGCATTTCGTCGCCCGGATCCGACTTTTGTACGCCGCCGCGGAGTGTCTGATTAAGGTTAACGGGTCCTTGACGGCGCCCCTTCGCTTTAGGAGAGGGGTGCGCCAGGGATGCCCCATGTCCGGCCAGTTATACGCCGTTTGCGTGGAGCCTTTCCTGCGCCTCTTGCGGACGAGGTTGACGGGACTGGCTCTGCAAGGGCCGGGCGTGGAGGTCGTCCTCTCGGCTTACGCCGATGACGTGCTCCTCGCGGTAGAGGATCCCGCTGACCTGCGGAGGATGCGTGAGTGCCAGGAGATTTACTCGGCCGCGTCCTCCGCCAGGATCAACTGGGAGAAATGTTCCGGACTCCTGGTGGGTCAGTGGCGGGTGGACTCCCTGCCGGAGGAGCTCAGGCCTTTTGCCTGGAGCACGACCCATCTCCTCTATCTGGGAGTCTACCTTAGCCCCGACGAGGAAGCCTGGCCGGCGAACTGGCAGGAGCTGGAGGCCAAGGTCGCCGCTCGCCTAGGGCGCTGGACAGGACTGCTCCGAGTGCTGTCCTACAGGGGTCGAGCGCTAGTCATAAACCAGCTGGTGGCCGCAATGCTGTGGTACCGGCTGGTCACTTTGACCCCTCCCCCTGCGTTTGTCGCCAAGATACAGAAGAAGCTGGTGGACTTCTTCTGGAACAACAGGAAGCACTGGGTCTCTGTCGCGGTCTTGAGTCTCCCGCTTGAGGAGGGCGGTCAGTCGTTGGTGTGCGTCAGCGCCCAGCTCGCGACTTTCCGTCTTCAGACCCTGCAGAGATACCTTTACGTCGAGCCCCCTCCTAGGTGGTGTGCTCTGGCGAGGTATTTCTTCCGCCAGCAGCTCGACCTCAATTATGACACGCAGCTCCTGTTTGTGAACTTGGGGGGTGCCAGGACCGCCCTCCGGGAGCTGCCTGTCTTTTACAGGGAACTCATCAGGGTCTGGAACAAAGTCTCCACCAAGCGCAGCTCTCCGCCGGCTGGAGTGGCGGCCGTCCTGCAGGAGCCGCTGCTCGGGAATCCGTACCTCCACGGCCGAGGCTTCATGTGGCGGTCGGAAGAGAGGGCTGTGGCTGGTGAGGTGACCAGGGTCAGGGACCTGCTCGATGGCGGAGGAGCGGGCTGGATGGCGCCAGTCACGCTGGCGCGGCGCCTAAATTCTGCCAACGTCCGCCGCGCGGCCGATGCCATCGAGTCGCTAAAAACAGCTCTGGGCCCTGACTCCGTTAGGTGTATCGAGGAGGCTCAAGCACGTGGGGAGATCCCGTCCGAACTGACCCCCGTCCGGACGGAATTCCTCATCGGCGCCAAACCCCGGAACCTCCCTCGGGGGCCGGCGCCTCACAACTTGAGCCGCCTCGGGGAAATCCCCTCCGTGCCTTTCAGTTCCGCGCGGAGGGGTTTCCTGTACGGGCTGCTCCTGCACACCCTCAACTTTGCCATCCTCGCCGGCCGTCCGGACACGCCATGGCGTACCATCTTGCCGTCCGGAGGAGGCGGGGGTCCCCGATGGAGGGCACTCTACGCAGGGGTCCTCCCACTATTCATCGGGGACTTGGCCTGGAGGGTGGTGCACGGAGCAGTGCCGTGCAACAAATTTTTAAGCCGGTTCACGGACTCCCAGGCCGCCTGCAATTTCTGCGGTCTGGAGGAGTCCGTGTTCCATGTTTTTATTGAATGCACAAGGTTGCAGCCCCTGTTCCACTATTTGAAGGGGCTGCTCCTGAAATTCTGGCTGCACTTCAGTCCCACTCTCCTGATCTTTGGGCACCCTGTGCGGAGGGGAGCGGGTAGGTCCGAGGGCCTCCTCGTAGGACTGCTCCTGGGCACGGCCAAGGGTGCCATCAGCCGGTCCAGGCAGCGGGCGGTCGAGGGGGTCGTTCAACCTGACTGCCTGCCCCTCTTCCGCTCTTACATCCGATCCAGGGTGTCCTTGGAGATGGAGCACGCGGTGTCCACCGGTACGCTCGCGGCCTTCCGCGAGAGGTGGGCACCGGAGGGACTGGAGTGCATCATCACGCCCGGCAACCAAATTTTAATTTGATTTTACGTTTTAAAGTTTAATTTGTTTTAATTGCCGGTGCTTTTAGTGTCCCCCTCTCCTTTTATAGGGGGCACTGGAAAAAGGAAAAATTTGATTTTAGTGCCCCAAAAAAAAAAAACACAAAAAAATAAATAAAAAAGGGGCCTTGTAAATGTCTTGTGTGTGTCATCCAGGTCGGGTGGCACGGATACATGTTTTATGTTTTTGCAGGTGAACTCCAAAAAGAGTTTCAATCACAAGGAACCAATGGTAGAGCAGTGGAGGCGTGTCCTGCTCAGTAGAAGCTGTGAGCAGTGAGGGAAGCAGCAAGCAACTTGAGCTCCTGCGTGGAGAGCCCTGAGACCAGCCCAGGAACAGAAGGAAGGAAGGGGTTTCACCACCAACTTTACCCAGAGGGAGAGGAGGAGAACAGAAAACTTTTAAACATCTTTACCATTTCTGCAAGGAGTTGGAGAGAGGGGGAAAAACCACAACAACCAACATCCAGTGTGGAAGGAGGGAGACTCAACAATTCTACAGGTGGGTGTGGGTGCATTTCCCAAAAAGACTTTGTTGTATCGGTGGGGGGAGGAAAGAAGACCACTGAGGGCCGGAACATCGCGGGGGGTGTGTGTGTGTGTGGTAGTGTGCGTGGGGGCTGTGTTTACAACTGGGCCCCCCCCACAATTGGAACCCCCCCCACCCCCCCCACATTTGCCTAGCCTGGGATAGCTGGAGCTACCAGGCTGAAGATTGTCATCAATCACCCAATTAAAGATCGTTAGGAGTGCCTGGTGGCTCCAGCTACCCCAGGTGAAGACATCTTCTCCCCCCACCTGAAGACCACCCCAAAGACTTTTGTGTTTTGCCATCTGGGGAGTGCACCCACCCACAGCTGCGAGGGGAGACCTGCCCTCGCAGCCCCCCCCCCTTCCCACCCCCCTCTCTCTTTCTCCGTTACCCCCTGTTTCTCCCCTCTCTCTCTGAGAACCCTTTCCTTCCAAATTAATAAAAAAAAACCCAATTAAGACAACTGAGCAGAGGGAGCAAGGCCTCTCCCCAATTGTCAACGAGGGGAGAGGTGCCTCGTTAAGGGCTCCTCTGCTCAGTTAACATAAGAGGCCATTAAAGACCATTAAGGCCTGTGACTTTGGGGTGGGTGTAGCCCTTAAAGGGACCCCGTGATGGCGACCCCATCCACGCCGGTGGCAGGGCCAGCAAGGACGTATGCGCAGGCGGTGTCCACATCCACGGCACCTCCTGCGCCACCCGCTGCCCTGCCACCATTCAGACTTATAACCAGGAAACACGGGGTCAAGAGCTACACTCACCCCACAATGAGCATTGAGGAGTGCGTGCGGGCGATGGCTGGGGTAGTCGGCCCCTCGGCCATTGTCGCAGCCTCCAAGATGTCTGGGAAGGCCGTGTTCTTCCTGGGGTCGGAGCGGGCGGTGTCCCTGGCCCTTGAAAAGGGGCTCACGGTGGGCGGGACGTTCCTGCCGGTGGACCCTCTCGAGGCCACCGCGCAGAGGGTCATCGTTTCAAACGTCCCGCCCTTTGTTTCCGCTGAGCTCCTCCTCCCTCACCTACAACAACTGGGGGAGGTAAGGTCAGGGATCAACCCCATACCGCTCGGCCTCAGGGAGAACAGCCTGCGCCACGTGTTCTCCTTCCGCCGCCAGCTCTTTGTCCGGCTGGCGCGGGAGGAGACGACGGAAGGTCAATTTAATGTGGTGCACGAGGGGACTGCCTACCGCGTCTTCTGGACGTCGGACGGCGTGCGGTGCCATGCCTGCAGGGAGGTGGGGCACGTTCGCAAGAACTGCCCCGCCTCCAAGGCCGCCAAACCACCGAAGGCGGCCAAGGCTGGCGCCGCCGCCACCCCTCCCCCTAGTTGCGTCCGCGTGCCGGGAGCCATGGGTGCGCGGGCATCGTCGGAGGCCTTTGTTTTCAGGGCCTCCGGCGGGGGGGAGGGAGAGCGTCCGAGCGGAAAGAAGGCGCGGAAGAAGGAGAAACATCTAGAGGCGGGTCCCCTCGGTGCGCCGGAAAGTCTGACCACCGCGCTCAGCCCAACCCAGTCACCGGCGAGCGCGGGGTGCCCCGAGCCCGTGCCCGGGCCCTTGAATACCACCACAGAGGGGCCCAGGCGCGGGCAAGAAAAGGAAAAGGGGGGGGCGGAGCGGGAGGCCTCGGCAGACATGGAGGTCTCCCTGACTCCGCGCGCCCCCAGGAACAAAAAGAGGCACCGCCCCAATGAGGCGGAGGGGGAACAACATCCCTCCGCGGAGGAGGCGGTGCCCGCCGCGTGTCCCGCGTCCCCCACCAGCGCCCCCAAATTGCGCTGCAGGCGCGAGGAGTCTTTCCCCGGGGAGGGTGAGACAGTTGAGGCTGCCCAGCCTCTGCCTCCCGGGGATGGAGTGGAAGATCTGCCTGTCGTGGGGGGCGTGGGGACCGCGGAGGAATGCGTAGCCGCCGGGCCGGGCGTCCCGGGGACTGAGGCGGGCGAGGCCGAAAAGGCCGAACCTGAGCCCGCCCAGCTATTATCCAACTTCCCCCGGGAGTCGCTCGACCCGGCAGAAAAAAAATTAAAAAATTATGACACTGTAGATGCTGGGCCGGGGGGTGGCAGCGGGGAGGGGGAGGAACACCCACCCTCGCCCCTTACTTTGGAGCTGGAGCACTTGGAGGGCCTGGGGATTTCCTATGGCCGGGTCTCTCCTTGTTCTCCGGTTCCTGGGGCGGAGGGGGAACCCCTTCCGCTGTCATTTCCCGACCCAGCACCATTTTTAAAAGAGCCCAGTGGGGACTCCTCTGCCGACGATCCTGGGGGTGGGATCGGGGCAGTGCCAGGGCCGGTTGGAGCGGCCGGTTCATTTGCCGTACCTTGTGCGGTCGATGGGCCGGCTGCTGGCGGCCACCTCCCGGAGGAGGACGGGGACTCGGTGGGGGACGCGGGTGAAGACCTAGAGACCACCGCCAGGGAGGCGGTGGATCTGCTCGCGGCCGCCGCTGAGGCCCTCCTCGTTCCTGCAAAGGAACTCCGGGACTTTTTGGCCCAGAGCCGGGGTCGCCGCGACCAAGCCCGACTGGCCCTGGAAAAATGGTCCGAGCCGGAGCTGATCAAGGGGTCCGTCCGCGCCGCCGTTAAAACCTTGGCCGCGGGCGGGCCCTTGACAAAGGAGCAGCACCTTGAGCTGCGCGAGCTCGAGGGACTCCTCGCTGGGCTGCGGAGGGAGCGGAGTTCAACAAAAGACTCCGCTCCCTCCCCCACAATAGGTTAAGGTAGAGGTTGCACTATGCTTTTGCCATGAAGATAACCATAGCCAGCCTCAACATCAACGGCGGCAGAGGGGCACGCCGTAGATTTGACAATTTTTCGCTCCTGCGGGAGGGGAAATATGCGGTGTGCTTCCTGCAAGAAACCCACACCGTTCCGGGAGACGAAGCCACGTGGCTCCTGGAATGGCAAGGAGAGGTCCGCATGAGCCACCTCACCGCCATTTCTAGTGGGGTGGCCATCTTGCTGGGCCCGCATTTTCAGCCGGAGATCTTGGGGGTCGAGGAGCCCGTGCCAGGCCGCTTGCTGCACGTAACGGTTCGCCTGGGGGACGTGCCGCTCCATCTCGTGAACGTGTACGCCCCTCATCCCGGCCCGCAGCAAACGCGCTTCTTTGAAGAGGTGTCCGCTCTTCTTGGCTCCGTCGACGTCGGCGACTGCATTGTCCTCGGGGGGGATTTTAACTGCACCCTCGAGGCGAGGGACCGCTCCGGTGCCCCGCAGTGCATGACGGCGATGGAGAAGTTGAGGGACCTGGTCGGGTCCTTCGACTTGGTGGACGTCTGGCGAAATCTCCACCCCGACTCCAGCGCCTTTACTTGGGTGAGGCCTGGAGTTGGATGGTCTAGAGTCGACCGCCTTTACGTGTCTCGGGCGTACGTTTCCTGCGTCCCGGCGGCCTCCATGCGGCCGGTGCCGTGTTCGGACCACCACCTGGTGTGGGCGGAGCTCGCTTCGCTCCGCGCGAGGACGGGGTCCGCGTACTGGCACTTTAACAACCGGCTGCTGGAGGACGTGCGGTTCCAGGACTCGTTCCGTCGATTCTGGTCCGACTGGAGAAGGAAGCAGGGGGGCTTCCCCTCCTTGAGGCTATGGTGGGACGTGGGCAAGGCTCACGTCCGCGTCTTCCGTCAAGAGTACGCGAGGGGGTCGACCAAGAGGCGGGCGGCCAGAGTCGGGCGCCTAGAAAAAGAGGTGCTCGACCTGGAAGCCCGTCTCGGTCAAGTCGTCCAGGACCCGGCCCTGCGGACGGTGTACGAAGCGAAGAAGGCCGCGCTGAAGGACCTGCAGCTCGTCGGGTCCCGAGGCGCGTTCGTGAGGTCGCGGATCCGGTTCCTGCGGGATCTGGACCGCGGCTCCCCCTTCTTCTACTCGCTGGAAAAAAGGCAGAGTGTCCGTAAGCAGCTCTTGACGCTGCTGGCCGACGACGGCTCTCTCGTCTCGGATCCGGAGGGCGTCAACAACAGGGTCCGTGAATATTACGGGGCTCTGTTCTCTCCGGATCCGTCCAGCGAGGAAGCGCGTAGAGTTTTGTGGGAGGACCTGCCGAAGGTCAGCCCGGAGGGCGCCGAAAATCTGGAAGCTCCGCTAAGCCTGGCGGAGCTGACCGGTGCCCTCGCCCGGCTCTCGAGGGGAAAATCCCCGGGGCTGGACGGGCTGACCGTGGAGTTCCACAGGGCGTTCTGGGACGTCCTGGGGAGCGACTACGCGCGGGTCCTGGGGGAAAGTCTGGCGACCGGGGAGATGCCCCTCTCTTGGCGCAGGGCAGTCATCGTCCTGCTGCCTAAGAAGGGCGATCTCCGCCTCCTTAAGAACTGGCGCCCGGTCTCCCTCCTCAGCACGGACTACAAAATCTTCGCCAGGGCGATGTCTGCTCGCCTTGGTGCCGTGCTGGACCACATGATCCACCCCGACCAGTCATACACGGTCCCGGGCCGGACAATCCACGACAACATCCATCTGGTCCGGGACCTCATCCATTGCTCCCAGGAGGCTGGTCTGTCGGTCGCCTTCCTATCCCTCGACCAAGAGAAGGCGTTCGACAGGGTGGATCACGACTATCTGCTCGGAACTCTGCGCGCTTTCGGGTTCGGGACGCATTTCGTCGCCCGGATCCGACTTTTGTACGCCGCCGCGGAGTGTCTGATTAAGGTTAACGGGTCCTTGACGGCGCCCCTTCGCTTTAGGAGAGGGGTGCGCCAGGGATGCCCCATGTCCGGCCAGTTATACGCCGTTTGCGTGGAGCCTTTCCTGCGCCTCTTGCGGACGAGGTTGACGGGACTGGCTCTGCAAGGGCCGGGCGTGGAGGTCGTCCTCTCGGCTTACGCCGATGACGTGCTCCTCGCGGTAGAGGATCCCGCTGACCTGCGGAGGATGCGTGAGTGCCAGGAGATTTACTCGGCCGCGTCCTCCGCCAGGATCAACTGGGAGAAATGTTCCGGACTCCTGGTGGGTCAGTGGCGGGTGGACTCCCTGCCGGAGGAGCTCAGGCCTTTTGCCTGGAGCACGACCCATCTCCTCTATCTGGGAGTCTACCTTAGCCCCGACGAGGAAGCCTGGCCGGCGAACTGGCAGGAGCTGGAGGCCAAGGTCGCCGCTCGCCTAGGGCGCTGGACAGGACTGCTCCGAGTGCTGTCCTACAGGGGTCGAGCGCTAGTCATAAACCAGCTGGTGGCCGCAATGCTGTGGTACCGGCTGGTCACTTTGACCCCTCCCCCTGCGTTTGTCGCCAAGATACAGAAGAAGCTGGTGGACTTCTTCTGGAACAACAGGAAGCACTGGGTCTCTGTCGCGGTCTTGAGTCTCCCGCTTGAGGAGGGCGGTCAGTCGTTGGTGTGCGTCAGCGCCCAGCTCGCGACTTTCCGTCTTCAGACCCTGCAGAGATACCTTTACGTCGAGCCCCCTCCTAGGTGGTGTGCTCTGGCGAGGTATTTCTTCCGCCAGCAGCTCGACCTCAATTATGACACGCAGCTCCTGTTTGTGAACTTGGGGGGTGCCAGGACCGCCCTCCGGGAGCTGCCTGTCTTTTACAGGGAACTCATCAGGGTCTGGAACAAAGTCTCCACCAAGCGCAGCTCTCCGCCGGCTGGAGTGGCGGCCGTCCTGCAGGAGCCGCTGCTCGGGAATCCGTACCTCCACGGCCGAGGCTTCATGTGGCGGTCGGAAGAGAGGGCTGTGGCTGGTGAGGTGACCAGGGTCAGGGACCTGCTCGATGGCGGAGGAGCGGGCTGGATGGCGCCAGTCACGCTGGCGCGGCGCCTAAATTCTGCCAACGTCCGCCGCGCGGCCGATGCCATCGAGTCGCTAAAAACAGCTCTGGGCCCTGACTCCGTTAGGTGTATCGAGGAGGCTCAAGCACGTGGGGAGATCCCGTCCGAACTGACCCCCGTCCGGACGGAATTCCTCATCGGCGCCAAACCCCGGAACCTCCCTCGGGGGCCGGCGCCTCACAACTTGAGCCGCCTCGGGGAAATCCCCTCCGTGCCTTTCAGTTCCGCGCGGAGGGGTTTCCTGTACGGGCTGCTCCTGCACACCCTCAACTTTGCCATCCTCGCCGGCCGTCCGGACACGCCATGGCGCACCATCTTGCCGTCCGGAGGAGGCGGGGGTCCCCGATGGAGGGCACTCTACGCAGGGGTCCTCCCACTATTCATCGGGGACTTGGCCTGGAGGGTGGTGCACGGAGCAGTGCCGTGCAACAAATTTTTAAGCCGGTTCACGGACTCCCAGGCCGCCTGCAATTTCTGCGGTCTGGAGGAGTCCGTGTTCCATGTTTTTATTGAGTGCACAAGGTTGCAGCCCCTGTTCCATTATTTGAAGGGGCTGCTCCTGAAATTCTGGCTGCACTTCAGTCCCACTCTCCTGATCTTTGGGCACCCTGTGCGGAGGGGAGCGGGTAGGTCCGAAGGCCTCCTCGTAGGACTGCTCCTGGGCACGGCCAAGGGTGCCATCAGCCGGTCCAGGCAGCGGGCGGTCGAGGGGGTCGTTCAACCTGACTGCCTGCCTCTCTTCCGCTCTTACATCCGGTCCAGGGTGTCCTTGGAGATGGAGCACGCGGTGTCCACCGGTACGCTCGCGGCCTTCCGCGAGAGGTGGGCACCGGAGGGACTGGAGTGCATCATCACGCCCGGCAACCAAATTTTAATTTGATTTTACGTTTTAAAGTTAATTTGTTTTAATTGCCGGTGCTTTTAGTGTCCCCTTCCCTTTTATAGGGGGCACTGGGGAAAAATTGTGATTTTAGTGCCCAAAAAAAAAACCAAAAAAAGAAAAACACATAAAAAAACAAAAAAAAGGGGGGGAAAAAAAGGGCCTTGTAAATGTCTGGAGTGTCACCCAGGTCGGGTGGCACTCTTTAATGTTTATGTTTTCGCAGGTAAACTCAAAAGAGTTTCATGCACAAGGACTCCCAGGTCCCTCTGCACCTCAGCATGTTGTAATTTCTCCCCATTCAAATAATATTCCCTTTTACTGTGTTTTTTTCCAAGGTGGATGACCTCACATTTTCCGACATTGTATTCCATCTGTCAAACCTTAGCCCATTCGCTTAACCTATCTAAATCTCTTTGCAGCCTCTCTGTGTCCTCTACACAACCCGCTTTCCCACTAATCTTTGTGTCATCTGCAAATTGTGTTACACTACACTCTGTTCCCTCTTCCAGGTCATCTATGTATATTGTAAACAATTGTGGTCCCAGCACCGACCCCTGTGGCACACCACTAACCACCGATTTCCAACCTAAAAAGGACCCATTTATCCCGACTCTCTGCTTTCTGTTAGCCAGCCAATTCTCGATCCATGCTAATACATTTCCTCTGACTCCGCGTACCTTTATCTTCTGCAGTAACCTTTTGTGTGGCACCTTATCTAATGCCTTTTGGAAATCTAAATACACCACATCCATCGGTACACCTCTATCCACCATGCTCGTTATATCCTCAAAGAATTCCAGTAAATTAGTTAAACATGATTTCCCCTTCATGAATCCATGTTGCATCTGCTTGATTGCACTATTCCTATCTAGATGTCCTGCTATTTCTTCCTTAATGATAGTTTCAAGCATTTTCCCCACTACAGATGTTAAACTAACCGGCCTATAGTTACCTGCCTTTTGTCTGCCCCCTTTTTTAAACAGAGGCATTAAATTAGCTGCTTTCCAATCCACTGGTACCTACCCAGAGTCCAGAGAATTTTGGTAGATTATGACGAATGTATCTGCTATAACTTCCGCCATTTCTTTTAATACCCTGGGATGCATTTCATCTGGACCAGGGGACTTTTCTACCTTGAGTCCCATTAGCCTGTCCAGCACTACCCACCTAGTGATATTGATTATCTCAAGGTCCTCCATTCCCACATTCCCGTGACCAGCAATTTTTGGCATGGTTTTTGTGTCTTCCAATGTGAAGACCGAAGCAAAATAATTGTTTACGGTCTCAGCCATTTCCACATTTCCCATTATTAAATCCCCCTTCTCATCTTCTAAGGGACCAACATATACTTTAGTCACTCTTTTCCGTTTTATATATCGGTAAAAGCTTTTACTATCTGTTTTTATGTTTTGCGCAAGTTTACTTTTGTAATCTATCTTTCCTTTCTTTATTGCTTTCTTAGTCATTCTTTGCTGTCGTTTAAAATGTTCCCAATTTTCTAGTTTCCCACTAAACTTGGCCACCTTATACGCATTGGTTTTTAATTTGATACTCTCCTTTATTTCCTTGGTTATCCACGGCTGGTTATCCCTTCTCTTACCACCCTTCTTTTTCACTGGAATATATATTTGTTGAGCACTATGAAAGAACTCCTTAAAAGTCTTCCACTGTTCCTCAATTGTGCCACCGTTTAGTCTGTGTTTCCAGTCTACTTTAGCCAACTCTGCCCTCATCCCACTGTAGTCCCCTTTGTTTAAGCATAGTACGCTCGTTTGAGACACTACTTCCTCACCCTCAATCTGTATTACAAATTCAACCATGTTGTGATCACTCATTCCGAGAGGATCTTTTACTAGGAGATCGTTTATTATTCCTGTCTCATTACACAGGACCAGATCTAAGATAGCTTGCTCCCTTGTAGGTTCTGTTACATACTGTTCTAAGAAACAATCCCGTATGCATTCCATGAATTCCACCTCCAGGCTATCCCGTGCGATTTGATTTGACCAATCGATATGTAGGTTAAAATCCCCCATGATTACTGCCGTTCCATTATTCCCTTGATTATTGTCCGCCCCACCGTGAAGTTATTATTTGGGGGCCTATAAACTAGGTCCACCAGTGACTTTTTCCCCTTACTATCTCTAATCTCCACCCACAATGATTCAACATTTTGTTCATTAGAGCCAATATCGTCTCTCACAACTGCCCTGATATTATCCTTTATTAAGAGAGCTACCCCACCTCCTTTCCCTTCTTGTCTATCGTTCCGAATTGTCAGATACCCCTGTATGTTTAATTCCCAGTCTTGGCCCCCCTGCAACCACGTTTCTGTAATGGCCACCAAATCATACCCATTTGTAATGATTTGTGCCGTCAACTCATTTACTTTATTTCGAATGCTGCGCGCGTTTAGGTAGAGTGTTTTAATAATAGTTTTTAAACCATGATTTTTAGTTTTGACCCCTTCTGCAGCCCCTTTATATTCATACATATTGTCCCTTCCTATCACCTTGTGGTTTACACTTACCCCAGTGCTACTCTGCTCTGTTGCCTCCTGCCTTTTGCATTCTTTCTTGGGGTCCTGTTCATCTGAGCTCTCACCCACTCTAACTAGCTCAGAGCCCTCTCCTGGGTTCCGAATACTCCTTGCATTGAGGCACCGAGCTTTCATGCTTGCCTTTTTATTACACTTTGACCCTTTAGAATTTTTCTGTACAGTGGCCCTTTTTGTTTTTTGCCTTGGGTTTCTCTGCCCTCCACTTTTACTCATCTCCTTTCTGTCTTTTGCTTTTGTCTCCATTTTGTTTCCCTCTGTCTCCCTGCATTGGTTCCCATCCCCCTGCCATATTAGTTTAACTCCTCCCCAACAGCACTAGCAAACACTCCCCCTAGGACATGGGTTCCGGTCCTGCCCAGGTGCAGACCGTCTGGTTTGTACTGGTCCCACCTCCCCCAGAACCGGTTCCAATGCCCCAGGAATTTGAATCCCTCCCTGCTGCACCACTGCTCAAGCTACGTATTCATCTGAGCTATCCTGCGATTCCTACTCTGACTAGCTCTTGGCACTGGTAGCAATTCCGAGATTACTACTTTTGAGGTCCTACGTTTTAATTTAGCTCCTAGCTCCTTAAATTCGTCTCGTAGGACCTCATCCTTTTTTTTTACCTATATCGTTGATACCAATGTGCACCACGACAACTGGCTGTTCACCCTCCCTTTTCAGAATGTCCTGCACCCACTCCGAGACATCCTTGACTCTTGCAACAGGGAGGCAACATAGCATCCTGGAGTCTCGGTTGCGGCCGCAGAAATGCCTATCTATTCCCCTTACCATTGAATCCTCTATCACTATCGCTCTCCTACTCTTTTACCTGCCCTCCTGTGCAGCAGAGCCAGCCACGCTGCCATGAACTTGGCTGCTGCTGCCCTTCCCTGATGAGTCATCCCCCTGAACAGTACTCAAAGCGGTGTATCTGTTTTGCAGGAGGATGACCGCAGGGGACCCCTGCACTACCTTCCTTGCACTGCTCTTCCTGCTGGTCTTCCATTCCAGATCTGGCTGTGGACCCTTCACTGTGGTAAGACCAACTCGCTGCACGTGCTACTCACGTCATTCTCAGCATCGTGGATGCTCCAGAATAAATCCACATTCAGCTCCAATTCCGAAACGCGGACCGTCAGGAACTGGAGGCGGATACACTTCCCGCACATGTAGTCATCAGAGACACCGGAAGTGTCCCTGATTTCCCACATGGTACAGGAGGAGTATATCACGTGACCGAGCTCTCCTGCCATGACTTAACCCTTAGATACACTTAAATTGGCGACAACAATGCTAAAGTTTACTCACTGTTTTGGAAGAGAAAAAAGAAAAACTACTCACCAATCACCAGCCAATCACTTACCCCCTTGGCTGTGACATCACATTTCTGTTTCTTTCTACTTCTTTTTTGCCTTCTCCCTGTAGCTGCACAAGCTCGCCTCAGCGACGCACCTCCGACGCTGCTCCCAACTGCCGCCGCGTTGGGCCTTTTGTAGGCCTCTCGCCAACCCCGGACTCACGCCTCAGCGATGCACCTCCCGACTACCGCCGCGTTGGGCTTTTTATAGGCCTCTCGCCGATCCTGGACTCACGCCTCAGCGACGCACCTCCCGACTGCTGATCTCGCGGCCTTTATAGGCCTCTCACAGACCCCGGACTCACGCCTCTCCACGCACCTCCCGACTGCTGAACTCGCGGCCTTTATAGGCTCTCGCCGATCCTGGACTCACACCTCAGTAATTATCATGGGCGACTTTCATCTACACATTGATTGGGCTAACCAAACTGGTAGCAATGCAGTGGAGGTGGATTTCCTGGAGTGTATTAGGGATGGTTTTCGAGACCAATATGTCGAGGAACCAACTAGAGAGCTGGCCATCCTAGACTGGGTGATCTGTCATGAGAAGGGACTAATTGGCAATCTTGTTGTGCAAGGCCCCTTGGGGAAGAGTGACTATAATATGTCAGAATTCTTTATTAAGATGGAGAGAGTAATTCGGAAACTAGGGTCTTGAACTTAAGGAAAGGTAACTTCGACGGTATGAGGCGTGAATTGGATAGAATACACTGGCATATGATACTTAAAGGGTTGACGGTGGATAGGCAATGGCAAACATTTAAAGATCACATGGATGAACTTCAACAATTGTACATCCCTGTCTGGAGTAAAAGTAAAACGGGAAAGGTGGATCAGCCGTGGTTAACAAGGGAAATTAAGGATAGTGTTAAATCCAAGGAAGAGGCATATAAATTGGCCAGAAAAAGCAGCAAACCTGAGGATTGGGAGAAATTTAGAATTCAGAAGAGGAGGACAAAGGGTTTAATTAGGAGGGGGAAAATAGAGTATGAGAGGAAGCTTGCCGGGAACATAAAAACTGACTGCAAAAGCTTCTATAGATATGTGAAGAGAAAAAGATTAGTGAAGACAAATGTAGGTCCTTGCAGTTGGATTCAAGTGAATTTATAATGGGGAACAAAGAAATGACACACCAATTGAACAAATACTTTGGTTCTATCTTGATGAAGGAAGACACAAATGACCTTCCGGATGTACTAGGGGACCGAGGGTTTAGTGAGAAGGAGGAACTGAAGGATATCCTTATTCGGCGGGAAATTGTGTTAGGGAAATTGATGGGATTAAAGGCCGATAAATCCCCGGGGTCTGATAGTCTACATCCAGAGTACTTAAGGAAGTGACCTAGAAATAGTGGATGCATTGGTGATCATTTTCCAACAGTCTATCGACTCTGGATGAGTTCCCATGGACTGGAAGGTAGCTAATGTAACACCACATTTTAAAAAAGGAGGGAGAGAGAAAATGAGTAATTATAGACCAGTTAGCCTGACATCAGTCGTGGGGAAAATGTTGGAATCAATCATTAAGGATGAAATAGCAGCGCATTTGGAAAGCAGTGACAGGATCGGTCCAAGTCAGCATGGATTTATGAAAGGGAAATCATGCTTGACGAATCTTTTGGAATTTTTTGAGGATGTAACTCGCAGAGTGGACAAGGGAGAACCAGTGGATGTGGTGTATTTGGATTTTCACAAGGTCCCACACAAGAGATTGGTGTGCAAAATCAAAGCACATAGTATTGGGGGTAATGTACTGATGTGGATAGAGAACTGGTTGGCAGACAGGAAGCAGAGAGTCAAGATAAACGGGTCCTTTTCAGAATGGCAGGCAGTGACTAGTGGAGTGCCGCAGAGCTCAGTGCTGGGACCCCAGCTCTTTACAATATACATTAACGATTTGGATGAAGGAATTGAGTGTAATATCTCCAAGTTTGTAAATGAAACTAAACTGGGTGGTGGTGTGAGCCATGAGGAGGACGCTAAGAGGCTGTAGGGTGACTTGGATAGGTTAGGTGAGTGGGCAAATGCATGGCAGATGCAGTATAATGTGGATAAATGTGAGGTTATCCACTTTGGGGGCAAAAACACAAAGGCAGAATATTATTTGAATGGCGGCAGATTAGAAAAAGGGGAGGCGCAACGAGACCTGGGTGTCAAGGTTCATCAGTCATTGAAAGTTGGCATGCAGGTACAGCAGGCGATGAAGAAGGCAAATGGTATGTTGGCCTTCATAGCTAGGGGATTTGAGTATAGGAGCAGTGAGGTCTTACTGCAGTTGTACAGGGCCTTGGTGAGACCTGACCTGGAATATTATGTTCAGTTTTGGTCTCCTAATCTGAGGAAGGACATTCTTGCTATTGAGGGAGTGCAGCGAAGGTTTACCAGACTGATTCCAGGGATGGCTGGACTGACATATGAGGAGAGACTGGAGCAACTGGGCCTTTATACACTGGAGTTTAGAAGGATGAGAGGGGATCTCATAGAAACGTATAAGATTCTGACGGGACTGGACAGGCTAGATGCGGGAAGAATGTTCCCGATGTTGGGAAAGTCCAGAACCAGAGGACACAGTCTTAGGATAAGGGGCAGGCCATTTAGGACTGAGATGAGGAGAAACTTCTTTACTCAGAGAGTTGTTAACCTGTGGAATTCCCTGCCACAGAGAGTTGTTGATGCCAGTTCATTGGATATATTCAAGAGTGAGTTAGCTATTGCCCTTATGGCTAAAGGGATCAAGGGGTATGGAGAGAAAGCAGGAAAGGGGTACTGAGGGAATGATCAGCCATGATCTTATTGAATGGTGGTGCAGGCTCGAAGGGCCGAATGGCCTACTCCTGCACCTATTTTCTATGTTTCTATGATTCTATGTTTCTATGTTTCAATGTTTCTAGTTTGTTTTATAAAGGACATTTCAGGACATTTTAAAAGATGGGGGCCATGCTCGGTCAGGAGCCAGTAATCCTGGCTGCTATTGCCATACGGCTTCAAGCTGGAAGACGGCTTATTGTTGATCATTTGCAACGTAATCAAAGAGCTCACAGACGTTTGGGGAGGAGCTCTTACCCTCCACGAGTTTGCAGGGAACATTTCTCATACCTGCAGCTCTCTGAGGCACAGTGCATTCGAAGTCTGCGCTTCTGAAAAGAGGTGGTCACAGAGATATGCCAGCTCATACAGGCAGACCTACAGCCTACCAGCGACAACAGGACTGCACTGCCCGTTGAGGTGAAGATGACTGTGGCACTTGCCTTCTATGCCTCCGGCTCCTTTCAGGCATCAGCGGGGGGCATATGCTCCATCTCGCAGCACGCTACACATTGCTGCATTTGCCAGGTGACTAATGCACGCAGAATGGACTTCATAAACTTCCCAATGACCAGGGAGACCCAAAATGAGAGGGCTCTAGGTTTTAGATGATTTGCTGCATCTCCAGGGTTCAGGATGTCCTTGACTTTACGCACGTTATCCTGCGAGCACCTTTCCATCATTCAGAGGTTTTCTGAAACCGAAAGGATTCCACTCCATGAACGTACAAATCATCTGCGACCATACTCGGTGCATCGTGGCATTCAACAGCCAATATCCAGGGAGCATCCATGATGCTTTCATCTTGCATGAGAGCACTGTCTCATGCATGTTCCAGCATCAACCACAAGGCCAGAGCTGGATACTCGGGGACAAATGTTATGGCCTCGCCACCTGGCTTATGACCCCCCTCCGTAACCCTCAGACAGAAACCGAGCTACAATAAGAGCCATGCAGCCACACACAACACCGTCGAACAGACAATTGGAGTGCTCACGCAGTGCTTCCGATGCCTGGACTACTCTGGAGGCTGCCTGCAATACTCCCCTCAGCAGGTCTCTGAGTTTATTGTGGTGTGCTGCATGCTACACAACTTAGCCATCATGAGTGAACAGAAATTGCCAATGGGGATTGCAGGTCCACCTCAGGAGAAAGCGGTGGAGAAGGAGGAGGAAGACGAGGAAGAGGAGCCTAGCGAGGAACCTATGCAACCACCACCACCGCCACAACCACAGGGGAGGCATCATGGAGATTTTGCCGCTGCAAAAACCTTACGTCAGCAGCTCATAATTGAACACTTTGCTTGAAGAGTGAACGGCAGGTTTGAGCGTTGCCTGGTCACTCTATCCACCATGTTGATTTACACAGGAATGGTTAAGGTGAACAAAACAATGTATTAAATATTGTAACATTGTAAACTTTGTAACCTTTATTGTGAGACATAAATAAAATGAGCTGCATCCAGCAGTGTGATAATTCAACAATATTATCAACAACATAATTTAGTGTGATACTTTAACATAATCTGTAACATAATAATATTGTAACATAAAACATACGATGCATTCAGCATCAACAACATAATGCAGCAACATCATATCCTGCCTCACTATTTTTTCCCACCATCTTTTTCACTCTTTCCCCTTATCACCCTCCCTTTCCTGCTGCTCCTATTCAAAGTGGCACCAAGATGTCATGCAGCAAGGCTGCCAGAGCGCTGCAGTATTGGGGGGAGAGACAATGGTGATGCCACTTGGGAACGCACTAGAACAGCTCGTGGCGTGGAAGGCCCAGGTTCTGACTGGTTAGCCTCTTCATCGGCTTCGCTAGTCACAGGTGGTATGTGTGTGACAGTGGGGAACACCGAGAGTATGGTGGTAGGCATGGACTGCAACATCTGTCCAAGCTAAAGCAGAGCTTGTGCCTGTGATGTACCATATTCTGCAAGGGTTTCCGCCACACTCTCCGGGAGGCCACCAGCCTCGTGTGGTCATTGCTGGCCTCGCTGGTATCACGGCTCACACTGACATTCTGTGACCCTACCTCCGTAATGGTCGCTTTCAGACTGTCAATGCTTGTGGGAATCCTACCCAAGGCACCAAGAGCTGAACATGCTCTGGATGCTTTCCCTGGACATTCCCACCATGTCCAATTCCAAGTCTGCCTGTCTGTCAGCAGACCAACTTTGCCGACTCACCCTCCGGAGAGATGGCCTGCGGGATTCAACTCCAGTTGCTGCATGCCACTGGTTCCAGGAGCGCCGGATTCGTCGAATCCCGAGAACATCACATCGTCCACAGAGGAGCTGACTGACGGTGGTGGAGCAGTGGTGGAATGATGCTGTGCCGGAGTCGGCTCATCGGTATCCTCCTCTTCCTCCTCCTCCAGACGATGGCCTGATGTGGAGTGGTCCCTTGAGGGATGCTGCACCTGTGACTGATCATCTGGAAGTAGAAAGCAATGGCCGAGTGGTTAGCAGCAGGAGAGGGGGCAGGATGACATGAGGAAGGTCGCATAGCAAAGGCTCATTTGAAGGCCTGACACTACTCCATTACATCTAGTCCCGAGACACTGCAGGATATTGTTCAACCCTCGTTCAGAGGCACTGCAGAACACTGCCCCAACCTATCCCAGGGAGTGTGCAGGACATTGCCCCAACCCAGCCCAGGGAGTGTGCAGGACATTGCCCCAACCCAGCCCAGGGATTGTGCAGGACATTGCCCCAACCCAGTCCAGGGAATGTGCAGGACTTACCCTCAGTATCCAAGCGGGGTTCAGCGTCCACAGTGGCAGCTGCCCAACCAGTGATGCCGATGAGGCCTGCCACTTTATCCTCAATGTCAGTGAGTGGCAGGGTCTGAGGCGGACCGCCACCTGTCCGCACCTGCTGGCAGTGATTATGAGACTTCTTTGCCTGCAAAGATGAAAATGGGAATGGTTACAAAAGCATCCATCTGCTTTTGTGGCGCAGATAGCCACCAAAGCACTAATGCCATACTGTCTGAATTTAATAGAGTCCTCTGTCCTTTGTGGGTGGAGATTAGAGATAGCAAGGGGAAAAAGTCACTGGTCGGCGTAGTTTATAGGCCCCAAAATAATAACTTCATGGTGGGGCGGGCAATAATCAAGGGAATAATGGAGGCATGTGAAAAAGGAACGGCAGTAGTTATGGGGGATTTTAACCCACATATCGATTGGTCAAATCAAATCGCAGGGGGTAGCCTGGAGGAGGAATTCATAGAATGCATACGGGATTGTTTCTTAGAACAGTATGTAACAGAGCCTACAAGGGAGCAAGCCATCTTAGATCTGGTCCTGTGTAACGAGACAGGAAAAATAAACGATCTCCTCGTAAAAGATCCTCTCGGAATGAGTGATCACAATATGGTTGAATTTGTAATACAGATTGAGGATGAGGAAGTTGTGTCAGAAACGAGCGTACTATGCTTAAACAAAGGGGACTACAGTGGGATGAGAGCAGAGTTGGCTAAAGTAGACTGGAAACAAGGACTAAACGGTGGCACAATTGAGGAACAGTGGAGGACTTTTAAGGAGCTCTTTCATAATGCGCAACAAAAATATATTCCAGTGAAAAAGAAGGGCGGCAAGAAAAGAGATAACCAGCCGTGGATAACCAAGGAAATAAAGGAAAGTATCAAATCAAAGACCAATGCGTATAAGGTGGCCAAGGTTAGTGTGAAACTAGAGGATTGGGAAAATTTTAAGCAACAGCAAAGAATGACAAAAAAAGCAATAAAGAAAGGGAAGATAGATTACGAAGGTAAACTTACGCAAAACACAAAAACAGATAGTAAAAGCTTTTACCGATATATAAAACGGAAAAGAGTGACTAAAGTAAATGTTGGTCCCTTAGAAGATGAAAAGGGGGATTTAATAATGGGAAATGTGGAAATGGCTGAGACCTTAAACAATTATTTTGCTTCCGTCTTCACAGTGAAAGACACAAAAACCATGCCAAAAATTGCTGGTCATACGAACGTGGGAAGGGAGAACCTTGAGATGATCACTATCACTAGGGAGGTAGTGCTGAATAGACTAATGGGACTGAAGGTAGACAAGTCCCCTGGTCCTGATGAAATGCATCCCAGGGTATTAAAAGAGATGGCGGAAGTTATAGCAGATGCATTTGTTATAATCTACCAAAATTCTCTGGACTCTGGGGAGGTACCAGCGGATTGGAAAGCAGCTAATGTAACGCCTCTGTTTAAAAAAGGGGGCAGGCAAAAGGCAGGTAACTATAGGCCGGTTAGTTTAACATCTGTAGTGGGGAAAATGCTTGAAACTATCATTAAGGAAGAAATAGCGGGACATCTAGATAGGAATAGTGCAATCAAGCAGACGCAGCTTGGATTCATGAAAGGGAAATCATGTTTAACTAACTTACTGGAATTCTTTGAGGATATAACAAGCATGGTGGATAGAGGTGTACCGATGGATGTGGTGTATTTAGATTTCCAAAAGGCATTAGATAAGGTGCCACACAAAAGATTACTGCAGAAGATAAAGGTACGCGGAGTCAGAGGAAATGTATTAGCATGGATAGAGAATTGGCTGGCGAACAGAAAGCAGAGAGTCGGGATAAATGGGTCCTTTTCCGGTTGGAAATCAGTGGTTAGTGGTGTGCCACAGGGATCGGTACTGGGACCACAACTGTTTACAATATACATAGATGACCTGGAAGAGGGGACAGAGTGTAGTGCAACAAAATTTGCAGATGACACTAAGATTAGTGGGAAAGCGGGTTGTGTAGAGGACTCAGAGAGGCTGCAAGGAGATTTGGATAGGTTAAGCGAATGGGCTAAGGTTTGGCAGATGGAATACAATGTCGGAAAGTGTGAGGTCATCCACCTTTGGAAAAAAAACTGTAAAAGGGAATATTATTTGAATGGGGAGAAATTACAACATGCTGTGGTGCAGAGGGACCTGGGGGTCCTTGTGCATAAATCCCAAAAGATTAGTTTGCATGTGCAGCAGGTAATCAGGAAGGCAAATGGAATGTTGGCCTTCATTGCGAAAGGGATGGAGTACAAAAGCAGGGAGGTGTTGCTGCAACTGTATAAGGTATTGGTAAGGCCGCACCTGGAGTACTGCGTGCAGTTTTGGTCACCTTACTTAAGGAAGGATATACTAGCTTTGGAAGGGGTACAGAGACGATTCACTAGGCTGATTCGAGAAATGAGGGGGTTACCTTATGATGATAGATTGAGTAGACTGGGTCTTTACTCCTTGGAGTTCAGAAGGATGAGGGGTGATCTTATAGAAACATTTAAAATCATGAAAGGGATAGACAAGATAGAGGCAGAGAGGTTGTTTCCTATGGTGGGGGAGACTAGAACTAGGGGGCACAGCCTCAAAATACGGAGGAGCCAATTTAAAACCGAGTTGAGAAAGAATTTCTTCTCCCAGAGGGTTGTGAATCTGTGGAATACTCTGCCCAAGGAAGCAGTTGAGGTTGGTTCATTGAATGTTTTCAAGTCAAAGATAGATAGATTTTTAAGCAATAAGGGAATTAAGGGTTACGGGGAGAGGGCGGGTAAGTGGAGCTGAGTCCACGACCAGATCACCCATGATCTTATTGAATGGCGGAGCAGGCTCGAGGGGCTAGATGACCTACTCCTGTTCCTAATTCTTATGTTCTTATGTTCTTATGTTTAATGGCCTTGGAAGTTGCACATGGGTCATCAGGAAGATATTGAAGTGGGGAGCCATCTTATGAGTTCACAAAAAGCAATCTTAATAATGTGTAATGATCATTCATGGCAAATAGGGTGCTGAACTATATACATAAGAATTAGGAACAGGAGTAGGGCATCTAGCCACTCGAACCTGCTCCGCCATTCAACAAGATCATTCCTATGTGTCATTCATTTTAGGAGGCAACCCACAGAGTGCTGAGAAGCACCAACAGCTTGAGAACAAATAGTGTGTCAGATTTATCCTTAAAGTAATGAAGGAGTGCATGAATGAAAATTGAACTCACTCTGATGGCCCTTGTCAGATCATTAAACATTTTTCGGCACTGTGTGTCAGTCCTGATCACAGTGTCTGAGGCAAAGACCTCCACAGAAATTTAACTCCCAATCCTTTTAAATATGGATGGCAGTGGTCTAGATCCACCCCGAAGATGCAACTCCTGCCTTCTTCTTTCCACAGCCCCCACTAGAGCTTCATTAGCTTCGTGGCTGAATCGCCTGGCATGTTGGCTGGAATCGTCGTCCTCCATGATCAAAATACAAATGTAAAATGGCTGATTCAGCCCCGGTTGTACTGCGCATGCGCACGGCCGTACTCTGCATTAGCATTTGTGACTGGAGACCAGACCAGAAGTGCGGGAAGAAAAAAAAAAGAATTTGCACATACACAGAATGGCCGATTTTTTTCAGTGTCGCTACTTTCGGCTCTGGCGCACAAATTGTATGGTGCTACGTCAGAGTTAACGCTAACACTCCTCGTGAACTTTCATTTGGCGAAAGTTACGAGCTCTGGCACTAACATTAACCCAACATTAATTGCGCCTGGAAACGGGCGAAAAGCGAAATTCCAAAAATCCAGCCCTTTACAGAGGACAAAAGCAAAAAAGTTATGCTAAACATTTATAAAATACTGCTTACACACCAGTGGAAGTGTTGTGTCCAATTCAGGGCACCACACTTTAGGAAGGGTGTCATGGCCTTATCAGGATTTACTAGAATGGTATCAGGGATGAAAGACTTCAGTTACGTGGAGAGACTAGAGAAACTGAAGTTGTTCTCCTTAGAGTAGAGAAGGTTAAAGGGAGATTTGATAGAGGAAATCAAAATCATGAAGTGGTTTGATAGAGAAAATAAGGAAAAACATATTCCAGTGGCAGAAGGGTCGGTAACCAGAGGACACAGATTTAAGGTAATTGGCAAAAGAACCAGAGGCGGCATGAGGAAATTAATTTTTCCGCAGCATGTTGTTATGATCTGGAATGCACCGCCTGAAAGGGTGATAGAAGCAGATTCAATAATATCTTTCAAAAGAGAATTGGATAAATATTTAAGTGGAAAATTTAGCAAAACCATTGGGAGAGAGCGGGGAGTGGTACTAACTGCATAGAAACATAGAAACATAGAAAATAGGAGCAGTAGAAGGCCATTCAGCCCTTCGAGTTGCACTGCCATTCAATATGATTATGGCTGATTCTCTATCTCAACACCATATTCCTGCTTTTTCCCCATACCTCTTGATGCCTTTTGTTTCTAGAAATCTATCTATCTCCCTCTTAAATATATTCAGTGACTTGGCCTCCACAGCCTTCTGTGGTAGAGAATTCCACAGGTTCACCACCCTCTGAGTGAAAAAATGTCTCCTCATCTCGGTCCTAAATTTCCTACCCCGTATCCTGAGACTGTGACCCCTCGTTCTAGACTTCCCAACCAGGGGAAACATCCTCCTTGCATCCAGTCTCTCCAACCCTGTCAGAATTTTATACATTTCAATGAGATCCCCTCTCGTTCTTCTAAACTCTAGTGAATACAGGCCGAGTCTACTCAATCTCTCCTCATATGACGATCCTGCCATTCCAGGAATCAGTCTGGTGAACCTTCACTGCACTCCCTCTATGGCAAGTATATCCTTTCTTCGGTAAGGAGACCAAAACTGCACACAGTACTTCAGATGCGGTCTCACCAAGTCCCTGTATAACTGTGGTAAGACATCCTTGCTCCTGTACTCAAATCCTCTTGCAATGAAGGCTAACATACCATTTGCCTTCCGAACTGCTTGCTGCACCTGCATGCTTGCTTTAAATGACTGGTGTACAAGGACACCCAGGTCCCTCTGTGCATCAACACTTCCCAAGCCATCACCATTTAAATAATACTTTGTCCATATGTTTTACCTACTAAAGTGGATAACTTCATATTTATCCACGTTATACTGCATCTGCCATGTGTTTCCCCACTCAATCAACCTATCTAAATCGCCTTGCAGCATCTTTGCATCCTCCTCACAACTCACAATCCCCCCTAGTTTTGTTTCGTCAGCAAACTTGGAAATATTTGGCCCAGAAATTCCCGCGGGCAATTGCCTCCTCGTTGGATATGTTTTACGAATTTACCTGGTGGTCAAGGAGGCATCCTGATTTCCGATGGGGAGACCTTCTCCTCCCGCGCTGCGAAGCACGCTCCTGTGGAGAGGGTCCCAACGCAGAAGATGCAGTCATGTGTGACTGCTCAGCCAATCAGGTAAGTATTTCACAGGTTCGCATTAATAGCACTGACACTCGCGTATCTATGAGTTCTAAGTGCTATTAATGGGAACAAAAGCAATCACACAAAATAATAAAAAATAAAAAACAGACCACACATATTTAAAATTAATTGAAATCAAAGTTATTATGTCTTATAAAAATAAAATATTTTCCCAATTTTTAAAAAAGTTTATTTAATTATGGTTAAAAATAAACTTACCATAGTGGGGAGGGTTTTTAAGAATAAAATGTGTTTTTATAACTTTATTTTAAAATGTTTTTGTCCAATTTTAAACACATGCGCCCATAAAAGTAGGCTATACGCCTGTTTTTTCAGGCGCAAGATTTTTTAGGCCATTTGTTGGGCAAGATATCCGTAAATATCACAAATCTTGTCCTGAAAATGTCCTCGCTCCCGATCTGTGGATGATCTGTCAAGCCAGAGCTTGACAGATCCGCCCCATTCTCTAGCACACTTCCGTAACTTAGAGATCTTCTGCCCAGGATTAGGGTATGAAAGTTCTGTGACAGATAAAGCAGGCGTACAGCCTGCATTCTGTGCACAGAGCTGCTGGAGGAACCAGGTAATCAAGGTACATTACGGGAAGTTTACTTTTTAAAGCCTGACATCAGCACTGTAGTTGTTAAAATTTATTAGAAGGATGGTTTACGATTGTCCTTTATAGCTGCTTTGAAGGCTGTGTGTTGAATGGAAACATTTCAATAGTAAAACAGCTGGTGCTTTCGGTAATGGTTTGTAGTATACTTAACATAGACCAGGTATAATTCTCTGATCTTCCTAGTTTGCGTGGTGGTGGTGGTGGTTCAGCATCTACCAACTTAGCCATCAGGGGAAGCTCCTTATTTCTATTTTTAACCCATGAAAACATTCTGACCTTGTTTCACTTACAAACATGTTTGCAAGTTGTCCCCATTTACTGGTGCCCCTCCCCTATCCCCCCATTTACTGGTGCCTCTCCCCAAAATTAAAGCAATGGTCAGTTTAGACAATAAACCTAATTAAAAGACACTCCTGTGCTTTAATTCATTGATAATCATTCATTGTGGTAACCAAAGCATGAGTGGCTGGAGCTGGAGCCGGGGGGCCCAGGGTACAGGGTCAGTATATGGACAAATACGCAAGCTGAAAAACAGGGAGAAAGGACCTGAGGGAGGGAGGGAGGGTGTTAGTAGGAATATGTGTGTGTTAGGCCCTACCGACTTTAAAAATGAGTTCTACAAGTATTTCCTTCTTTCCTCCTACGTGTACAGCATCTATCTGCGTATGATATTCTTACCATGCAGATGTGTGACATTCTGGAGCAGAGAAACATACATCACAGGGAACAACTAAGAAGATTTGTGAACCATCACGCCTCCTCATCAGAAGGAATAACTACCCACCACAGAGAGTGTACAAGGAGAGGCTATCTTTTGAAATGATGTCAGAAGAGTTATGTGTGAGGAGGCTGCACTTCAGCAAAGAGGCAAGCGGACGACTATGTGACATGTTGAGGGACGACCTTCAAACAGGCTCCACAACCCGCACTGCTTTGTCTGTGTCCATGAATGTAACCACCGCATTGAACTTCTTTGCATCAGGGTCATTTCAAACAGGCACGGGTGACATTTCAAACATCAGCCAGTGTGCTGCGAGGTTCTGCTTGCATCAGGTAATGGATGCTATATTACGTAGGGGCGATGAGTTCATATGTTTTGACATGTCTGCTCCGCAGCAAAGGGAGCGTGCCCTTGCGTTTTATAGAATTTCTGGCTTCCCAAAAGTGATTGCAGCCATTGATGGAACCCATGTTGTATTGAAGGCACCGAGTAGTAATGCTGTGAGATTCATCAACAGGAAGGGGTATCATTTATTAAATGTAATGATCGCCTGTGATGCGAAACTCAGGATCCGAAGCGTGAATGCAGGTCACTGTGGAAGTAGTCATGACTCTTTTGTTCTCCAGAACTCCAACTTATATGACTGTCTCAAACAATTGCCTCTAGGATCCGCGTGGATATTGGGTGACAAGGGCTACCTGCTAAAAACGTGGTTGATGACACCATAGCGCACGACCAATAATGAGGCACAGGAGAGATACAACTAATCACATGTGGGGACACGTCAAGTTGTCGAGAGGATAATCGGGGTTTTAAAATCACGCTTCCAGTGCCTGGACAGATCGGGGGGACATTGCGGCACAGTCCTGCAAAAGTGTCAAGGTTTGTGGTGGATTGTTGAGCTTTGCACAACTTTGCCCTGAAAGAAGGACTAACTCTTAACCCTTTAGATGAACTCCCTGATGAAATGGAAGACCTTGAAAATGTTCCTGTGGGGAGGCGTGAAGGGGAGAAGCGAGCTGCTGCCGAAAGCAGAGCTGTCAGGGAGCAGCTAGTTGCCAACACGTTTACGAGGTGATGATACTGTCACCTCCTCCCTTCACCCCCTTCCCCCCACCACCCCCCCCCCCCCACCGCCCCAGCCCAGCAAGATACAGAAAAGATAAAACAGAATTTAAAGTGAAAAAGTAACATTTTATTGCATCAAAGTTTTTCGTCTTTGTTAGATAATTGCTACTTTACAAACATTTTCAAAAGTCTTTGATTAAAACATGTAAACAGTTTAAAGTGATTTCTTTGTTTTTTTTACTGTAATAAAGACTCACCAATAAGATGTAAACTTATTTGCTACTTTTCAAACAGTTGTAACGTTTTGTTGGTTGTTAATAAAGAAGTTGAATCAAAATTTCAAGTGACTCCAGGCCATAAATATTAAATAAGATAGTGAAATACAAAATAGTGAAATACAAACAACAACATTGTAAAATGGTGAAATACAAACACCAACAAAATAGTGAAACACTACAACCCTTTCCTCCAGGTCTGATAACTGTCTTAGTTATCGGACCATGCCTGTCATTGCACGCTCCCTCGCATTATGGACCAGTTTACTCTAACTTGAAAAAAGAAAGGAAATTTAAAATGAGGTTTTCAGCACAGGCAAGCACCTATCTCTCTTAGAGACACACAATTGTTGACTTTTTACAACTTAGAAGCAGTTCAAAGATAAATGTAAACAAGTCCTTTCATTGAACCACAGCCATAAAACTTCACAATGAGCTCAGCTTACCAGATGATTAAGTCAGTTAACAAAGCACTTTTAAATAGGTTAAAAACATTTGAAATTTCTTATAACTATAGAAACTTTAGCAGATCTCATCAAATCAGTTAATTTCTTGCGGCATTGTTCCGCTGTCCGTGGAACGGTGGAGTTGGCGCTAACAAACATCGCAACTTCATTCCATGCTGCTATTTGTTCTTTCTGCGGTGGTTTCGACTTTGAGTTCCCAATGAGCCTGCGGCGTTTTGCCTCAATCTCATTGACGAGTGTTGTCAGATCACCATCAGAAAAATTCTGAGCCCTTTTCATGACAACACCGTTAGATATATCCATTTTACTCATCTGTTTAATGATAATTATTACAAATTATTTAAAAGGTTTTTAAGTCTTTACATTGCTTTAATTATCTTTTAAAGTGTTTAAAACTATTAAAATGTTTAAAATAAATTAGACAATCTTTAAATTATTCCAAAAGATTAAAACATCATTGAAAAATCTTTACTTTCAAAGCCTTGTAGTGATCTCTACAGCTGCTGCAGCACTGAAGTAAAAAAATCGGGGCGTGGCCTATGCAAATGAGGTCCTTTTGACAGCTCCTGTGGGCGGGGGCAGTCTCCGAAGGAAGCCACAGGCTTCCCGCGTGTTGCATTCCAGGGCGGCGTGACATCATACGCTGCCCGAGAATTATCTTCACAGAATCGGAAGCTCCGGAGAGCGCAGGAGAGAAGTGTAGGTGCGCATTTCTTTTCTATTTTTTACCCGATTGCCCGCGGGAAGACCCTCAGAGGAATTTCTGGGCCCATATATATTGTGAATAGCTGGGGCCCAAGCACTGATCCTTGTGGTACCCCACTAGTCACTGCCCACCACCCCGAAAAAGACCCATTTATTTCTACTCTCTCTTTCCTGTCAGTTAACCAATTTTCAATCCATGCCAATACATTACCCCCAATCCTACATGCTTTAATTTTGCACACTAACCGCTTATAGTTCATTCAAAGAGCCAGCATAGGCATGATGGGCCAAATGGCCCCCTTTTATTCTGTATCAGTCTATGATTCTATGAAATAATATTACTAATCTGTCAATGCAAGCAGTGTAGAACACTGACCTACTGAATGATTTTGAAATGCAAGAACTTCACGATAAAATTGGCCTGGATTTTGCGGTCAGTGGTGAAAGCCACTCGCCCTTCAGTAAGCTCACAGCTGCCCACAGACTTTTTGTGGGCTTTTGCTCAGGAACTTATGCTAATTAGAGAGGCATTTTGGCATGGCTCCCTCTACAGGGGATCTAGGACCTGTGTAAACAGGAAAAGCAACAGTGTGCCTCTTCAACCAATCAGATTGAAAAATACTTACTGAGATCCAGGAGGGCTAAATTGCATAGCCCCAGAAAGTGGACACAGGAATCCCGATGTGCGATTACCCAACACCCATTCAATGTTCGTGCTGCCTGCGCATTAACATGATTTTTAAATGCAGCCAGTGATGATCGCACTGTTGATTGGCTGCATTCATCAACAGTGGGCCCAAAATCAACTCCCATTTCCTTGGATTTGGATTCAACATTTGCTTGATGAGGGCACGTTTTACTCTGCACTCTGCTGCACCATTTGAAGCAGGTGGTTGGTGGTATGTTTGACATAGTTTCTGCTTATGAACTGTGCAAATTCTTCTGAACAAAATTGCATCCCATTATCAGACACAATTTCTTTTGGGAGGCCATATGAAGGAAACAATCTTCTCAAATTGTCTAGTGTTTTATATGTTACTTTCCACATTGGAAACACCTCTACCCACTTCGAATGACTATCTATCACTATGAACAATTGGTGTCCTTCTAGCTCTAGGTTTCTTGCTCACTGATTGACACGTTATACATTGACTGACGATGTACTCTGAGGGATAGACTTTCCACTATGATCGCTATCACCCAAAAATAGGCGATATTTCCAGCCTTAGTATTTTTTTATTTTTCAGGATCGTTGGACTATCGCCCATTTTAAAGACCGCTAGTTTTAGCTTTTTATTTTGGGCGATAGCCTTAGCGATGTGAAATGGGCCTTAGCGATGTATTTAGTTGTGCAATGCTGGCGTACATAGCCACAAACGTTCTGCGCATGCGTGTTTTTTTTAGCAAAGACGTTTTCCCGCGCATGCTGAGAAGAGTCAAATGGAGGGAGAGAGAAAAGGAGAGAGAAACAAGAGCCGTCATCGGAGTTGATAGTTGGAATTTGAGTATTGTCTGCTTATTCTTAAATCTTGGAGCTGTTTATATAAAAATATGTCCAGCGATACAAGTGTCCATGAGGAGGAGCTGTCAGGGGGAAGGAGGGCAAAAGTCTTTTTGGACGAAGCGATTGAGGCCCTCATAAATGAGGTTGAAAGTCGGTGGGGAAACTTAACCTGGGGTGGGCGTGGGAAACCTCCCCCCCATACCATTACACTCCTGTCATTGCCGAGCTCACCAGCGGTACTGATTGCTCCCCCCTGGGGGGCCTCCATCGATTCAAATAAACCGCATACCTCCCCTCAGGTGCCAAATGGCACGGCCCGTAGATGGGGCCTTTCCTGGAGCTTGTACGTGAGATGTTTGGTGTGAAGCATTAGTTCCTAAACACGATCTTATAAAATATTTTCTCTGAACGTAGATATTATAACCATGCATCCATTGTGGATACAAACTGTATTAGCATATAACGTTAAAGTTATGGATGAATGGAATAGGCGGTGACTAATTGTGGATTACAATATCTGTTGTGTTTCCGTAATAGTGCCTAGTCAATTAGCTTATGCCATGCTCTTGTCACGCTTGCAGAGGGAGATATCTAAGAATCAGGCGTAGCAGAGGCGTACTGAAAGAGGCCCTGCTGAGCTGCACCCGCTCACCAATTTGGAGGAACTAGTGGGCACCCACAACCGTTCTGCCACCCGAGGTGGTGCAGATCCCATTGTTGCGCCATGTGAGTAATGTGTAAAGCAGTGGTAATTTAAAGTAATTTAATGGCATTTCATTATAATATATGAATGATGTAATGTTATGCATGCAGCTTCTGTACTCTCAGGTTAATCATATGGAATGCCTCGCGTTCACATTTATTGCAATAGTGTTGCTCCTCGTACATAGGCCAGTGCTGCGCAAGCATTCTCATGTCTATCTTTCTCTTCGAATAACCTCAATTATGTTTTGCAGCTACCCAGACTCCTGAGGCGTAAAGGGAGACCCCTGCAACAACCCCTTTGCCGCTGCAGGTGGTCATCATCACGGGTGTGGAAGAAGAAACTGAGGAGGAGGAAGATGACCAGCTTTCATCTGTGATACCTGCGGCCACGTCTTCATCTACAGATGAAGTAGTGGGGCCAAGCGGCTTGCAGCAGGTCACTCCAAGGTCTGACCCCATGGAGGCTGAGTCGGTGAGGTAGGCACGTGCTGCAATGGGCAGATCCAAATCAGGACATGGTCTCACTGTCAAGGGTGAGTGTTGACATAGGTTGAGATCTCCTCCAGGCGCTTGGTGGGTTGACCGGCAACATAGCCACACTGTCCGCGCGAATAACGGAGGACATGGAGCGGATAGTTGTGGTAATGGGGCAAATGACCGACTCTGTTGATGCCTTGCGGCATGCGATAGTTTTGGGAGACGGCACTGCACCCCAAGGTGCTGTCCCACTAAGCACCACGACAAATGCGAGACAGAAGGAAGAACTTCCTTCTGACTTGGAAGACGTTTCTTCGGAAACGTTTTCTCCTTCAGCCACCGAGATGATTATGTTGATGTCACCCCACCCCCCTCCCCCACCACCACAGCAGCAGGCCTTAAGGTGCCCTGATGTAAGACATCTTGGTCCCATTACTCGAGGAGTTATTCGAAACGGGGGCTTAATACAAGGGGGGGATCAAGGTGCAGGAGGGAAGCATGGCTGTAGGTAGGGAGGGGGGTGCTGTATATTGTTATTGTTGTTAAAAATACATTTTTGTTGAATGTTCAACATTTGGGATATTGGGACAGTGTTGTATATTGTTGTGTTACAAATACTATTGACTGTTAGGGGGTGGAGGGGGAGGTGTTATATATGTTTGTTCAAAAAGTTTTCACAATCGTCTTCAATTATTAAAAGCTTTTATTTAACTTTACAATTGTTGTTAAGTGTCTTCTAATAATGTAAGGTAAAACATCAATTCAATAGTTGGAAACAATGGCCATGGCCAGGCAAGGATGAAACATAACGCAACTGTAACTGTCACCAACGTAAGTTCATGCAAAGCGTTCATTTATGAGCTGCTGATGCAAATGTTTTGCAGCTGCGTAACTACCACAGGGTTTTACCAGCTTTGAGGGGGGGACATGGGGGTATGGGTTCATCGCCAGACTGTTTGTCCTCCCCGAGGTCCTCGTCCTCCTCGTCCTCCTCTTATGCCTCCCCTCTCTCCTGAGGTGGTCCTGCGGTCCCATCTGGCAATTGTTGTCCTCCCCTCATAGCTAGCTTATGCAACATGCAGCACACCACAATGAACTCAGCAACCTGCTCAGGGTGGTATTATAGGTTGCCTCCTGAGTGGTCTTAGCATTTGAAACGCTGCTTAAGCATTCCAATTGACTATATTGCATTTAGCAATATGGCTTTCGTTGTAGTGCTTCTCGGGCTTACGCAGGGGGGTCATGAGCCAGCTGGCAAGGCATATCCTTTATCCCCAGCATCCAACCATGACCTTGTGGTTGACTCTTAAACAGGTCAGACACTGTGCTCTTATGCAAGGTGTGCACATCATGGTGTTCCTTGGAAAATTTGCATTTACTGCCATGATTATTTGCTTGTGGTCGACAATGAGCTGCACATTCAGGGAGTGTAATCCCTTTCGGTTCCGAAACACCTCTGCATCCTGTAAAGGTGCTCGCAGGGTGATGTGCGTACAGTCTATTGCTCCCTGCACCTTGGGAAAGTTTGCTATTCGAGAGAAACCCAAAGCCCTCTCAGACTGTGCCTCCCTGGTCATAGGGAAACTTGTGTGCGGAAAGGGCTTCAGTCACCTGTCGAATGCAGCAATGTGTGGCATGCTGAGAGATACCGCAAATGTCGCCAGCTGAGGCCTGAAAGGAGACTGATGCATAGAAGGAAAGTGCCACCGTAACCTTAACCTCAACGGACATTGCGGTCCTGATGGTGCTGGTAGGCTGCAGATCTCCCTTTATTGGCTGGCATATCTCACTGATGACCTCCTTTTGGAATCGCAGCCTCCTAATGCACGTGTTATCGGACAAGTCCAAGTATGATCGCTTATGCCTGTAAATGCATTGAATGTAACATCTCCTCCACAGCAGCAGTCTGCCATCGCTTTGATTGGGCACATAATGCTCTTCAATAAACCTTCTCCCATCTCTATTCTGCAGCATGTGATTAGTGATCAATACTGGTTGAGAAATTACAGGCCCCATCACTATAAATCGCTATAAATGCCCTTAATTTGTCTTCAACAAATACAAATGTGATTAGATGATTGGCAAGCGTCAAAAAAGCCTTTAAAATCACTCACAAATTGATTCTATTCACAAGCATTTGAAGCAGCCTTTTACTACAGATCCTCCAAGTTAGAAAATGGCATCTGTAGTGCCGAGTTAAGGTCAGGTGATTGCAGCTCTTCTTTAGCGTCTTTTTCGTCCAGCGATCATTTGGGCGAATTGTGGGCGAAATGCCAAAAGTAGCGGTCGCCGATAAGCTGGGCCATAATCGGGTGCAAGTTTCCATTATAAGCACTATTATCGGCCTTGCAGGAGGATGATGTCATTTTTTTTTAAAATCGGCTGGGTGATGCAGTTCATTCACGAGTTCCGAAAGTTGGGCCGGTGATAAATAGGCTACAATCGGGCGCTAGTTTCCACTTTTCATCAAATATGGGCTCATCATCATCATAGGCAGTTCCTCGGAATCGAGGAAGACTTGTTTCCACTCTTAACATGAGCTCTGAGGTGGCTGTTGATACGCTCACAATAAAGGATGAAACTGAGTACTGTGAGTAATGAGGAAGTGTGACCTTAGCTCCTTCAATAAGACTTCAGAGTGCAGGTACCTCATGGGTGGTCTGCTTATATACAGTGCTCCCAAGGGATGCTGGGATCTCTTGGGACTCCAACAGGTAGGCCCTCTGGTGGTGGTGTGATACAGGTTACCAAGGGTTAAATATATAACATCACTCCCTCGTAAAGTTAATAGTACACTTATTTACAGAGTGAGACGATCTGGGGCTTTTCGCTCCCTTGGTGATCATCTCGGTATGTGGGTGTGGGTGAGTTGGTTGGTTCTTCACTGGGCTGCTGGGCAGCCGGCCTTGCCAGGCAGCTGGGGATGGTGAGTTCGGCTTCGTGGTCAACCATGATGTCAGTTGCCACTTGTGTGTGTGTTGGAGGGTCGAAGTTGGTGGTGTCTTCTTCGGGTTGTTCGTAGCTGTTGGTGAACCGCAATTTGATTTGGTCCAAATGTTTTCTGCACGTTAGTCCATTGGCCAATTTGACCTGAAACACCCTAGTCACCTTCTTTGGCTATGACTGTGCTAGCGAGCCATTTGGGACCATGTCCATAATTGAGTACAAACACAGGATCATTGACCTCAATATCGCCTGACAAATTTGCACGGTCATGGTACATACTTTATTGATGCCGCCTGCCCTCCACGTGATCATGGAGATCAGAGTGGACCAGAAAGAGCCTTGTTTTGAGCGCTCTTTTCATGAGCAGCTCGGCTGGGGGAACCCCGGTGAGTGATTGGGGTCTGGTGCGGTAGCTGAGCAGCACTCGGGACAACCGGGTCTGGAGGGAGCCTTCCGACACGCATTTCAAGCTTTGCTTGATGGTCTGAACTGCCCGTTCTGCCTGGCCGTTGGATGCCGGCTTGAACAGGACAGACGTGATGTGCTTGATCCCATTGCAGGTCATGAATTCCTTGAATTTAGCACTGGTGAAACATGGGCCATTGTCGCTGACTAGGACATCAGGCAGACTGTGCGTGGCAAACATGGTTCATAGGTTTTCGATGGTGGCCGTGGGCATGCTTACAGACATTATTACACATTCAATCCATTTTGAATAAGCATCCACGACAACCAAGAACATTTTGCCTAGAAATGGGCCCGCATAGTGCACATGGATCCTCGACCACGGTTTTTAGGGTCACGATCACAAACTTAGCGGTGCCTCTCTGGGTGCATTGCTCAGCTGAGAGCAAGTGTTGCACTGGCGCACGCATGACTCTAAATCTGAGTCGAGGCCGGGCCACCACACATGGGATCTGGCTATGGCTTTCTTCATTACAATGCCTGGGTGGGTGCTGTGTAGGTCACAAATGAACATTTCTCTGCCCTTCTTGGGCAAGACCACGTGATTACCCCACAACAAACAGTCCGCCTGCAAAGACATCTCATCTTTGCGCCTGTGGAATGGCTTAATCGCCTCCTGCATCTCCACTGGGACACCGGAACTACTCCCATGGAGGACACAGTTTTTTTTACCAAGGACAGTAAAGGATCCTGGCTGGTCCAGGTCCTGATCTGGCGGGCCGTAATGGGTGACTTTCATTTTCGAATGCATCCATTACCATGGGCAAGTCCACAGGCTGTGCCATTTCCACCCTGGTGGTGGGCAATGGTAGCTGACTGAGAGCATCAGCACAGTTCTCTGTGCCCGGTGTGTGGCGGATTACATAGTTTTATGCCAACAGCGTGAGCACCCATCTTCGGATGCGGGCAGAGTTAATCCCTTTGCTCTCAGAGAATAGCGATATGAACGGCTTGTGGTCAGTTTCAAGCTCGAACTTGAGGCCAAACAAGTATTGGTGCACTTTTTTCGCCCCGTAAACGCACACCAAAGCCTCTTTTTCAATCAGGCTGTAGGCCCTTTCGGCCTTGGACAAACTCCTGGATGTATAAGCGACCGGTTACAAAATCCCCGATTCATTAGCCTGTTGTAGCACACACCCGACTCCGTATGATGACACATCGCAAGCTAGCACTAATCATTTACATGGGTTATACAGGACAAGCAGTTTGTTTGAACACAACAGATTTCTGGCTTTCTCAAAGGCAGCCTCTTGTGATATCCCTCATACACAGTTGTCTTCCTTGCGCAGTATCACATGTAGGGGTTCTAGCAAGGTGCTTAACCCGGGTAGGAAATTACCGAAATAGTTGAGGAGTCCCAGGAACAACCGCAGCTCCATCACGTTCTATGATCTCGGCGCGTTTTTGATGGCTTCCGTCTTGGCATCGGTGGGTCTGATGCTGTCTGCTGCGATTCTTCTTCCCAAGAACTCAATCTCCGGCGCCAGGAAAACACACTTTTGAGCATTTCAACCTGAGTCCCACGCGATCTAACCGACTAAGAACCTCTTCCAGATTCTTCATGTGCTCAATGGTGTCTCGACCTGTAACCAATATGTCGTCCTGGAAAACCACAGTGTGAGGGACCAACTTTAGCAGACTCTCCATCTTCCGTTGGAAGATTGCCGCGGCCGACCGAATCCCGAACGGGCATCTGTTATAAATGAACAGACCTTTGTGTGTGTTGATGCAGGTGAGGCCTTTCGAAGACTCCTCCAGTTCCTGCGTCATCTGGGCCGAGGTCAGGTCCAGCTTGGTGAACGTCTTCCCTCCAGCCAGGGTCGCAAATAGGTCATCTGCCTTGGGTAGAGGGTACTGGTCCTGTAACGACAAATTGTTAATTGTTACTTTATAGTCCCCACAAACTCTGACTGTGCCGTCACCTTTAAGTATCGGGACAATCGGACTGGCCAACTCGTTGAATTCCACCGGCGCGATGATGCCTTCTCACTGCAGCCTGTCCAGCTCAATTTCCACTTTCTCACGCATCATATATGGTACCGCCCGTGCCTTGTGGTGGATGGGTCGCGTACCGGGAACCAAGTGGATCTGCACTTTCGCCCCCGAGAAGCTTCCAATGCCTGGCTCGAACAACGATGGAAATCTACTCAGAACCAGGGCACATGAGGAGTCATCGACGGACGAAAGCGCTTGGATGTCGTCCCAGTTCCAGCGGATTTTTCCCAGCCAACTTCTGCCAAACAGTGTGGGGCCATCCCCTGGCACAATCCACAGTGGGAGTTCGTGCACTGCTCCATCATAGGAGACTTTGACTTCTGCACTGCCAATTACAGGGATCAGTTCCTTGGTGTAAGTTCTTAGCTTGGTGTGAATGGGGCTGAGCTTGGGCCTGTGTGCCTTGCTGCACCACAGCCTGTCAAAGGCCTTTTTGCTCATTATGGACTGACTCGCACCCGTGTACAGTTCCATGGATACTGGAATTCCGTTCAGTTCAACTTTCAACATTATTGGTGGACATTTCATGGTGAAGGTGTGTACCCCGTACACTTCTGCCTCCTCGATCCGAGTCTCCAATTCAGCCTGATCCATAGTGGATCGATCTTCCTCTGCAACATGGTGGTTTGCAAGGTTTGCAGGGTTTGCAGGGTTTGCAGCTCACCTGCACAATCGCTGGAGGTATCCCATTGTTCTGCAGCCGTTGCACACATAGTGCTTGAAGCGGCATTGATGGGCCTGATGATCCTCCACAATGCCAACAGGGTGCTAACTGCCACGCATTAACGATTGATGGCAGACTCTGGGTCATCTGAGGTCATGCAGGAGCCGGCGTGTACATTCTGCCATGTATATTCCTGCTCGAAAATGACGTTACTTTATGCACAGTACTGGCCGAAATCTCTTTATGCTGCAAAATTTGCTTGGTGTTGTCGCTGGTGGACATAAATGCCTGGGCTATCGTTATGGCTTTGCTCAGATTAGGAGTTTCAACAGGCAATAGTTTGCGAAGGATTACCTCATGGCCAATGCCAAGCACAAAAAAATCTCTCAGCATTTGTTCTAGGAATCCATCAAATTCGCAATGTCCTGCGAGGCGCCTTAGTTTGACGATATAGCTCGGCACTTCCTGGACTCCGACCGTTGACACGTGTAGAACCGATACCTCGCCATCAAAATGCTTTCTTTAGGACTTAGGTGCTCCCGGACCAGCGTACACAATTCTTCATAGTTGTTGGTTTTACCAGAGCTAGAAGATTCTTCATGAGGCCATAGGTTGTTGCCCCACAGACAGTAAGGAGGATCGCCCTTCGTTTGGCAGCATTCCCGTCCACTTGCAGCTCGTTGGCCACAAAGTATTGGTTGAGTCCCTCCATGAAGGCCTCCCAATCATCCCCTTCTGAGAACTTCTCTAGGGTACCAACTGTTCTTTGCATTTTCACGCGGTTATTTGTTATCTCGTCGCCAATTGATACGCTCATAATAAAGGATGAAATTGAGTACTGTGAGTAATGAGGAAGTGTGACCTTAGCTCCTTTAATAAGACTTCAGAGTGCAGGTACCTCGTGGGTGGTCTGCTTATATACAGTGCTCCCAAGGGATGCTGGGATCTCTTGGGACTCCAACAGGTAGGCCCTCTGATGGTGGTGTGATTCAGGTTACCAAGGGTTAAATATATAACATCACTCCCTCGTAAAGTTAATAGTACACTTATTTACAGAGTGAGACGATCTGGGGCTCTTCGCTCCCTTGGTGATCGTCTCGGTACAAATGTGGGTGTGGGTGAGTTGGTTGGTTCTTCACTGGGCTGCTGGGCAGCTGGCCTTGCCGGGCTGCTGGGGATGGTGAGTTCAGCTTTGTGGTCAACTATGATGTCAGTTGCCACTTGTGTGTGTGTTGGAGGGTCATAGTTGGTGGTGTCTTCTTCGGGTTGTTCGTAGCTGTTGGTGAACCGCAATTTGATTTGGTCCAAATGTTTTCTGCATGTTAGTCTATTGGCCAATTTGACCTGAAAAATCCTACTCCCCTCTTTGGCTGTGACCATGCCAGCGAGCCAGAGTGCAGGTACCTCGTGGGTGGTCTACTTATATACAGTGCTTCCAAGGGATGCTGGGATCCCTTGGGACTCCAACAGGTAGGCCCTCTGGTGGTGGTGTGATACAGGTTACCATAACAGCTGTATAGTTCAATACAAGAACCACAGTCTCTGTCATAGGTGGGACAGATAGTTGTTGAGGAAGGGGTGAGTGGGACTAGTTTGCCGCACACTCTTTCCGCAGCCTGCGCTTGATTTCTGCATGCTTTCGGCGACGAAACTCGAGGTGCTCAGCACCCTCCCGAATGCACTTCCTCCACTTAGGGTGGTCTTTGGTCAGGGAAGCCCAGGTGTCAGTGGGGATATTGCACATTATCAGGGAGGCTTTGAGGGTGTCCTTGTAACACTTTCGCTGCCCATCTTTGGCTCGTTTACCGTGAAGGAGTTCCGAGTAGAGCGCTTGCTTTGGGAGTCTCGTGTCTGGCATGCGAACTCTGTGGCCTGCCCAGCGGAGCTGATCAAGTGTGGTCAGTGCTTCAATGCTGGGGTTGTTGGCCTGGTCAAGGACGCTAACGTTGGTATGTCTGTCCTCCCAGGGGATTTGTAGGATCTAGTGGAGACATCGTTGGTGGTATTTCTCCAGCGACTTGAGGTGTCTATTATACATGGTCCATGTTTCTGAGCCATACAGGAGGGCAGGTATTACTACAGCCCAGTAGACCATGAGCTTGGTGACAGTTTGAGGGCCTGGTCTTCAAACACTCTTTTCTTTAGGCGGCCGTAGGCTGGGCTGGCGCACTGGAGGCGGTGTTGGATCTCATCGTCAATGCCTGCTTTTGTTAATAGGAGGCTCCTGAGATAAGTGAAGTGGTCCACATTGTCCAGGGCCATGCCATGGATTTGGATGACTGGGGGGCAGTGCTGTGCGGCGAGGACAGGCTGGTGGAGGACCTTTGTCTTACTGATGTTTAGCGTAAGGCCCATGCTTTCGTATGCTTCAGTAAATACGTCGACTATATCCTGGAGTTCAGCCTCTGAATGTGCGCAGACACAGGCATCGTCCACGTACTGTAGCTCGACGACAGAGGTTGGGGTGGTCTTGGACCTGGCTCTGGGCTATAGCCTGAATATGGGCTATAGCCTGTATCTCAGCGATTATAAGGGTGCTAAATGGGCAATGATGTGCCGAAAGTCGAGCCCTTTTTATCTAAACACCATAAGAAACTGCTTGCAAAACTCTTGGTCAAGCACATTCCCAGGTGCTGGTCATGAAGATCTCTTAACAATTTGGACCTGAACTTATTTGGGATAACCACTCTTGCTTCCCACATGATACAATCTTTATGGATGAATATCTTCCTTGGATACCTGGTTTGGCCATCCATTTGCTGTGTAATCATACACCTTTGACATAACTGGGCCACGTTTGGTTGCCCTCCCATTCTCTTCTTGTGACTGGCAGCTAATTAATATATGAAAAATAGAACACTTCTCCCTTATCAGGTGTAACTTGTGATGGGGATGGCAACTTGGACATAGCATCAGCGTTTCTGTGATCAGCTGATTGTCTGTTCTCAATGTCATACATATATGCTGACAAAATCAAAGCCCATCTCTGCATTCGGGCTGCAGCTAATGTTGGAACTTGGGATTTTGGATGGCAGATTGCTGTCAGGGGCTTATGGTCATTAACTTTGGTAAACTTACGATGAAACAAGTATTTGTGAAACTTCTTGAACCCAAAAATCATTGCCAAAGCTTCCCTTTCGATCTGCGCATAATTCCGCTAACTGGCACTGAGATTGCGTGAAGCAAAAGCAATTGGTCTCTCCTCCCCACTATGTAGTACATGAGAGATCACAGCCCCAAATCCATATGGCGAGGCATCACACACTAGCTCGATCTCCTTAGATACGTCATAGTGAACTAATATGGTACTCTTTGAATGCTTTGTCGCATTCTTCTGACCTCTTCTAACAGACCTGTTTTTTCAAAAGCTCAATCAGTGGATGTAGCTAAATTTGGGAGGAACTTCTCGTAATAATTCAAAACACCCAAAAATGATCGAAGTTCACAGATCTACTTGGGAGTGGGTACATTTCTGATTGCATCCAGCTTTCCCTTGGTTGGATGTAAATCATCTTTGTGTCCTCTGTGCCCCAAGTACTCCACTGAGCTTTGATATAATTCACACTTGTGAGCAGTCACTCATATTCTGTGCTTCTCCAGCCGTTTGAGCACTTCATTCAACACTTAATCATGGATTTACATGTTTGGTGCTGAACTGAGTATGTCATCTAAATAACACACTGCCCCTTCAAACCCTTGCAAAATCTGGCTCATCACCAATTGGAATATAGCGGGGACGAAAGACATTCCAAATGGTGGCCTATTAAACTGATATAGGCTAGATGAGTATTTATAGTCAAGCATAACTTGGATTCTTCATCGTTGTCGGTAGGCGTTTGTTATATCTAACTTTCTGGCCACCGGTCAGCATTGTGAAGAAATCTTCTACATTTGACAATGTATTGGGTAGATTACACACTAGAACCTGGTTTACGGTTACTTTATAATCACAAGACAATCTTACCTTATCATCTGACTTAGGTACAACAACAATGGGTGTAGCCAATAACTTAGATCTACCTTTGGAGATATTGTTCTCAGTTTCTAGGCTTTTGAGTTCTTGCTCAACTTTCTACTTGAGTGCGTATGATATGGGACGTGGCTTGCAATAAACTGGTCTTGCGTCCTTCTGCACTCTGACATTCACCTTGAAGTCTTGGATCGGACTGCCTGTTTCATGAAACACTTTTGGATACCGCTTGATGACATCATCTTTCGCTGCAAATTTTGATTCCACAAGAAAAATTTAATTCAAATCCAGCTTCAGTGATCCCAACCAATTTCTACCTATCAAGGCAGGCTTGTCTCCTGCCACTACTATGAGAGGAATGCTCTGAATCTGATTCTTGTATTTCACCAGTTTGGCGATACTTCCTACAACAGGGATTTGCTCTCCTGAGTAGCCTCGCAACTCTAACTTCAATTTTTCCAGTTGAAAATCACGCAACTTACACGATAAAATGATTCTGGTACAATGCTCATGGATGCACCAGTGCCGATTTCCATGGGTATCCTGGTTCCTGCAAAGTCTACTTGGATGACGATACTTTGCGAATCGCTGTTAGATACCTTCATGCTCCTGATGACGTGCATCTCCAGTACCTCCTCATCCTATGCTTCTCTTCAAATGGTATTTATTGTCTGGTGATTTCTACTTCTAGCATTGAAAGTCGTTTTACTCTTCAGTCAGCATGCCTTCACCAGATGCCCAGTTTTCTTGCAGCAGAAACATTCTGCCTTCACATATGGACAACTTTGAGCAATGTGTTGTCCCAGGCACCGATAGCATGACATCAATGCACTGTTACCATGGCCAGTTATTGAGGTCTTGGGGCCCAACTGCCTTTTACTTTTAGCCTGCAACTAATTCAACTCGGTTGTCTAACGACTGGAAATGGCGCAAAATTCTCAGGAGTATTGGTCGGCCATATCTATCGACATAGCTGTCTGGCAAGCTAAATCAAAAGTCAAGTTAGGGATTGTCAACAATTTTCTTCTGATTCCTTCATTTTTCAACAAACAAAGTGGTCATACAATGCTCAGTCCTGAAATTTTCAGTGAATGGATTGCTTTTTTAAACCTACATTGTACGCACTGATACCCTCGTAATTTAATTGATTTGTGTTCCAAAACTATAACTTTCAGCAATTTCCAGGGGCTCAGGACTGTAGTGCTGTTCTAACTCCATCAGTGGCGTGTCCTTTGGCTTGATGGGAACAAGCACATTTTTCAGGGTTTCATACACCTCGGGGCCTGCTTCAGTCAAGAAAATAGCCCGTTTCTTTTCTAAAACCATCCGGTTATGGTTTACATCATCGGGGACTTTGATGATACCATTCACGGTGAAAAACATTTCTAGCTGCTCCACATATGCTCCGAAGGTCCCTCAGTCGCAATGGAACTTACCCAAGCGCCCTATTATTCCCATAGGCCCAGCCATCTGGACTCAGACAACGTTGACAGTTCAGTCAAGTGAGCTTGAAATTTACTTTGGATTTCTGTAAAACAGGATTATCCACCAACAAAAATATCAACTAAGAATACAAAAATCGTATCCTTGTCGCCAGTCTGTGATATCAAGCACACACACTTACAAAATGGCTCCTTACAGAATTGCATGACCACATGCTTTATTGTTATTACATCAGTAGTCATTACATCAAGTAGATCACTCGAGGGAGTAGCCCACTAGTCTACAACAGTAGTGAGCTGGGAACATCGGGGATGAAGGAGAAGGAAAGTCATCAGAAATAGAGGGACAAAGTCTAGGCTTCAGGGAATGCTTCTAGGCATGCATAAAGGTAAGAGGTAAATAGAAAATATAGTAGAGAATGGTCCAACTTACAAAATTCCTTCTACTTAAGAAAGTACACGTAGTCCAGTATCCATGAAAAAGTGTCTACTAACCTATCAGAAATAGAGGCAGAGAAACCTCTATCTAAGCAATTTCTTGCATAGTTATAGTTCTATATGTCCTGATAGGCTACCTAAAAATGAAGTTAATTTTTTTTAAAGGAACCTTAAGTTATAGTTTGCATTTGATACTATAGCTAATAAAGAAAATTAATATAATGAATAATGGTATAGATAATATCACATTAATAAAACAGGAGCATGTTACCACATTGTGGGGGGGGCGGGGGGGGATTCAACAATTATCAAGGCAACCAATCTCTAGTTTTGTGGTGGGGTTTAAGATTCATTATTAGTAATCTTGAAGAACAGAAGAATTGACTACGTTAGCAGAATTGTAAAGCACATGTGGCTAATTTGTGAAATAAATTTTAAATCATTTTGGAAAGCTATACTTTATGTATGCAGCTAGAGTATAATTCACGTGTGTCCACCTCGGGACTGTAAAGATATGAACAGTATTTGCAGAAAGGAGTGGTGAGAGCAGAAGTGCGGGAAATAGGACGGGCACAGTTGAGGACCCTGTCAACCATGGTGGAGGGGAATCCTCAGTTGAGGAAAAAGGAAGGCATATCAGAAGGTGGCATCGTTAGAACAAACGTAAGTTTGCAGATGACACTAAACTGGGTGGCGGTGTGAGCTGTGAGGGGGACGCTAGGAGGCTGCAGGGTGACTTGGACAGGTTAGGTGAGTGGGCAAATGCATGGCAGATGCAGTATAATATGGATAAATGTGAGGTTATCCACTTTGGGGGCAAAAACGCGAAGACAGAATATTATCTGAATGGCGGCAGATTAGGAAAAGGAGAGGTGCATCGAGACCTGGGTGTCATGGTATATCAGTCATTGAAAGTTGGCATACAGGTACAGCAGGCGGTGAAGAAGGCAAATGGCATGTTGGCCTTCATAGCTAGGGGATTTGAGTATAGGAGCAGGGAGGTGTTACTGCAATTGTACAGGGCCTTGGTGAGGCCTCACCTGGAATAATGTGTACAGTTTTGGTCTCCTAATCTGAAGAAGGACGTTCTTGCTATTGAGGGAGTGCAGCGAAGGTTCACCAGACTGATTCCCGGGATGGCAGGACTGACATATGAGGAGAGACTGGATCAACTAGGCCTTTATTCACTGGAGTTTAGAAGGATGAGAGGGGATCTCATAGAAACATATAAGATTGTGACGGGACGGGACAGGTTAGATGCGGGTAGAATGTTCCCGATGTTGGGGAAGTCCAGAACCAGGGGGCACAGTCTTAGGATTAGGGGTAGGCCATTTAGGACTGAGATGAGGAGAAACTTCTTCACTCAGAGAGTTGTTAACCTGTGGAATTCCCTGCCGCAGAGAGTTGTTGATGCCAGTTCATTGGATATATTCAAGAGGGAGTTAGATGTGGCCCTTGTGGCTAAGGGGATCAAGGGGTATGGAGAGAAAGCAGGAAAGGGGTACTGAGGGAATGATCAGCCATGATCTTATTGAATGGTGGTGCAGGCTCAAAGGGCCAAATGGCCTACTCCTGCACCCTTTTTCTATGTTTCCATGTTTCTATGTAATGGAGACAGTGATGGAGAAACTGGGAGAATGAATTATACTTACAGGAAGCGGGATGGGAGGAAGTGTAGTCAATGTAACTGTGGGATTTGTAGTCGATATTGCTTACAGCCTATCCCCGGAAATGGAGATAGAGAAGTCAAGGAAGGGAAGGGAAGAGTCACAGATGGACCATGTGAAGGCGAGGGAAGGGCGGAGATTCTCGAAACGTATGGTCTTTTCCCACCCTTTCTGTGTATATATAAAGAGTAAAGCACTTAAAGAGATAGGCCAAGAAAGCAACTAAGCATCAAAATTATAAGTTCCATATTGCCAACGAACACTTCCACAGGACATGCACCAATGCATCCTCTCTCTATCTCTTGGAAAGAGTATATGTATATATATTTTTTAAAGCACTGACCACATTAAACATATGTGGCAGGCTACTTTGCAATGTTAAAAGCAACCTTTTAAAATGATGATGGGGCAGGATTTTATCCTAGATATTAAATATATCATCAAATTTTTTGGAAATGTTTACCTGTTTCCAGCAGATTAAATTATATTCACATTCCCACTGATGTTAATACTGGCTGCAATTAGTTACCAATGAATGGATAGAGTATGATAATGAGGGGATTTCTTCACTTTAAAATAGTTCCGAAGCACGGCTAGGATCTTATCTTGCGATGTTTTCATATAACATGGAGGATTTTCCTGCTGTCATCTGGTCCACACAACCATTTTTGATTATCTGCCAATTTTCCCTTCTTTCCTCCATTTCTTTGCTGAAAGCACACATTGTTGCTAGGGTATGCTTCCATTGGCACTCGTAGTCCCTTGATACCTCATCCACTTGTCAATTCTTCATTTGTAATCCTTGATAATGAGGGTCAACAAAGTATTCGACCTTGGAGCGAGTCAAAGCTGAATGAAATATCCTTGCCCAATATCCACATAGATTCACTTTCCAATAAAGGTTACTGGATAGCAGGAGAATCCTGACTAATTGTTATCTCTTTAAACCCACTGCTGCCTTGGTTGAGATTAGCTAATTCAGCACAGACCGAGGATCAAACCTGGAAGCTACTGGTCTCTATGTCCGAGCATTGCACTGGTCAGTGCCTTACCCCTTAGGGCATTGGAGGCCACCTACATAGCCATTTTGTAGATCTTCTGCCCCTAACTTAATGCAGGTGATATATTTCTGTCCTAAACACTACAAGAAAACTAGCACACAACACAAAAGCAAAATACTGCGGATTCTGGAATCTGAAATAAAAACAGAAAATGCGGGAAATCTCAGCGGGTCAGGCAGCATCTGTGGAGAGAGAAACAGAGTTAATGTTTCAGCTTGATTAGCCACCAGTTCTGATGAAGTGTCATCGACCTGAAACATTAACTTTGTTTCTCTCTGCACAGATGCTGCCTGACCCGCTGATATTACCAGCATTTTCTGTTTTTATATTCTATAAGAAGACCAGCAGGTAGTCAACTGCATATTTTAATTTGCAGTTACCAGTAATACCAGAAAATAAATCTAATGTGTCTCTTATGAAATTCAAATGGATCCCTAATTAAAGCAATTACAGTATTATTCTAATGGATCAGTCTTTGATTGACTTATATACATATTTACTGCAGCATGTTGCATTGGGATTACATTCTGCCTCCTCATTTTCCCTCTGTATCGAAATGTTTTTGTCCTGTTGGTAACTCACTATAGTGTAAAAATTACATTAAAACTGTTCTACTAAATACTATAATAATGGTTTACATATATTCAGGTTATTTAGGTATTCAAAATTTTGATTAAGAAATACTCACTGTAAGTACTTATTCATTTTTTACTGCAGCTTTTTATTTCAACAACCCATTCAAATTCCTTATTAGCATTGCCACTATTTTAGATTACTGAGTGCAATACAGCTTTAAAACTTATTCTGACTCATAAGCTTCCGGTCTATATGTATAATTTAGTATGAAATCATTAATATTCATCAGCTGCAGTTGTGATTAGGGAAAACAAAGTGAGTATCCATTTTATTGAATAAGAATATTTTATTTTTTATGTTTCATTGGGTAAAAAGTACTCTAATGGCAACAATAAACTGAACGGCCGCCTCACAATATTTGATGTTTCTTAATCATACAAATTATTTTTTTAAGAACTCTACCTCACACGAAAATAAGTCATGCCCAAAGCTGCAATCTTTCACGTTTCTTTTTTGCTTAGATCTATAGTTAAGTATTATTGTCAAAATTATGTTGCTCAATTGGATGTCACTGAATTACTCTACCAGCAATATCATAAACTGAATGCCAGTCATTGAAATTTCTGTTCAATTTCTGAAATTATCCGTGCAATAGTACTTTAAGAAGAGAAGAAGAATGTGATTTTGGAAATAAAGTTTAAAATGGAGACTGAGAATTTATAACCTTTGAAGATTAGGGATTAGAGGGAGCCATTAAGTACCGGCAGTGAAGTCATTCCATTCATGACATTGCTTGCTTTCCTCTCCTTAAAATAACTATGAATGTTTACAATGTATTTCTTATTCCTCGCTTCTTAGTAAAGTAACTATACTATTTTTTTAAGGACATCTGGATTATTCTGCCTTTATTTTGTTTTCATTTTAAGAATTACAAATAAATGAAACCACTTTTTATTTTTTTTTCCACTTATCAAAGAAGAAAGCATTTAGACCAGTACATTTCACCTCCTCAGGACATCCCAAAATAATTCACAGCAAATTGTAGTCGGAGCAGGCAGGAGGGCCTTGGTTTAATGTCTAATCTGAAGGACGGGGGGGGGGGGGGGGACTTTTAATATCCAAGAATGGGTGAGTTGGGGCAATCCAACATACAAGACCTTTTAACACCAGGAAAAAGAATTAAGGGCTGGTTCGTAGGAGACAAGGGATACCCTCTTCAAACTTGGCACCTATGAGGGATCCCCCAACAATGAGGCACAGGAGTGCTACAATGAAAGCCACAGGACCACCAGGTATGTCATCAAGCAAGTAAGTTGAAGATGTGCTACAGATGCTCAGATAGGTCTGGAGGCACCCTTCAGTACTCGCCAGTGAAGGTGTCCAGAATAATACACAAGAAGAACATAAGAAATAGAAGCAGAAGTAGGCTGATCTGATCATGGACTCAGCTCCACTTCCCTGCCCGCTCCCCATGATCCTTTATTCCCTTATCGCTCAAAAATCTGTCTATCTCCGCCTTAAATATATTTAATGACCCAGCCTCCACAGCTCTCTGGGGCAGAGAATTCCATAGATTTACAACTCTCTGAGAGAAGAACTTCCTTCTCATTTCAGTTTGAAATGGCGGGCCCTTTATTTTGAGACTATGCCCCCTAGTTTTAGTTTCTCCTATGAGTGGAAATATCCTCTCTGCATTCACCTTGGAAAGCTCTCTCATTATCTTATATGTTTCGACAAGATCATCTCTCATTCTTCTGAACTCTAATGAGTATAGTCCCAACCTACTCAACCTATCTCATAAGTCAACCCCCTCATCTCTGGAATCAACCGAGTGAACCTTCTCTGAACAGCCTCCAATGCAAGTATATCTTTCCTTAAATTCGGAGACCAAAACTGCACACAGTACTCCAGGTGTGGCCTCAGCAATATCCTGTACAGTTGCAGCAGGACTTCTCTGCTTTTATATTCTGTCTCCCTTGCAATAAACATTACATCTGCCTTCCTGATTATTTGCTGTACCTGCATACTAACGTTTTGCGTTTCATGCACAAGGACCCCCAAGTCCTCTGCAGTGAAGCACTTTGCAATTTTTCTCCATTTAAGTTATAATTTGCTTTTCTATTTTTCTGCCAAAGTGGATAACCTCATATTTTCGTACATTATACTCCATCTGCTAAATTTTTGCCTACTCACTTAGCCTGTCTATATCCCTCTGCAGATTTTTGTGTCCTCCTCACAATTTGCTTTCCCACCCATCTTTGTATCATTTGGTCCCTTCATCCAAGTCATTAATATAGATTGTAAATAGTTGAGGCTCTAGCACCGATCTCTGCGGCACCCCACTAGTTACTGCTTGCAAACCGGAAAAATACCCGTTTACCCCGACTCTCTGTTTTCTGTTAGTTAGCCAATCCTCAACCCATGCTAATATATTACCCCCAGCCACCTGAACTTTTATCTTGTGCAGTTGTAGCAGGACATCTCTGTCAATAGTAGTGGTGTGCTGTATCCTGCACAACATTACAAAGCACAGAGGATTAGAGATGGAGGTCAGCCAAGGCACTCAGCAGGAACTTTCTGATGACAAGAACATTGAAGAAGAGGAGGAGATGAGGAGGTGGAGCAGGCGGAATATGAAGATGGGGCCCCTTCGCCAGACCAGCCACATACATTGCTGCCCAGAATGGCCCTCACAGCTAGAAGGTTCATTTATTTATTCTGACTGGAATAAATAACAAATTAAAACCACCACCACCACCAATGCCCCCTCCTCCCTTTGCTTAAAACAATTCTTCAATCACACTTACACCTATTGTGCATCTGCCCAATAGGTCCCGTCATGTATTGACATTCATCATGATACAAGTGAAAGGGTGAGTTGGCATTCAGGATGTAATGATGGACAAGACATGGAAGTGGTGCTAGTCAATAAATTTTATGTAGCGTTATAAAAAAAAGAAAACAACATAACATTTTGTCAGACACTCATATGCACCCTTGGTAAATTACAATTGATTTAACTTACATTTCCTTACATTATGTGATGCATCCCATGTGGCTTCAGCAGTGGTAGAGGCAGGCTGCTCAGATCCATGCCCTAACTGCGGAGATGCTTTTAGTCTATAACCTCTGCGTTTTGGAGCCACCGAGAGCCCTGCTCCACCTAGACTCGGCAATCGGGAGACAAGGTAGTATGTTGGGTACCGGCTGATGGGGGGTGGAGGGGGCAGCAGGTGAGAAGTGGGAGCACTTTGAGAAGAGTTTGTTATATATGTAAACCTGTAAATACCTTGTTTAACCACCAGAGGGCTCATCCCCTGGAGTCTCAAGGGATCCCACAATCCCTTGGGAGCACCTGTACTTAAGGAGGCCTCACAGGCTGGAGAGGCACTGTGGAGACCTGCAATAAAAGACTAAGATAACACTTTACTTTGAGCTCACAGTATCTGGTCAGACTTTTTATTCATACACTACAACTGGCGATGTGATACAGATAACGAACCCCACCACAACGATGCAGAGAACAGTGGGCAGTCTGAAGAAATATTCAGGGGGAGATGATTGGGAAGCCTTCGTGGAGCGACTCAACCAATACTTCGTGGCCAACGAGCTGGAAGGAGAAGCGAATGCTGCCAAAAGAAGGGCGATTCTCCTCAATGTTTGCGGGGCACCAACGTATGGCCTCATGAAAAATCTTCTTGCTCCAGCAAAACCCACAGAGAAATCATATGATGATTTGTGCACACTGGTCCAGGAGCATCTTAACCTGAAGGAAAGCATTCTGATGGCGAGGTATCGGTTCTACACTTGCAAGAAGTCTGAAGGCCAGGAAGTGGCGGGCTATGTCGCCGAGCTAAGACGCCTTGCAACACATTGCGAATTGGAAGGACATTTGGAACGCATGCTCAGGGATTTCTTTGTACTTGGCATTAGCCATGAAGTAATACTTCACAAACTTTTGACTGTAGAGACCCCAACCTTGAGTAAAGCCATAGCGATAGCCCAGGCGTTCATCGCCACCAGTGACAATACCAAGCAAATCTCTCAGCACGCGAGTGCTGCTACAATACTGTGAACAAAGTAATGTTGTTTTCGAATCGTAACGTACAGGGCAAGCCTCACATGCCTGCAGCTGCATGTCCGCAGATGTCACAGAGTCCACCATCAAGGGTGATGAATGCTAGGCCATTAACACCTTGTTGGTGCTGCAGGGGTAATCATCATTTCCATTCATGCCGCTTCAAAGGATACATTTGCAAGGGCTGTGGAACAATGGGACATCCATGGTGGTTTGATAATCCTGCAAACTACCATGTTGCAGAGGAGGACAGATCCATGGTGGATCACGATGAACCAGAGCCTCAGACCAAGGAGGCAGAGGTATATGGGGTGCACACATTTACCACAAAGTGTCCCCCGATAATGCTGAAGTTTGAATTAAATGGACACCCGGTGTCAATGGAGCTGGACACGGGTGCGAGTCAGTTCATTATAAGCAAAAAGACTTTCAATAAATTGTGACGAAGCAAGGCCTCAAGGCCAGTCTTAACTCCAATTCGCACAAAACTAAGAACTTACACGAAAGAACTGATTCCCGTAATCGGCAGTGCTACTCTAAAGGTCTCCTACAATGGAGCGGTGCACAAGTTACCACTCTGGGTGGTACCAGGCGATGGCCCCACGCTGCTCAGCAGGAGCTGGCTGGGGAAGAAACGCTGGAACTGGGATGACGTCCGAGCGCTCTCACTCGTCGACGACACTTCGTGTGCCCAGGTTCCTTAACAAGTTTCCTTTGTTGTTCGAACCAGGCATCGGGAAGTTTCAAGGGGCAAAAGTGCAGATCCACCTAATTCCGGGGGTGTGACCCATCCATCACAAGGCGAGAGCAGTATCGTACATGATGAGAGAGAGGGTGGAGATCGAGCTGGACCGGCTGCAATGAGAGGGCATCATTTCGTCAATCTAATTCAACGAATAGGCCAGTCCGATTGTTCTAGTCCTCAAGGGAGACAGCACCATCAGAATCTATGGTGATTCCAAAGTAACTATCAATCATTTCTGCAGGATCAATACCCACTACCAAAGGCAGATGACCTTTTTGCGAAGCTGGTGGGAGAAAAGACGTTCACGAAGCTGGACTTGACCGCAGCCTACATGACGCAGGATCTAGAGGAATCATCGAACGGCCTCACCTGCATCAACACGCACAAAGGTCTCTTCATTTACAACAGATGCCCGTTTGGGATTTGATCAGCCGCGGCAATATTCCAGAGAAACACGGAAAGCTTACTGAAGTCGGTCCTGTGCAATGTGGTCTTCCAGGATGACATCTTGGTTACAGGTCGGGACACCGTCGAGCACCTGCAGTATCTGGAGGAGGTTCTTAGTCGGCTTAATCGCATGGGGCTCAGGTTAAAACGCTCAAGTGCGTTTTCCTGGCGCCTGAAGTGGAGTTCCTGGGGAGAAGAATCGTGGCGGATGGCATCTTGCCCACCGATTCGAAGATGGAGGCAATCGAGAATGCACCGAGGCCACAGAACGTGACGGAGCTGTGGTCATTTCTAGGACTCCTGAGCTACTTTGGTAACTTCTTAACAGGTCTCAGTGCACTGTTAGAACCACTGCATGCTTTACTGTGTAAAGGTGACGAATGGGTATGCGGTAAAAGCCAAGAAAATGCCTTTGTAAAAGTCAGAAAACTGTTATACTCAAATAAATTGCTTGTGTTGTATGATCCATGTAAGCATTTGGTACTTGCATGTGATGCGTCGTCATATGGTGTTGGGTGTGTATTGCAACAAACTAATGAATCTGGGAAATTGCAACTGGTTGCTTATGCATCCAGAAGTCTGTTTAAGGCTGAGAGGGCCAACAACATGATTGAAAAAGAAGCATTAGCGTGTGTTTATGGGGTAAATAAAATGCATCAATATCTGTTTGGGCTCAAATTTGAATTGGAAACTGACCCCAAGCCACTGATATCCCTCTTTTCTGAAAGTAAGGGGATAAATACAAATGCATAGGCCCGCATCCAGAGATGGCGCTCACGTTGTCCGCATACAACTACGCCATCTGCCACAGGCCAGGCACAGAAAACTGTGCCGATGCTCTCAGTAGGCTGCCATTGCCCACCATGGGGGTAGAAATGGCACAGCCCGCAGATTTAGTTATGGTAATGGAAGCATTCGAAAGTGAGCAATACTGCCCGACAGATTAGAACCTGGACAAGCCAGGCCCCCTTACTGTCCTTAGTAAAAAACTGTGTGCTTCACTGGAGCTGGTCCAGTGTCCCATTAGAAATGCAGGAAGAAATAAAACCGTACCAGCAGTGCAAAGATGAAATGTCTATACAGGCAGACTGCCTTCTGTGGGGTAATCGGGTAGTGGTACCTAAAAAGGGCAGGGACACTTTCATTAGTGATCTCCACAGTACTCACCCAGGCATTATGATGAAAGCGATAGCCAGATCCCACATGGAGTGGCCCGGTATCGATGCGGACTTAGAGTCCTGCGTGCACAAATGTAACACATGTTCACAGTTAAGCAATGCACCCAGGGAGGCGCCACTAAGTTTATGGTCTTGGCCCTCCAAACCTGGTCTAGGGTCCATGTCGACTATGCAGGCCCATTCTTGGGCCTACATTGTGGTTGTAGATGCATACTCCAAATAGATTGAATGTGAGATAATGTCAGCAAGCACGTCCGCTGTCACCACTGAAAGCCTGTGGGCCATGTTTGCCATGCACGGCCTGCCTGATGTCCTTGTGAGTGACAATGGGCCGTGCTTCACTAATGCCGAGTTCAGAGAGTTCATGACCCGCAATGGGATCAAACATGTCACATCTGCCTTGTTCAAACCAGCATCCAGTAGTCAGGCAGAGAGAGCAGTGCAAACAATCAAGCAGAGCTTGAAGAGGGTAACTGAAGGCTCACTGCAGACTCACCTATCCCGAGTCCTGCTTATTTACCGCACAAGACCCCACTGGGATTCCACCCGCTGAACTGCTCATGAAAAGGGTACTTAAGACAAGACCCTCGTTAGTCCACCCTGATCCACATGAACAGGTAGAGAGCAGGCAGCTTCAACAAAGTACATATCATGATAGCGCAAATGTGTCACGCGAAATGAGATTAATGATCCTGTATTTGTTTTGAACTATGGACAAGGTCCCAGGTAGCTTCCCAGCACTGTCGTGGCCAAAGAGGAGAGTAGGGTGTTTCAGGCCAAATTTTCAAATGGACTCATCTACAGGAAACACTTGGACCAAACCAAACTCAGATTCACGGACTATCCAGAGCAACCCATATTAGACCCTACTTTTTTTGACCCCCAACACACACACCAGCGGCAACTGACACGGCGGTTGACCACGAAGCAGAACCCATCACCCGCAGCAGTCCAGCAGGACTTACCACATCAGGCAGCCCAGAAAGGCCAGCTGTACAGCAGCCCAGTGAGGGCCCAACAATTGACTCACCAAACCAGCATTTGCACCGAGACGATCAACCAGGGAAAGAAAGGCCCCAGATCGACTCACCTTGTAAATAGTTATACTATTGACTTTGGGGGGAGTGTTGTTATATATGTAAACCTGTAAGTACCTTGTTTAACCACCAGAGGGCTCATCCTCTGGAGTTCCAAGGGATCCCACAATCCCTTGGGAGCACCTGTACTTAAGGAGGCCTCACAGGCTGGAGAGGCATTGTGGAGTCCTGCAATAAAAGACTAAGGTCACACTTTACTTTGAGCTCACAGTATCTGGTCAGACTCTTTATTCATACGCTACAGAGTTCCCACTTCCATGCCTCCTTTCAACACTATCCCTCTCCTGGGCCAGTGCCACATCACCCCTCCCATTCTGCTGCAGACCAGCTTGGTAAAAATCAGTGACCGCCATGGATGTCAGGAAGGCCACGGTTAACGTATTTGTCATCCTGTTTGAGGTAGCGGACATGTTGGCATCAAAAGTCTGCACAACTGTGGTCATGGTCTGCATGGATGCATTCAGAGCCATGCTTGAAGCTCCACGGAGGCGGCCACTCTCTCTATGGCAGACAATCTCGTCACCAATCCACTACTGTTTGAGTTGGACTCGTCCATCCTCTTCGCTATTATGGAGTGTGTGCATGACTTGTCTTTCAGTACCTTGTAAAATTGTCTATGTACTTCTATCATTCTTCTGCTCAATGACAGCTCCATCAGTTCAGCATCGGTGTCTAGCTGAGTGGAGCTCAGAGAGGATTGCGCCCGCCGACGCAGACTCTACACAGCTGTCCCTGCCACCAGTGTCTGCTCCTGCTCACTTGTGAATTGTGAATCACCAAGTGAGAGACCAACTCTGTAACTGGACCCACTGAAGTGCGAGTATTTGCACTGGTGCATGGCTGTATGTCCTGTGACGGTGCACCCTCAGAAGGAATGAGGTCCTCTGAGGAATTGTCCTCATATCTCCAGCAACTCTTGCTCTACGTGTGAAGGCCCTGGAAGACAAAAGGGATATGAATTAGTTGAAGTAAAGAAAACATTTTGACAACCAACATACTTAGTCTTCTCATAGTTCAGTCATTGATGAAATAAAGTCAGCATATGTGTCGAGATATGTTGCCACTCTCTCCATCTCTGATTGAGAGGGATGCTACTTACCTCCAGGACAGCCTCCTCTGCATCTGTTAGCTGGACTATTTGTAGCGGCACACCTCCAGTCCTCTCCTCTACTTTACGTTTTGCACTCTCTTGTCCTACAAGGAGCAGAAAAACAGACTTGTGAGTGACTGATGGTCATGGAGTCACTCAATATATGTAGTGCATTCGGCGAGGGTGAATATCAGACAGTTTTGTCACCCTGCATAATGATTGAGGTGGCAGTGGTAGATGGATGCATGGGGAGGTGAGGAAGTACATAGAAAGTGAATGATGGGTGGTGCTGAAACTTAAGTGGATGTGAGGAGTGATGTGATGGAGTCCGCTTGGGTGGTGGGGAGGGGCGGTGTTGCATCATAGGATGCAGGTGAATCAGCAAATGTACTCACTTTTCCTTACCTGGTTAGGTCATTAAAGAGCTTCCTTCACTGCATCCAATGCAGGGCACAATGCTCCTGCTGCTCACCTCCTCGGCCACCTCCAACCACGCCTTCTTGGTGACAGCAGCAGGTTTCTTCCTCCCATTGCAGGGGTAAAGTATGTCCTCCTGCTCCTGACAGCACCCAGCAGTAATTCAAGGGAAGCATCATTGAATCTGGGTCCTGCCCTTGCTTTTTGTGAACCCATCCTAGACATCTCCTGACTCATTCAAATTCCAGTTTGCCATTGGCCCTTTAAATAGTGGACTCAAATAGCATCATGGCCGCTGCGCAGCTTGGAGACGCAAAACCCGGAAGGATAAATTTAATGATTCAAGCGAGTCAACTTCGGAAAATCCAACATGCTGACTTTACTAATACAAAAGCAAAATACTGCGGATGCTGGAATCTGAAATAAAAACAGAGAATGCTGGAAATACTCAGCAGGTCAGGCAGAAGTTCTGACGAAGGGTCATCGACCTGAAACGTTAACTGTTTCTCTCTCCACAGATGCTGCCTGAGCTGTTGAGTATTTCCAGCAATTTCTGTTTTTACAGTGACTTTACTTTTGGGTTTCATGCATGCAATTCTCTCCACCTCCCCACCGCTCTGAACCCATCTTTATATTAATATCGGGGCCAGCATCTCTGACACTCACTTGCTACTGCACTGCAATGCCAGGCTGGATTATGTGTACAAGTCTCTGGAATGGGCCTTGAACTGTCCACAATGAATTTGGATAACTGTTGAGGGGAGTATTGAAGGCTGCCTCCAGAGCGGTCCAGGCATCGGTCTGCCTGTAGCAGATGGCATATCTGTGTCAGCACTTCCTTTTAGAGGTGCAGCCTTCTCACACACTGCTCCTCAGAGAGCTGGAGGTCTGAGCGTTGGTGCCCCTAAACCCGTGGGGGGTAAGCCCGCATCCCCAGACATCTTTGGCCTCTCCTCATCCGTGAGCCGACATTGCCAAAACCCCTTCTTCTAGCTTGACATCGTCTGGCAATAGTTGACGAACTAATAATGCCCCCATTAAATTCTCTCACTGACGTTGTAAGGACACTTTAATGGCAGATAAAAGTACCGTTTACAAGTTGGAGCTTCACGCAGTGCGATGTGCGTAAGCGTTGCAGTCAATGTGACCTGCGATGTAGGATCCTCATCCCTCCATTTATATACGCTGCCAACACCAGAGAATGCCTGGTTTTTCAGACGTTTCCTGGGGCGGGCGTTAAATGAGGCGTTAGTGCAGAATTTTGCATCCGGGCGGTAGCAGAACGTTGCTCAATGATTGACGTCATGATTTCAGTGAAACTAGAAGGCGGGGCGGTAAGTTTTTATGCCACCGCAAACCATGAGCCGAATTTGCCGGCCGGGCGGTAAAAGCTGGATGCTTGACGTTACGCCTAGTAATACCATTTACTGCCTCTCTGGGGCACAAACCAAGATGCAACCGAGCTGAAAATTAAGTCCATTACCTTTGACTCAAAGGCAAGAGTGCTACCGCTGATCCAAGGCTGACTTTTAAGCAAGAGATATTGCAGAAGCAAAATGGACTAGAATTCTTTCCCATTCAGGTACTTGGTATTAGCTGCAGTTACCTGTACTTTGACCCAACAATAAATCTTTGATCAGCCTCAGAATGGTAACTTCAGCTGCCTGTACTCATCTCCAGCAATATACTTTGGAGTCAATATTAGAAGGGCATTCCCTATAGCAGCAGTGTGAATTTTCCATTTCTTGTAGCACCTCGAACATGTTTACCAAATTAGAGGCAGTTCTGTGTTGTGGATCCATCTTACGAAGAATTCGGTTGAGAATGCCCAAATTTGTTTCATGAAGGACCCTTAAAACCACCAGAGAGGAGAGTCCAAGTTTCAGGAGCAACCACTGCACACTCAGCCTCCTAAAATTACTTCATTTTTGACTTGTAGTTCTTGTAAAGACTAACCCTTACACATACACAAAATTATGTTTGAGGCAAGATTTGTTCAGCAATTGAGAATTCTCAAATGCATCATGTACTCCTAACTTTTGTGAAATATACGCAATGCAAACCTATGTGGCCTAAATAATAGACCAATAAGTTCCATGGCTAGATGAATAATAAAAAAACAAGAAGCACTAATGGAAGAAGTGCGCAATGTAGTTTCGATCCCTTTAACCCATGCAGAAACTTGGAAAACCCCTAAAAAGTGTTCACATTCTGTCCCCAGTTTTCATCCGAAGTCTTCTGAAAATGTTTTCTTCAAGGTGGGGTGCCAATACCTAGTAATTACTTATTTGAAAAAAATAAAATCTTTACTGGATATGCTAGGTCCTGACCTAGCACTGAGGTAATCTGAATGATCTTGTGGGGCAGAGCAGGGCTAGGGTGGAAATTCCCTACATTGGCATCCTGAGACCTTAAAGGGCCCCACCATATGGTCAGAACAGATGTACCTCCCCAACAGGGGTGGAAGTGGGTCTACCTGGTGGAACCTGGCTGGTATCGAAGCCTGAACCTTTAAAAACATATTTTGTACAACAGCCACCTTGCGAAGTGGCCACAGGGAACAACTACATGCTCTTTCTGGGGGCGAGTGGAGGCTAAACACTCTCCCTGGTCAAGTCACCTCTGCTGAACTTTTCAGTATGTGCCCCTAATGGCACAGACACCCACTACTGTCAGCCAATTCCGGTTATCTCCCCTGAGCCCATGATCTTTTGCACAGGTATGTGATGGAGATCCCAGGCAGACACATCTCAGAACTTACATCCTTGCAGATTTTCGGGGTAAGTATTTTGTACATCACTTTAGCATGCTAATACAACTTTTCTTGATCCAAAATAGGAGTAACACCTGAAGCTTTATTCAACTACAATGCCAGCTCACATTCTGATTTCATATAGATAGTTACAAAGGTTTAAGCCATTTCGCAATGGTCAAAGAGTTCTAATTTTACAGTACTACGAAGGCAGCTGTTAATAACTATATGTGGTCATTAGCATTTCAATCCTAGCCTGACAGCTATTTTGACCATTATTGAAACTATGGCTGTGGCTATTTTAGCCACAGTTATTTAAAATTTCAAAACTGTAATAAGTTAAAACAAAATAGTTTTAAAATTGTCATCAGCAAAATGAAGAATAGAACTATTTGTACCACGAATGTAGTAAACTGTCTATTGCCTTTTACTACCAATTATAGTTCCATGGAAACACTCAGTAAATCATTAAGACATGTCTGTCTTTGGCTTTTGCTGTTGTCTGTTATTTCATTGACAATTTAATTTTATAATTATCCTAAATTTCCAATTGAATTGCATCTATTTTCGATGCAGTTAATGCACAGGATGTCAGATAGGTAAAAATATTATTGACTATGCAATATTAATTCTACAAATATATCAAAGGTTACAGTTATCTCAGAGCTACTGTGGTGAAATTGGATAACCCCCGAAAACGGGCATGGGGGTTGTGGTATACAATTAACCCGTGCCCTTTCATTGCATTTCAGGCAGCATGTTAGTGCTACCTGTTGTTTTACATGCGTTCAGCCAGCGTTACACGTGCTGTTCATTGGCTGCACACATCAGCAGGGGGCCTGTATCTCAGGTGGCTCATGCTACTTAAAGGCTGCCTGCACTTCTTAAAGGGGAGCGCATTGTGGCTGCGAGAACTGGTGGGAGTCCTTTGTAAACTGAATCTGTGCTGTAAAAGATTGAGGAATGGCTAAACATGTGCGATAGCGTGCACCAAGGTTTTTTGATAAGCATGTGGAGAGAAGGAGTAACATTCTGTATCCACGGGTGGGGGGTTGGGGATGGGCAGGAGGCCCTCCAGACATATGCTCAGTAAGCAGTGGGAAGAAGTAGAGGAGGTCAATGCCAGGAGTACAGTTCCTAGAATGTGGATGCAGTGCAGGAAGAAGTTTAACAACTATACGCTAGTTGTCAATGTGAGTGAGTTCAATCTTTAAATGGCATATCCTACCAACTGCACTATTAGTATCATCCACTGCTCAATTCACTACACCCCCATCATCCATCTACCGAAACTCTCTCTCAAACTGTGCTCAACCCTTCAACTCATATACTTTACCTCACTCTCAATTCACAGCTCGTACACATGGCCAGCTATTCAACCATGACAGCCACATCTCCCAAATATAATGCAGGACACTCACTGACACACTTCCCTCTTTCTTGCAAGAGAAAGGGCACAAAACAAGAGGCAGAGGAAAGAACTGGAGGAGGACAAGCACGTCTGCCTGGTTTAACCGCCATGGAGGAGAAAGCGCCCATGGGAAGAGGCATCGCTGAGGCTGTGACCACTGGCGGCGCTGAAGATATTGTCGATGAGGGTATCTGTGTACCTAATCCCCCTCCTCTGTTCCCATTTCCTCCTCATCCCACAATCTCTTCTGACTCACAAGCTGCAGATGGTGTGAGCATGTACATTGTACTTTCTCCTCTCTCCTCACCAAAACCCAACCTGTGTCCCTTTTTCATTTCAGATACCCAAGAACTGGAGCGTTCCCAGTCAGAGGAGGAAGAGGAAGCAGACAGTGATGATGAAGAGACACTGTCACTCAAAGTCACCAGCTCAGACACAGACGCTGCATGTATTTTAGTGACCTAGGATAGAGGAGGGATCTACATATGGTGAGACGCTGGACACAAGTGTGCAGGAGCCAGGGCGGGGAGAAGGATAGCACAGGTGCCAGCTCGGCGCATCTGAAGCCGCAAACTAGTTCTGCTGCAGAGGAGACAGATGCGGACTTCAATGGGCCAGCTTGGAGCCCATCATTTCCAACATGGGTCGGGTGGTCACCTGCATCAGCACACCTGTGGAATCCATCATGATGCAGCATCTAACATCAGGGAAGGGCCAGCATCAAGCTTCCTTTGGAGTGCTTCTTCTTCTTAGGCAGTTCCCCGGAGTCGAGGATGACTAGCTTCCACACTAAAATGAGTTCTTAGGTGACTGATGAGACCAATGTGGGATCTACAGTCTCTGTCACAGGTGGGGCAGATGGTGGTTGGAGGGACAGGTGGATGAGGTGCTTGATATGAAATACGCTCCTTCCGCTGTTTGTATTTGGCTGTAGTGTGCTCCTGACGAAGAGATTCGAAGTATTCGGTGCCTTCTCGGATGCTCCTCCTCCACTTTGAGCAGTCTTGGGCCAGGGGTTCCCAAGAGTCGGTGGGGATGTTGCATTTCTTCCAAGAAGGCTTTGAGGGTGTCCTTGAAGCATTTTCTCTGCCCTCCTGGGACTCGTCTGCCGTGACATAGTTCGAAGTAGAGCACTTGTGTCATGGGTCTAGCATCGGGCATGCGGAAAATGTGGCCCGCCCGTCAGAGTAGGTCAAGCGTGGTCAATGCCTCGATGCTGGGGATGCTGGCCTGAAAGAGAACGCTGACGTTGGTGCGCCTATCCTGCCAATGAATTTGGTGGTATTTCTCCAGTGCTTTGAGGTGCCTACTGTACATTGTCCATGTCTCTGAAGCAGATAGGAGGGCGGGCATCACGACTGCTCTCTAGACCATGAGCTTGGTGCCGAGTTTGAGATCCTGGTCTTCGAACACTCTTTTCCTCAGGAAGCCGAAGGCTGCACTGGCACAATGAAGGCGGTGTTGCTCATCAATGACTGCCCTTGCTGATAGTAGGCTCCCAAGGTATGGGAAGTGGTCCACAATGTCCAAGGTCTCATCATGGATCTTGATAACCAGGGAACAGTACTGTGTGGTGGGGGCTGTTTGACAGAGGACCTTTGACTTACTGATGTTTAATGTGAGGCCCAGACTCTCGTACGCTTCAGGGAAGATGTCAACGATGGTTTGGAGTTCGGACTCCAAGTGTACACAAACGCAAGCATCATCTGCATATTGTAATTCAACAACAGAGGTTGGAGCAACCTTGGACCTGGATTAGAGGTATCGGAGGTTGAATAATTTTCCGTGTGTCTTGTAGATTAACTTCACTCCACAGGGGAGCTTGTTAAGGGTGAGATGAATATTGCAGTGAGGAAGATTAAGAAGAACATTGGTGCGACGACACAGCCTTGCTTGACCCTGGTCTGCACTTGTATTGGGTCTGTGGTGGATCAATTGATAAGAATCACGGCTTGCATGTCATCGTGGAGCAGGCGGAGGATGGCGACAAATTTTTAAGGACAGCCGAATTTGAGAAGGACACTCCATAATCCCTCGTGGTTTACAGAGTCAAAAGCCTTTGTGAGGTCAAAGAAGGCCATGTACAGAGGTTGGCACTGCTTGCTACATTTTTCTTGGATTTGTCACACGATGACAATCATATCCGTTGTGCCCCTTAGTGGGCGGAATCTGCATTGCAACACTGGGAGGTGCTTTTCAACCACTGGGAGGACACGATTGAGGAGGATTCTTGCGATGATTTTCCCTGCGGCAGACAGCAGGGAAACTCCTCTGTAATTACCGCAGTCGGATTTGTCCGCTTTCTTGAAGATGGCCACAATTACGGTGTCCCTGATATCCCCTGGCATGCTCTCCTCCTTCCAGATAAGAGAGATGAAGTCATGGATTCGCGCCAAGAGTATTTCTCCGCCATGTTTCGGTACTTCAGCGGGGATTCCATCTGCTCCTGAGGCCTTGTTGTCAGATGGCCTTTTCTACCTCATGCCGGGCTGGGATTGTGCCAAGGTGGTAATGGGTAGCATGTGTGGGATGGAGTCAAGGACACTCTTGTCGAAGACAGAGTCTTGGTTGAGGGGATCTTCAAAGTGCTCTTTCCAACAGACACTGACCACCTCTCTATCCTTTATGTGCACTTCTCGGTTCTTGGGTCTCAATGGAATAGGACCTTAAGTGCTTGGGCCGTAGGTGGTATTGACTGCGCTAAAAATCCATGCACGTCGTGGTTGTCGGCTAGATGCTGCTTCTCCTGTGCTTCTTCCAACCACCGTTTGTTCTTTAGGTCACGAGTTTTTTGTTGGACCTCGGCCTTCTTTCTTTCTCTCAAGTTATGGAGTTGTATCCGGTTTAGAAATGTCTTGCATTTGTGATTTATTAGCTCCTGGATCTCCTGGTCATTCTCATCGAACCGGTCTTGATGTTTTCTGGTAGAGTAACCAAGAGCGCCATCAGCGAGGTTGGGACCCAGGAAAGATACAGTACGGGCCATCAGCGAGGTCGTGACCCAGAAAAGACTCAGCACGGGCCATTAGCAAGATCGTGACCCAGGGGAGGTACAGTGCGAGCCTCCAGCAAGGTCGGGACCCATGGAAGGCACATCACGGACCAGCAGGGAGGTCGGGACATGAGGCCAGCAGCATGGTTGGGACCCAGGGAAGGCTCAGCACAGTCTGGCAGCGAGGTTGGGAGGTTGAGGCCAACACGGTCACGACACGAAGCCAGAATACATGTAGTCACTTGTAAAGAACCAACGACCAAAACATGAGTGGCTGGAGAGAGAGTGGAAAGTGCAGGAGAGCAGTGCACTGGAACTGGAGCCAGGGGGCTCGGGGCACTGGGTCAGTATTTTATGGACAAATTCGCAAGCTGCTCCAACATTAATGCACTCACCTACACTGCGATCTCTGAAAAGCAGGGAGAGAGGACCTGAGGGAGGGAGGGAGGGGGTTAGTAGGAGTACGTGTGTGTGTGTACTAGGTCCATGCAGCAGAGCCTGGTCTTCAATAGTCAAGGGTCCCCTTGCCATTGAACCAAGACCTTGCTCTGTCAAGTTTGTGTGGTAGCTGGTGTGCAACAGCCACCCCACGTTAAAAAAATTCATGCACAGGCATCTTCCACCCTTTAAAATGAAGTTTGGGATCTGGAACATCAGGACCCTCATGGATAACCCCAACAGCAACAGACCGGAACGTTGTACTGCTATCATTGACCGGGAACTCATACGATTTGACAAAGCTGCCCTAAGTGAGACTCAGTGGGCAGAAGGTCAGCTCAAGGAAGGTGATTACACTTTCTTCTGGAAAGGCAAATCAGAAGAAGAATGCCTTCTCCATGGGGTTGGCTTTGCCATTAAAAATGAGCCTGTTTTGGCATCTTTGAGATTCCCCCTATGGCAGAAACGAACGCCTCATGACCCTTCGGCTCACCCTAACCCGGAACCAGTGCGCTACGGTCATCAGCGTGTACGCCCCAACCCTGGAAACTATGGACGATGGCAAAGAGGAATCTGAGGTCTGCTGCAGAGGAGTCAGATGCGGACTTCAATGGGCCAGCTTGGAGCCCATCCTTTCCAACATGGGACGGGTAGTCACCTCCATCAGCGCACCTGTGGAATCCATCATAATGCAGCATCTAATGACCAATGTCAAGCTTCCATTGCAGCACAAACAGCTGCTATCAAAGCTCTGAGTGCTGCAGCGGAAGCTCAGAATGCTGCCTTGCAAGCTCAGACTGCAGCCATCGTGGCATTGGCTCTTTCTGTTCAAAGAAGCTTCCAGGGCATCACAACAGTCCATCAATCAGATCTCCAACAGATCAGCAGGATTGGTGAGGTACCGCCATGGGATAATGGCGGTGACACCACCTGCTCTCCTCTCTCAGGATGACAGCATCCCTTCTCTCACCTCAACCACTCCGCCAGAGCCCTTGCTGTTGCCTGTCAGCCAGCCAGACCAAACTGCTGCCGCCTATGCCAAGAAGGTGCAGTCTGAAGCCGGACCTTCTAGCACAGAGCTGCTTGAGGTTGTCCTCCAAGGCCATCCACAGTCTCCCCTACTGAAGGTCAGCAGCCTTCAACCAGCCATGCTGCAGCCACTGGGGAAGCACCTAGTAGGAGCACTAGGGTAGGCAAAGGCACACGGACAATAGGCACCAAGGGAATGCACAAGGGTGATTAGTATAATTTTAGATGCATTATTTAAACAGTTAATTTTCAATGTTGGTTTTGAATTTTCATTTTCTGTTTTTTTTTATTTTTGTGTTGTCAGAAAGATGATAATGTAATGGTCAGTGATAAAGGAAAGGTAAAGAGTGTGGGACTATTGGTGAATGGGGAGGTGTGGTTGAGGTTACTGGTATCGCTCATGAATAATCTGATCATGTAGAGTCCTGGAAGAAAGGGACTGTTTACGTTGTACCCTCCTTTCCTCTTCTTCCACTTCCTCTTGCACTTTCTCCTCCTCCTCTTCCTTGTGCTCCTGTTCTTCAACTTCTCACCTGATATGTGATGAAAAGGGACATTCCCTCATAATGGCTAGGTTGTGCAGCATGCAGTATACTACAACTGGTGGGCTCCTCTAGAGTGGTCCAGTCAGCGAAAACGTTGCTTGAGGACGCTGATGGTGTGTTCTATAATGTTCCTCGTGGCAGCATGGCTCTCATTGTAGGTCTGCTGTGCACATGTGTGTGGGTTCTTGACTCGAGTCATGAGCTATGTTAATAGGGGAAAACCTTTGTCACCCAGTAGCCAACTCTGTTGAGTATCCTTCTCCCCCTCCTCCTCCTCACTCTTCTGGCAGCTTGTACTGCTCTCCAAGACCTCTCAATCCCCAGAGGAAGCCCGACCAGGCCACCCATGTCTGGAAGGAACTTCTTTCAGCACAATATTTTATATGACAAAAAAATGCAGTGCAAGACCAGCCAGACCACTCACTGTAGACTATTCAAACTTTGGCCAAGTATAGGTAACCTCCAAAAACTTACATAATTGCACCAGCAGCCAGAAGAAATAATCTAGCAACTAAACTGTAAGTAGTTTGTGATCCTTTTAAATAGCACTGGCGAGGGGGGTGGTCTTTCATTCCATTTAATGCCATGTTCAGTTGTGCGAGGTTCAGAGTGGCTGGAGTGCGGAGTTGGAAAATGGCCGCAGTGGGTTCAAATCAGCTTTGCACACTCACTCGCATCATAATCGCGCTGCTCTGCATACTGCTGCTGTTGTTAGGCGTACCCGTGCAAACCTCTTTACTAAGATGTCGTCCTGCTCACTTCCCGTTGGAGGTGCACCTTGGACCCCGTTTCCGTGTCTTATTTGGCCGTGAAGCACCTAAAAATCGGGCACTACACAGTCCGATTTAGCCCCCATTGTGTTCAAACAAAAATATGGCTTTATGTTAGTGATAAGTGAATGCAATAGTTTCTTGTTGTAAACATAAAAAGTGATTGTGACATATATGACACACCAACAGTAATACTACTACCCAGAAGGAAACTTCACAGTAATATATGTGTATTATGTCTACCCAATCCCGAGATATTTTTTATTTAAAGCATACCTATTTTCTTCTATTATCAATTCTGCCAAACTTGTTTAAGCAAAACAAAACAGGGAACTCTCCTCATTTTGTTATGTTATTTTGCCTACAATCCTTCAATTATTTGGAGATCATTCACATTCAGATATATCAGCGACACATGTTTCTCTCCAGAACCTTCACTAACAAGATTAATAGGAAATCTGATTGCTGAAGTAACATTGCAAGTAGATAAACCAGTCATCCAAAGCCCATGTCATGTAATTCACCTTTATACAGTCAAGCCTAATTCCAGCAAGTTCAGATCCCTAAACCCTCTGGAGGCTGATGTCAGTACTTGCTAGTACTTGTTAGATGACAATGGCAAAACCATACAGGCTGACCTTAGAACTATCTCTATTGGATATGACCAATGTGGTTATCATCATGGCAGCATTAATCCATGGATTTGACGATATATTACCTTCAAAGTGGAGTTCCTTCTGCAAGAATAAAATATTTCTGCTGATGGCTTTCAAATTTTTTCAACATATCAAGGATTTGTAAAGCATGTCTCAAATAAAAATGTAACCAAAGTAAGGAAATATGTGAATAACTGGACTAGCATGAAAAAGTGGAACACAACCAACTCAATTGCAAAACAAGTTTAGTTATGAAATTAGAGCTTTCTTCTAAATGCAAGGTATCACCCTATTGATGGCCTAATAATTACCACTGACAATTCACAGCATCAGCCTGGACTCACTAGTGCTAAGATATTACATTTCTCTATCCCATCTATCTTTACCGATTATGGTCCCAATGTGGTCAGCATGCTGTGAGATTGGTGGACATTTAATTATGAACACATCATAAATGTGCCTGACAAGGCAGAAGTAGAGCTCACAACCTTGAGGTAAGCACAGTTTTTTTTCCCGACAGATTCTGATGGGTTCGCACTGTTCATTTAAAAACAGTATTCTGTCTTTGGCAAAAATAGGCTAAAGTATTTAAAAAAATTAAAAAGATAAATCACACAATATTGCATTTAACTTACCTTATTATCATCTTAAGGTACACCCTTAAACACATTGTGGACTTTTGTTATATTAAAGCAAAATCAGTTTCCATATTTATCTGTATTTTACAGACCTACAAAATATTTTATAAAATTCACAAATAATCTGTATCATTAAGAGTATACTTGAAGGGGAGCTCAGTAGCACTTTTATTGTCTTAGATTCTAACCCATAATGCAAATCAGAAAAGGGTGGTATTTCTTTGAGGTTAAGTTATGAGTTCTTATCACGAGAGCAGCTCCACTTTAAATTAACAGCATTGCAGGGCGTTTTCCAATTTAGCTTTCTTATTTGTTTCTGTGCTTAACTGTGGCTAACCTGTATCTCTATCATTATTTCCAGCACTGTAATAGTTACTGAATATATATAGTGAGCAACGTTAATAACTATTGGTCAAAAAACAGTAGTAAATACAATGCCGTATAGATGGGTTCAGACTCAGAAAACAAAGGATGAATTATTAAGAAAATATTGCTAAACACAAAAGCTTGAAGACATTAATCTTCAGAAAGGAAAAAAATATCATTCGGTATGCAAAGACTATGGCTGTGTCACAGTGCTCAGTGAATGTCCTCCATAATGCTGAAGTACATGTTTCCATACCTCCCCAACAGACTTGAAATAGAAGAGACAAAGCATATAATAATTAAAGCCTGGCACAATGAAAGAGCTCTGAAGAGAAAGCTGAAAAGTAGCTATCATGTTGGCAGATAAATTCTACACACAATTATTCATTCCTAGCCCCTTGACATGTAGATTAATGAGTTTGATAACCCGGGCTTCCAAGAAGTAGATTCAATTCTGTTTCAATGCCTTTTCCCCCTTCTCCAACTACAAAACACCTCAGTGTTTCAGAAAGCAAAGAAATCAATACATTTACACTGGTCATCAACATTTTTGCAATTGAGGAGCTATGTCAAGTATATTATATCTGCTGTGCAAAAGGACTGCTTGCTAGCTTTGTCATAAATACACAAGGGATCATGTGATTGCTGGAGGGAGGGGTTTTGCTTCAATAGTCTGTGATTGTGCACATGGTTCAAAGTACTGTGCAGGGAGAAATAGCAGCTTTGGTAGCAGTAATCACTAGGTAGTCATAGAAATGTTGTCTACATTAAATTTTTTGTTGTGCCCCTCAGGCAAGTGACTTTTATGTTGTTTCCTTGGTTAATGCTGCAGTGATCAAAGTCTATTTCAAGGAAAATTGTAGTATCAGGCTATAAGCTGCTATATGCACTACTTCACGAAGATTCTATTTCATTAATAATATTTAGACTAGCAGCACTAAATGACATGCATTCTAAGACAAAATTACACTATAATGCTTATAAATTATTTTAATTATTAAAACAGAAAGATTCAAATTTCCAAGAATAATCTTGTGGTAATTTATGATAATTGTGAATAATTTTCCACATTGTACAGCATGGCTAGCCTTGGATGACTAATCAAGAAACCAAAACTCAGTACAAAGCAAGCGCAAACCTAACTGGTGTGTCAAAATCAATTTACCTTGTATTATTTTCTAACAACTTTATAAAAACTTAATAATTTAGCCTGAAGAGGAAAACGCTGTCTGCAAATACTTCAGTCAGAATTTAGGAGGTGAAGATGAGAATCTCATGCCAGTAGAATTATTGCTTTTCATTTTAATGTGAATGGTTCCATTTTATAACCAGCATTGCAAGCCCGTAAAACCTTTAAGGGAACTAGAATGCTGGTACAGTAGATTATCTTTGAAATGGAGCCTTTGTACGCCTTATAAAAAGTGTATTATAGCGAGGACATATTATAGAAAGAGCATTCTTTATGGTTTCTCTGCAAGTGAAAAAACAATTTGTTACATCAAATGCATGTGATACTATATATCAAAGAGTAATATAGTTAAGGGATCAAAAACAGCTAACAAAATATATTTGGATTACTTAACATCAACAGTTCGACAACATAGACAGTTGTATCCTTAAAATATCTGTAAATAAGTCAGCAAGTGAATCCATTTTTAAATTAAAGTAAAAATGGCTGAAATAGGGGATAAATATTTAGGAATTAGTCTAAACCCGATTCTGTAATGTTGCTAGTTTGACTCAGGGAAAAAAAATTAAAGCACTGAAGAAAGTTTGTGCTGCAAAAATGATGACTTCTAATGCGGGGAGAACTGCAGATAATAACATGAAGCTATGTGTTACAGAGACACAAGACAATGGCAGAGCTCCTCCTCCAGTGAATTGGATTCATTTATTTAAAAAGAGCTTTTTCTGCAAAGAATCTTTCAGGATTGGAATATTAATATTCCTATAATGTATTTTTAGACAGAAAATCTGCATGTTTCAATGGTAAAATGGCATTTACTTGTGCAAATGCTAACCTCCACCTAATCCAGGTTAACGTGGTCACAGTATTCATTTAACTCCTGTTAAGTTATTCAGGTAGTAATGTCAACTATTCCTTGAAGATGCGTGCAGAGTGGTACTCCGATGCGTTCTTTATGGGAGTGCGACACAGCTATCTATTTCTGCAGAAATAAAATTTGACTTTCTTACTAAAACAAATGGAAAAATGATGATTCATGTACTTCCAGCTCTCCATTTCAAGGCATCCAGATGCATTCCCACTCAGCTGAAATTCAGAGTGCTGGCTGCTTGTATTTTTGGGAAGATAATTATGCAAAAGACTGGAGAAATACCTTAATATTGCTATTGATCCGTAAGAGAATAGCTAAGCATGTTTAAGGGAAGAGTGATTTATACACAAAAGTGTGGAATTCCTTTCTTCAAAATGTGAACGCAGTGTTGCACAAATTCCAACCCTCTCTTTATTTAACCCTGAGACAGAGGTCTCATCCTGCAGATGTGATTGAAATATATTAGGATTGTCCCTTTCCTGGATTACCCATTCCTGGATTATCCTTTGCCTGGATTACCCTTTGGGATTCTGCTGCTCCTTTTCTTAATTATATTGGCCCAGAAATTGCGGTCGGAGGCTTCCCGCTGGTGGATGCCTCCGACCGCAAATATTTCTACGAGGTTCTCCCGGAGGTTCGGAGACTTGTATTCCTAGGTCTCTATGCGAAGGCCTTCATAGAGGCACACATATTCCAGGTGTGTATGGGTTTCGTATGCATCAATGGGATCACGTGGGCTGGCCCAACCTATCAGAGTAGGGGGATCCCCATTCATACTTTTGGTAATTCTGTATATATGGAACCGTCATAAGTATGAATGGGAATACCCCAAAAAACACAGAAACACAAACAATAACTAAAAAAAAAAAATCACATATTTCAACTTAATAAAAATGGAATGTAATTAATTATTTAAAACAAAACTGTATTTTTTTCGAAAATTAAATGTACATATTTTAAAGGGTCTAAAAATAAACTTACATTATTTAACAAGATTTTGAGTGTTTAAATTATTTTTTTTAATGTATTTTTCTGCACTTTAAGGGCTCAATTTTGGCCAGGAGTTGCTCCGTTTTTTTTTGAGTAACTCTGTTTTTCTGGCGTAACTTAAAAATCCCCATTTTCCCCAATCAATTTGCACCAGCGTAACTGAGTTAGTTACGATTTTTTTAGGTTTGTTTTTTTTCTCAGAAGGGGGCGTTACCAGCCACCTACGCCAGTTCTGCCCATTTAGGCAACTTTGGCGAGCTAATAGTTACTCCATTTATACTTAGGTCAGCGTATGTGGCCACTTCAGAAAACCCTTGCGGAGAGTTAAAGAAATTGGCGCAGGTAGGTGCATCGGAGGCCATTCACCCTGGGATAGGGGTGGGAAGCGGAGAGGACCTGCACCTAAACCACCAAGCCTTACAAACCACAAAACCTTGCAAACAAAACCTCGAATGATAGGCTACGTAAAAATAGAAACTCGACACTGCAAAAAACATTTGCTCAACCTGATGGTAGTAAGTGCAACCAGTTCCATAAAGGAAAAAGCTATTCCATTCCTCAGCCTTTATCTTAATGCACAAATAAATTCACCAAGATACTCTGTCACAAAACTGTAGGGTCAACTCAGCAGTCTCACACTCTGAGCCATGCTCAAAGGGTTTCCTTTGAGTACAGCCTGGAGGCCACTCGGCCAGGGCTAGGGACGGGCAGGAGAACTGATAGAAATCATCGGCAGGCAGAGAACTTTATCTGAAGGAGCCCATCACCACGCGCTGAAAGTGAGAGAGAAATACTATTGTTGCAGACTCGCAGCGCTACCGCTCATGCGCGGACATCACCAGCGGACTCCACTGCACATGTGCAGATGCCCCAGCACAGTTTTCGGCGCAGAACCCTGGCTCCACCCCCAACTCGACTGGCCACGCTGCGTGGCTGCAGTGAAGAGGCCGGACAGCGGCCAAAGTGGCCACAAAATTTTTGCTGCACCTCGGAATGCAGATAAGCTGTGCAACTCCAGTAAGTGCGCCGTAAAATGGGCTCAGCCAAAATTGAGGCCTAAAAGTCTTACACTGCTAAAAGCAGGCATTATCCATCATAAGAATTTGAAGGACATTTGCTGGGCAAGAGTTGGGCAAATCCAGCAAATAGTCCAACTCACCGCCCATAGAGGCCCTTTAGTTTTGGAGGCGTGCAATCTGTCAAGAGAATTTTTGACAGATTGCAAGTGCCGGGTTTAAGCGCATGCACTTCGCATACCTAAACCCAGAACTTTCGGGGACCCCACGGGCATGTGCACACCTCGTATGTGCCCATGGGGAACGCGATTTACATAGAAACATAGAAAATAGGTGCAGGAGTAGGCCATTCGGCTCTTCGAGCCTGCACCATCATTCAATATGATCATGGCTGATCATGCATTTCAGTACCCCCTTCCTGCTTTCTCGCCATACCCCTTGATCCCTTTAGCCGTGAGGGCCACATCTAACTCCCTTTTGAATATCTAATGAACTGGCCCCAACAACTTTCTGTGGTAGAGAATTCCACATGCCCACAACTCTCTGAGTGAAGAAGTTTCTCCTCATCTCGGTCCTAAATGGCTTACCCCTTATCCTTAGACTGTGACCCCTGGTTCTAGACTTCCCCAACATCGGGAACATTCTTCCTGCATCTAACCTGTCCAATCCCGTCAGAATTTTATATGTTTCTATGAGATCCCCTCTCATTCTTCTAAATTCCATTCAACACAAGCCTAGTTGATCCAGTCTTTCTTCATATGTCAGTCCTGTCATCCCGGGAATCAGTCTGGTGAACCTTCGCCGTACTCCCTCAATAGCAAGAATGTCCTTCCTCAGATTAGGAGACCAAAACTGTACACAATAGTCAAGGTGTGGTCTTACCAAGGCCCTGTACAACTGCTGTAAGACCTCCCTGCTCCTATACTCGAATCACCTCGGTAGGAAGGCCAACATGCCATTTGCCTTCTTCACCACCTGCTGTACCTGCATGCCAACTTTCAATGACTGATGAACCATACACCCAGGTCTCGTTGCACCTCCCCCTTTACTAATTCAGATAATAATCAGCCCTCCTGTTTTTACCACCAATGTGGATAACCTCACATTTATCCACATTATACCGCATCTGCCATGTATTTGCCCATTATTTGTCTTTTGCAAATATTATTTGAAATACAGGTACAACATTCCAAAAACTGGAATTGTCCAAAAGCCGGACATTTTTGAGGCGACTAAGATGGTGACATCGGGCAGCGAGGGATAAGGAAACCAGTAAAAAATGTAGCGCCAGGGGGCCGTGGGTAGCGGAAATCAGCAGGCGGCGAGGAGTGGAGGATCATTGGGAATCAGCAGGCGGCGAGGAGTGGAGGATCATTGGGAATCAGCAGGCGGCGAGGAGTGGAGGATCATTGGGAATCAGCAGGCGGCGAGGAGTGGAGGATCGTCGGGAATCAGCGGGAGGCGAGGAGTGGAGGATCGTCGGGAATCAGCAGGCGGCGAGGAGTGGAGGATCGTCGGGAATCAGCGGGAGGCGAGGAGTGGAGGATCGTCGGGAATCAGCAGGCGGCGAGGAGTGGAGGATCGTCGGGAATCAGCGGGAGGCGAGGAGTGGAGGATCATCGGGAATCAGCGGGAGGCGAGGAGTGGAGGATCATTGGGAATCAGCGGGAGGCGAGAAGTGGAGGATCGTCGGGAATCAGCGGGAGGCGAGGAGTGGAGGATCATTGGGAATCAGCGGGCGGCGAGGAGTGGAGGATCGTCGGGAATCAGCGGGAGGCGAGGAGTGGAGGATCATTGGGAATCAGCGGGCGGCGAGGAGTGGAGGATCATTGGGAATCAGCGGGCGGCGAGGAGTGGAGGATCGTCGGGAATCAGCGGGCGGCGAGAAGTGGAGGATCATTGGGAATCAGCAGGCGGCGAGGAGTGGAGGATCGTCGGGAATCAGCAGGAGGCGAGAGGCGACAGGAATCAGCGAGCGGCAAGAATCGGAGGAACGCAGGCGGCGAGGTCCGAAATTCGAACTCTGGCACGGATTTGGTCCCGGATTTAAGACGTTGTACCTGTATTGCAATATGTTTGTTACATGGCAGAGTGGTGGCTGAGTTTTCAGATTAGGCTAGGCCTTGCAAGAACGGAGTCTGCCTGAAATCTAACCACTGAAGCAACACTGCCCCTTCAACTGAAACATTCTGCAACTGAAGTAAATGATTATCTAGCATTTACTAGAATGGCTTTTAATATTTACTACAGTCAACATCACACCATAGCACACTGTTGATTACAATATTAGTGTTCAGCAGTAAGGCTGCCGCAGCTAAATAAATATTCAACATATGAGCACAATATTGTTTAAATCAAAACATTTTAGATGAATATATGCAACACATTTCTACTGATTTACTTCTTACAGGATCTATCAATCACATCATTTGGCAACTTACACACTAAAATTTCTTGTTTCAGGCTTTTTACATGGACATTAACAATCAAATATGATTCCTGTGTTGCACTGAAATGTCAGATGTAGAATGCAACTGTTCAGTGTTGAATAATGTAGATTTCAATATTCAATTAATATTCTGTGATTTTGTAAGAAGTAAGGGGACAAAGTGACATGTCCAGCGGCAATTGACGGTCTTGATTCATGGCACTCCAGTCCCCAGTGTCATGCCACCCAGACTGACAGCACCAGTGAGTGGTGAGGCTTCTCCAGGGCTTCGAATTGCATCTCCTACGTCTGTCTCCCAACAATAGCAGCGGCCTGTCCGCGCTGCTAATAAAACGTCTTGGGACCACCGGTGGTCGGTGTAGGGGCAAGGGCAACAATCGATGGGGGGGGGGGGAGGGTTAAAAGTAGGAGGGGTAAAGGTGGCTGCAGCTAAAGAATGTTAGGTGCAAGGTTGTTCATTTGTTGTTAATGTTGTTTTGCTGTTATTTAAGTAAAGTTTACATTTCAAAAGTTTTAACATTCAAAAATGTTATTGAAGTTACTAAATTAAATTTACAATGTTTTAATAATGTACACCTACACAAAAGTTTAATACATTTCAATTTCTTTTTTCACCTAAACCAAACTTGTGCAGTGTCTCATTTGCAGAATAACAGGGAGGAATAGACAACATGGTGGGATAGAGTGGGCAATCAATGATGAAACATGCCGTTCAGCCTTCATGCAAAGCGTTTAATTATCAGCTGCTGACATAAGGCTTTTACAGTGGGGAAAGCTCCATGAGGCCTACTCCCCCCCCCTCTCTCCTGAGGTGATTCTGCAGTCCCCAGTGACAAATCCTGTTCCCTTATGATGGCTAAGTTGTGTAGCATGCAGCATACCACAATGAACTCAGAGACCTGCTGAGGGGAGTATTGCAGGGAGACTCCAGAGTGATCCAGGCATCGGAAGCACTGCTTCAGCACTCCAATTGTCTTCTCGATGATGTTGCATGTGGCTACATGGCTGTAATTGTAGCAATGCTTGGCTTCTGTCTGAGGGTTCCGGAGGGGCACCATGAGCCAGGTGGCGAGCCCATCGCCTTTGTCCTGCAGCATCCAGCTCTGGCCTTCTGGCTGATGCTCAAACAGCTGTGAGACACTGCTCTCACACAAGATGAAAGCATCATGGATGCTTCCTGGAAAATGTGCATTTACTGCCATGATGCGTTGAGTGTAGTCGCACACTATTTATACGTTTAGCGAATGGAATCCCTTTCGGTTTCAGTAAATCTCTGGATCCTCAAAAAGTGCTCGCAGGGTGATGTGCGTACAGTCAATGGCACAGAGGTTGGGGTGGTCTTGGACCTGGCTCTGGGCTATAGCCTGAATATGGGCTATAGCCATATCTCAGCGATTATAAGGGTGCTAAATGGGCAATGATGTGCCGAAAGTCGAGCCCTTTTTATCTAAACCTGGCCACCATAAGAAACTGCTTGCAAAACTCTTGGTCAAGCACATTCCCAGGTGCTGGTCATGAAGATCTCTTAACAATTTGGACCTGAACTTATTTGGGATAACCACTCTTGCTTCCTACATGATACAATCTTTATGGATGAATATCTTCCTCGGATACCTGGTTTGGCCATCCATTTGCTGTGTAATCATACACCTTTGACATAACTGGGCCACGTTTGGTTGCCCTCCCATTCTCTTCTTGTGACTGGCAGTTCATCAATGTATGAAAAATAGAACACTTCTTCTTTATTGGATGTAACTTGTGATGGGGATGGCAACCTGGACATAGCATCAGCATTACCATCTGACTTATGAACAACAATGGGTGTAGCCCAATTACTTAGATCTACCTTAGAGATAATGTTCTCAGTTTCTAGTCTTTTGAATTCTTGCTCAACTTTCTCCTTGAGTGCATATAGTACGGGACGTAGCCTGCAGTAAACTGGTGTAGCGTCCTGCTTCACTCTGACACTCACCTTGACGTCTTGGATCAGACTGCCTGTATCACGGAACACCTTTGGATACTGCTTAATGACAGTTCAACAAAAGAAAATCTCATTCCAATCCAGCTTCAGTGATCCCAACCAATTTCTACGTATCAAGGCAGGCTTGTCTCCTGCCACTACTAAGAGAGGCAAGCCTTGAAATTGATCCTTGTATTTTACCGGTACAGTGATGCATCCTATCACTGGGATTAACTCTCCTGGAGTAGCCTTGCAGCCCTATCTTCGATTTCTCCATCGGAAAATCACACAACTTGTCGAGATATGGCGACTCCAGTACTAGGCTCAGGGAGGCACCATGCTTCACAAATTGCTCTTAGATACCCGCGTGCTCCTGATGACATGTATCTCCAGAACCTCCTCATCTTGTTGCTTCTCTTCAATGCTATGTAGTCTCTGGTGATTTCTACTTACAAGTTGGTTTACTCCTCAGTCGGCATGCCTTTGCAAGATGCCTTCATATATGGACAGCTTTGAGCAATGTGTTGTCCTAGGCACCAATAACATGACTTTAATGTATTGTTACCTTAGCCAGTTGCTGAGGCCTTGGGGCCCAACTGCCTTGTACTTCTAACCTGCAGGCGATTCACCTCAGTTGTCTGACAATTGGAAATGGTGCTAAATTCTCAGGATTATTAGTCGGCCATATCCATCAACATAGCTGTCTAACAAGCTAAATCAAAAGTCAAGTTAGGAATTGTCTTCTGATTGCTTCATTTTTTATCCCACAAACAAAGCGGTCACGCAGTGCTGGGTCCTGAAAGTTTCCGAAATGTCAGTGAATGGATAGCTTTTTTAATGCTACAATGTACTCACTGACACCCTCAACAATGAATTGATCTTCTATTACAAAATGATAACTTCAGCAATTTCCAGGGGCTCAGGACTGTAGTGCTGTTCTAACTTGGTTCGAATCTCAGTCAGTGGTGTGTCCTTTGGCCTGACGGGAACAAGCAAGTTTTTCAGGGTATCATACACCTCGGGGCCTGCTTCAGTCAGGAATAAAAAGATTAGTGGAGACAAACATAAGTCCCTTGCAGTCGGATTCAGGTGAATTTATAATGGGGAACAAAGAAATGGCAGACTAATTGAACAAGTACTTTGGTTCTGTCTTCACAAAGGAAGACACAAATAACCTTCCGGATGTATACTAGGGGACTGAAGGTTTAGTGAGAAGGAAGAACTGAAGGATATCCTTATTAGGCGGGAAATTGTGTTAGGGAAATTGACGGGATTGAAGGCCGATAAATCCCCAGGGCCTGATAGTCTGCATCCCAGAGTACTTAAGGAAGTGGCCCTAGAATAGTGGATGCATTGGTGATCATTTTCCAACCGTCTATCGAATCTGGATCAGTTCCTGTGGACTGGAGGGTTGCTAATGTAACACCATTTTTTTAAAAAGGAGGGAGAGAGAAAACGGGTAATTATAGACCGGTTAGCCTGACATCAGTAGTGGGGAAAATGTTGGAATCAATCATTAAGGATGAAATAGCAGCGCATTTGGAAAGCAGTGATAAGATTGGTCCAAATCAGCATGGATTTATGAAGGGGAAATCATGCTTGACAAATCTTCTGGAATTTTTTGAGGAAGTAACTAGAAGAGTGGGCAGGGGAGAACCAGTGGATGTGGTGTATTTGGACTTTCAAAAGGCTTTTGACAAGGTCCCACACAAGAGATTGGTGTGCAAAATCAAAGCACATGGTATTGGGGGTAATATACTGATGTGGATAGAGAACTGGTTGGCAGGCAGGAAGCAGAGAGTCGGGATAAACGGGTCCTTTTCAGAATGGCAGGCAGTGACTAGTGGAGTGCCGCAGAGTTCAGTGCTGGGACCCCAGCTCTTTACAATATATATTAATGAGTTAGATGATGGAATTGAGTGTAATATCTCCAAGATTGCAGATGACACTAAACTGGGTGGCGGTGTGAGCTGTGAGGAGGACGCTAAGAGACTGCAGGGTGATTTGGACAGGTTAGACGAATGGGCAAATACATGGCAGATGCAGTATAATGTTAATAAATGTGAGGTTATCCACTTTGGGGGCAAAAACACGAAGGCAATATATTATCTGAATGGCGGCAGATTAGGAAAGGGGGAGGTGTAGCGAGACCTGGGTGTATGGTTCATCAGTCATTGAAGGTTGGCATGCAGGTACAGCAGGCAGTGAAGAAGGCAAATGGTATGTTGGCCTTCATAGCAAGTGGATTTGAGTATAGGAGCAGAGAAGTCTTACTGCAGTTGTACAGGGCCTTGGTGAGGCCCCACCTGGAATATTGTGTTCAGTTTTGGTCTCCTAATCTGGGGAAGGACGTTCTTGCTATTGAGGGAGTGCATTGAAGGTTCACCAGACTGATTCCAGGGATGGCTGGACTGACATATGAGGAGAGACTGGATCAACTGGGCCTTTATCCACTGGAGTTTAGAAGGATGAGAGGGGATCTCATAGAAATATATAAGATTCTGACTGGACTGGACAGGTTAGATGCCGGAAGAATGTTCCCAATGTTGGGGAAGTCCAGAACGAGGGGACACAGCCTTAGGATAAGGGGTAAGCCATTTAGGACTGAGATGAGGAGAAACTTCTTTACTCAGAGAGTTGTTAACTTGCGGAATTCCCTGCCGCAGAGAATTATTGATGCCAGTTCATTGGATATATTCAAGAGGGAGTTAGATATGGCCCTTGCGGCTAAAGGGATCAAGGGTATGGAGAGAAAGTAGGAATGGGGTACTGAAGGAATGATCAGCCATGATCTTATTGAATGGTGGTGCAGGCTCGAAGGGCCGGATGGCCTACTCCTGCAACTATTTTCTATGTTTCTATGTTTCTATGTAACACACATTCTACAAGATGGCTCCATGTGACTTTATTGTTAACATCAGTTATTGCATTACCACAGTAGTCCACTCGGTGGAGCAGTAGTCCACTCGGTGGAGCAGTGGTGTTATATTACAGATAGCATGCCAGAAATCCCAAGGAAACTAAATCAGGGACAGGGACTCAATAAGATTAATGTAAGTAAAATAACAGTAATGAAGAAAATAATGGCACTGAAGAGTGACAGACCCCCAGGAACAGATGGTATCCATCCCAGGATTTTAAAGGAAGTATGTGAGCACATTGCAGATGCCCTAACTATAATATTCCAAAGTTCACTCAATTCATGAACCTTTAGATTGGAAAATTGTGCATGTCACTCCGCTATTTAAAAATGGAGAGAGAGGGAAACCAGGGAATTATAGATCAGTTAGCCTAACCTCTGCTGTCAGGAAATTGCTAGAGTCTATAATTAAGGATAGGGTGATTGAACCCCTCGAAAATCTTCAGTTGATCAGAGAGAGTCAGCATGGATTTGTGAAAGGTAGGTCATGTCTGACAAACCTGATTGAATTCTTTGAAGAGGTTACTAAAGTAGTGGACAGGGCAATGTCTGTGGATGTTATTTATGTCTATGGACTTCCAGAAGGCATTTGATAAGGTCACACATAAGAGACTGGTAACTAAGCTAGAAGCCCACAGAATTGAGAGCAAATTATTGACCTGGTTAGGAAACTGGCTGAGCGGCAGGAGACAGGCAGTAGGGATAATGGGTAGGTACTCAAATTGGCAAGATGTGACTAATCTGAGGAAGGACGCTCTTGCTATTGAGGGAGTGCAATGAAGGTTCACCAGACTGATTCCAGGGATGGCTGGACTGTCATATGAGGAGAGACTGGAGCAACTGGGCCTTTATTCACTGGAGTTTAGAAGGATGAGAGGGGATCTTAGAAACCTATAAGATTCTGATGGGACTGGACAGGTTAGATGCAGGAAGAATGTTCCCGATGTTGGGGAAGCCAAGAACCAGGGGACATAGTCTTCGGATAAAGGGTAGGCCATTTAGAACTGAGATGAGAAGAAACTTCTTTACTCAGACAGTTGTTAACCTGTGGAATTCCCTGCCGCAGAGAATTGTTGATGCCAGTTGATTGGATGTATTCAAGAGGGAGTTAGATATGGCCCTTACGGCTAAGGGGATCAAGGGGTATGGAGAGAAAGCAGGAAAGGGGTACTGAGGTGAATGATCAGCCATGATCTTATTGAATGGTGGTGCAGGCTCGAAGGGCCGAATGGCCTACTCCTGCACCTATTTTCTATGTTTCTATGTAGTGATATCCTGCAGGGATCTGTGTTGGGGCCTCAACTATTCACAGTATTTATTAATGACTTAGATAATAGCATAAAAAGTCATATATCCAAATTTGCCGATGACACAAAGATAGGCGGCATTGTAGGCAGTGCAGGTAGAAGCATAAAATTACATAGGGATATTGACAGATTGAGTAAATGGGCAAAACTGTGGCAAATGGATTTCAATGTGAGGTCATGCACTTTGGACCTAAAAAGGATAGAACAGGGTACTTTTTAAATGGTGAAAAGCTAAAAACTGTGGATGTCCAAAGAGACTTCGGGGTCCAGGTACATAGATCATTAAAATGGCATGAACATGTACAGAAAATAATCAAAAAGGCTAATGGGATGCTGGCTTTATATCTACAGGATTAGAGTACAAGGGGGTAGAAGTTATGCTGAAGCTATATAAAACTCTGGTTAGACTACACCTGGAGTACTGTGAGCAGTTCTGTGCACCACATCTTAGGAAGGATATATTGGCCTTGGAGGGAGTGCAGCGTGGGTTTACCAGAATTATACACGGACTTCAAAGATTAAGTTACAGGAGAGATTACACAGATTAGGGTTGTATTCCCCAGAATTTAAAAGGTTAAGGGTGTGAGAAATATGCCAGGTTAAGGCTATCTCTATTCATTTTAATAATCAGGGTCAACTGTAAAACCAATTTGGTGGATATATTATGTTTAGTCAGAGCTTAAGGCGGAATATAACACATTAGTTCAATAGCAAAAACATACAACCATAACAGGTAGTTGATACCAATTTTGATTGGACAAACAGCTGGCGCACGTAAGCAGTTCTCTGGTTTAATAACTCTTTCTCTCATCTAGAGCTTCCTTCGATAAAGCATGGGATCACTCGAAAAGTGTTCAACCAGCTCAACTTTGATTTTGCTCTTCCCTCACACCGTCTGTGACTACAAGCTTCCAGGAGATCACTTTTAACCTATTTTTAGGGGTGGGCCTGAACCTGGATATTGACAAGACCTTTTGACCTATAGAGGTTCCCCTCAAACCTTAATATCCAATAAGCCTTCTAGTTCTTTGTCTCGATCCTTGTTTCAAGAACCTGCCTTAAACATGTCTTCCAATTTTGGCCATATGTCACTCTGTTTACACTAATCCAGGATCTCTTCCTGTGGAAATCTCTTATCTCTCTCTCCCTGATCCTCTCTTCGATCCCAGTGGCCAAACCAGAAAACTGCTCGTTATCTCTTTTACGGTGTAGCAACATGTTTATGTTAACTTACAATTTCCATTGATTCCAAGCCTTTTCTATGCAAATTGTCTTCAAGCTACCTAAACAAACTGAAGCTTTAACTTGAAACCATGGTTAATGGTTGTCATAGTGCAAATACTGTAACATCTCAGCAGGGTACCAAGACATTAGCATTTCTGAGCATCTTCAATAGACAATTTGTCTCCAGTTCAAAACAACGATTTAAACACAGCATTCTTATCTGTTTTATATCTTCATAATAGTTTTATACATTTTTAGGCATCCCTGATTTCTAACAAGGGGCGATCTGATCAAAGTTTTCAAGACATTGAGGGGAACAAATAGGGTAGATAGAGAGAAACTATTTCCGCTGGTTCTACAACTAGGGGGCACAGACTAAAAATTAGAGCCAGACCTTTCTTTCAGGAGTGAATTTGGGAAACACTTCTACACACAAAGGGTGGTAGAAGTTTGGAACACTCTTCTGCAAACGGCAATTGATGCTTCTCGGCCTTTTGGCTAAGATCATGCGTAACTGACCTGACAGGGGAGTAACCATGACCCCAACGTGGTTCTCCCTGGATCAGGAAGGTGATTCTCCTATGCTTTTTGGAAATAGGAGGTGGGTGGGGTGGCTTGACGCATCCAATTCCATGGCACGAACCTGGTATTGCAGTACTTCCAGGAACGGTGCAGTGGCTCTAGGCCTTTTGGCTAAGAGCATTGGCGCAGAGTGATCCTTGATGTGTGCAAGGTGACCTCTGGCGTTTGTAATCTGACAAGATGATCTGACAAAGAATTGGAAAGATTGGCAACGAATAAAAATTTAAAAAAATTGTTCATTTTAAATCAGAGATTAATAGCTTTCTGTTAACCAAAGGCATTAAGGGATATGGGCCAAAGGTGGGTATATGGAGTTAGGTCACGCATCAGCCATCATTTTATTGAATGGTGGAGCAGGCTTGAGGAGCTGAATGGCCTGCTCCTACTCCTACGTTCCTAATGACTCTATTACGATTTGAATGGTTCTATTAGCCTCTTTATAACTATTCTCTGCTTCTATTAGCCTATTTTATAACTGTTCTCTGCTGCTTATCATACATATCAGTGATATGTCAAAATCTACGGCAGCAATGGGGATTTTTGGTCTCCAATCAACCATCCCATGCATTGTTCTGATTCAACAATGCTGGTATTCTTGATTGCTCATGTACAAATAAATCATGGCAGCTTCCTGGGTAGCATGCATTCACATGTACAATCACACCGACAGCACACCAAGGTACAGAGCGAGCTGGTGCAGGAGGGCGACGGCTGTGAAGAGTGACGTCATCAAGACCCAGGTCGGAGATTGGAATGTGGGCAGATACAGCAGGAGCGGCGAGGTCGGGACAAAGGAGCGGCGAGAGACTGTGGAGGGGCATGATCGGGGCCTAGAGGAGGCGCGAATTCGGGGCCAGGGGCCCAGGAGCAGCACGGACCAGCTCACACTGCGATATGTGTGCGCACTAGGTCCATGCAGCAGAGCTGGTCTCCAGTCGTCTTGGTTAATCCTTGCCACTGGACCAAGACCTAGCTCTGTCAAGCCCGTGTGGTGGCTGGTGTGCAACGGCCACCCCACGTTAAAAAAATCCACGCACAGGTATCTTCCACCCTTCAGGGTGTAGTTGGGCTCCTTCATTGAAACACCTGTGAACTTGTCCTTTTTTTGGTGTGGAAGCAAGTCATCCTCATTTCGAGGGATCATCGATGATGATGAGTACATTAAAATTGAGAGAGTTCTCATATGGGGCCTTCAACACCTTGGAGTACTGTGCACAGTTCTGGGCTCTATATTACAAAAAGGATTTTGAAGTACTGGAGAAAGTGCAAAAAAAAGCTTTACAAGGATGATACCAGAACTGAGAGGGTACAACTATCGGGAAAGACTGAACAGGCTGAGGCTCTTTTCTGTAAAAAAAAAGGACAGAGATAACCCGAGAGAGGTCTTTAAAATTAGAAAGGAGGGGTCAATCGGTTAGACATAGAAAATATGTTTCCATTTGTGGGAAGTCCAAAACTATCGACCATAAATATGTCACTAATTAATCCAATAAGGAATTCAGGAGAAACTTTATTCAGATAGTGGTGAGAATGTAGAACTTGCTACCACATGGAATAGTTGAGACAAATAGCATAGATGCATTTAGATAAGCACATCAGGGAGAAATTAATAAAAGGATATGTTGATAGGGTGAGATGAAGTAAGGTGGGATGAGGCTCATGTATAGCATATGCACCAACATAGATCTGTTGGGTCGAAAGTCCTGTTTCTGCACTGTAAATTCTATAGAGCACCCCATGAGTGCCACTAATGGCACCCTATACCCAGGGGAATACTCTATAAATGTTGACTGCTTTATTTGCTTGGTGGGGTCCATAGATAAGTAAACTTTGATGTCCACCTGAACAGAACATCTGTGGCCTATTTAATACCATGGGGAACAATGGACTGACTGATGTAACTGAGGTCACCTGAGGCTACCCATTAGGGCCCAGTCACACAAAAATTCAACACAGTGATCCCTGTAATCGCTACAAACAAGACTGTGTTCCTTATTGAGGTGGGCTGCAAATCTACAGCTCACAGCTGGCATAACTCCCCAGTAATCTCCATGGAGAAGTGCAGCCTTCAAGGATTGATCCCCAAGTTGGTATACAGTTGAGTCAGATGCTTTCTATGACACCTCACTCCGCTTGCTTCCATTCTCTTCTCTATATGCCCGTCATCCGGCTCCTCATAAGGGAATTTTCATTGGAAAATCTGTGACGTTGTTCAAAATGTTTTAAATGTCTAGTGCTCACTGTAAAGTTCTGGATTGTTAAATTCCCAAGATGGCTCCAAAAATCTCAAGTCTGCAAAAGAACTGCAGATTGAAAGTATGGCCTCCATTCCCTCTGGAACACAATACAGACTTCCACAATCTCACATGTGTTCCAGAGGGAGTGGAGGTGGTATAGCAGAAGAAACAATGAAAAATAATGGGGGTCACGTGAACCACACCTCCTCATTTTCATGCAGCGCAGCAGGATCAGGGCAGGTTCATCAGAGGAACATTTTGACAGGTTCTTTTTGGGGCGGAGTTTTGGCAGAATGCCTTGCTGCCTTATTTTCCTTCAATTACCATCATTACACTACCCAAAAATAGGTGAATTGGCTGAGGAGAATCCAAGTCTTGCTGTCTAAAAACATTTTGGAATTTGTGCTGCTCATATAGATTTGCAGGAACACTGCTGAATTGCATCTTCCATAACAGTTTCCATTCATCTAAATTATTCATTTCCCTCCTTATCTCATGGCAGCATTACACTGGTTAATTTCCTCACATTGGTTTTAACAGAGAAGCATTAAAGGATGAGAAGTTTGTCAGGGCTGACTTTATTCCAAGTCTTTTTACAACAGATGTATGTCATGCACATAAAGAAAGATCAAACTTGCATTTATATAGTATTTTTCACACCCTAAGATCATTCCAAAGCACTTAACAACTAAACCTTTGCCTTTGCACACAGCAAGGTCTGACAAATAGCAAATAAATGAATAACTAGACAACTTTTTTGGGAGGGGAAGGAATGTTGGCCAAGACACTGGAAGAATTTTCTGGTTGTCTTTGAATAGTGTCATGGAAGCTTTAATATTAATATTCTGATTAACTTTTATCAATTTCTTACAGTTTGCCACCTTCTTACTAACATTCTCCCAGGTTTGGCAGTTTTTTGTTGCAGTGTGGGGTCTAACAATGATTTCTTCCCATGCTGAACCTGGCATTTCTTGAGGGATGGTTATTGCTTTCCATTCCATTGACAGTGTTCTTCCAGTTCCTCATTCCCTGGGTCAAAGCTTCAGGTATCAGTGGGATTTATAATGTGTCCTGTCCTCTTTCCTGCATACAATACAATATATTATGCGAGCATGGACTATTTCAAAGCATGAAGTGGTTGTTTGGCTCTTTAAATAAGTACTTGGCATGATTATTGCAGCTAGTGTTTCATTGTCAAGTGATTATTAGAGCACAGACCATATCACACTAAAATAAACCGATGAACTGCAGATTCATGAATGACATAATTTGGTTATCCATGATTGGCTGCAGTATCAGCATGCTCCAACACCAGCAACAACAACTTTCATTCATATAGCACCATTTAATATAGGAAATGTTTGAAAGTGCTTCCCAAAACGGACTATTTTGATTAGACCAAAAAGAATGGCAATGGGATAGAAAACAGCCCTACAAGTGCCCCCTTAATCTGAGGAGGGCACCACTATAAAAACATTATTGCAGATAGTCCAATTAAACTGAAAGGTGCACAATAAAACTAAATCGCAATCTCATTTTCATGGTCAGTGAGACAGTTAATGTCCTGCGGTGCCCATGGAAGGCCTTTACAGAAGGAAGAATAGTAGATGAAAAGAATTAAGTACTTGATGCAAACCATGGTGCAAGAATTAGGAGGGATGACCAAAAGCTTGGTCAAGGAGAACAGTTTTGAGAAGGTTTTTAAAGGTAGCGAAAGAATAGAGAGAGGCTAGGGTTTAGCAAGGTAAATCTAGAAAAAAGTGCTTAGGCCACCATTAGTTGAGCAAAGGGATGGGGAATGCTCAACAGAGCAAAGTAGGAAGGCCAGAGGATGTAGAATGGGTTATAAGTTTGGAGGAGGTTGCAGAGAAAGGGTGGTGTGAGGTCATGAAGGAATTTAAAGACAAAGATGAGGATTTAAAATTCACTAAGTTTGAAGATAAGGAGCCCAAGTAAGTCAGCGAGAAAAGAAAGTGGAACTTAGTGCAATGAAAGGATATGGTGGCTAAGTTTTGAACAAGATGGAGTTTATGGTGAATGGCGAATGGGAGGCTAGCAATGCAAACTTTGGAGAAATCAAGCCGAGGTGACAAAAGCACAGTTAAAGGTTTCAGCTGCAGGAGAAATGAGATGCGATTGGAGTCAGGTGATATTGTCAAGATTTCTAATGATGTAGAGACCCAATGATTATTCTTTTACTTTTCAAAGAATCCAGTGGTGTTAGGGGGAAGAAGTGTTGAAAAAAGAATCTCTCCTTCTGGGTGTTCATAGATATTATTACCATTAGTTGCAATGGGTTTAAAAAAAAAAGACCAAAGTGTGTTATCTCCACAAAACTATCACTGCAAGGAAGTTTCAGCACCATCCGGATAGGTTGTTTCTGTGTGCACTACCATTTCCTGCACTTTACAATAAATCATTTCAAAACACTTCTCTTCAAATTTATTTCATTGTCTGTCCTTGGCCCCCTTCTCTTTCTTATCTAAATACCTTGGAGGTGTTTTACTACATTAAAAGGTGCTATTTAAATGCAAGTTATGTGTATGTTCAGTGACATCATAGTCAGACATTGGATCAGCTTCCACATATGTGCCGATGACATCTCGCTGCATATTTCCACCACTGCTCGTGATCCCTCCATTGTCTCTGTTCTGTCAAACTGCTTGTCTGATATCCAGTCCTGGATGAGCCTTAACTAAATATTAAGAAGACGGAAGCCACTTCTTCAGCCCTGCCCCATGGTCTCCGCTTCCTCGCCACTGACTCCGCCACCAAGAACTGAAGGAATAGTCCCCAGCATTCGGGTAAGTCATCAGAAGGGTTCTGTGAGCGCTTCATGATCTAGGGAAAGGATGCCTAAACTTTCTATGTGGGACCTAGGCGAGCGCTCCTGCACATCCAGGATCCACAGGAATAATTTTTTTAAAAGAGGAAACTACTTTCCTTTTTAGGCCCCTTCTGGGCTAGACTCCTCTGCCCAGTAGGTTAGCCTTACAAGCCACAGTTGCTTCCCTGCATAGGTCTCAAGTTAAAATAGCAGTAGAGCCTCAATTATGTCAGCGGAGCCCAATTTGTATATTTCAATAAGGATCTCACTGTGGTCAGCTGTGACTTGAAACTTGACTCCATCTCCTTGCAGCGCTCCGCTAAGCCTGGCGGAGCTGACCGATGCCCTCAACCAGCTCTTGAGGGGAAAGTTCCCGGGGCTGGACGGGCTGACCGTGGAGTTCCACAGGGCATTCTGGGACATCTTGGGGAGGCGACTACGTGCGGGTCCTGGGGGAAAGTCTGGCGACCGGGGAGATGCCCCTCTCTTGGCGCAGGGCAGTCATCGTCCTGCTGCCTAAGAAGGGCGATCTCCGCCTACTTAAGAACTGGCGCCCGGTCTCCCTCCTCAGTACGGATTACAAAATTTTTGCCAGGGTGATGTCTGCTCGCCTTGGCACCATGCTGGACCACATAATCCACCCCGACTAGTCCTACATGGTCCCAGGTCGGACAATCCACGACAACATCCATGTGGTCCGGGACCTGGTCCACCATTGCCAGGAGGCTGTTCTGTTGGTCGCCTTCCTTTCCCTAGACCAGGAGAAGATGTCCGACAGGATGGATCACGAGTATCTGTTCAGAACTCTGCGCGCTTTCGGGTTCGGGATGCATTTCGTCGCCCGGATCTGACTTTTCTACACCGCCGCAGAGTGTCTGATTAAGGTTAACGGGTCTTTGACGGTGCCCCTTCGGTTTGGGAGAGGGGTGCGCTAGGGATGCCCCACGTCCGGCCAGTTATACGCCATCTGCGTGGAGCCTTTCCTGCGCCTCCTGCGGACGAGGTTGACGGGACTGGCTCTGTAAGGGCCAGGCGTGGAGGTCGTCTTCTTGGCTTATGCCGATGACGTGCTCCTCATGGTCAAGGATCCTGTTGACCTGCGGAGCGTGAGTGCCAGGAGATTTACTCGGCCGCATCCTCCACCAGGATTAACTGGGAGAAATGTTCCGGACTCCTGGTGGGTCAGTGGCAGGGAGTCCACTCGCCACTGACCCACCAGGAGTCTGGAACATTTTGCCTGGAGGTCGACTCATCTCCTCTATCTGGGAGTCTACCTTAGCCCAGATGAGGAAGTCTGGCCAGTGAACTGGCAGGAGCTGGAGGCCAAAGTCGCCGCTCGCCTTGTGCACTGGGCAGGACTGCTCGAGTGCTGTCCTAACGTTAGTCATAAACCAGCTGGTGGCCGCTATGCTGTGGTACCGGCTGGTCACTTTTCCCCCTCCCTCTGCAATTGTTGCCAAATACAGAAGAAGTTGGTGGACATCTTCTGGAATAACAAGAAGCACTGGGTCTCTGCTGCAGTCTTGAGTCTCCCGTTTGGGAGGGTGGTCAGGCGTTGGTGTGAGTCAGCATCCAGCATGCGACTTTCTGTCTTCAGACACTGCAGAAATACCTCTACCTCGAGCCCCCTCTTAGGTGGTGTGCGCTGGCGACGTATCTCTTCCGCCAGCAGTACAGCCTCAATTACGACACGCAGCTCCTGTTTGTGAGCCTGTGGGGCGTCAGGACCGCCATGCAGGGGCTGCCTGTCTTTTACCAGGAACTCATCAGGGTCTGGTATAGAGTCGCCACCAAACGCAGCTCTCCACCGTCTGGAGTGGCGGCTGTCCTGCAGGAGTCGCTGCTCAGGAAACCGTACCTCCACGACCGCGGTTTTAGGTGGCAGACAGATGGGTGGGCTGTGGCTGGCAAGGTGACCAGGGTCAGGGACCTGCTTGATGGCGGAGGAGTGGGCTGGATGGCGCCAGACATGTTGGCACGGTGCCTAAACTGGACTGACATCCGCTGCGCGGTCAATGCCATCGAGTCACTAAAAACAGTGCTGGGCCCTGACTCTGTTAGGTGTGTTGAGGAGGCTCAAGCTCGTGGGGAGATCCCGTCCGAACTGACCCCCGTCCAGATGGAATTCCTCATTGGCGCCAAGCCCCGAAACCTCCCTCGGGCGCCGGCGCCTCACAACTTGAGTCTCCTCGGGGAAATCCCGTCTGTGCCTTACAGTTCTGAGCGGAGGGGTTTCCTGTACGGGCTGCTCTTGCACACTCTCCACCTTGCCATCCTCGTCTGCCGTCCGGACACGCCATGGCGCACCATCTTGCAGTCCGGAGGAGGCGGGGGTCCCCAATGGAGTGCACTGTATGCGGGAGTTCTCTATTTATTGGGGACTTGGCCTGGAGGATGTTGCAAGGAGTAGTTCCGTGCAATAAGTTTTTTAAGTCGGTTCACGGATTCCCAGGCCGCCTGCAATTTCCGCGGTCTGGAGGAGTCTATGTTCCATGTTTTTATGGAGTGTGTGAGGTTGCAGCCCCTATTCCAGTATCTGAAGTGGCTGCTCCTCAAATTCTGGTTGCACTTCAGTCCCACACTCCTGATTTTTGGGCACCCTGTGCGGAGGGAAGCGGGCAGGTCGGAAGGCCTCCTCGTCAGACTGCTCCTGGGCACGGCCAAGGGGGCCATCAGCCGGTCCAGGCAGCGGGCGGTCGAGGGGGTCATTCAGCCCGACTGCCTGCCTCTCTTCCGCAGTTACAACTGAGCCAGTGTGTCCCTGGAGATGGAGCATGCAGCGTCCACTGGTACTCTCACGGCCTTCCGCGCGAAGTGGGCGCCAGAGGGACTGGAGTGCATCATCACCCCCGGCAACCAAATTTTAATTTGATCATTTAAGTTTAAAGTTTCATTTGTTTAATTTGTCGGTTTTAATGCGCACCCCCCCCCCACCCCCTCACCCCCGTTTTAGCCAGGGGTCACTTGTATAATTTCTGTTTTTAGTGCCCTAAAAAACCCCACCCCCCCCCCCAAAAAAAAGGGGCACGAGAAAAAATTTAATTTGGAGTGTGACCCCCTTGCAGGGGGCATTTGGTTAAAGTGCACAACTAAAATATTTGAACTGGTAATGTGCAGTGTGATTGTTAAACCTTTGCTAATACTGCTACAACTAGAGTGAGAGTGAGAGTGAACCCAGGACCCTGTGAGAGGAGGAGGAAGAAAAGCTACCATCTCCTTGCAGGTATGCTACAATGCTGACCTATGGGGACGGTACAGTGGAGTGACACGGATGGCCACCCATCTCACAATCACCGTATTCAGCACAATCTCAACTTCAACCTGAGGTTTGGGTGCTGGGTTGGTCTGTCACTTTCCTGAAGACTGTCTGCACTTTGGATTTCCCTTCCCTTTCCTTTTTACCTACCTCTTAGTTCTATGCCCCTTATCACTTGAGAAAGGCTGATAATGACTGGGTTGAGATGACTCCTGGGGCTCTGCAAAGCTTTTTAGAATTTCTATTGTGACAGCTTCATTTTAAATAAACCCAGTAATTGCAGGTCACTTTTATGCTAGTAATCTAATTCCTTTTTAAATGCTTCCCAGCAAAGGCTTGAGACATTAACCTAACCATTTTGGTTGGAAATGCATTAAACATTTAGACACTGATACCAAAAATAATCATCTAGTTATCATTAACTCCTTGACATTGAGGAGCACATAGCACTCCATATAGCTTAGTTCTTGCAACTTTAAAATTGGAGTCTAAAATTGTATTTTAAGCACAGGATATGTTGTACGGTTTCAGCCTTTCATAGGTGAAGTCCACCAACTGGATGACTTATGAAGTACAATAAAAAATCATCTTTGCCACAAGGGTCCCTAACCCAAAACCTTTTGGGAGGAAGGACTGCCAAAAATTGCTCTTAAGATTAATGTTACCTCCCAGTTCAATGAAGAAAAACATGAGCAAATAGCTACATACTATTCTATAATCCACTTCACAAACCATCTCATTTCATTGCTTCAATCAAGTTTAAAATTATGTACATATTCTCCAAGAACATTTGCAAAGCCACTAAATAAAATCTAAATGTGAAGCTCTAGTTTCTGAGAGTAATTTGAAACATTCAAGGTGCTGAAAAATACTGGCAACAGTATTATAAGTATTCTGAAGCATAAAAGCCTCAGTGTAGATGCTAACTAAAAATCTAGTCAAAACTAATTACATAGAATTTACAGCACAAACAGGCCATCCGGCCCAGCCAATGTATCTATGCTATTTGCCTCAACCATTCCATATGGTAGGGAGTTCCATATTCTCGCCACTCTCTGTGTAAAGATGTTTCTCCTGAATTCCTTATAGAATTTATTACTATCTTATATTTATGGATCCTAGTTTTGAACTCCCCACAAGTGGAAACATCTCTATGACTAGCCTTTCCAACCCCTTCATAATTTTAAATACCTCCATCAGGTCACTTCAATCTTTTTAGCTAGAGAAAAGAGCCTCAACCTGTTCAGTATTTCTTGACAGTTGAACCCTTTCAGTTTTGGTATCTTCCTTGTAAAAACATTTTGTACTTTCCACAGTGCTTCTATATCATTTTTGTAATGTGGGGCTAGACTTCCTATGAGCCCCACAACGCCCGATTGCCCATTCAGAAAAATGCTAATGTTTGGTAAGTAACGCTGACGAGAATTTCCACTTTTATGTTAAAACTAATCACTCGGCGAGAAAATGGGCGTTGCACCTTTATTCTCGTCGGTTTTCTCGGCGGTTAAGGGGAACAGGCGTTTTTTTTTAATTTAGTCCGAGGCTGCGGTTGGGCCTCGGGAAGGAGGAAAACTTTTTTAAAAAGTCAATAAAAAAAATAAAAATGTAAAACGCATTCCCAAGACACTTTTACACCTAATCGCCATTTAAAATTTTAAAAAAAGAACCTTTAACTTACCTTTCTTTGCAGAGTACTAACCTACCGCCCTGTTTAAGCAGCTTTTACAGGGCGGTTCCCTCAGCGATCTGGACGGGCTTCCGTTGAGGCCAAACTTGCGTCCTGGCGATTTTCTCGGTGTTGCATGTTGGCAGTTTGGTCCCGGCAGGCATTTTCAGATTTGGGCGGTACTACTAAAAAACTAAGGGGGAAACTTTCGCCGGGCGGAAAAACAGCTGTACCGCTGAGAAAATCGCCGAGAGCCTGCGAAAATGATAGGAAAGTCTAGCCCATGAAGATCAGAACAGTGTACAGTTTACTAAGCACAGTCTAACCAAGATTCTATATAGGTTTAACATATTCTTTCTGCTATAAGTCTATTTCTCTAGACATGCAGCCCAGTGTTATGTTTGCAATTCTCAATGGCTTTGTTAACCTGCGTTACTACTTTTAATGATTTGTGTATCTGTACCCCTAGATCTCTATGTGCCTCTACCCCATTGAGACTCTTATTTTTCAAGGAATAGCTGGCTTACTTATTCCTCCTGCCAAAATGTACTGCCTCACACTTATATATTTGGAAATTAATTTGCCATTTACACGCTCATTCGGCAAGGTTGTTAACATCTTCTAGATCAAGATTTGTTAATTATTGGAGATACCCAAAGGGGCTGGTCTTCTAGTCTAATTAATCAAGGCAATTTTGAATATTTATTTTGGTATCTCCTTTGAAATAGCATGCTTTTTATGGGGCAAATGTGACATAATTATAGGAAGGATGGTCTCTGGAGATGTGAGTTATGTCACTATGGCTAATAACATCTCTACACAACCCTGTACACCAGTAGAAAACAGATACAATGAGCATGGGTGTACTAAGGTTCTCAGTGATAAGGCATGTGACATACAAAGTAACAGAATGCTCCAGGGAAGAGCTTACAGTATGCCCCAGAGAAGGTCTACATAATTATAGCAATATGCTATACAATATGCTGCACAATATTGTCAAAGCCAGAGGCTTCAACTTGGAATTGGATGAAGAGGAGCTGCAAGCAATAGAAAACCAAAAGGACAATGCACAGCAGCCACCACCAGTAAACCAGCCAGTGAACATTGGAAGACCAGTGTGTGAGCGTTGCTTTGTCTGATTCCTTCTGTGAGCTCTGTAATTGGCAACTATTCTTTTTATTGGGCATATTTGCAATCACAGAAATGCTACTTTATCTGTTTAGTTTAGAAAACTAGCTATGTTGCTATTCTCCTATTGAAATCCTTTCACTCTGCCATGCCAGGCTATTATCACTGCTGAACAAGCTTGCAGTGTTACTCTGCATCAACCTGGCAACCTTCACCACACTTTCGTGGCACATTCTTTTTCTATTTTTTTCGTTCCTGGGATATTCGTTCCTTATCAAGATAGGTTAAAAGAGTTGGGGCTCTTTTATCTTAGAGCAGCGTAGACCTAAGGAGGATTTGATTGAGGTTTATAATATAATGAAGGGAATAGACAGTGTTCCAGCTGAACGTTTATTTCAATTAACTAGATTAGGCAGGACAAGGGGTCACAAATGTAAGTTGTATAAGGCTAGGTCTAGGTTAGATGTCAGGAGGTGGATCTTTTCACAGAGAATAGACGACCTCTGGAACAAGCTGCCATTTCATGTGGTGGATGCAGACTCACTGAATTTCTTTAAGCAAAAGCTGGATTTGTTTCTGGCTGCGGCGGAGATTAACTCTTACAGAAGGTAGGTACTGCGGGGAATTTAATGGCCAGAGTGATCTCCTGGACTAGGTTCGATCGCCTAGATGGGTCGGAGGGGAATTTCCCAGATTTTTTCCTCCAAATTGACCTGGGTTTTTAATGTTTTTTTGCCTCTCCTGGGAGATCACATAGTTTTGGGTGGCGTAGAATGTATATGTTGTGATACACAAGGTATCGCAATTGTGTCAGACGGGCTCAATGGACCAGATGATCTTTACCTGTCCATTTTTCATATGTGGATGCCGCTGGCAAGTTGTGGTAGGTCAGCCATGATCTCATTGAATGACAGAGCAGGCTCAAGGGGTCAAATGGCTTACTTCTACTCCTATTACTTATGTTCTAATTGCACTTGAGAACATGGTGGTAAGCCACCTTCTTGAACCACTGCAGTGAAGGTACACAATGCTGACTTTGTAGAAATAGTTTAGTACAACTGTGTGGCCATTTCAGAGGGCAGTTAAGAGTTAAACATATTGCTGTGGGTCTAGAGTCACATATAGGCCAGACTGGGTAAGGATGGCAGATGGGTTTTTAACTACAATCTAGTAGTTTCATGGTCATGATACTAGCTTTTTATTTAAATTCCAGATTTATTTAGTTAACTGAATTTAAATTCCCCAGCTGCCGTGGTGGGATTTGAACTCACTTCTCCAGATCATTAGTCCGGGCCTCTGGATTACTGGTCCACTAACATAACCACGATGCTAACATAGCCCCCCGACCCGCCATGTTGCTGGTTCTACATAAGTAGTTACTGAAATTGTCTTAATCGTCTCATCCATATTCCTGCTTCCCATCATGCTCCAAAAGGACAGATCTGCCAATCTTTTATTTTATTATTATTCATTCTTAGGGATGCGGCAATGCTGGCCGGTATGGCACAGTAGCGTTTACATTATGTAATCCAGAGAAAGGGACAAATAATCCAGAGAACGTGAGTCCAAAACCCAACACTGCAGTTTGAGAATTTGAAGCCAGCTTTTACAAATCCAGTAGAAGTGATTGACAATTCTCCTTTCCTCCTCCCACATCAGTTCTAATCCCCAAGTGAGTCTTCCCTCAACTCCTCTGAGTGAACCATTGGCTAATATCAATTTGAAAAATGTCTTTCTTGTAAATGAGACCCGCACCATCCATGGCCTCATCTTGGAGGAATACATCAACATCCGGAGCCTGACTGAATCCTACTTCATTGATAATGACTCCTTCCCTCTCACGAGACTACCCTGAGTAGGCTCATATTTCTGTTCAGTTTTCCGCATGAACCACAATGGTGATGCAGTGTCACTCATCTCTAAATCCCACTTTGTCCGAAATGTTTATTAAGAACACAAGAGATAGGAGCAGGAGTAGGCTATAAGGCCCCACGAGCCTGCTCCACCATTCAATAATATCATGGCTAATCTTATAGATATGGAATCAATTCATCATAGCATGGTTACAGCATGGAAGGTGGCCATTTGGCCCGTCGAGCCCATGCCAGCTCTGTACAAAAGCTCCTCAGCTCGTCCCACTCCCTCGCCCTTTCCCTGTAGCCCTGCAATTTCTTTTTTTCCAGGAACTTCTCCAACTCCATTTTGAAAGCTGTGATTGAGTCTGCCTCTAGTACCCCTTTAGACAGTGCATTCCAGATCCTAACCAGTCTCTGCGTGAAAAACGTTTTTCCTCGTGTCCCCTTTGGTTTTTTCGCCCATCACCTTAAATCTGTGTCCTCTGATTCTTGGCCCTTCTGCCAATGGGAACAGTTTCTCTCTATCTACTCTGTCTAGACAACTCATGATTTTAAATATCTATATCAAATCTCCTCTAAGTCTTCTCTATCTAAGGAGAACAACCCCAGCTTCTCTAGTCTGTCCACGTAACTGAAGTCCCTCATCCCTGGAATCATTCTCATAAATCTTTCCTGCACCCTCTCTAAGGCCTTCACAACCTTCCTAAAATGCGGTGCCCAGAATTGGACACAATGGCCCCAAGTTTCCACATGATTTGCTCTTGATTTTTAGGAGCAACTGGTGTAGAACGGAGTATCTTAGAAATCGGAATTCTCCACATTTAGTTTGCTCCAGTTCTAGTCAGTTAGAACAGTTTCACTTTGGTACAGAATTTTTTTTCAAAAGGGGGCGTGTCCAGCCACTTACGCCTGATTTCAAAGTTTCGTGAGTGAAAACTTACTCCAAACTAACTTAGAATGGAGTAAGTGAAGATTTTTGTACGCTCGAAAAAACCTTGTCTACACTTTAGAAAATCAGGCGCAGGTTACAAATTAGGCGTAGGGAACGAGGTGGTGGGGGAGGGGGGGAAGGGAAGTCATTAAATTCTACAATCAATCCTTAGTTATACTTATACAAATATTATACAAATAAATCCAACCTGAATAAAAATTTAGAAGCAAAGAAAAGATTAAATAAACCATGTTCCTACCTGTGTGAAAGTGCTTCAGGCAGGCCTTTCATGTTGGAGACAGGCAGTGGTGTGGCGTCAGTGTTTTGACGGCAGCGGCAGCAAGCTTCGAGCTGAGCTGCAGTGCTTGAGGCAGGCCTTCATTCTCTTCGTGGCTGGCCATGAAGAAGCAGCACCGGATGGACCCGAGGCCATTCGGCCATGAGATATCAGCGGCGTCAGTGGCTGGCCGGCAGCCGAAGAATCAGCGGACCGATATGAGGCCATTCGGCCATGAGATAGCAGCGGCGTCAGTGGCTGGCCGGCAGCCGAAGAATCAGCGGACCGATATGAGGCCATTCGGCCATGAGATAGCAGCGGCATTAGTGGCTGGCCGGCAGCCGAAGAATCAGCAGCGGACGGACGTGAGGCCATTCGGCCATAGGATATCAGCGGTGTCAGTGGCTGGCCGGCAGCCGAAGATACAGCAGCAGCCTTCGAGCTGTGAGGGGGACTGAGGCCATTTGGACAGGGAGAGGCAGCCACATCGACAGTTTTATATTTAAATTTGCAGAATGGATGCTGCATTGTCAACACCACGTATTATTGCAAAGTTGAATTGCCACTCTTATTTCTCCAAACACACAGTCCTTAATTTGCATGCACCAATGCAGCACCGGTTCTGCAAGTTTAGCAGTGAAAAGCTGAACTCACTGATTTCAGCAGGTGATTTATTCAGCAGTACTGCTAAAAGCACTCCCTCACACACAGAAATATCAAAAAAAATTAAATTACAAGCCTTTGCAGGGATCCAAGAAACAAATCTTCACTTTTTCTGCAGTATTTTTAAAAATGGGCGAGTGCCAATGTTTGTGTGAGACTGCGCGTGCGCGCACGCTCCAACGCGCACGCGCAGGGTTGCCGGCACCACAAAGGCTAATTTAAATTGTACCCGCCCCCTGCTACTTAGAAAATCGGCGCGAGTGTTAGGCTCCGCCCCCTGCTACGAAGAACGCGCCGCGCCAAGCAGACATCGAGCTCCAAGGAGCTCGAGAATATCGGACCTTTTTTTAGGCGCAGTTTTCGGCGCGAAAAACAGGCGCCCAGCTCGGAGGTGCGCCGTTTTCGCCGCGGCACGAAACTTGGGGCCAATTATCCAGCTGAGGGCAAACCACTGTTTTATACAGGTTCATCATAATATCCACGCTTTTGTACGCCATACCTCTATTCATGAACCCAGGATCTCGTAAGCTTTTTTTAAACTGCTTTCTCAATCTGCACTGCCACCTTCAACGATTTGTGCACATATATCCCTAGGTCTCTCTGTTTATGCACCCTCTTTAGGGTTGTACCCTTTAGTTTATATTTCCTCTCCTCATTCTTTCTACCAACATATATCATTTCGCACTTTTCTGCATTAAATCTTCAACCTCAATTCAACTTTCCCACCAGATCCTCATATCACTTGATTCTAAAAATCTATCGATCTCAGCCTTGATTATACTCAACAACTGAGCAGTCACAGCCCTCTGGAGTAGAGAATTCCAAAGATTCACAAACCACTGAGTAAAGAAATTTCTCTTCATTTCAGTCCTAAATATCCGACCCCTATTTCAGACTCTGCAGCCAGGAAAACAGCTTCTCAGCATCTAGCCTGTCAATCCCCCTCAGAATCTTGTATGTTTTAAGGAGTTCGCCTCTCAATCTTCTAAACTCCAGAGAGTACAGTCCCATTGTACTCAATCTCTCCTCATAGAACAACCCCCTCATCCCAGGAATCAGTCTAGTGAACCTTCGTTCCAGAGCCTCTAAGGCAAGTATATCCTTCCTCAGATAAGGAGACCAAAACTGTACACGGTACTGCAGATGTGGTTTCACCAAAGCCCTGTATAATTGCAGCGAGACTTCCTCACACTTATCCTCCAACCTCTTTGCAATAAGTTGGCTAAGTGACAGGAAACAGATTAGTGGTGAGCGGTTGTTTTTCGGACTAGAGGAAAGTATACAGTGGTGTTCCCCGAGGACCACTGATTTTCTTGATATATATTAATGACCTGGACTTGGGTGTACAGGGCACAATTTTAAAATTTGCAGATACCACAAAACTTGGAACTATAGTGAACAGTAAGGAGGATAATGATAGACTTCAAGAAGACAGACACGCTGGTGAAATGGACGGAAATGTGACAAAAGCAATTTAACACAGAAAAGTGATACATTTTGGTAGGAAAAACGAGGAAGGCAATATAAACTAAAGGGCACAATCACCCATGGTAGCCTCACGGTACGCTACCAAATTTTTGCTCCGGGGCAAAAACAGGTCGCTGGGCACGGTGACAATGGGCATGGGGGCTCTAACGGGAGGCACAAAGGACCCCAATTTTTCCCCCTCTGTTTTTCTACTCTTCCTACCAAGGTGAATAACCTCACATTTCCCCACAATATACTCCATCTGCCACCTTCTTGCCCACTCACTTAACCTGTCTATGTGCCTTTGCAGACTCCTTTTGTCCTCCTCGCAGCTTAATTTCCTACGTAGCTCCAAATCCCCAGGACCTGATGGCTTACATCCGAGGGTCTTTAAAGAAGTGGCTGCAGAGATAGTGGATGCATTGGATTCTGGGGCAGTCCCAGCGGATTGAAAAGCCGCAAATGTAACGCCTCTATTTAAAAAAGAAGGCAGACAAAAAGCAGGAAACTATAGACCAGTTAGCCTAACATCTGTCATTGAGAAAATGCTGGAGTCCATTATTAAGTAAGCAGTAGCAGGATATTTGGAAAAGCATTATTCAATCAAGCAGAGTCAGCATGGTTTTATGAAAGGGATATCATGTTTGACAAATTTACTGGAGTTCTTTGAGGATGTAACGAGCAGAGTGGATAAGGGGGGAACCAATGGATGTGGTGTATTTGGATTTCCAGAAGACATTCGATAAGGTGCCACATAAAAGGTTACTGCACAAGATAAAAGCTCATAGGGTTGGGGGTAATATATTAGCATGGATAGAGTATTGGCTGAATAACAGAAAACAGAGAGTCGGGATAAATGGATAATTTTCCAGTTGGCAAGCAGTACCCACGGGGTGCAGCAGGGATCGGTGCTGGGGCCTCAACTATTTACAATCTATATTAATGACTTGGATGAAGGGACCGAGTGTAATGTAGCCAAGTTTGCTGATGCTACAAAGATGGGTGGGAAAGCAAGTTGTAAGGAGGACACAAAATCTGCACAGGGATATAGACAGGCTAAGTGAGTGGGCAAAAATTTGGCAGATGGAGTAAAATGTGCAAAAATGTGAGGTTATCCACTTTGGCAGAAAAAATAGAAAAGCAAATTATAATTTAAATGGAGAAAAATTGCTGAGGGACCTGGGGATCCTTGTGCATGAAACACTAAAAGTTAGTATACAGGTACAGCAAGTAATCAGGAAGGCAAATGGAATGTTGGCCTTTATTGCAAAGGGAATAGAGTATAAAAGCAGAGAAGTCCTGCTACAAGTGTACAGGGCATTGGTGAGGCTACACCTAGAGTACTGCATACAGTTTTGATCTCCGTATTTAAGAAAGGATATACTTGCATTGAAGGCTGTTCAGAGAAGGTTCACTAGGTTAATTCCGGAGCTGAGGAGTTTGACTTATGAAGATAGGTTGAGTAAGTTGTGCCTACACTCATTGGAGTTCAGAAGAATGAGAGGTGATCTTATCGAAACATATGATAATGAGGGGGTTCGACAAGGTGGATGCAGAGAGGATATTTCCACTCACAGGGGAAACTAAAACAAGGGGACATAGGGGCCAAAATTCATCAGCCCACCGCCCACTACCGCCGACTGCTGCCCACTCCTGCCAACATTCCTCGATAGGATCTGCCCAGTGCCCCTTTTAAGGTGGCCTGGAGTGGGCGGGAGGAGAGAGCTGCCGGTAACCGTCCGCTGACGTCAGCGGACGGCCAAGTGGCGCAAATGACCTCCCGCCCACCAAGCTCCCAGATTCCTGTGGGCAGGAGTTGGCAGGACTCGGCAGCAGAACAGGGATGACCCGCTGGATGCAGGCTGGTCTGTCCCTCATGGTAAGTCTGAAGAACCTGAAAAAAAAAGTAAGTGAACATTTTTTTTTAAATTTTCAACAGTGACTTACCTGGATGGGGTCCCCTGAATATCTTCTGATAGTTTTTTTAATGTTTTACTGTTGATTTTTTTTTTCCAGGTCTTCGACCCTCCGTGGGCCTGACTCCATCCTCGGTGGCACTTGGGCGGCAAGTGCCTCTGCCGCCGAGAATGAAACCTCCTCACCCTGCCGCCCAGATTGGTGGCGTACGTCATCCATTTGCCGCCCACTGACCTTGAGGGACCTCGGCCATAAATATCCCGCCCAAAGTACCATCCGGTAGTTCGACAGCGATCGGTGGCACTTTGGGCGGCAGGGGGCCTTGATGAAAATCGGCCTCATAGTCTCAGAATAAGGGGCCGTCCATTGAAAACTGAGATGAGGAGAATTTCTTCTCTGAGGGTTGTGAATCCATGGAATTCTCTGCCCCAGAGAGTTGTGGAGGCTGAGTCATTGAATATATTTAAGTCAGAGATAGACAGATTTATGAGCAATAAGAAAATAAAGGGTTATGGGGAGCGGGCAGGGAAGTGGTCCATGATCAGGTGGCCTACTCCTGCTCCTATTTCTTATGTTCTTATATCGTCAGCAAACTTGGGAACATAGAACTCAGTCCCTTCATCTAAGCCATCTAAATAGATTGTAAATAGCTGAAGCCCCAGCACAAATCCTTACGGCACCCCATTAGTTACAGCCTGCCTACCTGAAAATGACCCATTGGCTACCTCTTACAATCAAACACCTCATCTTCTATTGCCCTTTATCAAAATCTTCCTTATCTACCACACCTCCAGCATCCTAAGTACCTTCCTCGATGAAAATTCCTCCCTACTGTCTGTCCTCAGTTTCTACACTTATCAACGCTACATTTCCAACTCCAAGTGGACTCAGCTCCACTTCCCTTCAAATTCCACCTGAACATACCCTTCTTTAGCTCCATCGACATCCTTGTCACATTCATCTCTGTCAAACTCACCATTCCAAACAACTCCTCTGCTGACGCGCATGCCCACCCCATGAACTTCATCACATGCGGGGGGCCGAAATTCAGGCATGCCAGAAAGCTGGCACACCAACGATTTCTTATCTGGATTTCTGCCGGGAGCAATGAGGCCGACTTTGGATCGATTTTAGGCACTTTGAAATGTTTTTGATGTCGGACCGGAAGTCGGTCATAGTGGGGGTGGAAGTACGACGGTAAGTCATGCTGAGGGGCGGAAGTTGGGATGGGATCGAGTCTCCGCCGCTGTCACTCAACGGCGGAGCGGTGGTGACATCACAGCGCGTGTGTGTCACCACGCTCTCTCCCCTCCGTTAAAGGGGAGCGAGTCGGGGATTTTTTTAGCTTCGGCCTCTGGGCCACCAGGGAGGGTTTCAGCCAGATCAGTGGCCTGGCACCCTCAAGGGGGTGCCAGGCTGCCTGTTGGCAGCCCGGCAGAACCCGGGGCAATAATTTGCTGGCCAATTGTGAAGTCGGCCAGCAAAAGTAACATGGCGGCCACGGCAGTGGGCCCTCCCCTTGAAGGGCCGCCAGGCTACCGGGTCACACACAGGCAGAAGGTGGTGCACTGACAGAAAAAGCTGTTGGGGGCACCATCCAGCAGCTCATGGATTTTTAAAATTAAATTTGGGGCGGATTAAAATGAGGTGAGGGATAGTTGCAATGTGAGCTTTGATGACACGTTTGCGCTGCTCGGCAGCAGCAGGGCGGAAGTGGGGACAGGCCAAAAAATCCCCGAGCTGAATTTCGGCCAGGGCAGCAATGGACTGCATATGACGGCCACTCGATTCCGCCGCATAGCCTCTGCAAAATGGCAGGAATGGGCTTTATACGGACCCTGAATTTCGACCCCGGGGGGAATCTTAAAACCCATCACCAACAGCGTGCTCTTTCATTGCTCCCTTTCTCCTTTCTCCTACATATCACAATGTCCATCCCAAACCCCGCTACTATCAGCATCTGCCCCTGGGAAAAACTATCTCCAAACTCCCTCACAAATGCACTCTCAAACTCAACCACACCCTCCACTGGCCTGTAGCCCTGACATTGACGTCTCCATCGATCTACTCCATAATTGTCTTACTTCTATCTTTCAAATTTTCTGTTAGCCATTGCTCAGTGAGTAGCACTCTCGCTTCTGAGTCAGAAGATTGTGGGTTCAAGTCCCACTCCAGACACTGGAGCACAAAATATCTAGACACACACTCCAGTGCAGTACTGAGGGAGCACTGCACTGTCGGAGGAGCCATGTTTGGATGAGACGTTAAACCGAGGCCCCGTCTGCTCACTCAGATGTTCATAATAGAGCCCATGGTACTATTTTGAAGAAGAGCAGGGGCGTTATCCCTGGTGTTTTGGCCAATATTTATCCCTCAATCAACATCACTAAAAATACAGATTATCTGGTCATTATCATATTGTTGTTTGTGGGAGTTTGCTGTGCGCAAATTTGCTACTGCATTTCCTACATTACAACAGTGACTACACTGCAAAAGTACTTCATTGGTTATAAAGCGCTTTGGGACATCCTGAGGTCATGAAAGGCAAGTCCTTCTTTTTTTTCTTCAATCCCAGATGGTCTCACACTCTCACCATTCTCCCTGGTACAAAAGCTATCCTCATGACCTCATCATGTGAGGTATGTTGTGATTTGCTGTTCACGCCCAGATCTAGTTTAATGGCCTTAGGCTATATTTTTGCTCCCTTTCTATGATCAACTTCTTCTATTGCTCCAAGATTATCCTGAAGAGCAGGATCAACTAGTGGTTTGATACATGCGAGTGGTTTGCACTAGTCCACTTCAGAGGGCAGTTAAGAGTCAGTCTATTAGTGTGGGATTGGAGTTACACATAGGCCAGACTGGGTAAGAACAGCAGGTTGCCTTCCGAAAGAACATGTGAACCAATTGGGTTTTTACGACAATCTTTACTTTGACTGATACCAGGTTTTTTTATTTCCAGATTTTTATTAAACTGAATTTAAATTCTCGAACTGCCTTGCTGGGATTTAAAAGTGCATTCTCTGGATTAGTAGTCCAGGCTTCTGAATTACTAGTCCAGTAACATAACCATTACACTATTATTTTAAAAGTTACCTTTTTGGTAGTGAACTCCAGCAGTGCTCTAAAGGACCAGTGGTTAGGTCATAGTTAGGTTAGGTAATCCTGTGCACAGCAAACCCGATGCCTGCCCTGCTCTAAAGGATCAGTGGTTAGGTCATAGTTAGGTCAGGTAATCCTGAGCACAGCAAGCCTGATGTCTGCCCTGCTGTTGGAAAATTAATTTCTAGGATTGATCCTAAAATAGACATTATGTGCCTTATTTGCATACCTAAGTGGTCAAACGCCTGTTTTAGGTGGCCACCAGGATCGCCATTACAGCGCCCGAACCTATATGACGTCGATCATGTTTCTGATGCTGTTTGGGTGTGAGAGATTGTCCCTCTAAATTGGGCTGCTGTTTGTTGCCTGGAAAATGGGCGCAACGAGGTCCAATTCCATCCCCAATACCTCCTAACAGTCCTATATTGTATGGACAGGAAAACGTTGACTCCACATTACTTTTAGTTCATTTGAAGAGACATAATTCTCTCTGATAGTATTGACTGGCTGAGTTTAAAAATTATCTGGAAATAAAATTTGCACACAATTGTCAGTCAGCCTTCTCATATAGTTCAAAATATTTTAATTAAATTTGAAGACATCTTTATGACAGTACTGTTGTACTGCAAAAGTAAGCTGTCACCTTCATTTATAGGCCTGTAAAAATTACCTTGCAATATTATCAGTTAAAAAAATACATCAACATTTTTAGAAGCCTGGAGTACTTTTCAACAAGTCAGTGACAATTATTTCATTTTGACAACTTGGCAATCTTGGTAGTATAAAAAATGGATTTAAAGGAGAGATTATTAGGGTTGTCTCCTTCACTAAAAAAATCTAATCCTACTATTCTATTTTTCAAATTGCATCCAAACACATGCATCAACAAAGTATTCATCATATTAAAGCTTCATAACTTCAATGTTGTGTTGCTAAAACCGCTATGGGGACGTATTTCCTATATGTGAAATTGTTAACCCGAACAAGATTACAATTCTATTACAGATAGTGCACGGGGAAATCTTCCCCATATTGTTGCTAAACTCTTCAATTGAATAATAATTGAAACTAACAATTTCCCCAAAATGTCTTGAAAGATTATTTTTGGAAAGTCATTTGCAAAACTATTTACTTAATCTGAACTGAATTTCTCTCAAACTATTTATTCTCACCCACAGAGATGCAAGATTAATTGCTGTAAACAAAAAAGCAAAATACTGTTGATGCTCCGGATCTGTAAATACAAACAGAAAAAGTTGGAGTTCAGGCAACATGTGTGGAGAAACCGAAGTCAGTCAGTTGACATCTAATACCTAACATCGGGACTGGCCTCAGATTGACCCCGTATCTAGTACTTTTTATTAAAGGTGTTAGTTCATAGAATCATAGAATGGTACAGCAAAGGCGGCCATTCGGCCTGTTGAGCCTATGCCTGCTCTTTGCAAAAGCACCTCAGCTAGTCCCACTCCCCCGCCCTTTCCCAGTAGCCCTGCAATTTTTTTTCTTTCAGGTACTTATCCTATTCGCTTTTGAAAGCCGAGATTGAGTCTGCCTCCACCATCCTTTCAGGCAGTGCATTCCAGATCCTAACCACTTGGTGCATAAAAAAAGTTTTTTCTTACCTCGTCTTTGGTTCTTTTGCCAATCACCTTAAATCTGTGTCCTCTGGTTCTCGACCCTTCGGCCAATGGGAACAGTTTCCCTCTATCAACTCTGTCCAGACCCCTCATGATTTTAAAAACCTCTATTAAATCTCCTCTCAATCTTCTCTGCTCTCAGGAGAACAACCCCAGCTTCTCTAGTCTGTCCACGTAACTAAAGTTCTCAGAGTAAGTGAGTACTGATTAGGGAGAGTCAGCATGGTTTGGTAACAGATATGCCATGCTTAACTAACCTAATGACGTTCTCAGACAACGTATAGTGATGGATGAATAATGTCATTTACAGGCTTTCCAGAAGGCATTTGATAAGATTCCACAAAAGAGACCACTAACTTAAATTGATGCAGATAATATAAGATCAATTTGTAACATGCATAGAAAATTGCTTGGTAAACATTTGGAATAAAATACTCGACACATGCATAACCTGGATTTGGGATTAAAGGGGAATATATTAAAGTTAGAGCAGAAAGTGAATTTTGAAGGGGAGAGCGAAATACTGCAAAAATACATTGATTAAACAAGTAAGCGGAATGATAAGAGATCCAGTTTAATATAACAAAGTGTGAAGTAGTACACTTTGGACATAGAATGGAAGATGGCAGTACAGTCTAAGTGGAGATGGACTGGGCAGAAGGGTAGAGGAACAAATGCTTTCAGGGATCTAGGTACAAAAGCAATTAAAAGCAGCTTACAGGTAGAAAAAGTGATCAAAGGGGGATAATATGGTGCGGGGTTTCACTAGAAGAGTTATAGGCCAAGAAATTCAATTAAGCCCGATCATTGCTTGTGCCTGTTAGTATTGACTCAGGCAACACGTAAAATTCGCAGGTGTACAGCCGGTGCTGCCTGCACTGTTCATTGGCTGCAGGCCAATAGTGGGGGCCTGATATCGGGCGAATATGACACCATCTATGGGCTGCCAGCACCTTTTAAAAGAGAGGTCATTCTGCCTGAAGAGAATAAGGAAGCTAGTACTGAAGAAATGACTGAAGAAGGTATTGAGCTCTGAGGTTCTCCGATGGTGCATTAGAGGCCTTTTTGCAGGCAGTGGAGAGGAGGAGGGACACCTTCTCCCGTGCCCCCCCCCCCCCCGCCTCCAGGGGGCAGGAAGCCAGGTATCCACTTCACCGACAGTTGGAAGAAATCACTGAGCATGTCAATGGCAGGACCATTGCATTAAGGACATGGATGTAATGCCACAAGAAATTCAATGATCTAACTAGAGCTGTTAAGGCAAAAAAAGACTGCTGTCATACTCTGTGCTCACAGTTGCACCAGTTACTGCTTCATTAATCACAACACCGACAGCACTCACAAGACACCCCTCCCCCTCACTACCCGACAATCACTGCACATACCCACACACTCAGCACCATTACAATTTCACTTACCTACAAGTCACATCTCACTCACAGAGTCTCAGCTATTCCATCATGACAGCCTCATTCTCCAAATGCTCTCTTCTTTCTTGCAGGATAAGCTGGCAGGAGGAGGAAGTGACCACCTGAAGAGAACATGCTTGACCATCATGGGGGACAGAATGGAGGCTGTGGCAACTTGCAACACTGGAGGAGATGTCTTGCAGGGTTTCTTCATATTTAACCTCTTTGTCCATTCAACTATCAGCCGTGGCTCAGTGGGTAGCACTCTCGTCCCTGAGGCAGAAGGTTGTGGATTCAAGTCCCACTCTAGAGACTTGAGTGCAAAATCTAGTCCTGACACTTCAGTGCAATACTGAGGCAGTCCCGTCAGAATTTTAGAAACATAGAAAATAGGTGCAGGAGTAGGCCATTCGGCACATCGAGCCTGCACCACTATTCAATAAGATCATGGCTGATCATTCACCCAAGTACCCCTTTCCTGCTTTCTCTCCATACCCCTTGATCCCCTTAGCCGCAAGGGCCATATCTAACTCCCTCTTGAATATATCCAATGAACTGGCATCAACAACTCTCTGCGGTAGAGAATTCCACAGGTTAACAATTCTCTGAGTGAAGAGGTTTCTCCTCATCTCAGTCCTAAATAGCTTACCCCTTATCCTTAGACTGTGGACTTCCCCAACATCGGGAACATTCTTCCTGCATCTAACCTGTGCAGTCCCGTCAGAATTTTATATGTTTCTATGAGATCCCCTCTCATTCTTCTAAACGCCAATGAATACAGGCCCAGTCGATCCAGTCTCTCCTCATATGACAGTCCTGCCATCCCGGGAATCAGTCTGGTGAACCTTCACTGCACTCCTTCAATAGCAAGAATGTTCTTCCTCAGATTCGGAGGTGCTATCTTTTGGATGAGACGTTGAACAGAGGCCCTCTCAGGTGGACATAAAGGGGGAAAATTTTGGTTGTTTGTGCCTCCTGTTAGCACCCCTGGGAGCTCTAACAATGCAATTTCAGCCACATGGTTTGTATTCCCTTGAGCATAGACATTTAAGGGGTGATCTAACTGAGGTATTTAAGATGATTAAAGGATTTGATAGGAAATAGCTTCTCTTTATCTATCCTATGGTAGGTGTGTCCAGAACAAGGGGACATAATCCTAAAATTAGAGTTCGGCATTTATAGGATGATGTTAACAAACACTTCTTCACACAAAGGATAGCGGAAATTTAGAGCTATCTCCCCCAGAAAGCTGTGGATGCTCGGTCAATTCAACATGACACAACTGAGATTGGTAGATTTGTTATAGCTCAGTGATATGGAACCCAGGTTGGTAAATGGAGCTAAGATGACAACAGTCATGATCTAATTGAATGGCGGAACAGGCTCAAGGGACTGGATATCCAACAGCTGTTCCTATGAAAGTGTCATGACCTCTGCCAGCACAGACCAGCAGGATGTGCTGCCTGTGGTCACTATTTTAGTTGAAAAACAGAAAATCAAGTGTCCCCTGATTAAAGGAGGGGGGACACAACAAACATTTTCAAACAAGTGCCCCCTTGTTTTTTTTTGAGGGCACTGAAACACAAATTATACAAGTGCCCCCTGGCTAAAAGTGGGGGGGGGGGGGTGTGGGGGAGACTAAAACCGGCACAATAAACAAATTAAACTTTAGACAAACATCAAATTAAAATTTGGTTGCCGGGGGTGATGATGCACTCCAGTCCCTCCAGTGCCCACCTCTCGTGGAAGGCCGCAAGCGTACCAGTGGACACCGCGTGCTCCATCTCCATCTCCAGGGACACCCTGGCTCGGATGTAACCCCCTTGACCGCCCGCTGCATGGACCAGCTGATGGCCCCCTTGGCCCTGCCCAGGAGCAGTCCTACGAGGAGGTCCTCCGACCCGCCCGCTCCCCTCCGCACAGGGTGCCCAAAGACCAGGAGTGTGGGACTGAAGTGCAACCAGAATTTGAGGAGCAGCCACTTCAAATAATGGAATAGGGGCTGCAACCTCGCACACTCCATAAAAACATGGAACACGGACTCCTCCAGACCGCGGAAATTGCAAGTGGTCTGGGAGCCTGTGACTGCTCCGTGCATCACCCTCCAGGCCAAGTACCCAGTAAATAGAGAGATTACTCCCGCATAGAGTGTACTCCATTGGGGACTCCCGCCTCTTCCGGACAGCAAGATGGTGCGCCATGGCATGTCAGGACGGCAGACGAGGATGGCAAGGTGGAGAGTGTGCAAGAGCAGCCCGTACAGGGAACCCCTCCGCGGAGAACTGAAAGGCACTTAGGGGATTTCCCCGAGGAGGCTCAAGTTGTGAGGCACCAGCTCCCGAAGGAGGTTCCGGGGCTTGGCGCCAATGAGGATTTCCATCCGGACGGCGGTCAGTTCGGACGGGATCTCCCCACATGCTTGAGCCTCCTCGATACACCTAACGGAGTCAAGACCCAGTGCTGTTTTTAGCGACTCGATGGCATTGGCCGCGCACCGGACATCAGCCCAGTTTAGATGACATGCCAGCCCGCTCCTCTGCCATCGAGCAGGTCCCTGACCTTGGTCACCTCGCCAGCCACAGGCCTCTCATCTACCTGCCACCTAAAACCGCGGTCGTGGAGGTACGGATTCCTAAGCAGCGGCTCCTGCAGGACAGCCGCCACTCCAGACGGTGGAGAGCTGCGCTTCGTGGCAACTCTGTTCCAGACCCTGATGAGTTCCTGGTAAAAGACAGGCAGCCCCTGCATGGCGGTCCTGATGCCCCCCCAGGCTCACATACAGGAGCTGCGTATCATAATTGAGGCTTTATTGCTGGCGGAAGAAATATGTCGCCAGCACACGCCACCTAGGAAGGAGCTCGACACAGAGGTATCTCTGTAGGGTCTGAAGACAGAAAGTCACTAGCTGGGTGCTGACGCACACCAACGCCAGACTGCCCTCCCTAAGCGGGAGACTCAAAACTGCAGCAGAGACCAAGTGCTTCCTTTTGTTCCAGAAGAAGTCCACCAGCTTCTTCTGTATCTTGGCGACAAACGCAGGGGGAGAGATCAAAGTGACCAGCCGGTACCACAGCATAGCGGCCACCAGCTGGTTTATGACTAGCGCTCGACCCCTGTAGGACAGCACTCAGAGCAGTCCTGTCCAGTGCCCTAGGTGAGTGGCGACCTTGGACTCCAGCTCCTGCCAGTTTGCCGGTCAGGCTTCCTCGTCGAGGCTAAGGTAGACTCCCAGATAGAGGAGATGGGTCGTGCTCCAGGCAAAAGGCCTGAGCTTCTCCGCCAGGGAGTCCACCCACCACTGACCCACCGGGAGTCCAGAATATTTCTCCCAGTTGATCCTGGCGGAGGATGCGGCTGAGTAAATCTCCTGGCACTCACGCATCATCCGCAGGTCAACAGGATCCTCGACCGTGAGGAGCACATCATCGGCGTAAGCTGAGAGGACGACCTCCACACCCAGCCCTTGCAGAGCCAGTCCCATCAACCTCTTCCGCAAGAGGCGCAGGAAAGGTTCCACGCAGATGGCATATAACTGGCAGGACATGGGGCATCCCTGGCGCACCCCTCTCCCAAAGCGAAGGGGCGCCGTCAAAGACCTGTTAACCTTAATCAGACACCCAGCGGCGACGTACAAAAGTCAGATCTGGGCGACGAAATGCGTCCCGAACCCGAAAGCGCGCAGAGTTCCGAACAGATATTCGTGATCCACCCTGTCGAAGGCCTTCTTCTGGTCTAGGGAAAAGAAGATGACCGACAGACCAGCCTCCTGGGAATGGTGGACCAGGTCCTGGACCAAATGGATGTTGCCGGGGACTGTCCGGCCTGAGACCGTGTAGGACTAGTCGGGGTGGATCATGTGGTCCAGCATGGCACCAAGGCAAGCAGACATCACCCTGGCAAAAATTTTGTAATCCGTACTGAGGAGGGAGACCGGGCGCCAGTCTTTAGTAAGCGGAGATCGCCCTTCTTAGGCAGCAGGACGATGACTGGCCTGCGCCAAGAGAGGGGCATCTCCCCGGTCGGCAGATTTTCCCCCTGGAACTGCGTGTAGTCGCCCCCCCCAAGACATCCCAGAATGCCATGTGGAACTCCACGGTCAGCCCGTCCAGCCCCAGGGCCTTTCCCTTCAAGAGCCGGTCGAGGGCGCCGGTCAGCTCCGCCAGGCTTAGCGGAGCGTCCAGATTTTAGGCGCCCTCCGGGCCGACCTTCGGCAAGTCCTCCCACAAAACTCTACGTGCTTCCTCGCTGGACGGATCCGGAGAGAACAGAACCCTGTAATAGTCTCGGGCCCTGTTGCTGATGCCCTCGGGATCTGAGACCAGAGATCCGTCGTTAGCCAGCAGCGTCAAGAGCTGCTTACGGACCCCCCGTCTTCTTTCCAGCGAGTAGAAGAAGGGGGAGCCGTGGCCCAGGTCCCGGAGAACCGGATCCGTGACTTCACGAATGCGCCTCGGGATCCGACGAGCTGCAGGTCTTTCAACGCGGCCTTCTTCGCTTTGTACACCGGGTCCTCGACGACTTGACCGAGACGGGATTCCAGGTCGAGCACCTCCTTTTCCCGGCGCCACACCCGGGCCGCCTGCCTCTTGCTCGACCCCCTCGCATACTCTTAACAGAAGAGACAGACGTGAGCCTTGTCCACGTCCCACCATAGCCTCAAGGAGGGGAAGCCCCCCCCGCTTCCTTCCCCAGTTGGCCCAGAAACGACGGAACGAGCCCTCGAACCACTCGTCCTCCAGCAGCAGGTTGTTAAAGTGCCAGTACGCGGACCCCGCCCGTGCACGGAGCGAAGCGAGCTCTGTCCACACCAGGTCGTGGTCCGAGCACGGCGCCGACCGCATGGAAGCCGCCGGAACATAGGAGACGTACGCCCAAGACATATAAAGGCGGTCGATTGTGGACCATCCTCTTCCAGGCCTCACCCAAGTAAAGGCGCTGGAGTCAGGATGGAGATTTCACCAGACGTCCACCAAGTCGAAGGATCCGACCAGGTCCCTCAATTTCTCTATCGCCGTCCCTCGTCTCGAGGGTGCAGTTAAAATCCCTTTCAAGGACAATGCAGTCGCCGACATCAACGGAGCTTAGAAGAGTGGACACTTCATAGAAGCGCACTTGCTGCGGGCCGGGCTAAGGAGTATACACGTTTACTAGATGGAGCGGCATGCCCCCCCAGGCGAACCGTGACGTGCAGCAAGCGGTGTGGCACAGGGTCCTCGACCCCCAAGATCTCCGGCTGAAAATGTGGGGCCAGCAAGATAGCCACCCCACAAGAAGTGGCAGAGAGGTGGCTCATGCGGACCTCTCCTTGCCATTCCAGGAGCCACATGGCCTCGTCTCCCGGAATGGTGTGGGTTTCTTGCAGGAAGCACACTGCATATTTCCCCTCCCGCAGGAGCGAAAAATTGTTAAATCTACGGCGTGTCTCTCTGCCGCCGTTGATGTTGAGGCTTGCTATGGTTATCTTCATGGCAAAAGCATAGTGCAACCTCTAATTTAAACTACTGTGGGTGTTTGATGACCTCCACTTCCTCAGCAACCCAGCGAGGAACATTCTGAGCCGGCGCAGTTCAAGGCTTTCCTTTTTTGATAAGGCCCCACCCGCGCCCATGGTTTTAACGGCAGCGCGGACGGACCTGATGAGCAGCGCCAGCTCGGACCATTTGTTGAGGGCCATATGGGCTCGATTGCGACGACCCTGGCATTGGGCCAAAACGTCCTGGAGTTCCTTTGCAGGAATGAGGGGGGACTCAGCGGCGGGCACGAGGAGATCCACCACCTCACTGGTGATGGACTCCAGATCTTCTCCTGCGCCCTCCACCGAGTCCCTGTCCCCCTCCGGGAGGTCGCCACCAGCATCCAATCCGTCGCACTATCTGGCCCTTCCTCTGTCACGATCCCACCCCCAGGATCGTCAGCAGAGGAGTCCCCCCTAGGCTCCCCCTGGGAAGCGGCAGCAGACGGGGATCCCCCTCCACCCTAGGCACCGGGGAGCATAGAGAGGCTGGGCCGAAAAACAGTTCCAGGTCCTCCAAGTCCCCCAGCTCCAATGTCAGGGACGACGATTGGGGTTGCACACCCTCCCCGCTATCACCCCCTGGCCCAGCGGGTGGGTGTTCATGAACTGCTTTAAAATCTTGTTCTTTTTCCACCAGGTCAAGCAGATCCCGGGCGATGTCAATAATTGGCTGGGCGGGCTTGAACTCTGCCTCATCGGCCCCGCCCGCCTCAGGCCCCGGGACGCTCGACCCGGCGGCGACATTTTCTTTTCGCAGCCCCGCGCCCCCCGCAAGTGGCAGTTCTTGTTCCCCATCCCCGGGAGGCTCAGGCTGGGCAGCCTTGGCTGTCTCGCTCTCCCAAGGGGCATTGGGAGCGCTGGTGGGGGATGTGGGACTCACGCTGGGCACCAACTCCTCCACAGAGGAACCTTGTTCCTCCTGCGCTTCCTTCGAGTGGTGCCTGCTTTTTTTCCTGGAAGGACGCGGAGGCAGGGAGCTTTCCCTGTCTGCTGGGGCTCCCGCATTCGCTCCCTCCTTCTGATTATCTTGCCCGAGCTCGAGCCCGACCACGGGTGGCAAACTCCCCACAGAGGCAGGTGCGGTCAGGAGCTTGGGCCCGGGCTCGGAACGCACGCCGCTCACCAGCGATAGTGGGGGGGTGGGGGGGTCGGCGAGCGTGTTGATTGGGCTGTGTGGCCCACTGAGGGGACTGTCCGGAGGGTGTTTATTTGTTTTCTTCCATGCCTTCCTTCTGCGCGGACGCCCTCCCTCCCCCCCGCCGGAGGCCACAAGCCCTCCGATGATGCCCGCGCACCTACGGCTCCCGGCACGCGGACGGTACTAGGGGTAGGAGTGGTGGCGGCACCAGCCTTGGCCACTTTGGCTGTTTTAGTGGCCTTGGAGGCGGATGTGCCCCATCTCCTTACAGGCGTGGCATCGCATGCCGTCCGACGTCCAGAAGACATGGTAGGCAGTCCCTTCATGGAGCACACTGGATATACCCTCTGTTACCTCCTCCCGGGCCAGCTAAGCGAAAAGCTGGCGCTAGAAAGACAACACATGTCGGAGGTTGGCCTCCCTGAAGCCGAGCGGTATCGGCATTATCCCCAGCCTCACCTCCCCCAGCTGACGTAGGAGGGGGAGGAGGAACTCACCGGGAACAAAGAGCGGGACGTTCGAGATGACGACCCTCTGCGTGGTGGCCGCGAGAGGATCCACCGGCAGGAAGGTCCCGCCCACCATGAGCTCTTTACTGAGGGCCAGGGACACCGCATTCCAGAATGATTCTGGAATAGTGAGCAGTTTTGGTAGACGAGAGCAGGACCCGATAATGCTTTATGTGTTCCAGCCAGATCTGGCACTGAATGTCTAAACCATATCTGTTCAAGTCTGTGTCCCTTGGACAAGAGAGTAAAGATAAGGGCCGTACCAGAGGGAACGGTGAGGATGAGAGAGAGTAATGGTTTTAATAGGGACTATGGCATCGAAGGTGGTGGTGAGGGTGTGGTTCAGCAGATTGATCGATAGCTGCAGAAATGTCGTGGTGAATAGAGGACCACATTCAGTGCAGCTGTAAGCGGAAGCAGTGTGCCATAGACAGGGCTAAGCGATCTCACAATCAACGGATCAGATCATGGTCTGCAGTCCTGCCACATCCAGTCGTGAATGGTGGTGGACCATGAATATCCCCATCCTAAATGATGGCGGAGCCCAGCACGCGAGTGCAAAAGACAAGGCTGAAGTGCCGAGTGGATGATCCATATCAGCCACCTCTTGAGGCCCCACCATCACTGAAACCAGTCTTCAGCCAATTCAATTCACTCCATGTGATAAAGAAATGGCTGAGTGCACTGGATCCAACAAAGGCTATGGGCCCTAACAACATCCCGGCTGTCGTGCAGAAGACTTGTGCTTCAGAACTAGACACACCTCTAGCCAAGCTGTTCCAGTACAGCTACAACACTGGCATTCATCCGACAATACGGAAAGCTATCCAGGTATGTACTATCCACAAAAAGCAGGACAAGTCTAATACGGCCAATTACCGCCCCATCAATCTACTCTCAATCATCAGCAAAGTGGTGGAAGGTGTCGTCGACAGTGCTATCAAGCGGCACTTACTCACCAATAACCTGCTCACCGATGTCCAGTTTGGGTTCCACCAGGACCACTCGGCCCCAGACCTCATTACAGCCTTGGTCCAAAAATGGACAAAAGAGCTGAATTCCAGAGGTGAGGTAAGAGTGATTGCCCTTGACATCAAGGCAGGATTTGACTGAGTGTGGCATCATGGAACCCTAGTAAAACTGAAGTCAATGGGAATCAGGGGGAAAACTCTCCACTGGTTGGAGTCATACCTAGCACAAAGAAAGATGGTTGTGGTGGTTGGAGGTCAATCTTCACAGCCTCAGGACATCGCTGCAGGAGTTCCTCAGGGCAGTGTCTTAGGCCCAACCATCTTCAGCTGCTTAATCAATGACCTTCCCTCCATCATAAGGTCAGAAGTGGGGATGTTCACTGATGACTGCACAGTGTTCAGTTCCATTCACAACTCCTCAGATAATGAAGCAGTCCATGCCTGCTTGGACAACATTCAGGCTTGGGCTGATAAGTGGCAAGTAATATTCGCGCCGCACAAGTGTCAGGCAATGACTATCTCTGACAAGTGAGAGTGTACCCACCACCCCTTGACATTCAACAGCATTACCATCGCCCACTCCCCCACCATCAACATCCTGGGGGTCACCATTGACCAGAAATGTAAATGGACCAGCCACATAAATACTGTGGCAACAAGAGCAGGTCAGAGGCTGGGTATTCTGTGGTGGGTGTCTTACCTCCTGACTCCCCAAGCCTTTCCACCATCTACAAGGCACAAGTCAGGAGTGTGATGGAATACTCTCCACTTACCTGGATGAGTGCAGCTCCAACAACACTCCAGAAGCTCAACACCATCCAGGATAAAGCAGCCTGCTTGATTGGCACCCCATCCACCACCTTAAACATCCACTCCATCAACCATCGGTGTACCGTGGCTGCAATGTATACCATCTACAAGATGCACTGCAGCAACTCGCCAAGGCTTCTTTGGCAGCACCTCCCAAACCCACGACCTCTGCCACCTAGAAGGACAAGGACAGCAGGCATATGGGAACACCACCATCTCCACGTTCCTCTCCAAGTCACACACCATCCTGACTTGGAAACTTATCGCCGTTCCTTCATTGTTGCTGGATCAAAATCCTGGAACTCCCTCCCTAACAGCACTGTGGGCGTACTTTCACCACAAGGACTGCAGCTGTTCAAGAAAGCGGCTCACCACCATCTTCTCAAGAGCACTTAGGGATGGGCAATAAATGCTGGCTTTGCCAACGACGCCCACATCTCATGAGCGAATAAAAATTTTAAAAAAGAGTTGGGAGAGAGTTTTTTCCAGGGACAGACACAGAAGGAAGTAGGGTTGATGGGGGAAAGGGAATGTGGTTGGAGAGCTATACAAGGAAGTGGTCAGAGATGGCCTTTTCTGCAATTGACACGATGGGAGTAGCGAGGCCATGAGAGTTGGCCAGGTCGAGGGGGTGGCCATGAATATGGGTTGGGGAATTTACATGGAGCGAGAGAGTAAGGGAGGATAGAAGGGTAATGAACTCAGAGGAGAGAGAACATGATGAATTGAGACGGAAGTTGAAATCACCAAGGATGAGAAGTCACAGTGCAGAGGATAGCAGTGAAGATATCTCGGTGATAATATTTTTATGGTACTTGGGTGGGCGGTGGAGAACGAGAATTTTAAATGAGAGGCGAGAGGGGTGGAATAGGGCGAGATGCTCAAATGAGGATAAAGTGCCGGAGGAGGAGTGGGACAGACCAAGTTGTGATTGGGTGAGGAGAGCCACACCGCTACCATGGCGGTTTGGGCGGGACAAGTGGTGGAAGGTATAGCCAAGTGGGGAGGCTTCATTTAAGGGTGAGGAATCATCGCCCCTCAACCAAGTTTCATTCAGGGCCATCATGTCGATACAATCATCCACGATAAGCTCTTGGATGGCAAGGGTTCTTGTTCGCAAGTGAACGGACATTCTAGAAGGAGATGCAGAGAGGGTCGATGTTGGCTTACCCACTACCAGCTGGGTGGGAAAGTCGACGAAAGATTAAGATGTGACGGTTGGGGTTGCTGCTCATGAGGAGGCAGCGACGTGTGCCACAGTGGACCTTTCAGACAATGCCAAAAGAGGCACAGAGGGAAACTGTAGGCTTATATAAGAGAGAGTCAATCCTGGGAAAGCAACAAGAGAGTAGGAAGGCCGAAGAGTAATGAAGGGTTGGGGTAGAAATTTGGGGGGGCAGGGTATCCAAGAGAGGAGAGATAAAAGGAAGCATGATGACAGGAGAGAACGGTCAGAGAGCGATAAAGAGAAAAGGTAAAGGCTGGAGAAAAAGATGGAAGTAGAAGTGAACGACTCGGGTCTGGAGTGGCAGCCAAAATGCGCACTCAAATGGATACAGGGATAAACTCAGGTTACATGTGCATGGTTATGTAGTAATTAATGGGATACATATTTCCTGGCAGTAACAGTGAATAGGTTGGAGACAATAGTAGGGAGACCAGAGTTAATGTCTGAAGTCCCATGGAGGGATAAAGTTGACGTAGGTAGAATGGAGTTGGCATGGAGCATCGACGAACTATTTTCCAAGTTCGAAGACAGGTGTAGCAGGCGAATGAAATCCAGAAACTATATGAAGGGTATGGAATTGAAGGATGGAGGTTATTGCTGTAAGAATGAGAATTAGTTGTGTTACAGAAAGATGACGGCAAATTTGGAGGTCACCGTAGATCAAAAGCATGGGAGATAAAGTAAAACCACAAGCCAGCGACCAACAAAGCTGACAAACCAGTGGAATGAGTCACCAGACAGCAGTGAAACAGCAGCTGCTAGCCAGAAGCCAACAACCAGTAGGACCAGCTCAACAGAGACAGATGCAGTTTAAAAGTTATTTTTTTAAAAAGCAGCAGAATCAGAGACACAGCAGATGAGTCTTACGATGTAATCCAGTGTAATCCAAAGCAGAAATGTAGTCGAGATGTCCAGAGAAAGTATGGCAATTGGAAGCATTTCCTTCAGCTGCCGCTCTCTCCAGCGCCGCTCATCCGGCACAACGGTCACTCCACCTTCGCACACCTGAACTCGGCGCTTCACCCCCACACTGGTGCTGCACAGGTGCAGTGCAGCCGTTCCAGTCAATGGCACCTTTCACACTGGGGAAGCCTGCCACATGGGTGAAACCAAGTGTTCTATCGTCCTGCTTCGCTCTGTCCATAGGGAACAGATGTGGATGTTTCTCGTGGTTTGCAAAACCTTGCTGACCACCTGTGAACAGCGAACTGAGAGATGTTGCTGATTTCACCTGCTGCAGCCTAAAAGAAGCCAGTAGCATAAGTGCTGTCCGTGCCCTGGTGTGAGGCTGGAGTGGTGACTGCAGCAAGTGCCATAGCTGAGGGACAGCCTCCTTTGGTGAAGTGAAAGTGCCTCGTACATTGCTCCCGAATAAATTTGATGTCGGAGAAGAGCTCCCTGAATACCTGCTGTGGTTATGGATCCTGCACAGAGTTCACCTCCTCCTCCTCCCTCTTCTGGCAGCTGCTCCTGCTCGGTGATGTCTTCCTTGCTGCTCCTCCTCATCCTCCAGCCCCAAAGGCAGCCCTATGAGACCACCCAAGTCTGCAGCCAGACTATTTCTGAGGCAAACAGTGCAAGACCAGCACAATCATTCTCTGCGTAGACAAAGTGAACTGTCCGGAGTGATAAAACACACCAAAAAACCCGCCAGCAGCCTGAAATGATAAACCAACAACTAACCTGTAAGTACTGTAATATGTCTCTACCTATCTGTAGAATAACTCCATGAGGCCTAGTGCTGTGCGTCAACTGCTGTGAACTTAATCTCTTAATTGTCTCTCAGAGTGAGGCAGCAATGTGGTGACCAGCCTTTTATACAGCTCCTGGCTGGGCCTCCTACAGTTGCACCCTCTAGTAGTACCAGCATAGTATATACAGAGTATACATATATGAGAACATTCACCCCCCCCCAAAGTCTTTGATGCGAGTTAGTTACAAGTTAAGACGATCCGGAACTCTGCGCTCCTTGGTTGATCGTCTGAGTGTCACGTCTGGCATGGGTGAGTTGGCCGGGCCACTGCTGTCTTGCAGCGCTGTTGATCTGACTGGACTGTTGGAGATGCTGGGATCATCCTCGTGGTTGGCAGCTAGGTCTTTTGCTGATTGGGTATGTGTAGATGGATCGCTGAAGGTAAGGTCCTTTCCCGGTAGTTCCTGGTTACCTGTAAATCGCAATTTGATCTGCTCCAAATGCTTTCTGCATGTTTGTCCGTTAAGCAGTTTGACAACAAACACTCTATTCCCCTTCTTGGCTAAAACAGTGCCAGAGAGCCATTTGGGCCCATGACCGTGATTCAGCACAAACACCGGGTCGTTTACAGTGATGTCGCATGATACAGCCACGATCATGGTACATGTTTTGCCAATAACACCTGGTTTCCACTTGATTGTTGAGGTCAGGGCGGACTAAGGAGAGCCTGGTTTTCAGTGCACGTTTCATTAGTAACTCCGCTGTGGGGACCCCGGTTAGCGAGTGGGGTCATGTCCTGTAATTGATCAGCACCTAGGATAGGCAGGTTTGTAATGAGCCGTCCATGACGCATTTCAAGCTCTGCTTTCTGGTTTGGACTGCCCGCTCCGCTTGGCCGTTGGATGCAGGCTTGAACGTGGCAGACCTGACATGCTTGATGCCGTTGCGGATCATGAATTCATTGAATTCCGAGCTGGTGAAACATGGACCATTGTCACTGACCAGAATGTTGGGCAAGCCATGGGTGGCGAATATGGCCCTGAGGCTTTCAATGGTAGCGGTGGTCGTGTTGGATGCCATTATTACACATTCGATCCACTTAAAATAGGCGTCCACCACAATGAAGAACACTTTTCCTAGAAAGGGTCCCGCATAATCTACGTGGATCCTGGACCATGGTTTTGAGGGGCAGGACCACAGACTAAGTGGCGCCTCCATGGGGGCATTGCTCAATTGTGAGCAAGTATTACACTGGCGCACGCACGACTCCAAGTCCGTGTCAATGCCGGGCTACCAGATGTGGGACCTGGCGATAGCCTTCATCATGACTATGCCTGGGTGGGCACTGTGTAGGTCACGTATGAAGGTTGCCCTGCCTTTTTTTGGCAGGACGATGCGGTTGCCCCATAAGAGGCAATCCGATTGGATGGACATTTCGTCTTTACAACGGTGAAACGGCTTTATCTTGTCTTGCATTTCTCTTGAGACCGCTGACCAGCTCCCATTGAGAACGTAACTTTTTACAAGAGATAACACGGGGTCCTGGTTGGTCCAGGTTCTGATCTGGCAGGACGTTACGGGTGACCCTTCGCTTTCGAAGACGCCCATGACCAGGCACAGGTCTGCGGGCTGCACCATTTCCACCCCGGTGGTGGGCAACGGTAGTCGGCTGAGGGTGTTGGCGCAGTTCTCAGTGCCTGGCCTGTGGCGGATCGTATAATCGTAGGCCGACAGTGTTAGTGCCCATCTTTGGATTTGCGACGAAGCATTGGTGTTTATGCCTTTGCTTTCCAAAAAACAGTGAGATTAGGGGCTTGTGGTCAGTTTCTATCTCGAATCTGAGTCCGAACAAATACTGGTACATTTTTTTTTTCCCCATAGACACAGGCCAAAGCTTCCTTCTCGACCATACTGTAGGCTCTTTCGGCCTTGGATAGACTTCTAGACGCATATGCAACCGGTTGGAGTTTGCCCGCTACATTTGCTTGCTGTAAAACACACCCGACACCATACGGCGATGCATCACATGCTAAAACTAGATGTTTACCTGGGTCATACAATACAAGCAACTTGTTCGAACACAGCAAGTTTCTGGCCTTTTTGAAGATGGCCTCTTGATTTTGACCCCAAACCCAGCCGTCTCCCTTGCGCAGCAACTTGTGCAACGGTTCAAGCAAGGTGCTCAACCCTGGAAAAAAGTTACCTGAAATAGTTGAGGTGTCCCAGGAACGAGCGCAGCTCCGTTACATTTCGTGGTCTGGGTGCATTCTTTATGGCCTCTGTCTTCCTCCCCAGGAATTCTACCTCTGGCACCAGGAAGACACACTTGGATCGTTTCAGCCAGAGTCCGACTCTGTTTAATCGACTTAAAACTTCTTGCAGGTTGTGCAGGTGTTCAGTGGTGTCACGACCAGTGATTAGGATGTCATCCTGAAATACAACGGTGCATGGAACCGATTTCAACAGACTCTCCATGGTCCTTTGGAAAATGGCTGCAGCAGAGCGGATCCCGAACGGGCACCTGTGATTCAAAAACAGTCCCTTGTGTGTGTTAATGCATGTTAATTTTTTCGACGACTCAGCCAGCTGCTGGGTCATGTAAGCAGAGATTAGATCTAGCTTGGTGAACGCCTTTCCCCCTGCTAATGTCGCAAAGAGATCAACGGCTTTGGGTAACGGGTATTGGTCCTGTAATGAAACTCGGTTGATCGTTACCTTGTAGTCGTCGCAGATTCTGACCTTGCCATCGAACAATCGGGCTGGCCCACTCGTTGAATTCGACTGCTGATATGATTCCCTCGCATTGAAGTCTGTCCAATTCGATCTCCACTTTCTCCCTCATCATGAAAGGGACCGCTCGAGCCTTGTGATGAACAGGCCGTACCTCGGGGACCAAGTGGATCTGTACTTTGTCACCTGTGAAGTTGCCGATGCCTGGTTCAAATATGGATGGGAACTTGCTCAGTACTTTAGCACAGGAAGCATCGTCCACTGAAGATCGTGCTTTGACGTCTTCCCAGTTCCACCGAATCTTCCCCATCCAGTTTTTGCCAAGCAGCGTTGGCCCGTCACCTGATTCAATCCACAATGGCAATTCATGTATCTTTCCATCATAGGATACCTTTATGTTCACACTGCCAATAACTGGAATCAGTTCCTTGGTGTAAGTGCACAGCTTTGTCTGAATCGGGCTCAGCTTGGGTCTTTGTTCTTTGTTGCCCCATAGCCTCTCAAATGCCTTCTGGCTCATAAGGGACTGACTCGCCCCCGTGTCCAACTCCATGGAAACAGGAATGCCATTTATCTTGACTTTCATCATCATGGGGGGACTTTTGGTAGTGAGGGTTTGCACCCTGTGCACTGCTTCCTCGGGCTGAGTCGCCTCTCTAGATTGTACTTTATGATCCTTGCTGGATCGGAAACCTCCTGCTGACTCCTCTGCCACGTTTTGTGGCGCAGTTCTTCTGCACATTCGCTGTGGGTGGCCCTTTTGACTGCAGCCTTTGCACACATAGTGTCTGAATCGACACAGACGGGCCCGATGGTTACCCTCGCAACGCCACCATGTTAACCCATTCACATTTATTCTCCTTGGCAGACCCTGAGTTAGACTAATTCTTTGATCAACAGTTATTTTCTGCACAGTACTTGCCAGTGAGTTTTGATTCTGGGAGAATCTCAACGTTGAGGTCATGAACGCCTGGCTTAAGGTAATGGTCCACTTCACATCCCGTCCCATGGCGAAAACGTCCCGCAACACATTGTTGAAGAGTTCGCCAAATTCGCATGGTTCCGCGAGCCTTCGTAGATCTGCGACATATTCCGCTAAATCCTGGTCCCCGGTGCGGCGGTGTGTGTAAAAGCGATACCTGGCCAGCGAAACGCGCATAAAGGCTTCACCCTCTGTGAACTTTTCTAAACTACTAACGGCAGCCATCTCTGCATGTAAGTCCGTGATCTGTTCTCATCGCCAGTTAATATGTCTCTACTTATCTGTAGAATAACTCCACGAGGCCTGGTGCTGTGCTTGAACTGCTGTGATCTTAGTCTCTTTATTGTCTCTCAGAGTGAGGCAGCAATGTGGTGAGCAGCCTTTTATACAGCTCCTGCCTCGGCCTCCCACAGTTGCACCCTCTAGTGGTACCAGCATAGTATATACAGAGTATACATACATGACATACTGCATGATCCTTTTAAATAGCACTGATGAGGGGGCCTTCCTGTCGGCTAGTGCCATGTTGTACTGAGCGAGTTCGACATGTTGCGAGAGAAGCACTGGGGCATTCGAAAAGTGAAAGCAGGTCCTGCAAGACGTGCAGAACCCAAATTTAAATAAATGATTCTGCACTTTAAATGTTGCCAGACTGCTCCACCTTAACCAATATGGCGGGTGGTGCACTTCCTGCATGAAATGTGCGTGTGCTTCCTGCCCGCCATATTGGGAGCACTGTTCAGAGGTCATTTGGAAAATTAGATTCAGTTTTGTGCATCCTACCTTAGGTCTGATATACTAGCCATGAAGAAAGTCTAGTGACAACTCACCAAGATGATTGGGATGAAGGGATTGAGTTATTATGACAGACTAGGTGAACTTTTGTTACTGGAGATGAGGAGTTTAAGGATTGGTTTGATTGAGGTGTTTAAAATAATGATAATAATTTACAGAGCGGTTAAGAAACAACATTTTCTCCAATAGACAAATCCAAAACAGGGGGACATAATCTTAGAATTAATGCTAAACTGGTTAAAAGTGAATCCATGTAAAGCTTCTTTACATAAAGGGCATAGCACAATTGCAGAGCTTAAAAGAGCGATAGACACTTACTTGGGAAGTAAGGGTGTTATGGGATAAGGAGATTAAAAATACAAAGCAACCATGGCTAACAAAATGTGCACTACTGAGAAATAAAAGTATTAAATTCGACTCAAGGTTCACTGGATGGCAGAATGAGTCAAAACATTTGACGGGAATTTCCTCTGGGAATCTCTTGATCCACTGCCTTAACTTTGGCTAAAATCACATTTATGCGCACAAATAGGATTTCTGCCAAAGTTTTGATGGCCGAGCAAGAGAACATAAGAACATAAGAAATAGGAACAGGAGTAGACCATACGGCCCCTTGAGCCTGCTCCGCCATTTAATGCGATCATGGCTGATCTGATCAGGGACTCAGTTCCACTTCCCCACCCGCTCCGCATAACCCTTTATTCCCTTATCATTTAAGAAACTGTTTATTTACGTTGTTGTGGAAAAATATTTCCGAGACTGTATAATATATAAAGAGAGGTTTATTAAATCGGAGACAAAGCTTTGGGAGAAGTGTTAGAGACCCCTGTCTCTGAACCAATTCTCAAATTGGTATCTCCAGTGAGGTTCTTTTATCTTACAAATTACGTCACTTTACATCACATGCTTTAGCACTACAAAGCTTTTACTATCGAAGGCTAAGCTTTTGATATAAACCATCCTGCATTGTGACAGGACAGTATAACAAGTGCAGGCTTTTGGCACCGGTATAAATAAACATACCCAGCACTTAACTCTCCAGTGTTCATTATCTCACTTTCCTATCTCCATAACTCAAGGCCAGCATACCTTGAAGTCTAACTGTTTTTTTATAGAAAGCATAATGCATCAGTATTGTCCCTTACAAAATTCATTAAAGGGGAAAATAAAACAAATGTTTGGTCCCGTATACTAGTCAAGTATATGTCCAAAAATCCGCTCCAACAACGTCTTAAATTTATTCAATGTCCCAGCTTCCACAGCTCTCTGAGGCAGAGAATTCCACAGATTAACAACCCTCTGAGAGAAGAAATTTCTCCTCATCTCAGTTTTAAATGGGCGGCCCCTTATTCTAAGATCGTGCCTTCTAGTTCTAGTCTCCCCCATCAGTGGAAACATCCTCTCTGCAGCCACTTTGTCTAGCCCCCTCATAATCTTCTACATTTCGATAAGATCACCTCTCATTCTTCTGAATTCCAATGAGTAGAGAACCAACCTACTCAACCGCTCCTCATGTCAACCCCCTCATCTCCGGAATCAACCTAGTGAACCTTCACTGAACTGCCTCCAAAGCAAGTATATCCTTTCGTAAATATGGAAACCAAAACTGCATGCAGTATTCCAGGTGTGGCCTCACCAATACCCTGTATAGCTGTAGCAAGACTTCCCTGCTTTTATACTCCATCCTCTTTGCAATAAAGGCCAAGATTCCATTGGCCTTCCTGATCACTTGCTGTACCTGCACACTACCCTTTTGTGTTTCATGCAAAAGTACCCCCAGATCCCTCTGTACTGCAGTACTTTGCAATCCTTCTCCATGTTAAATTCAGAATAACTCCACGAGACTGTGTTGTAAGCTCAAACCATTGTGACATTGGTCTCCTTAATATAACTCCAAAGTGAGGCAGCAGCGTGGTGGACTGCCTTTTATACCTGCTTGCTCCAGGGTACACAGGTGACATATAGGTCTCCCAAGGTGTGCCCCCTATTGGCAAGTCTTACACACAGGTGAGGTTCACATACATAACATCATTTCCCCCCAAAGTCTTGAGTACAGGTTATTTACAGGTTGAGGCGATCTGGCGATCTGCGTTCCCTGGTCGATCGCCTGAGTTGAAATCCTAGCACGGCAGCTCGGCTGGTTTGATCGGACTGTCGGGCATGGTGGGTTCATCCTCGTGGTTGACCGCGAGGTCAATTGCTGGTTGGGTGTGTGTTGGTGGATCATAGATAGTAGGGTCTTCTTTAAACTGTTCTTGGTTGTCCGTGAATCGCAGTTTGGTCTGATCGAGGTGCTTTCTGCATCTTTGCCCATTCAACAATTTCACAACAAACACTCTATTTCCCTCCTTGGCTAAGACAGTGCCAGCAATCCACTTGGGACCGTGGCCGTAATTTAGAACAAACACTGAATCATTAACCTCGATGTCACGCGAAGCCGCCGCGTGATCATGGTACATGTTATGCCTGTGCCGCCGGGTTTCTCCGTGATCATTGAGATCCGGGTGGACTCAGGAGAGTTTGGTTTTGAGTGCTCTCTTCAATAACAACTCTGCAGGGGGATCCCCAGTGAGCGAGTGGGGGCACGCCAGTAGCTGAGCAGGACCCTGGATAACCGGGTCTGCAAGGAGCCATCCGTTACGTATCTGCTTGATGGTTTGGACTGCCCGTTCCGCTTGGCCATTGAATGCGGGCTAAAATGGGGCAGACCTGACATGCTTAATGCCATTGCGGGTCATGAACTCGTTCAATTCCAAGATGGTGAAACATGGTCCATTGTCACTGACGTGGACGTCGGGCAAACCATGGGTGGCAAACATGGCCCGAAGGCTCTCAATGGTGGCAGTGGACGTACATAATGACATTATTATACATTCAATCCATTTTGAGTAAGCGTCCACTGCTACTAGAAACATCTTCCCTAGAAAGGGGCCAGCGAAATCTACATGGACCCTGGACCACGGTTTGGAGGGCCATGACCACAAGCTCAGGAGGGCCTCCCTGGGTGCATTGCTCAGCTGTGAGCAAGTGTTACATTGGTGTATGCATGACTCTAATTCAGAGTCAATGCCGGGTCACCAGACGTGCGACCTGGCGATAGCCTTCTTCATGACTATGCCTGGGTGGATACTGTATAGGTTGCATATAAACGTTTCCCTGCCCTTTTTGGGCAAAATCACGCGATTCCCCCATAGGAGGAAATCCGATTGGACTGACAGTTCGTCCTTGCATTGGTGAAAAGGCTTAATTTCATCTTGCATTTTCCCGGGAACCCCCGCCCAGCTCCCATTGAGAATGCAGCTTTTTAGTAGTGATAGCAGGGGGTCTTGGCTGGTCCAGGTCTTGATCTGGCGAGCCATGATGGTTGACCCCTCGCTCTCAAAAGCATCCATTACTAGAAGCAATTCTGCGGGTTGCACCATTTCCACCCCGGTGGTGGGCAATGGCAGCCGACTGAGGGTGTCAGCGAAGTTCTCAGTGCCTGGTCTGTGGCAGATTAGATAGTCATATGCAGACAATGTTAGTGCCCACCTTTGGATGTGGGACGAAGCATTGGTGTTGATACCTACCTTTGCTTTCTGAGAGCAGTGAAATAAATGGTTTGTGGTCGGTTTCAAGCTCGAACCGGAGACCAAATAGATATTGGTGCATTTTCTTAACCACGTATACACAAGCCAACGCTTCTTTCTCAACCATACTGTAGGCTCTTTCAGCCTTGGATAACTTGGATAGCCCTGGATGCATATGCAACCGGTTGCAGTTTGCCTGACACATTTGCTTGCTGTAACACACAACCGACCCCGTACAATGACGCATCACATGCTTGTACTAAGCGTTTACATGGGTCATACAGTACAAGTAACTTGTTAGAGCATAGCAGGTTTCTGGCCTTATTAAAGGCTGTTTCTTGAGATTTATCCCAAACCCAGTCGTCACCCTTACGTAGCAATAAATGCGAGGGTTCCAGCAAAGTGTTCAACCCCGGTAGAAAGTTACCAAAGTAGTTGAGGAGTCCCAGGAACGAACGCAGTTCCGTCACATTCTGTGGTCTGGATGCATTCTTGATGGCCTCCGTCTTGGAGTCCGTAGGTCTGATGCCGTCCACCGCAATCTTTCTCCCCAGAAATTTGACCTCTGGCTCCAGGAACACTTGGAACATTTCAGCCTGAGTCCTACTCTGTCCAGTCGCTTTAGAACCTCTTCCAGATTGTGCAAGTGTTCGGTGGTGTTGCAAGCAGTGATCAAGATGTCATCTTGGAACATCACTGTGCATGGAACCGATTTTCACAGACTCTCCATGTTCCTCTGGAAGATGGCCACTGCCGAGCGAATCCCAAAAAGGGCATCTGTGGTACATGAACAGTCCTTTGTGCGTGTTGATGCACGTCAACTTCTTTGACAGTTCAGCCAGTTCCTGTGTCATGTAAGCGGCGGTTAGGTCTAGCTTGGTGAACGACTTTCCCCCTGTTAGCGTTGCGAATGGGTAGCGGGTACTGGTCCTGTAATGAGACTCGGTTGATCATTACTTTGTAGTCCCCGCAGATTCTGATCATCCCCTCATTCTTTAGTACCAGCACGATTGGACTGGCTCACTCGTTGAACTCGACTGGCGATAGGTTCACATACATAACACTCCATTTAAATAATAACTTGCTCTTTAAATTTTTTCTCCCAAACTTTTTCTCACACTTTCCAATATTATACTCCATCTGCCAAATTTTTGCCCACTCACTTAGCTTGTCTATGTCCTTTTGCAGATTTTGTGTGTCCTCCTCATACATTGCTTTTACTCCCATCTTTGTATCGTCAGCAAACTTGGCTACGTTACACTCGGTCCCTTCTTCCAAGTCATTAATATAGATTGTAAATAGTTGGGGTCCCAGCACTGATCCCTGCAGCACCCCACTAGTTACTGGTTGCCAACCAGAGAAGCCCGGAGAAAATTCCTAGAGATTGTTTTTTCACCCCTGTGTCATAGGTTAGCACACTGAACTTTCACCCCTGTGTCATAGGTTAGCACACTGACCTTTCACCCCTGCGTAGTAGGTTAGCACACTGACCTTTCACCCCTGCATGGCAGGTTAACACACTGACTTTTTGCCTCTGGGATGAAAGTGTCCTTTCTCTGCTAGCTGGAACCATCCTATGTGAAGTAATGTTGAACCTTGTATCTAGTGGACACAAATACACAACACAAAACATTGCCCAGCAGTAGCTTGCCTTGAAATTGCCAGTCACGATTGGAGAGGATACATGAATGAATGATTCAAGAAATCTTTGCTTCCCTTGGTTATACTCTCATTTCAATTTGCATAAACAAATATAATGCAGTAAAGGCATTTTTCAGAGTTTGCGGAAAAGGAACGCCATCACCTGAAAGTTCCCCTCCAACTCATACAACCTGACTTGGAAATATATTGCTGTTCCTTCATCATTGCTGGGTCAAAATCCTGGAACTCTTTCCCTAATAGCACTGTGGGAGTCACCACACGGACTGCAGCGGTTCAAGATGGCAGCTCACAATCACCTTCTCAAGGGCAATTAGGGATGGGTAATAAATGCTGGCTTTGCCAGCGATACCCACATCGCATGAATGAATTTTTTAAAAAGGCCCACATTTATGGTGCAGTAGATGATTAATCCTGCATCTATTTTGTGCCACATGAAAATACTTGACACCAACATTAAATTAGGAGATCTCAAGGTAGATTTTCATCCTACAGCTCTGGAACCCAGCTCCAAATTCAGTTCCGACTGATGGATGAATGAATGTCTTCATTCTCTACCAGCCATTAGGGTCCCAAGTGAAATGAATTTGCGCAGTCTAAGCCCAACTCCTAGTGGATGTGGGTCAACATTTCATCAAAATTCCCACCAACTTGGAATTCTTACCCAGACAGACACAAGGAGGACTCATGGAAGGAAAATAAAGGTTCACACTATTAACCTAAGGGATGCTCCTCTAAAGTCAAACCATTGCACAGAACAGAGTGCATTACTTTTCACCTGCCATGTGTTATAATTATTTGACATGGATATAGGGTACATAACTGGGAATGTATTCAATCACAAAAAAATCATCAAAGCATAAAAAACTCTTCGATTTATTATTACAAATAATGTATGGTTAGAGGTCCTTTATTCACAAAGAGAGCTTCCTGCATTTATATATGTACGAATAGCTACATGGCTACATATAAAAGGGTTTAATTTCCTCTATGCACTTTGGTTAGTACTGTACACTGATTAACACAGTTGTCTGCGTTGTAGTAACATAGTCACTATCCCATTTAAAATAAACTTGTTAATACGCGTCACAATGGTGTAGACAGAAATTTAATGTGGGCAGAAGTAATTAAACCACATATTGTACTATAAAACAATTTGGAGCCACACATAACTTTGTCAAGCACCCCCATCATGTTATTTTTAATCCACACAAGTTAATTTTGTTTTCCGTTGATGAAACTGATCTTTCCTGCATTGAATTACTACTTGATAATCCAACGTGTGAGATGCATTTCAAAATGCATTTGAAAGCTAAGACAATCAACACATACTCAAATATAATATTGCACCTTTGACATTGTGTTATTGATGTTCTTTCACTCATTGGGAAAACCATAATGCATTCACAGAGTTATAGATCTTCCACACTTGTGAAAGTGCTCCCTTAATGTAGTCACAACAGACAAGCCATATCTTATTTAAAATTCTTCATCATGAATAGTTAAATTAGAGTGTTCTAAATGGTTGTTAATTAGTATGTCACATGATGATGACATCAGCAAATCAATGCACTATGACCATTTCCATATATTCCATCAAAACAGGATATAATATTATACTGAATATTATTCTAAAGCTAAACAAATAGGTTAAGGATATCATTTGCAAGTAATGCCATTTTAAGTGCAACTTCTTTGAAAATATTAAGTTCACAATACATAAAAAAGGAAACATATTTTTGATCGACTACATAATACACTCATATGTTGCAAATGTTCAAAATTGTTTCTAAACAAGTTTGCCTACCCTTCCCCTTTGCTCATTCTAGGTTTTCATACTTTAAGATGTTTGGGCAAATGGAAAGAAGACCCACCCCAAATGGCGAAGACATTAACATTCAAGAATGTTATTACCATATTAAGTCATTTTTCTTTATTTGTGTTCATTCGCAGCACATGATCATTTACCACACAGTAAAAGATGGTGGAGAGTGCAAGCTAATAGTGTTTAAGAATGTAGGACTAAAACTAGGGATTAAACTGCAAAGTGAGAAAGGGGAGAATGGGTCAAGTTCTGAAACATGGGTCTGTTGGCTCCCTTATGTTGGAGCACTGCATCACCACCATCTACTGTCCGATCTAGCAGCTACACTCCATTTTTATTGTCTAATGAAGGTATACTGCCTGTCGGATTTTGCACTTTAATCAAACAGTATGTTTCTGATCTACTGTTGAATAACAGACTGAAGTCTATGTTAGAGGTGATAACCTTTGTAATGCAAGAAATTTTCAACGCTTCTTGGCTTCTAGAGCTAATACTTTGTTTTTGATTCCTTGTGGGATAATTCCTTTTATCCCTGGAAAACCAATATCTAGATCTTTTTTCACTGATATATTTTTATATTAATGTGATGTGAATTGTGTCACTTTTCAAAATCTCTACTGGATTCGGCTCTGTAAAAGAGTATTTACAATGTATTAAAATGTTCCATATGCCATATGGCTTTACAGAAGCATCTAGACAAACATTTTGAAATTAAATTTAGACTCCTGTTGGTTTCATTCAAAATTAAATATTATAATCCCCCTACCGCCAAAACACACTTTTTATATGGCAGTGATGTTGAGTCCGCAATTAAAGCTTTCAAGATTTGAAAAACAACAACAAATTTCACTTTAGCTATTGTGGAGTTCGTTTTTTAGCTGTCAACTTTGAGGGACATCACTTGGACCATTAAAGAAATTCTATTCAGACTATATTACTAGCAATAAACTGCCATGTCAGTAACTCCATATTCTGTATTATGATTAATCTGAAATTATATTAATTAAAATCTGGCTTTCTTATAGGCTTTGATATTTTCTTGGTCAAGATTAAGTCAGATAGCAAGATAGTAGTTTTTGGTGTTTTCTAATAGGGCTCAAATTATATAAATGAAATACATTTATTTATACTATATTATTTCCTCAAATATTCAAAATATTTTTTACTTTCTTGACCAAAAACATGAAACTTAAAAATATAGTTCAAATATGCATTCGAAAATGTTATACATATACTGTAATATTAAAAATAATCATCTGGCAATTGGGTTGATGCCGAAAAGATAACCAGCTGGTCAAAATAATCAGAATGTCGAGAGGCGCAAGCTTCAATTGGACAAATGGCCTTTTATCATCCTTGACTTTTTTATATTCTTAAAACATTGAACCATTTTGCCATGAAAGAGTCAACTGAAAGAATTAAAGCAATCTGCAGTGGACTAGGGGGTATTAAGTATATCTGCTTATAAAGGCGGAAGAAATGCAACAAAATTAATGTAATTGCTAATGCTCTTCTTTACTCCATAGTCCCTGAAAGCCATCTTAAAAACTGTGATTGAAATACTTATCAAATACTGTTAGAATAAACTGAAACCAGGAAGGATTACAAGACTAACCAGATTTCTAACCAGATATTAATGATTAAGGTACATCTTTAACCTTGCCAGTCAGATTTATATCAACATCGATTTTCTGTTTCACAGACAATATCTAAAATATACCACCATTAGCCACATTCTTTAAACCAAGGTGCCCCTGCAGAGAGAACTGTATTTGGATAAATGGCTTCTGAAAACCCAGTAAATATTCTTTCACGTCAGTGTCATTACTACCATGAAATGATAATGAAGCATGAAAGGAAGATGATTCCATATTCAGATGACAGCATTAGCCTTCATAAGCAGACTGAAATATTTATTACTTGACTGCTCAACGTCTGTAATCTTAAAAAAGACAAAAAATAATCCTCCCATTACGAGGTCAAAATGTATGCAGCAAAACCTGGTTGGCAATCGGAGGTATCAGTTCTTAAAATGCGCTAAAGCAATTATTTTTATTTTCATAAAAAGCTACACAAATTAAAAAATTGCCCTTAGGCTACAAGATATAAGTTATGATTAAAAACACAAAATTGCAATGCCGGATCTATTTGACTGAATAATCAAGTTCATTAATATATTTCAAGTTTTCAGTGACTGATTTTTTAAAAATATCTTAGTCCAATATACTATTAGGACAGTACAACTGATTCATTTGAGTTTCTAAAAGATTGGATTCATTTTTTATTTCTTATGCAACAACACAAAGTAGAATTTGGATATGTATTCAGCCTGAGATTTTTCTTCTTTTTTAAAAAAAACCAAAAATATCAGTTTACAATTCATTAGGGTAATCATGACTTAAATTGCATCTAATTGTTTCATCATGAACATCGCTTATGGATTATATCTTTCAGATGTCAGTAATAAATCAAAGCTGTACGCAAACGGACCTATTTCTTCAATTCACTAAGTTTTTTTCTTCAACAAAGTTTATTCACAGAAGATATACTTGAACTGCCTGAAGGACAAAGGCCAGTATTGGTCATACAATATGACCTCTGTTTCACCTTCTTAAAAAGCAACATACAAGACATGAACACAAATGATTAGCAAAATCCTTCTGCTCCTGCTCCCAAGATATGCTTCATAAGAAAACTTTTAAATTGATTAAAAATTAAAAATAAAACTGATGAAGATCAATTCCAAAACACTACATAAAATTAATTATGGTTTTGCATCAGAAATGCAGATGTAGATTTCTGGAGTCAGTGCCATTTATCTCCAGCCGTGCGATACACAGGACGATTAGAAAGCCAAATCTACTCCCCCAAGTCTAAAGACTATCGGATGCTTGAAGTAAAAATGATTAACTCCAAATTATTCAAATCATTGTACAACAGCTCCAACATGATGGAAATTTACGGCAACTTGTAGGAACTACAGAGAGGCAGATTTAGGGCTATTTATCAAAATCAAGACTGACTAGGACTGACAGAATCCAGATAGATTATACAGTAATATGGCAGCAGTGCTGTAAGGCTGCTCTGCAGATTTCCAATTTTATCTGCAATTTTTGACTGTTTCTAATTGTGTGCCTACATTTGCATTTTTATAAAATTGACTTTAAAAGATTTATTTAATTCTTTAGGCTGTACCAATAAAAGAAGGAATGTATTTAAATGATGCCTCTAGAAATCCTTTTGTGTTTTCCAAAGCACTCTTTCATGGGTCAAAAAAGAAGGTATTGTTTTCTATAAAATATTTGATTAGCAATACAGATGGCATTTTTCTTTCAATAGAAATGCTCTTGCTTATTTTATTAGTGCTACTGCTGGTATAAACTGACCAAATCTTATTAAGGGTGTTTTCTGTCATTCTGAATACACTAAAAAGGAGTTCATACATTACTTAAAAACATATTTTGGAAATAATTTGTTTCGTATTTCCAATAGTGCAATTTGAGATAGCTTAACTTGTTTATATTATGATATTGACATTTGGAAGAGGATTATGATATTGGCAATTGGAAGACAGGCAGATAAATGAAGTAATAGATTAGCAATTGCTATTTTGAGAATTGGGGTACAATCTCCAAACTATAAGTAAAAGTGCTTCAAAACTAAAATGCATATTAGTTTATTCCTGAGAGCTGTGAACTAGAAAATAGATTCCGACTATTTTACCACATCGCCCAGATACCATAGTTGCTGCTAAACTTAAATCCATAGTGTTATACAAGTGTTTGAACATTGCATCTGATATATGAAGACCATACTTTTCCCCAAGATATGCAAGTGCTATTATGCATTAGAAAATCTTTTTGACAGTATGCACAAGCTGTTGGAAATTCATTAAATGAGGCTGTAATGCTGTTTATTGTCAAAATTATGTTCCGTATTGTTAGCCTGATAATGTTCATGATACTGTCCCTAATTCAATAAATTCAAACTTCACATTAGAACATATGTTTTATTTACCATATTAGTGTTAGAGTCCACATTGCTTTTACACCCAACACTATGCTTTCCATGCTATTTAATGCTATTTTCCACCACCCCTTAAATCTGAAGCGAACGAAAACTGAGTGATTACCCCAAAGTGTGCTAGATGAACTGGAAAAAGTCTATTCAAACAAAGCTCATTAGTTTTGATACCTCCAGGGCTATGACAAATTAAGCGGCTGGTGAATATGCTTACAGACAAAAGAATGACGCAAGCACAGGGCTGAGGTAGGTGCTGCCTCAGTAGAATTTACCAGAAAAAGAAAACAGGAATAAAAGGAATAGATACCTTTATCTTTTTGTAATGCTATTCAATAACTATAAAGGTTGTAAACAGATCCATAAATAAAGCAAAATATCATCAGTATTCCCAGAATTATTGGACCCTATTTTACACTTTCCCGACTTTTGGCGCCCGCGTACAATAATTTACCTTTTTTTTTGCCCGATTGCAGCAAAAAAAAGTCTCAACTTTCCCCAAAGTAAAATTTTATTTTGGCGCCACGTTACCCGAAGTTAATTCTGGAGGCGGGGCTTCAAGTGTCCGCCAAAAACTCTGTGGGCATGCGCGAAAAACTGAGGTTGCCAGGGCAACCAGAGACACACTGACAGCTGAAGCAAGCTGAAGCCTCTTCCCCCGCTGTAAGCCCGGCCAGTTAGGACTGCTCTCCTGCTGTAACCCCAGCCAGAAAGGACTGCTCCCCCCACTGTGCCTGCTACAATCCCGGGACGAGCGGCCCCCCCAGCTCCCCCTGCAAGTTGAAGTTCCACGGCCCGGGGTTGCAGCAGGACCAGGAGCGGGAGGGCCATTCGGCCCGGGGTTGCAGCAGGTACAGCAGGGGGGGGGGTGGAGTCCTTTCTGGCCAGGGTTACAGCGGGAGAGCAGTCCTTTCGGCCAGGGACTGCAGCAGGGGGGCCAACAGATGAAAACCATGAAATAGTTCCCTCTGAAAAATCTTCTTCCTTTGCTCCAATTTCAGAGTTCCCTGTGAAAAAATAATCATGCATTTGTATTTTAATTTGTCTTCTTTTGCCTTTCTCCAAGGTCATCTTGTGCACCGTGCCAATTTCCTTAAGTTAACAGATTTGGGTGAAAAAGAACCCAGCCGGACAGAGTTATTTCAGTGCCCTCTGAAAAAATTATACATTTGTTTTTTACATTGTATCGCTCTAAAAACTCGGAAATTACTTTCCGAGTTATTTTCAGAGTACCCTGTCAAAAAAATCCATACATTTGTACTTTATTTTGTCTTCTTTTGTGATAAGGGTACAGTAATAAAGGTATTGTGCAATAAAGGTACAGCAGTTATCATGGGCGACTTTAATTTACATATAGATTGGGCTAACCAAACTGGTAGCAATGCAGTAGAAGAGGATTTCCTGGAGTGTATTAGGGATGGTTTTCTTGACCAATATGTCGAGGAACCAACTAGAGAGCTGGCCATCCTAGACTGGGTGATGTGTAATGAGAAGGGACTAATTAGCAATCTTGTTGTGCGAGGCCCCTTGGGGAAGAGTGACCATAATATGGTAGAATTCTTTATTAAGATGGAGAGTGACACAGTTAATTCAGAAACTAGGGTCCTGAACTTAAGGAAAGCTAACTTCAATGGCATGAGGCGTGAATTGGCTAGAATAGACTGGCAAATGATACTTAAAGGGTTGATGGTGGATAGGCAATGGCAAACATTTATAGATCATATGGATGAACTTCAACTGTTATACATATCTGTCTGGAGTAAAAATAAGGGAAGGTGGCTCAACTGTGGCGAATAAGGGAAATTAAGGATAGTGTTAGATCCAAGGAAGAGGCATATAAATTGGCCAGAAAAAGCAGCAAACCTGAGCACTGGGAGAAATTTAGAATTCAGCAGAGGAGGACAAAGGGTTTAATTAGGAGGGGGAAATAGAGTACGAGAGGAAGCTTGCCGGGAATATAAAAACTGACTGCAAAAGCTTCCATAGATATGTGAAGAGAAAAAGATCAGTGAAGACAAACGTAGGTCTCTTGCAGTCGGACTCAGGTGACTTTATAATGGGGAACAAATAAATGGCAGACCAATTGAACAAATATTTTGGTTCTGTCTTCATGAAGGAAGACACAAATAACCTTCCGGATGTACTAGGGGACCGAGTGTCGAGTGAGAAGGAGGAACTGAAGGATATCCTTATTCAGCGGGAAATTGTGTTGGGGAAATTGATGGGATTGAAGGCTGATAAATCCCCGGGGCCTGATAGTCTGCATCCCAGAGTACTTAAGAAGTGGCCCTAGAAATAGTGGATTCATTGGTAATCAGTTCCTATGGACTGGAGGGTAGCTAATGTAACACCACTTTTTAAAAAAGGAGGAGAGAGAAAACGGGTAATTATAGACCGGTTAGCCTGACATCAGTAGTGGGGAAAATGTTGGAATCAATTATTAAGGATGAAATAGCAGCGCATTTGGAAAGCAGTGACAGAATCGGTCCAAGTCAGCATGAATTTATGAAAGGGAAATCATGCTTGACAAATCTTCTGGAATTTTTTGAGGATGTAACTAGTAGAGTGGACAAGGGAGAACCAGTGGATGTGGTGCATTTGGACTTTCAAAAGGCCTTTGACAAGGTCCCACATAAGAGATTGGTGTGCAAAATCAAAGCACATGGTATTGGGAGTAATGTACTGGTGTGGATAGAGAATTGGTTGGCAGACAGGAAGCAGAGAGTCGGGATAAATGGATCCTTTTCAGAATGGGAGGCAGTGACTAGTGGAGTGCTGCAGGGCTCAGTGCTGGGACCCCAGCTCTTTACAATATACATTAATGATTTGGATGAAGGAATTGAGTGTAATATCTCCAAGTTTGCAGCTGACACTAAACTGGGTGGCGGTGTGAGCTGTGAGGAAGATGCTAAGAGGCTGCAGGGTGATTTGAACAGGTTAGGTGAGTGGGCAAATGCATGGCAGATGCGGTATAATGTGGATACATGTGAGGTTATCCATTTTGGTGGCAAAAACACGAAAGTAGAATATTATCTGATTGGTGGCAGATTAGGAAAAGGGGAGGTGCAACGAGACCTGGGTGTCATGATTCATCAGTCATTGAAAGTTGGCATGCAGGTACAGCAGGCGGTGAAGAAGGCAAATGGCATGTTGGCCTTCCTAGCTAGGGGATTTGAGTATAGGAGCAGGGAGGTCTTGCTGCAATTGTACAGGGCCTTGGTGAGGCCTCACATGGAATATTGTGTTCAGTTTTGGTCTAATCTGAGGAAGGACGTTCTTGCTATTGAGGGAGTGCAGCGAAGGTTCACCAGACTGATTCCAGGAATGGCTGGACTAACATATGAGGAGAGGCTGGATCAACTGGGCCTTTATACACTGGAGTTTAGAAGGATGAGAGGGGATCTCATAGAAACATATAAGATTCTGACGGGACTGGACAGGTTAGATGCGGGAAGAATGTTCCCGATGTTGGGGAAGTCCAGAACCAGGGAACACAGTCTTAGGATAAGGGGTAGGCCATTTAGGACTGAGATGAGGAGAAACTTCGTCACTCAGAGAGTTGTTAACCTGTGGAATTCCCTGCCGCAGGGAGTCGTTGATGCCAGTTCATGGCCCTTACGGCTAAAGCGATCAAGGGGTATGGAGAGAAAGCGGGAAAGGGGTACTGAGGTGAATGATCAGCCATGATCTTATTGAATGGTGGTGCAGACTCGAAGGGCCGAATGGCCTACTCCTACACCTATTTTCTATGTTTCTTTGGCCCCAAGTTTCCACACGCTACAAAACGGGCGCCCCTCCGAGCTGGTCGCCCATTTTTCACGCCAAAAGCGGCGCCTGAAAAAAATGCCTGATTCTGGAGCGCCCTACAGCTCCATGTCTGCTTGGCGCAGCACCCAGGGGGGCAGAGCCTACCACTCGCACCGATTTTGTAAGTGGGAGGGGGCGGGTACCATTTAAATTAGTTTTTTTCGTGCCGGCAACCCTGCGCGTGCGCGTTGGAGCATTCGCGCATGTGCAGTGTGAAGGAAACATTGGCACTCGGCAATTTTTGTAGTTCTTTGTAGCTGTTTAATTTTTGAACATTTTTTAATAAAAGCACATTGCCCTTCCATGATCAGCACTGAGGCTTCTTGCAGCAGTGAGAAGGCTGCAGGAAGCCTCAGAAGTTGAGGCAGTCGTTTCCCGACGGCCTCTCTCCCCCCTGCCGTCGGGAATGGCTGCTCAACTTCTGAGGCTTCCTGCAGCCTTCTCACTGCCTACTTCCCCCCCCTGCCCGCCGTCGGGAACGGCTGCCTCCTCCCTCCCTCCCGTTCGCGGGAACGACGCCACATCGCTGAGGTGACTGTAAGGCTTCCACCTCAAGTGGAAGGCTGCTTGCTGCCTACTTACTGCCCGACTGCCCCTCCCTCCCGTTCGCGGGAACAACTCCACACCGCTGAGCTGCCTGAAGCACTTTCACACAGGTAGGAAGATGGTTTATTTAATCTTTGCTTTGCTTATAAATGTTTATTCAGGTTGGATTTATTTGTATAATATTTGTATAAGTATAAATAAGGATTTATTGTAGAATTTAATGACTTCCCTTACCCCCACCTCGTTCTGGACGCCTAATTTGTAACCTGCGCCTGATTTTTTAATGTGTAGACAAGGTTTTTTCAGTTCTACAAAAATCTTCACTTGCTCCATTCTAAGTTAGTTTGGAGTACGTTTTCACTGTGGAAACTTTGAAATCAGGCGTCAGTGGCCGGACACGCCCCCTTTTGAAGAAAAATTCTGTTCCAAAGTGAAACTGTTCTAACTGACTAGAACTGCAGAAAAAAAAATGTGGGGAATTGCGATTTCTAAGATACTCCGTTCTCCACCAGTTGCTCCTAAAAATCAGGCACAAATCATGTGGAAACTTGGGCCCTATGTTTCTATGTTTCTTTTGCCTGGCCCCAATGTCCTTTTGTGCGCCGCGCCAATTTCCTAAAGTTCACAGAGGTTTTTTTTTCGGGGCTTATGGGCAGTGTGCACCGCGCTGAAAAAAAACGTGGACAGCCAAAATCACCTAACTGCACAAAAACGGCACCCGATCCCGTTTTTCACTCAGGTCTGCGGCAAAAATGTTTAAACTGGCGCACATGGTTGGCGGCCGGCATACAAATATTGCCGAAAGTTGGAAACGGAAGATTTCACACCAAAAAACAACGCACACCATAAAACCCCACACAATCGTGGCGAAAAAAGGGGCCTTAAACTATGATTGTTAAAGGACACATATAAATATAGCCCTTAGAGCAGTGCAGGTATCATGTATAAGTTTCAGACTTGAATCACCAAAATAGGGATGAAATATTGAAGTCCTTTCTATGATCTCTATTGCATTTTTTATAGTTAGCCTGCTTTCATGTAAATGTTGTAAGTATCACTACTGGTTAGATTCATAGAATCATAGAATTTCACAGCACAGAAGTCAGCCATTCACCCATCATACCTGTGAAAGAGTTTCCTCATAACCATGCAAATCACTCCTCTTCAAATAAATGTCCAATTGTCTTTTGTAAGTTCCTATAGAATCTGATTCCACCATCCTTATAGGTAGTGCATTCCAGATCTTAGCAACACTCTGTGTGAAAATAAATTCTGCTCATTTCCTTTTTACTTCTTTTGCCGACTCACTTGCCAGAGGAAACAGTTTCTTCCTACTTTCTGTATCAAAACCCCTCATAATTTGAAATACCTCCATTAAGTCTCCCCTTAACCTTCTCTGTTCTAAGGAGAACAATCCAAGCTTCCCTCATCCCTGGTATCCTCCTGGTAAACCTCCTCTGTACCCTCGCCAGGGTGTAATGTATTTGTTTCATGGGTTCTTTGCTTAAGAATTCATAGCAACACATTGCCATTAAGAACTAGTTGGTTTATTAACAAATGTTTAACAATCACACTGCACATTCCCAATTCATCCACGAGACTCACAACTGCATGCCTCATCATGGATGACCTAGACCCAACTGACTGGGGTTTTACTGAGTCTTGTGAACATCACATGACTGGCTAAGCCATTTACAATGCAACAACTCTATAACTATTATAAATCATACAATTAACCAAGATCCCCCTTGTTAAAGGGGCACAACAACTAGAAAATCGAATGAATCAAATTAAAATTTGGTTACCGGGGGTGATGATGCACTCCAGTCCCTCTGGTGCCCACCAGTCGCAGAAGGCCGCAAGCGTACCAGTGGACACGGTGTACTCCATCTCCAGGGACACACTGGCACGAAAGTAGCGACAGAAGAGAGGCTGGCAGTCGGGCTGAATGACCCCCTCGACCACCTGGCTGCCTGGACCTGTTAATGGCCACCTTGGCCAGGCCCAGGAGCAGTCCTATGAGGAGGCCCTCTGACCTGCCCGCTCCCCTCCGTGCCTAAAGATCAGGAGTGTGGGACTGAAGTGCAGCCACTTCAAATAGTGGAAGAGGGGCTGCAACCTCACGCACTGTATAAAAACATGAAACATGGATTCCTCCAGTCTACAGAAAATGCAGGTGGCCTGGGAGTCCGCGAACCAACTTAAAAACTTATAAATAGATAAATGGAGGACTTCCGCATAGAGAGCCCTCCATTGGGGACCCCCGCCTCCTCTTGTTGGCAAGATGGTGCACCATGGTATATCCGGACGGCAGACGAGGATGGCAAAATGGAGGTTGTACAAGAGCAGCCAGTACAGGAAATCCCTCCGCGCAAAACTGAAAGGCACGGAAGGGAATTCCCGCAGGTGGCTCAAGTTGTGAGGCACCAGTTCCAGAGGGAGGTTCCAGGGCTTGGCAACTGCTCTACAACTCTTTTGGAGAAAACCATAATTAATTAAACCAAGTGCCCCCGAATCTGGGGGACATTCCAACCACTTATCAATGCCCTTTTTTTTGTTTTTTGGTGGGGGGTTTTGTGTTTTTTGTGGGTTTTTGGGGTTTTTTGGGCACTAAAAGCATAAATATATACAAGTGCCCCCTATAAAAGGGGAGGGGGACACTAAAATCCAGCAATTAAAACAAATTAAACTTTAAAACATATAAAATGAAATTAAAATTTGGTTGCCGGGAGTAACGATGCACTCCAGTCCCTCCGGCGCCCACCTCTCACGGAAGGCCACGAGCGTACCAGTGGACACCACGTGCTCCAGCTCCAGAGTCACCATGGCGCGGATATACGTGCGGAAGAGAGGCAGGCAGTCAGGCTGCAACAGCTCTACAAATCTGTGAACACCCTCACAGGTGCATACATTACACAGGGCCATGACATAATTCCTAAAGTGTGGTGCCCAGAATTGTACACAATACTCCAGCTGAGGCCTAACCAGTGATTTGTGGCTTCCAGTGACTTCCTTGTTTTTGTATTCAATGTCCTTATTTACAAAGCCACGTCCCCATGAGCTTTCTTAGCTGCCCTGCCACCTTCAACGATTTGTGAACATGCACCCCCAGGTCCCTCTGCTCTTGCAACCCCTTACAGTCACATTATGACAAAATAATAATTCAGTACCTCAGTCATACCCACTGCTTCCAAAATGAGATTCATTTATTGTCCCCAATAGGCTCCACCGTTCCTTTAATTATACCTTTACCTTTTATTTGTTTATAAAAGATTTTTGAGTTCCCTTTTATGTTACCCGCTAATATTTTCTTTTCGCTGCTTATATCTTTTTTCAATTTCCATGCACTCATTGTAATCTGCCTGGATTTCGACGGCATTCTATACCTGACAATTGGGTTTGAAACAAACATGTCTCACAACCAACCAGACCATTTTATTATTGAGTTATTACTGAATTTAGTCAATGCTATATTTTTTTAAATATTACAAAAAATTGTGTCCTTCTGTCTATCCAACCATTTCCAGGGTCCTGGTTGGTCTATACAAATCATGTGACTAGTACAGGTAATTTTGTGATTGGTCCCTATGTGACATTCAGTATATCTGGGCTGCTATTTTTCTCCATGCCCTCCACTGTGAGGTGTCGAATGCTGCTCCCATGGCCTGCCCTGGCACTCCACTCTGCTTCAGCATCCAGTCCTGCTGCCTTCCGCTACTCCAACAAATCCTCAGCTTCCTTTTTCACAGGACCCTAGCGTCTCCATCCTAAGGCCCTCAAAAGAGCCTTTATGTTGTCTTCTCCACTCTCCCAATATCAGGCCTGGGGCTTCCACTGCTTCTGTTCACTATATTTATATTTGTAAATTACTCATTTACATGTAAATTATTAAATATATTGACCCTGAATTCGCAGTCTATATGACAGCGTACTCTCATCAGCATCGCTGTATGTTTCACCTACCCATTCAAATCAACGTGCTGGCGAGAAGGTGGGCTAATTCCCCACCTAATGCACATTAATTACCCTGTTTATTTTTACGCCTGGTGCAAACAGGTGCAGGAGCCTGTTGCACAGTGTAGGGAGAGGGATGGATGAGAAAATTGTATTAGTTGCCAGCTGCTGACTGACCCATTGAGTGTCATAGATGATCCACAACACCAGTTTTATGTCTGGGTGGCAAATTGAAAATCTTTCTTGATAAGTTTTTGAGCCCAGAAATTAAGCACAGTAAACACCAGCAATAAGCACTCTGTATATTGGTTAAAGGGCAAAGATTTTGTGTGCCGAATATCCCTCAACATATTACAATTAAAAAAACTACTGATTTATAGAAACATTTTGTACTGGGGTTTGCTACTTTATGGGCACAATTCATATAATGGAGCATCTAAACTAATACTCAGTAGGAAAGAACCATACATCTAACAAATGCAGTATTATTATTAACACATAGTTTTGAAAAATGTTTGATCAAATGTATACCTGGCATAACTAAAATATATATACCTACCTTTTTAAATCTCTTCAACCAAAATTTCCAATTAAGAGTGGCTATTAAACACTATGTAGATGGTAAATATATGCCAGTGGAAGAGTTCTGTCTTCTATTGACATATATTTACAATAGCAATCTGCTGTTTCTTGATTGGCTAAAGTCAGGAAGTGAAAGAAGCACCACCTCATGTGATCCCAGGTTCACATACGCACGTTGGTGCATCCCTGGGATCCATGGGCCACTGCGCTGCGCACAACTCTGCAGCGTCTGAAAGCAACTTCATGAGGGGGTATTCGTACGAGGTAAGTGCAGATTTTATTTGGACATCAGTGGCATACTCCTGAGCTACGCTGCCAACTGTGAATTCAGGGCCATTATGAATACAAATGACTAAATATATTTTGTACAGAAAGACTGCTCAATAATATTAAATATGGAAAAGATATATAAATATTTGAGTTAAGCAAAGCAAACTGTCAGTTGTGTAGGTAATGTTAAAATGGCTGAGAACCTCTGAGACAGCACATATATGGCCAATTCCTGCAATCCTGGCTCAATTCTTACTCTGTGCCCCAGAATCCAGCCTCTTTTCACTCTTATAACTATAGGCTCATTTATTTCACACTTATGGCAATACCTTTGATTAAGAACAAGAAAGCTTATTAATTTATGTAAATTAGCCTTATTTAATAAACACTAGTTATCTATTTATGTTTCTGTATGAACTCAGTAAAAGTAAACCTGAGGATTGGATGGCATATTGGACTAATTAATATGTCTCATCTCTCTGACCGAGGCTCCAAACCAGACCAAACTGATTAGATAAAAATGTCTTCTTCTTGCTGCTTTTAAGGGTACAAAATGTTTTCACTCATGAGCGAGACCAGAACTAGGGGCCATGAATATAAAGAAGTCACTAATAAATCCAATAAGGAATTCAGGAGACACTTCTTTACCCAGAGAGTGGTTAGAATGTGGAAAGTGCTACCACAAGGAGTACTTGAGGTGAAAAGCATAGATGCATTTAAGGGGAAGCTAGATAAAGACATGAGGGAGAACAATTAGAAGGTTATGTTGATGGAGTTAGATGAACAAGAGTGGGAGGAGGCTCGTGTGGAGCATAAACACCGGCATGGACCTGTTGGGCCAAATGGCCAGTTTCTGTGCTGTAAATACTATGTAATACTTTGTAATAAAATTAAATGAGTATGGGGAACCTCAACCATGTTCCCAGTGGATGCAAGCCTAAGGCAAAAAACTGCCCATAATTTCCCCCCATAATTGGCACTAAATTGACAGCCTCATTCAGAGGCCAAATAAATATGATAATCATAAAATATATGGGTATGGAAGAAGTACTAAATCAATATTTTGTTACTGTCTTCACAGTGGAACAGGAAGACACAGGGGTATAAAGGTACAGGAAATGCGGCCGCCTATTTGCACACAGCAAGCTCCCACAAACAGCAGTGATAATGATCAGAGTCTCTTAGTGGTGTTGGCTGAGGGATGAATGTTGACCTGGAAACCAGGGATAACTACCTTGCTCTTCTTCAAAATAGTTCCATGGGATCTTTTATATCCACAAGAGAGAGCAGACAGCATCGATTTAATATCTCATCTGAAAGATGGCACCTCCTTCAGGACTACATTGAAGTGTCAGCCTGGATTTTGTGCTGAAGTCTTTGAAGTGGGACTTGAACCCACAACCTTCTGACTCAAAGGTGACAGTGCTATCAACTGAGCCATGGCTGACATCCTAGATTGCAGAAGACACTAAATTAGGAGGCAGTACAAAATAATGAAAAACACTGATTCAAAAGAGTTTGTATTTTTTATGTAATGACAAATGAAGTTTAATGTGTACAAGTTAAAATAATTAGTGAAGGAGCAAGAAACCAAAAAGAATGGAATATGACTCGGAAAGAGACCTGGACTTATTGTTAAATTCCAGCCCAGTGCTTGGCTGCAGTAAAAAAAAATGGCAAATAAAGCACTGTGCTGCATTAGCAAAGGACTGGAGTATAAATCAAGGGAATGCATATTGCTTTATAAGACATTAATAGACCCCCAGCTAGAGAATTGTGTTCAGCTCTGATCATCTAATAATATGAAGAGGATAGAAATGCTATGTGCGTAATAACAGTTGGACAGGTTGGCTTTGTCCTGCTTTTTGTGAACAGGACATCTTTGGGCAGTTTCCACATTGTCGGGTAGATGCTGGTGTCGTAACTGTACTGGAACAGCTTCGTTAGAGGTGTGGTTAGTTCTGAAGTATAGTTCTTCAGCACTACAGATGGGATGTTATAGTAGGCATAGAAATATAGGAACCTAGGCACAGGAGTAGGCCATTGAGCTCCTCAAGCCTGTTCTGCCATTCAATGAGATCCTGGCTGTTCTGCAACCTAACTCCATATACCCACCTTTGGCCCATATCCCTTAATACCTTTAGTTAACAAAAAACTATCAATCTCCGATTTAAAATTAAGAATTGATCTACCATCAATTGCCATTTGTGGAAGAGAGTTCCAAACTTCTACCACCCTTTGTGTGTAGAAGTGTTTCCTAATTTCACATCTGAAAGGTCTGGCTCTAATTTTTAGACTATGCCCCCTAGTCCTAGAATCCCCAACCAGCAGAAATAATTTATCTCTATCTACCTTATCTGTTCAATTAATATCTCGTAGGCTTTGATCAGATCACCCCTTAACCTTCTAAATTCTAGAGAATACAACCATAATTTGTGTAATCTGCCCTCGTAACTTAACCCTTGAAGTCCAGGTATCGTGCTGATAAACCTACGCTGCACTTCCTCCAAGGCCAATATATCCTTCCTAAGGTGTGGTGCCCAGAACTGCTCATAGTGCTTCGGGTGTGATATAACCAAGGTTTAGTATAGCTGCAGCATAACTTCTATCCCCTTATATTCTAGTCCTCTTAATATAAAGGCCAGCATTCCATTATCCTTTTTAATTATTTTCTGTACCTGTTCATGACATTTTCATGATATATGTACTTGGACCCCCAAGTCTCTTTGGAAAAGTTTTTAGCTTTTCACCATTAGGAAGTATCCTGTTCTATCCTTTCTAGGTCCAAAGTGGATGACCTCACATTTGTCTACATTAAAATCCATTTGCCACAGTTTTGCCCATTTACTCAATCTGTCGATATCCCTATGTAATTTTATACTTCTATCTACACTGCCTACAAAGCTGCCGATCTTTGTGTCATCAGCAAATTTGAATATATGACTTTCTATGCCATCATCTAAATCATTAATAAATACTAATATTTGAGGCCACAATTGAGATCCCTGTGGGTCACCACTAGTCACCTCCTGCCAATTAGAGTATCTACCCATTATTCCTACTGCCTATCTCCTACCACTTAGCCAATTTCCTAACCAGGTCAATAATTTGCCCTCAATTTATCAAATGCCTTTTGGAAGTTCATACAAATAACATCCATAGACTTTCCCCTGTCCACTACTATCCACTATTCAATCAGGTTTGTCAGGCATGACCTATCTTTAACAAATTCACGCTGGCTCTTTCTGATCAACTGAAATTTTTCACGGTGTTCAGTCACCTTATCCTTAATTATAGACTCTAGCAATTTCCTGACAACAGATGTTAGGCTAACTGGTCTATAATTCCTTGGTTTCCCGCTCCCACATCACAACAGTGACTACACTTCAAAAGTGTTTAATTGGCTTTAAAGTGCTTTAAGGTGTCTGGTGGTCGTGAAAGGTGCTATATAAATGCAAGTCTTTTTTTCTTTCTCTCGCCATTTTTAAATAGCGGAGTGACATGCACAATATTCCAATCAAAAGAAGCAGTTCCTGAATCGAGAGAACTTTGGAAGATTATAGTTGGGGCTTCTGCAATGTGCTCACCTACTTCCTTTAAAATCCTGGGATGGAAACTACTTGGTCCTGGGGATTTGTCACTCTTTAGTGCCATTATTTTCTTCATTATTATTTTACTTATGCTCATTTTATTGAGTCCCTGTCCCTGATTTAACATTAGTTTCCTTCGGATTTCTGGCATGCTATTCTTTTCCTCTTCTGTAAATACTGATGCAAAGTAGTTATTCAACATGTCCGCCATGCTGTGGCCAGTGCGCTCAGCTGTTTCTGAATGTCATGTGAAGTGAATCGAATTGGCTAAGACTGACATGTGTGATGGTGGGATCTCAGGAGAAAGCCGAGAAGGATTGTCCACTTGACACTTCTGGCTGAAGATGTAAATGCTTCAGCCTTGACTTTTGCACTCATATGCTGGGCTCCATCATCATGGAGGATGGGCATGTTTATGGAGCCCTCTCCTTTGTTAGTTGCTAAATTGTCCACCTCGATAACTGGATGTGGTAGTATCATTCAGTTTGCTAATAATATTATCTAAATCTTGCTTAATTTTGTTTTAAAATTAGTTTGTATACTTCCCAGAATTACACGTTCTTTGGATTCTTTTGTACGTACACGTCTTCAAATTATGTTACTTTAGCTTAGTTGATCACCCATATGCATTGACTGGGTTGGTTGCTAAGCATTATGTATTGATTTAAATCATCAGTTCCTTGGCAATAATTCCCACTTCTCTCCGCAAAGCAATTGGTACGTGGAGGGTTGTTTGGGTGTTACTTCTTTCCCTATAAGTGAGGTTTGGTATCACACCCTACATTTAAAAATGTATTGGCCAACTCTTGATTTCACTTTACTCAAGGTAGAAGTATGACACCCATACAGCTAGTGATGCACATGGAGCTTAGAAACCGGTAATTTAAGAAATCTTACATAATTCAGAGTGTGTATTCACAAGCTGGTTGGCCTATGATATTCCAATGCATTTACATCAGCTAGCATTCTTGCCCATTAAAATAGTAAACTTAGAAAACTGTGACATACACATCCTTTGCTACCTTGGAGACAATGTGCTTTGATGGTCCTTCGAATATTGACTAGTAAATGTCGTTGCTAATGGTACTTCCAGTTTTAGCTTTCTATGGATAATGCATCACCTAGCATGCCAAATATGTTGGCCCAGATGATCTTGTCAAAATAAGGGTGTGGCTAATGTCGCTCACCATTATTTATGAACATATGATACATCAATTACAGGCAAGGGGCAGATGCGCGGTTAAACTCAAACATACAAAAGTTGCAGTCCGCATTGCATCACTCCTTCATTATCTTCTTGAAAATAGCATCTCGCTACTGCCTCACCATTGAAGCCCATTGAATGACATGAAGATGCTGTATTTGTGTGAAAATTAAGTCTTGTCCATTCCAGTCTAAGTACCCTTTTAATGACATGATAAATGTTAAATATGGCAAGCAACCTTTCCAGCACTGAAAATTAACTATTAGAAGTGTGGAGTCTCATTCCTTCATGTTTTAATTGTTCTTGGAGTTTAAATTTTTAAAAATTTCCTTTCTGTCTCTTTTTTCTCTCTCGTAATCCAATCTTTCTTTCCCTCTCTTGATTTCTCTTTCTGTACCTGATTTAACATTGAATTCACCCACTCTAACTTACACTTCCTTCTCAGTCCTTGCACTGTTAATTTCACAATCCTTCAATCTGATTGGTTAAGGAGATATATAGATGTTTTCCCTGTTCACTCATGTCCCCTATAGTTAATCATCCTTGCGGTAACATTATCAGCTCACACTTTCAGTGACTTGTCATGTCAAAAATGTAAAAACCTAAACGTGCAAATGCCGTTCGATGCCACGTTACAGCAAAATTTGGCCCTTTTTATTCAATTTCAATAAAGTGCACTTTGTATTAATTATGTGTGCATGTGTTCAATTGACTCTATATTAACATAATTTTAGATGATACATTGGATAATTTTATTTTACAGAAAAGGTGCTATTGTTGCAGCTGACAAGAACCAAGGAATATATTTTTTGTAATGACAACATAAAAACTAAACATGCTTCATGTTTTCTTTTCCATTAGCAGAAAAGCTATACAATGCTGTGGACTATTTATATAGTAAATTGAAGGAGATGTTTTTGAATTTCGTTTATATTGTCATTTTTAGCAAGAAGAAAATAATGAACTATAAAAATAATAAAGCACAGTTCATGCAAAGAATATGAATCTAACTTTCAATGAGATAATTTCTTATTTTTCAATTTAGTATGGAACTGAAATCTTATATTATATATACTTATATATTGGAGTATTTGATTGTTATTTTGAATATGATGCATACAGGGGACTAAAATGAAATAACTACTACTTTCCAGCCTCAAATTCACCTATGCCAGTTCTTGGTTTCAAATCACTGTGTAAGCATATTTCAAGAAAGACATAACCTAATCATAACGGAATATCTCATAAATTCCCTATAGGCATACAAGATTTTATGATACCTAGTTTTTACATTTCTTCTTTCACGCAGCAAGTGAGATATTTAAGGCTTATTGCAGTACTCAATAAGAAACACTATCTCAATCTAAAATTATTAATTCTGCTGTTTCTTGCTTACGACATCCCTGATAATTCTGAGAGGTAATGATCAATAGGGAACTGAAACAGAAATTTGAAAATGTTCAAAAATTCCATGTTATCTTGAAATATCAAAGTGTCAAAACAGACACAAAATCAAAGTCAGCTATGATCAATATAACCAAAGAAAAACAAGTACTGAAGAGAAATTAAACTAGAGATGAGCTATTTGCAAAGTAGAACTCTTTAAGAATTGATATTACTGCTTCCAATGCACAATATCAAAATATTTGGGGGGCTTCATGGTATAATAGGTTTTACATCAACTTACAAGGTAGCATGAACATGCATTTGGCATGCAACAAGCAATCTGCAAAAGATATTGGCCCAAAAATTGCAGTGTGAGGCCAATGAACAACACCCGCTGTAAATTAGACTTGCCCTTACCCGTTTAATCTCCATGATATTTTGTGTGGTAAGTTGTCGGACGTGCGAGATAGAAATAGTTCGGCACCCTCCACAGGGCATCTGGAATCTGAGTGAACAGGACAGGCATATATCTCCTTAACCAATCAGATTGAAGGATTGTGAAATGAAGAGCGCAAGGTCTGAACAAGGAAGTGTAAGTTAGTATGGCCAATTCATGGTCAAATCAGGTACAGAAGGAGAAATAAAGAAAGGGAAAGAAAGATTGGATTGAGAGAGAGAGAAACGAGACAGAAAGAAAATCTGAAGGAATGAGATTTCACATTGTAATAGTTAATTTTCAGTGTTGGAGAGATTGACTGGCAGTAATTAACACTTACCACTCCGTTAAAGGGGTACTTTGACTTGAAATGACTTGACTTAACTTTCTGTGGTGAGTATAATTCGGGCCTATACAGTGCAAGTACAGGAACTTCACACCACTCAATGCATTTGGGGAGCCAGGCAACATAGTGCCGCTTTCGCAAAGCTAACAGGGGAGCGGTGCATCTCCAACAACAACTTTCTGATTTCCACATTTAACCACATACCTGCCCTCGTCTGAAGTTGCTGTGGCATTTGCACATGAATAACAGTGTGCGTTATTAATCTCACCATTATTTTGCCAGCAATCTTCGGGTTATTATTCACAACTAATCACAAGTTTTCATAATCACAGTACTTTTAAAAAATGTAAACCGGCCCAAAGTTTATATATTAGAGTGTTACTGTTCGCAGTTGTTACTGTTAGCAATGGAGTTTGCTGGAAACAGACAGTAGTACATTATGTCTCTTGAAATGGTTGGAGAAAAGCCAGGCAGTGCTTCAATCATAGTCATGCTTCTGTATCACAACATGAATGCAGTGCAATGTGACAAATTCTCAACCCAACAAAACACCTCAGGGCAAGTTAATTGTGCTAATTTTTCTTGACAATTCATGTAAGATACATGGAAAAACAATGCTATCTATATTGTGTAGAAATGCTGCTGTCATTATTCAAGATGATGACATTAGAACAATGTATTTTTATGTAACTGTAATCAATCTTTACCCTTGAGCCTTGTCATAAAATACTACAGAAAATGTTGTTGCGTGACCTGAAAATGAAACATGTTGGGCCATGTATATGAGGATTAACAAATCTGTAACAGAAGTTAATAGAATGGGTTTTTGTCCTATGAAATAATACCATTCAATATGTCTTCCTACTCTCAATTGCTGTAACTCTAATCCTCTGATTTATAATTATTAATTGACATATTCTTTCTATAATGGTAACAAATGATGAACTGGATCTACATGAAATTTAAATACAAAACACACCCATTAATGGTTATTGGGTTAATGGCAGCACTTATTCAAAGAAAAGGTTTGCCCAGAAACTGATTCATGCCAAACGTGCCACAATATTGATTAAAGAAATGATTGAATAAAGAGACCATTATGTTTACCAAATGATATTCCCACTGAGAAGCTTCTATTGTTTGAAGATGAGCTTTAAATAATATTCCTATCAAATAATTTGTAAAATTAATTCACAAAAAAGTTAAGGCTGGAAATTCAGTTGGATGGTTCTTGAGGCGCTAATGTTGGGCAGTCGCTAAATTTAGCGCCAGAAAATGGTTTGAGACAGCAGCACAAAAATTCCGTGGTTGTGCCCTGACAGTGGAGTAGAGCGCTAAGGGAAGCGTTCCACACTTTGCTTAGGGTGCTAGGCTGGGGGTGAGCAACTGAATATCCCTTGCTAAAGAGCCTGCTTCGTAGCGCCTTAACAGAGGCCTCCATGCAAAAAAAAAGAATCGGAACAAAAAACACAAAAAACATTCCCTATAAATTACTCGCCCCAAATAAAGTTAAATCACAAAAAAAAAATCACACTTACCTCATGAATTAATTCCTGCCCTTAGCGCCCCGGGGCAGCTCTTCACACCAGAGTTCTCTGGCGATGTCACTACGGGGCACTATGGGTGCAGTGCAAACCAAATGATGCATCCGTGTCAATACTGGGCATGTTGCACTCCGGCGCTACACTCCCGGGCGATACGCCTCAGCGTCGCCGGTATCGGCACACTAAATTTGCAGAGCGGTGTGAATGCCAGTGCTCACAGCTGCAAACCCTTTAGTGCCCCTGTTCCGACCCACGTAAGGGGTGCTATCTAAACAAATTTCTAGCCCCTGGTGTTTTAAATTGTGCATCTTATTATTACTTTAGAAAAAAAAATCTAAATTTATGACCATGTATGTTGTCTTTTAGTCATTTTGCATCTGCTCATAAGAAAATAAATAGTACAAAACAGATAAACATATCACACAATTTTAAAATCCAGAAAAATCAGTGGCACACAGTTGCATATATGCAGAATTAATTCAATCAAGTGCATGACTGGGGGTACTGGGAATATCAAACTTTGCCTAGCTCAACTGTTATTCATTAATTTGTCAATTATACAACACATTCTTTGAATGCAAATATTTTAAAAGGTCTAATGTATATACATTCTACAGCAGTTCAATATTCATGTTTAAGCAAAACATCCCATAATCTAATTACCTGAAATTGAGAAATTCTACTCAAAATGGAAATTCAGTTTGATGCTTTATGCATAGACTTTGAAAAAACAGTTTGTTTAATTTCTGTAATTCAATCATTCTATAAGAAGCTGCAAATCTTGCTAGTAAGAAAAACCTGGCAACTGTCTGAGGCTAAACCAGACTGATCGCAACCTTGGTGTCATATTTGACCCCGAGTTGAGCTTCTGACCACATATCCGTGGTATCAGTAAGACCGCCTATTTCTACCACCGTAACATCGCCCGACTCCGCCCCTGCCTCAGCTCATCTGCTGCTGAAACCCTCATTCGTGCTTTTGTTACCTCTCGACTTGACTATTCTAATGCACTCCTGGCCGCCTCCCACATTCTACCCGATGTAAACTTGAGATCATCCAAAACTCTGGTGTCCATGTCCTAATTTGCAGCAAGTCCCGTTCACACATCAACCCCCGTGCACACTAATCTATATTAGCTCTGGTTAAGCAATGCCTCGATTTCAAAATTCTTATCCTTGCTTTCAAATCCCTCCATGACCTCACCCCCAACACCGCCTCCCTCCCACCGCAGCCGCCCCCCCCCCCAACTCTGTAATCTCCTCCAGCCCTACAACCCTCCGAGATATCTGTGCTCCTCCAATTCTGGCCTCTTGGAAATCCCCGATTTTAATTGCTCCATCATTGGTAGCCGTGTCTTCAGCTGCCAGGGCTCTAAGCTCTGGAATTCCCTTCCTAAACCTCTCTCTTTCCTCCTTTAAGATGCTCCTTAACACCTACCTCTTTGAACAAGCATTTGGTCATATGCCCTAATATCTTCTTACGTGGCTTGGTGTCAAATTATGTTCGATAACGCTCCTGTGAAGTACCTTGAGACGTTTTACTATGTTAAAGGCGCTATATAAATACTAGTTGTTTTTGTTGTTGTAAGAAAGCATAAAGTGAGGATTTTTTGTTTCTAAATTCCGAGAAGTATAAACATGTAACAAGCATTGATTTGCTGAATGTTAGTAATAGGTGCATTGTTCTAAGTGAATTTAATCTGTTTGCATCACAAAAGTAAAAAAAAAATGAAAGATTCAACAGAAGCAGCTCAGAGCATCTGAAACATTTTCATTATTGGCCCTGGAATTTCTTTTTCCCATTGAGTTTGGCTACACATAACCACCTCACCCTAAATGTAAGGTGGGTTGTATAATCAGGAGTGATGAGGATATAGTTATATGAGCATTCCAATTAAAATTATTATTTCTGCCTACAATCTACATGCTTCATATTATTTTCAAAATTAATTTATTTGAATTAAGAAAAAAAAGCTATGTGACAGCAAACAGCAGCAGCAAGTCACTTTGGGATCTGCAGCTGGATATATTTATGTGTTTTAATATATGCATTTGGAGCTTCTTTATTTTATTAATTACACTTAATGCAATCTGGTCTAAGGAGAAGCCTCAATGATTTCAGCTGGTACTGTTGATTTCAGTGACATTTAGAGAAACTGACCTAGAAAATACAATTTAAAATGGAAATGAAATGTAGGTTTTGTAGTTAAACATAATATAAAAAATAATGGCTTTATAGAAGTGTTTTCCAAGCAGTAATCTCATCTCAGGATTCAGATGTTGATTGTAAACCACTCAAGCTTTGCTCTCACAGTTAATGACATCATCTGAACCCCTCGGAGATTACTGCCTAGTAATAATCACTAACAGGTATCCATTATTCTCTTAAGTATTTATTAAGACCGTGTGAAAAAATATTTGCTGTGGACAGGACCAAAGGAATAATTTTATTAATGGGTAGAAAATCAATACAGCAGTTTTGTTGTAATTTTATAACACAAACTCCATCCATAAACCAAATAAAACACAATGGTCTTTTTTTGTGCATCACAAGCAAAGAGTTACCTGGGGCTTACAGTAGTCTAAATATAGCTTATTCAACCAATTCATTGAAGCTAATATAAACTGAGATTTTCTAAAACCCAAGCCCTGAAATGCTCTAAAATTGGATCTGTATACTCAAACCAGGGAGTCAATTTGAATTCCTAGCAGGTGTCCAGCAGGAAACCATGGGAGTTAGTTTGTTTCTGACCCACCTGACTGCAGCATGAGGCCACGGTGATTTCAATCATTGGGCCTCATTAACATGCTGCTGAGCCACTTCTCATGTGGAGCAGGGGGGAAATGGGCGGGAAGCAGCTGCTGACATCCAGAAAATCGGGCAGGACGCCTGCTGGCACTCAGGTAAGTGTGGGTGGGAGGGAGAGATCCAGGGCCGGGGCGGCCTAAACTTTCCTTGTGGGGCCTGGAGGAGCACTGAAGGAAATTTAAAAAACTTACATGTCCCAAATCTTTTCCAACCTGTTTCAACCTGGCAGAAAAACTGCAATGGCTTCCCCGCTCAGGCCTGAGTTAAAATCGTAATTGTGGACCGATGGCGTCATTCAACCCTGATTTGCATACTTAAAGAAAGACCCTACCAGATTCAAGCAGTGCCTTTGCTGCCTGCTCAGATGAGCAGTTTCAAATCAGGATCATCGGGAGCCAGGCGGGAGATTGACGGGTAAGTTACCCACCCATTTTTCGCTGAGCAGGTAGTCAGAAGTTTTCAGATGCTGTAGTTTTCTGTCTAGCTAATTTGAAATTTTGACCATCAAGTCAATCTGTTATCAAAACAACTGAGTTTAGATAAGAGCAAATAAAATACTTTCACATGATTTTAATAATATTTTAAGTTTACATATTCAATTATTATCTTGCAACAATCTATAATGGCTTTATTTCCATCTTTCTATTTCACTCAAAATGAATGATATAATGGTCAAAAGTGCAAAGAACTGAAAGATCAGACATAGTGGCTATAATTAACATAATAACACAAAACATGGAACTAACCCTGTGGATACAGCAGGAACAAATGGAAAATTGGACAAAACTGCCCTGCTATGAAATGGCACAATTTACAGAGTTAGTGCACTTGACATAACTAAACAGCTTGGACAGGTTGTTCTTTAGCAACAATCACTGCTGATAGGAGAGGTGATACAATATGCACAGCTAGCACAACTGTTGGCTTGATTGGCATGGTGAGAACAGGTGGTATGGGTGACAGATGCCACATGGTTTTTATACCAGGGATAATTGTCTGTTGGTACAGCAAGGAAGGTTTGTGTAAATGGATCACAGCACATCTGGTGCAGCTTACACACTCAGCACAAATGGCACATCTGACGTACCAGGTCAGAAGAGCATACATCAACTCCAAAACAGATATTGTACAAATCTGGAAAGAATTCACTTCTCTTAAAGTTTTGAAAAATAGAAGACTAGGGGCTGGATTTTCAGTTTCCTGATGCCTCAGTTAGCAGCCAGAGAAAGTGTTAATGGGAGCGTAAGAGGTTACCGACCGGGGGCGCAGCTTTTAGTGCCCCGACCGAAAATTTATTAGAGGCTCACAGGAGGTGCAAACCAGTAGCGCCTGGCTGCTGATGATCAGTGCGATCCTGACGTTAGTCCTGGTGCAACACCCAGTCAGTAAATTCAGTGCGGCCACCTCACTTAGCAGCCGCCAAGAACAACATCTGGAAAAATAGTCGGTACAGGATTGCAGAGTCGTTAACTGGTGGCTACTTAAAGGGAAGAGGAAGCGCTTTCCTCGGAGGTCACAATCAGTGCAACAGTTTATACACCGCACAGTTTGTGAACCTCCAAGTTTGCAGTGGCAGGTTGAAAACAAGTGATTTTGAAAAACTTTAGTGGGTGCACTACTATGCCACGCCTTTCAGACTCGGCTTTTCCCAGGATCTGATTCGGAGTTCTGCGCATGCGCAATGGGTCTTCAAAATTTATCGACCAAACTTTCATTGTCACCTGCCCCCTCCCCCACCCCACACCCCCCAGCTCTGGTGTGCAGCAGCTGATTTATCACCTCTGTCAGCTCTTCGACCGATTCTGACAAATTTCTGGGCGGGAGGTGCAAATGTTTTCAAGGCGCTAAAACCGAATTTCCACCCTTAGATTTTCTGTAAAATTACCATTTTTTCATTGCATTGTTAAATAAACATGTACGTGTCAGGTTAAAAAAAACCTGATAGCCTTCCATATATCGCTCAGTATTTGCATGAGCTTCAACAAAACACTGCTATGCTTTATAGAGCTATAGATGACTGAATCCACAGCAGGCCCAAGCATCATTGCTCCATATTAGATGCCTCATTGGTTGTCAGGTTTTCCACAGATGATTCTATAGTAATGCTTCCTGTTTTAAAATGCTGCAAAGGTCAAGAAGGATTTTTTTATACCTAGGTAGGAAGTGCAAAACTTCTTAATTGTGCCTTCCATGTACAATTCCCTTAAATGTACTTCCTATACTGAAGCAATTCTCCACTGGTAGCTAGTCTGGTTCATCTTTGGAGCAGCTGCCAAGACCACTTTTATGTGGGACATTAGAAGATCCTAGAGATTGGGGCCGAAATTACCCCCTGCCCGAAACGGGACGCAGCTGCAGTTCAGGTCGAACATAAGAAATAGGAGCAGGAGTAGGCCATTTGGCCGCTCGAGCCTGCTCCACCATTCAATAAGATCATGGCTGATCTGATCATGGACTCAGCTCCACTTCCCTGCCCGCTCCCCATAACCCTTTACTCCCTTGTCGCTCAAACATCTGTCTATCTCTGCCTTAAATATATTTAATGACCCAGCCTCCACAGCTCTCTGAGGCAGAGAATTCCATAGATTTACAACCGTCTGAGAGAAGAAATTCCTGCCCATCTCAGTTTTAAATGGGCGGCCACTTATTCTGAGACTATGTCCACTAGTTTTAGTTTCCCCTATGAGTGGAAATATCCTCTCTGCATCCAACTTGTCGAGCCCCCTCCATTATCTTATATGTTTCGATAAGATCACCTCTCATTCTTCTGAACTCCAATAAGTATAGGCCCAACCTACTCAACCCATCACCTCCAGAATCAACCTTGTGAACCTTCTCGAAACAGCCTCCAATGCAAGTATATCCTTCCTTAAATACGGAGAACAAAATTGTACGCAGTACTCTAGATGTGGCCTCACCTTTGCCCTGTACAGTTGAGGCAGGACTTCCCTGTTTTTATATTCTATCCCCTTGCAATAAAGGCTGACATTCCATTTGGTTTCCTGATTACTTGCTGTACCTGCAAACTAACTTTTTGTGTTTCATGCACAAGGACCCCCAGGTCCCTCTGTACTGCAGCACTTTGCAATTTTTCTCCATTTAAATTATAATTTGCTTTTCTATTATTTCTGCCAAAGTGGATAATCTCACATTTGCCCACATTATACTCCACCTGCCAAATTTTTGCCCACTTACTTAGCCTGTCAATATCCATTTGCCGATTTTTTTGTGTCCTCCTCACAATTTGCTTTCCTATCCATCTTTCTATGATCAGCAAACTTGGTTACATTACACTCAGTCCCTTCATCCAAGTCATTAATGTAGATTGTAAATAATTGAGGCCCCAGCACCAATCCCTGCGGCACCCCACTAGTTACTGTTTGCCAACTGGAAAATTATCCATTTATCCCAGCTCTCTGTTTTCTGTTAGTTAGCTGATCCTCTATCCATGCTAATATATTACCCCGCAACCCCGCAAACTTTTATCTTGTGCAATAATCTTTTATGTGGCACCTTATCGAATGCCTTCTGGAAATCCAAATAGACCACATCCACTGGTTCCCCCTTATCCACCCTGCTCGTTACATCCTCAAAGAACTCTAGCGAATTTACCAAACATGATTTCCCTTTGAATAAAACCATGCTAACTCTGCTTGATTGAATTATGCTTTTCCAAATGTCCTGCTACTGCTTACTTTAATAATAGACTCCAGCATTTTCCCAATGACAGATGTGAGGCTAACTGGTCTATAGTTTCTTGCTTTTTGTCTGCCTCCTTTTTTAAATAGGGGCGTTACATTTGCAGTTTTCCAATCCGCTGGGACCACCCCAGAATCCAGGGAATTTTAGTAGATTACAACCACTATCTCTGCAGCCACTTCTTGTAAAACCCTAGGATGTAAGCCATCAGGTCAAGAGGACTTGTTCGCCTTTAGTCCCATTATTTTATCGAGTACTACTTCTTTAGTGATATTGATTGTATTAAGTTCCTCCCTCCCTATAGCCCCTTGATTATCCACTATTGGGATGTTTTTCGTGTCTTCTACCGTGAAGACCAATACAAAATATTTGTTCAATGTCTCTGCCATTTCCCTGTTCTCCATTATTAATTCCCCAGTCTCATCCTCTAGGGGACCAACATTTACTTTAGCCACTCTTTTCCTTTTTATGTACTTGTAAAAACTCTTACCATCTGTGTCATGTATCTGTAAAGCATGCACTCCCATGTTCCGCCATCAGTGAGCGAATCCCCTGAAGTCCAAAGGGATCCCAGCATCCCTTGGGAGCGCTGTATATAAGACGGCCCCTAAGGCCTGTTCCTCTCTCTGGAATGTCTTAATAAAGACTGAGGTCACTGTTACTTTAACCTCCCTGTGTGCAGTCTCATCTGTGTTAGGAACACAATAACTGGCGACGGGTATACGAATACAACGCAAAGATGTAGCAAACTGTGGGCATCCTGGAGAAGTTCTCGGAGGGTGAGGACTGGGAAGCCTATGTCAAACGGTTAGACCAGTACTTTGTAGCCAACAAGCTGGACGGAGAAGGAAGCGCTGCAAAAAGGAGAGCCATCCTCCTCACGGTCTGCGGGGCACCAGCCTACAGCCTCATGAAGAATCTTCTGGCTCCGGTGAAACCCACAAATAAGTCGTATGAGGAGCTGTGTACACTGGTTCGGGTGCATCTTAACCCAAGGGAAAGCATGCTGATGGCGAGGTATCGGTTCTACACGTGCCAGCGATCTGAAGGTCAGGAAGTGGCAAGCTACGTCGCCGAGCTAAGGCGACTTGCAGGACAATGTGAGTTTGATGGCTACCTGGAGCAAATGCTCAGAGACTTTTTTGTACTGGGCATTGACCACAAGACCATCCTACAAAAACTTCTGACTGTAGAGACACTGACCCTCAGTAAGGCCATTGCGATAGCACAAGCGTTTATGTTCAACAGTGATAACAGCAAACAAATCTCTCAGCACACAAGTGCTAGCAATGTTCATGAATTAACTGGAACTGTGTTTGCGAGCAGAAATGTACTGGGCAGAAACCACGAGTCTGCAACTGCCAGCAGGCCTCAGGTGACCCAGATGACTCAGAGTCTGCAGCAAAGGATGAATGCAAGGCAATTCACACCTTGTTGGAGTTGTGGAGGCTTCCATTCAGCCTATACATACCGCTTCAAAGGGTATGTTTGCAAGAGCTGTGGAACAATGTGGCACCTCCAACAAGCTTGCAGACGAGCTGCAAGCTCTGCAAAACTGCTAACCACCACGTGGCAGAGGAAGATCGGTGCATGGTGGATCAAAGCAAGTTAGAGCCTCAGAGAGAGGAGGCAGATGCTGAAGTACACGGGGTGCATACATTTTTGACGAAATGTCCACCTATAATGCTAAATGTAAAATTGAATGGTTTACCCGTAGCCATGGAACAGGACACTGGCGCTAGCTAATCCATCATGAGTAAAAAGATGTTTGAGAGAATGTGGTGCAACAAAACACTCAGACCAGCCCTGAGCCCCATCCACACGAAACTGAGAACGTACACCAAAGAGCTTATCACTGTCCTGGGCAGCACCATGGTCAAGGTCACCAATGAGGGTACGGTACACAAACTGCCACTCTGGATTGTCCCGGGCGATGGCCCCACACTGCTTGGAAGGAGCTGGCTGGGCAAAATCCGCTGGAACTGGGATGACATCCAAGCGCTATCACGTCGATGAGGCCTCGTGTACCCAGGTTCTTAACAAATTTCCTTTCCTTTTTGAGCCAGGCATTGGAAACTTTTCCGGGGCGAAGGTGCGGATCCATTTGGTCCCAGAGACACGACCCATTCACCACAAGGCACGAGCGGTACCTCACATGATGAGGGAGAGAGTGGAAATCGAGCTGGACAGGCTGCAACGCGAGGGCATCATCTCCTCAGTGGAATTCAGCGAGTGGGCCATCCGATTGTTCCCGTACTCAAAAAATGGTGACACGATCAGGTTTTGCGGCGATTATAAAGTAACTATTAATCGTTTCTCGCTACAGGACCAATACCCGCTACCTAAGGCAGACGACCTATTTGCGACGCTGGCAGGAGGCAAGATGTTCACCAAGCTCGACCTGACTTCAACCTACATGATGCAGGAGCTGGAGGAGTCTTTGAAGGGCCTCACCTGCATCAACATGCATCATCTACAACAGATGCCCATTTGGAATTCGGTCGGCTGCAGCGATCTTCCAGAGAAACATGGAGAGCCTACTCAAGTCGGTACCACGCACGGTGGTTTTTCAGGACGACATATTGGTCACGGGTCCGGACACCGTCGAGCACCTACAAAACCTGGAGGAGGTCCTCCAGCGACTGGATCACGTAGGGCTGCGGCTGAAGAGGTCGAAATGCGTCTTCATGGCAACAGAAGTGGAGTTTTTGGGGAGAAAGATCGCGGCGGACGGCATTCGGCCCACAGATGCCAAGACAGAGGCTATCAGGAATGCGCCCAGGCCACAGAATGTCACGGAGCTGCGGTCGTTCCTGTGACTCCTCAACTATTTTGGTAACTTCCTACTGGGGTTAAGCACCCTCTTAGAGCCCCTACATGTGTTATTGCGTAAAGGTGAGAACTGGATATGGGGAAAAAAAACAAGTAATTGCTTTTGAGAAAGCCAGAAACATTTTATGCTCCAACAAGCTGCTTGTATTGTATAACCCGTGTAAAAGACTTGTGCTAGCATGTGATGCGTCGTCATACGGAGTCAGGTGTGTGTTACAACAAGCTAACATTGCGGGGAAGTTGCAACCTGTTGCCTATGCCTCCAGGAACTAGTCTAAGGCCGAGAAGGCCTGCAGCATGATTGAGAAAGAGGCATTAGTGTGTGTGTTCGGGGTGAAGAAAATGCATCAATACCTGTTTGGCCTCAAATTTCAGCTGGTAACTGATCACAAGCCCCTCATATCCCTTTTCGCTGAAAACAAGGGGGTAAATACTAATGCCTCAGCCCACATACAAAGGTGGGCACTCGCGCTATCAGCGTATAACTATACCATCCACCACAGGCCAGGCACCAAGAACTGTGTGGATGCTCTCAGTTGGCTACCATTGCCCACCACGGGGGTGGAAATGGCGCAGCCTGCAAACTTGTTGATGGTGGCACAGCCCGCAGACTTGTTGATGGTCATGGAAGCATTTGAAAATGATAAATTACCTGTTACGGCCCGCCAGATTAGGACTTGGACCAGCCAAGATCCTCTGCTGTCCCTAGTAAAAAAACTGTGTACTGCATGGGAGCTGGACCAGCATCCCCATTGAAATGCAAGAGCTAATCAAACCGTTCCAGCGGCGAAAGGACGAGCTGTCCATTCAGGCAGACTGTCTGTTGTGGGGTAACCGCGTAGTGCTACCCAAAAAGGGCAGGGAGACGTTCATCTCGGATCTCCACAGGACACAACCGGGTATAGTAATGATGAAAGCGATAGCCAGATCCCACGTGTGGTGGCCCGGTATCGACTCTGACTTAGAGTCCTGTGTACGGCAATGCAGCGTGTGTGCTCAGTTGAGCAACACGCCCAGAGAGGCACCACTAAGTTTGTGGTCCTGGCCCTCCAGACCATGGTCGAGGATCCATGTCAACTATGCGGGCCCGTTTCTCGGTAAAATGTTCCTGGTGGTGGTGGATACTTTTTCAAAATGGATTGAATGTGGAATAATGTCGGGAAGCACCGCCACCGCCACCAGTGAAAGTCTGAGGGCCATATTTGCCACCCACGGCCTGCCTGACATACTGGTCAGTGACAACGGGCCATGTTTCACCAGTGCCGAATTTAAAGAATTCATGACCCACAATGGGATCAAACATGTCACCTCGGCCCTGTTTAAACCAGCCTCCAATGAGCAGTCAGAGCGGGCAGTACAAACAATCAAACAGAGCTGTAAACGAGTCACAGATGACTCACTCCAAACCCGAGTACTGCTCAGCTACCGCACGAGACCCCACTTGCTCACAGGGGTGCCCCCGGCTGAGCTACTCATGAAAAGGACACTTAAAACCAGACTCTCGCTGGTTCACCCCAACCTGCATGATCAGATAGAGAGCAGGCAGCAGCAACAAAATGTAAACGATGGTCACGGGAAATTGATCTAAATGACCCTGTGTATGTGCTAAACTATGGACATGGTCCCAAGTGGTTTGTGGGCACGGTGATAGCTAAAGAAGGGAGTAGTGTGTTTGTAGTCAAACTAGACAATGGACAAATTTGCAGAAAGCACCTGGACCAAACAAGGCTGCGGTTCACAGACTGCCCTGAACAACCACAGCAGACACCACCTTTTTCGAGCCCACAACACACACCCAAAGGATCAATGACACCACCCCGGACCAGGAAATCGAACCCATCATGCCCAACAGCCCAGCAAGGCCAGGCTCACCCAGCAGCCCTGCAGGGCCAACAACATGCCAGCCCAGCGAGGGCACAGCCAACACACCAGAACAGACATTTGTACCGAGGCGGTCCACCAGGGAAAGAAAGGCTCCTGACCGCTTCACCTTGTAAATAGTTTTCACTTTGACTTTGCAGAGGAGTGATGTTGTGTATTTGTAAAGCATGTACTCCCATGTTCCATCACCAGGGATCCCAGCATCACTTGGGAGCACTGTATATAAGCCGGCCCCTAAGGCCTGTTCCTCACTCTGGAGTGTCTTAATAAGACTGAGGTCACTGTTACTTTAACGTCCCTGTGTGCAGTCTCATCTGTGTTAGGAACACAATAATCTGTTTTTATATTTCGTGCTAGTTTACTTTCATAATCTATCTTCCCTCTCTTTATCATTTTTTTAGTCGTTCTTTGCTGGCTTTTAAAATTTCCCAATCCTCTGGCCTTCCACTAGTCTTGGCCACATTGTATGCCCTTGATTTCAGTTTGATATCATCCCTTAATTCCTTAGTTAGCCACGGATGGTTATCCCTTGTCTTAGTATTTCCTGCTCATATGGATGTATTTTTGTTGCGAGTTATGAAATATCTCCTTAAATGTTTGCCACTGCTCATCAACTGTCCTGTACTTTAATCTATTTTCCCAGTACATTTTAGTCAACTCTGCCTTCATACCTTTGTAGTCTCCTTTATTTAAGCTTAGGACACTGGTTTGAGATCCAACTTTCTCACCCTCCAACTGAATTTGAAATTCAACCATGTTATGGTCACTCATTCCTAGATGATCCTTTACTTGGAGGTCAGTTAGTAATCCCGTCTCTACACAGTACCAGATCGAAGATAGCCTGCTCCCTGGTTGGTTCCGCAATGTACTATTCAAGGAAACTATCCCAGATACACTCAATGAACTCCTCCATGAGGCTACCCTGGCCAATTTGCTTTGTCCAATCAATATGAAGGTTAAAATTGTCCATGATTTTTGCCGTTCCTTTTTTACAGGCCTCCATTATTTCTTGATTTATACTCCGTCCAGTAGTGTAGCTAATGTTAGGGGCCTATAGACTCCACCCACCAGTGACTTTTTCCCCTTATTATTCCTTACCTCCACCCAAACTGATTCAACATCTTGATCTTCTGAGCCAATATCGTTTCTCACTAACGCACTGATCTCATCCTTTATTAACAGTGCTACCCCACCTCCTTTTCCTTTCTGTCTGTCCTTCCGAATTGTCAAATACGTCATAATATTTAGTTCCCAGTCCTGGTCACCTTGCAATCACGTCTCTGTAATAGCTATCAGATCATACCCATTTGTATCTATTTGTGCCGTCAACTCATCTCTTTTGTTACGAATGCTGCGTGCATTCCGATAAAGAGCTTTTAAATGTTTTTTTTTACCATTTTTTCCTTCTTTGACCCCACTTTCTGATTCACTTTTATGTTTATACATTCTGTCCCTTCCTGACACGTTCTGGTTTTCATTTTCCCTGGTGCTACCCTGCTCCGTTGCCTTCTCCTTATTCTTTGACTTTTTAAATTTTCACTCACCTGAATCCTGCCCCCCACTAATTAGTTTAAAGCCCACTCTACAGCCCGAGTTATTTGATTCGCCAGGACCCTAGTCCCAGCACGGACTAAGTAGAGCCCGTCCCAAAGGAACAGCTCCCTCTTACCCCAGTACTGGTGCCAGTGTCCCACGAACCAAAACCCATTTCTCCCGCACCAGTCTTTGAGCCACGTGTTTAACTCTCTGATCTTATTTACTCTATGCAAATTTGCTTGTGGTTCAGGTAGCAATCCAGAGATCATCATCTTTGTGGTTCTGCTTATAATTTGGCCTTTAGCTGCTCATAATCCCTCAGCAGAACCTCTTTATTTGTCCTACCTATGTCATTGGTACCCACGTGAGCCACGACAACTGGATCTTCCCCTCCCACTCCAAGTTCCTCTCTAGCCCAGAGGAGATGTCCTTAACCCTGGCACCGGGTAGGCAACACAGCCTTCGGGACTCACACTCTCAGCTGCAGAGAACAATATCTATCCCCCTACTGATACTGTCCCCTACACTACAACGTTTCTTTTTACTTCCCCCACTTCAATGGTCCCCTGTAGCACGGTGCTGTGGTCAGTTTGCTCATCCTCCCTGCAGTCCCTGCTCTCGTCCAGACAGGGAGTAAGAGCCTCAAACCTGTTGGACAAGAGCAAGGGCTGAGGCTCCTCTTTTGACTCTTTCGCGATAATGTGCTCTTTGTTTTTTTTTGATCTGGCAGTCGGTCATAATGAGGCGGTGACTACAGCTGAGGGGCTAAAACGCGGAGGTGACAACAACTGAGGGGTGGAAGTTGGGTGGGGGTGGTGCGGAGTCACCGCGGCAATGACGTCATCATGGCACCGCGTCAACATGGCTCTCCCCTTCACTTAAAGGGGAGCCTCTGCAATTTTAAAACTTCGGTCCACTGGGCCACTAAGGAGGGTTTTGACCGGACCAGCGGCCTGGCACCCAAGATGGGGTGCCAGGCTCCCTGTTGGCGGCCCGGCTGAACCCAGGGGTATAATTGGCGGATCGACATTGTAAGGGGTGGTTTTCAGGGGGTCAGCTTTCCCTTCTGACCTTATATGAGTGGTTCCGAATCGCTCCCACACCCTTGGTTCTAGACACTGGAATTATGAAGGGACTGTGACAGACTTGGACAGACAATCGGTTTCAAGGTAGGAAGCAGGTATGGCTTTATTGTGTTTAAAAAGAAGTAAAAGGCACACCTTTAATAACACACACAGACCAATACACACTGAAGGGTACAACACATTGAATAAAATGTCAAATTACAGCCTGTGGGGAAAAGAATACAGCTTAAACTCTAAATGGGGTAAAGAGGAAAATGCAGATACACTTACACAAGTTATCCCAGCCTCCTCCCTCCCAATTCCCCTAACTAACTAAGTTATAGCTCTGAGGGTTCAGGGGCTATGCTCACCAATCCCTTTAGACAGTTGCCGGTGAATCACGGTTTCGGGGTTCACTGCACTTGGCCTTCTAGGCTAGCCGTACTCCGGACGGAGGAGAGGACTTCGGACTGCGTAGTATTCGGTTGGGGTGCATCCGTTGATGCGCTAAGTTGCGTTTTGGATGTATGGGGTAAGTACCCACTTTCTTTAGTTTTAGTTAGTCCTTTTAGGTAATTTCTCACCCGTTGGCCGTTCAGAAGTAGATTGTAGAGTGGAAATAAATGTTGATTCTTCGGTTTTTGGGTGGTCGTTTCGCTGGTTGTGGTAGCCCGGGTTTGTCAATTTGGTTGCTGACAACCTTCCATTTCGTGGGCCTCGTGCTCAGTCGGTCCTTGACGATTTCTTGTAAGTTCCTTCACGACTCCATTTCTTCACTCCGGCTGCTTGTGTCTGTCTGTGTTCCTTTCGAGTCTGTGTTCTGCTCGCTTCTGTGTTCTGCTAGTTTTCCTTGTAAAACTGGGGGATTGATATATCCCAAAAAAAGCTCCATTATCTCCCATCAAATCTCTTGGGCTCTGTTTAAACTGTTCTGTCCATTGATTTTCAAATGTCTCCTTTGCAGCAGTAACTCGATTAGGGTGTGAGAATGTGCTATCACTGGTTTTGCATTGTTTTAGGATTGTCCAGTTTTTCTGACCATGATTTCCATTGTGCTTGATTGGGTAATTCGATTATCTCTTAGGGGGTGAATCGCCTGGGGTCTTTAATACACGAATTTGCTTCAGACGTTGGCCCCACCTCCTGTATTTGGTAACTCTTACAACTGACAAAAAAAAACATAGCTGCAGCCGCAGTGCATCCTCCCCTTTAAGGGAAGCCGCACTGCCGTTGCAGAAGGCCACAGCTTCACTGGACCACCGGGAAAAAAAACAGGTTTTTGCACTGCCGGGAGGGCCGAAGATTTTCAGAGCGGAATCCTGCCGTCAGGAAGGTAGTGCACATGGTGATGACGCACTTAACACAGATCGGCAGCAGCAGAGCAATAAAGGGAGGGGATCAGGGCACCGCCGGGAAACCGCAATTGGGCTCTCAGCAGCCATTCCATGAAAAGTGGGTGGCCACTCCACTCATCCAGCACAGCTCAAATGCTAAACTCAGCAGAGTCTAAAATTAAACCCCGGGTGGTGGATGAGGAGGGGGGGGGAAGGGCGGGGGGGGGGGGGGTTGATTTTCATGTTGTGTTTTAATGGGCGGACGGCTGCAAGGCGGAGACAGCATGGGCCCATCAATGTTGGTTCTGGGACCTCATTATGATATGGTCGGTGAGCTGCCAGCGTGAATCACACTCTACCATAGACTGATCTGGAGATAAGAAAACAGGTAGAGTGAGCACTTGTGAAGGACCTGCAGCAGCACCTTAAAGACGTGGTGTGTTTCAAGTCAGGAATACAAAGAAGCAGAACCTTAGAGCAGCAGGCAACAGTTTTGCAGAAGCTACAGTGTCAAATGCAGAATGGCCCAAAAATCAATGTAGGAGGTCAATGAACACATAGGCCTTTGCCCGTTTAATGTTGACAATATTTTGCCCTGCAAGTTGCTGGAAGTGCGAGATGGAAATGGCGTGCGCCCTCTACAGGGCATCTGGGATCTGAGTGAACAGAGCTGGCAACTGTGCATCTCCTTAACCAATCAGATTGAAGGATTGTGAAATGAACAACGTAAGGTCTGAACAAGTAAGTGTAAGTTAGAATGGTCAATTTAATGTCAAAGCAGCTACATAAAACAAAATATACAAAGGCAAAGAAAGATTTGATTAAAAGAGAGAGAAAAAAGACAGAAAGAAAAAGAAAAAAAAATGTATTTAATTTTTATTTAAAATCTCCAACAACAATTAAAAACTGAAGGAAAGAGACTCCACATTTGTAAATTTTCAGTGCCAGAGAGGTTGATCGGCAGTAATTAGCACTAATCATGCCGTTAAAAGGATATTTGTCTCCCCAAATCTCTTGGCAGGATAGGCGTACCAACGTCAGTGTTCTCTCTCAGGTCAACATCCCCAGCATCGAAGCACTGACCACGCTCAATTAGCTCCGATGGGCGAGCCACGTAGTCCGCATGCCTGATACAAGGCTCCCGAAACAGGCACTCTACTCCGAGCAAGTGAGCTTCAGGAGGGTAGAGAAAATGATTCAAGGACACCCTCAAAGCCTCCCTGAAAAAATGTAATATCCCCACCGACTCTTGGGAATGCCTGGCCCATGACTGCTCAAAATGGAGAAGAAGCATTCGGGAAGGCGTCGAATACTTTGAGACTTTTCGTCGGGAGCACACAGTAGTCAAGCACAAACAGCACAAGGAGCGTTCGACAAACCAAGCACCCCACCCGCCTGACCCTTCAACCACCATCTGACCCACCTGTGACAGAGTCTGTAGATCCCGCATTGGACTCATCAGCCACATGTTAATGTGGAAGCAAGTCATCCTAAACTCCGAGGGACTGCCTAAGAAGAAGACGTAGACTGAAATGGACAAGCTCTAACTTACTGTGACCAGCTCAGTTCAAGTGCAGGAACTTCACACCACTCAGTGCATTGGAATGGGGAGCCAGACAGCGAGATGCTGTTTTTGCAAAGCTCATGGTGGAGCAGCGCATCTCGGACAGCAAATTTTGCTTTCTGTGTTTAATCACGCATCTGCCCTGGCCTGAAGTTGCTGTGACATTAGCTCATACATAACGGCGAGCGCTATTCGCCTCACAGTTAGTTTAACAGCAATTTTGGGGCCAACATTTCAAAGCATTTAAAGTGCAAAACCCACAAGTGAGCACCATTAAAATGTCTCCAAAAGCTCCACCCAGCTTTCTCTGACAGCAACCGAGGATATCTTTAATCATTGCTGGAAATGACCAGCTCCCGACTTCTACCACCCATGGTTGGTGGACGGGAGCAGGAACTGGCAGTAGTCAGGCAGGCAAAGACAATGTTGCAATGTTGCAATGTCTCAGTCATGTCATTTGCACCCGATTTGCATATATGTAGGAGACTCCCGCTGTTCTTGATGGGAGCAGCAGCCACTATGATGCAGGTTTGCCTGATAATCAGGACAAACGTCTCCACAGCTGTAAGTTAGCATGACTACCCACTGCTTGATGTTGGTCCTGCTACCATCCCATTTTAAGTGCAAAGGGGAGAGATGCAATATGAAAATCACCCCTCACGTCTTCAGGTGTGTGGCATTAAAAGGCCACTGTCTTCAAAAAGTGTTTGGTCCTTTCATCACATTGTTTCCCACCCTGAAGCAATAATGACTGTTAACATAATTTATACAAGTGTATTGTGCCTTTGTAAACAAATTAAAAAATATTTTCCACACATTGTTCATGAGCACAATCCAAATGAGGCAGCTAGAAGTGAGTACTCTACTAAAGAGCACAGCTCATGCTCAAACTATGTGAGCTTAAGGACCAGTGGTAAATCTGTAGGAAAAGAGAAAAAAACAACTTAATGCTGAGCACAAATCACACTTAAAATCAGGCTTCAAGACTATTTTTATTTCACTAGCACTAAAACTAATCCAACTTTGATGAGTGGGGGCTCTACCAAAGTATTTTTTATTTAACTTGGACAAGTTTAGTCAAAAAAGACCATTCAGATAATGGTTCATTTCATATGGGAAAGCAGGCTTGAGTACCCAAGTTGAAAATACAAATTAGACAGCTAGCTCAGTATATTCTTTTTTGCAGTTTATGAGACAGAACACTTGCAAATGTATCATATGGCATTCTACCAGAAATGTGACCACTTCAATCTGATAAAATTTGCCATAGAAACTATGGTCATACATTTACCAAACACTCTGCCTTGGCTTATGTTCCTTCAGAGATCTAGAAATTGATAGCGTCCAATGAATTCTGGGGCTGGCCACATCACAGCAGGTTGTCAGTGAAATCTTACAACCTGCAGACTTACTTCTTGCATAAGTGAATCGCATGTGGGTTAGGTGTTACATGTCCGAAGGAAAGTTCAAGCACAAAGAGGCACCATCATACCAAATCAAGTTGATAATATTCACGTAACATACAATGGAGGGAATAAATATTGTGCTGAATATTTATTTATCATTGTTTTCAATAAAACAATAGTCCTGCATTGGGAAGAACTGAGAGTGAAAGTGTAGGGAAATGATCTTGGACATTATTACTTTTCAGATATGACGGGACATTTTCCTCTTCTTTGCACCTGGGGAAAGCTTAGTTCTCAGCTGCAGTGAAGAGGCAACAGAGGCAGTGACCCATTACATCAGGTCTCCATCGCAAAACGCTGCTTGGAGATTTCCTGAGCTTCCCTGAATGCACGAAACTGGACCTGCACCTGGAGTAGGTATAGGACCAGCAGAAGAATTGTAATGAGGCAGGAGAGGGTGTTCCCAATATGTCATCTCATGTTCCTGTCTGCCTACCTCTTGGGCACCCAAGCGGAGAGTCAACCAACGAAACTAAGTGATGGAGCTTGTGCTGGGACCTTCCAGGGACCAAACTCAAATTATCAACGGAAACTTAAATGCCTTTTGATGTCAAACTTTCTCTTTTCCTCATATGCATATAATAAACTGGTCATTTTCTATTTCTCTCAGTCCAAATCAGCTGTACTATAGTACACCATCCATTTATCTTCCTTCTTGGTCATTCTTAATATTCCAATCTGCCAAAAGGTCATTCACCAGAAAAACAGATCATTTCTAATTCTACAGAGAAGCTCTCTCTTCCACCAGTAAACCAGTATCAGTATCTAGATCCAGCCTTTCCCTTTGCCATAATTGCCCAGATGTTACTATTCCTACACCAGACCCAAGCCTCCAGATCATTTTCACAATTCCAGGGTCATTTATTATTCAGTTTCCTGCCTGAGCCTAATCCAGATTACATTCACTAGTCAGTCAATAATGAAGAGAAAATGAAAAAAAAGTAAAAATGCATGAATGTTCTTATAATATATGGAAGTTGTATAGTTTTATATTCGAGCTAACAAGAACAACTTGTATTTATATAACGCCTTTAACGTAGTAAAACGTCCCAAGACGCTTCACAGGAGTGTTATAACAAAAAAATAATTAACACCAAGCCACACAAGAAGAAATTACGGCAGATGATCAAAAGCTTGGTCAAAGAGGTAGGTTTTAAGGAGCGTCTTAAAGGAAGAAAAAGAGGTAGAAAGGTTTTGGAAAGGTGTTCCAGAGCTTAGCGCCCAGGCAGCTTAAGGCACAGCCACCAATGGTTGAGCAGTTATAATCAGGAATGCTCAAGAGGGCAGAATTTGAGGAGTGGAGACAAGTTGTGAGGCTGAAGGAGATTACAGTGATAGGAAGGGGCGAGGCCATGGAGGGATTTGTAAACAAGAATGAGAATTTTGAAATCGAGGCATTGCTTAACCGGGAGCCAATGTAGGTTAGCGAGCACAGGGGTGATGGGTGAGTGGGACATGGTGCAATTTAGAACACGAGCTGCCAAATTTTGGATGGCCTCAAGTTTACGTAGGGTAGAATTTGGGAGGTCAGCTAGGAGTGCGTTGTAGTCAAGTCTAGAGGTAACAAAGGCATGGATAAGGATAAAAGCAGGTAAATGAATAATAACTGCATAGCAATAACATGTAAGTAACAATGATCATGATATGGACGGGCAACACACCTCCTGAGCCAAGAGTTTTTCTGTAGCAATAAATTCAGAGATCTAAAATAAAGCGCATGATCAGCACGACAGGAGAAACTGTATTGGGGAAGGGCATGAACATCTTCTGGCATATGCTTTCCTTGCAGACAAAGGATTAACTAAAACTTTCTGCTTGGAACATTAGTCGAGAAAAACATCCATGATAGGATCCTAAATAATTAGTAAATGCATCGGTAATACCACTTTCGGCATTATACACCACCAGAGCTAGAAAATTCCATTGACCATAGTCAACCAAAACCTCCAGCTTTGTAAAAGTAAACGAAGAAAGCAACTTGTCAGCTTGGATTACATTCATGTTTTATCCCTTCGTAGTTTATTTTTTCGTTTTCTTTCTACATCTAAAATGATACTCTGATTGCAGAAAATAATCTCATTCTGTGAAGGGGAATGTAATTTAAAATGTATCCAATCAATCACACCTTAGACTCGAGGGTAAAGAGTAATGGCATAAAAGTTTTGTTGTATTTGCTCTTAGTGCTCCTGACTTTCTAACAAGGAAACGTAATGACCAGCATGTTTGGCCCTGAACATCAGGAACTAGAATTAAACACCTACACATTGCAAATTGGCTAATGCTAGAGAAGACCCAGTTAAAGATTAAAAAGACCTGGTAGCATAGAAGTTGGCAGCTACTATCAACTTACAGCTGCAGGTAAGTCTATTGTTCCATTTTCTCACTGTTCTACATCTTCATGTAAGTCAACTATCATTCACCTAAATCTTTTTTTACTAACGATAAGTAAAGTTGATCGGAACAGATAGCCACTTCAAATGTTACAATATTCTCCTGGATTTTGTTTCGCATTCAACAGAATGTCTCCTTCCATTTCCAGGATATGCCATTTTAAACAATATTTATCCCTCAATCACTGTCACAAAAAACAAACTAACTGGTCATTATCACATTGCTGTTTGTGTGAGCTTGCTGTGCGCAAATTGGCCGCCGTGGTTCCTACGTTGCTACAGTGTAAGGACCTTAAAAGTACTTAATTGGCTGTAAAGCGCTTTGGGACGTCCTGAGGTCGTGAAAGGTACGATATAAATGCAAGTCTTTCTTTCTTTAAATGTCTGCCTTAAATTAATGCTGGCAGGAATTTGGTGTATGTGCCATAAGCATTCGCACAAAAGATGAAAAATTTCCCTTCAACTGTTGTTGGTGATTGTCAAGAATTGACATTTTGCTTGAGAAGCTGCAAAAAACGAAAGACTTAGTATTCCACAGACCCTTTTGAGGGGGTTGCTTTCCTTGTCGCATATCCTTGGGATGTCAGCATTAGGATATTCAAGGCAGATATCTACGCCTGCAACAGAAATAGCCCCCCAACCCAGGAGATGGACCTTTGGAGCAGCATCTTGCTACTTTGAAGGAGCCACCTAGGGCCCACATCAAGCTAAAGATAACTGCTAGAAAAAAGAAACAAACTATCGATTACCTTTCTTTCCTGCATTCATGCGGTTTTCCTAAGGCCCAGAATGGGGCCTATGTCAGGCATAGGTCCATCTAGGCCTATCAGGGGCCACATGGGCAGAATTCCTGGGAATGCTCCCAGGCATGCATTGAAAGCTAGACAGTGACATTAATGAAGGCGGGCCTAAAAAGTGCAATTTACTGGAGGAATTCCAAAGGCTGGAAACAATGCAGATCTGGGTCCCACCACAAATTCTGGTCTCTCCCAGCAGGATTGCACTGCAGTTTCACCACAGTCCTGATCAAAATTTCTAACCTTGAATATTTTACTCCATAGCTTTACGATTTTTCTCCAAAATATTAAGGTGGGACAATTGTCATAGTGCGTGTTAATCAGGTGGGCAGTGGACATGCCATACGTAGTGGCTGCCTTCAGGAGTCGGTTTGGGACCCGACTGATTTTGCTCCTGGGCCCTCATTATAATGTGATTGGCAAGCTGCCAGTGTGAAATTTGCTGCCCAATAGGCAGCTCACCAATTTGAAGGCACAATATCGGGTGGGACAGACAAATGTAAAAGGCCTACAGCAACAGCTTGAGGGCGGGGTGCAGGAAAGAGTGGGGTACTGGCATCAAGAATGGAAAAAATCAGGGGGGCGAAATTGCCCCTTTTAGTGACAGCCATTAAGAGAGGCACTAATGGGAGGTGCTAATGGGCACAAAATGGTTTTCGCTGGGCGCTGCACAAATTAATCCATGCGGAATTGGGTGGGGTTTTGTGAAGGCACTACAAGCCTCGCTCCTGCCGGGAACACCCCACTCGACTGCGCGTGGCGATGATGACGTTATCGCCATGCGCATCGCCCCGTTACTGCTCCGGAAGTTAAATTGTTCCGTGCAACCTACCTTACCGCCTGCCGTTGACAACGACAACTTCAGCTATCGAGTTGCAGTCAGGAATCGACAGGAGCAGCGTTATTTAAAGGTGCTATCTTGAAAAATATTTTCTGTCGGACATTACTTTTTTCTGCTTTCCAACAGTCAGGCTGGTGGACCGATAGCAGCGATTTTTACTTCAAGGAGTCTTCTGCCTCCTAACTATTCCCCTGTATAACTCAGGGCAGATTTGAAGTTACAACATTTCTCTCACTTCTTGGGGACTGTGCTGTGCTGGCACTTGACCTGTTGCTCTGATGTCACCGTCAGAGGATGCTTAGGCTTCAATACATCATGTTACTTTTTATTGTATTTACAGCAGCAGTTGCATTACCATAGTTGTCCATTAGGTGGAGCAGTAGTGAACTAGGTGGAGCTCTATATTACATTTCCCCCTCCTTAATGAAGAAGTAATCATAACAAAATAATCATCATCATACATAATTTCCATGGTTATACACAACAAAAGATATGGACTTATTTTGCCATATTTATAAATCAAACTTAACCATTGGTTTTCTGTTTCGAAGAGGATATCTTCGCTCTTGAACAGAACTTTCCAAATTTGGTGTTGAACTTAGACTCATTCTAGGCTGAGCCTGAGAAGCGTTTTTCTCCAAGGGCAACCCTTGATCTACATTTGGAGTCTCTACAACTTCAGACTGTTTGTGTGCCTGACTCGGACTCAGACTTAAATTCAAATTTTCTCTTGGAATTGTTCCTCGTACATCTGATGTAGGATTTGCTACTGGGTACTCTAATAACAAGACTATCCAACACATCGGAAATAATCGAATCATTCCAATTCCTTCCATATCTGTAGGTAAAATATGATCAATGTGAACAAACCAAACCTTTTCATGATCAAACATCTTGACCAAATATGTATAAAGGCTACATATCTTCACTACTCTTCCTGGTAACCACTTTAACCATTTATGATGATGCTTCTTCACTCTAACCAATTTCACACTTCTCTCTCTCTTACTCTAACTCTATCATGATTCTCTTTCTGTCTTAATTGTTTCTTTTCTACTAACTGTACCAAGTTTGGCTTTAACAACGAGAACCTGGTTCATAGCTGTCGTTTGAGAAACAACTCTGCTGGTGTTCTACCAGTAGTTGTATGAGGAGTATTATAAGTAAGTAGAAAATTTACTAATTTGTGGTCCAACGACAACTGTCGTTTATTTGGATTTGGATCCAACATTTGTTTGAAGAGGGCATGTTTTATAATTTGTACAGTATGCTCTGCTGCACCAGTTGAAGCAGGGTGGTACGTTTCTGCTCATGAACTGTGTAAATTCTGCTGATCAAAATTGCAGCCCATTATCAAACACAATTTCTTCTGTGAGGCCATATGAAGAAAACAATCTTCACAAATTGTCTAGTGTTGTAATTGTTGTTATTTTCCGCATCAGATACACCTCTACCCACTTCGAATGGCTATCAATCACAATGTACAATTGTTGTCCTTCTAGCTCAACAAAATCTACATATAACCTTTGCCACACCCTGGGTGGCCTGTTCCATGGCTGTAATGGTATTTATGGTGGTATCTTGACAGTTGTACACTGACTAACGATGTACTCTATTTATCTAGACCTGGCCAACATAAGTAACTGCATGCAAAACTCTTGGTCAAACACATTCCCAGTTGCTGGTCATGAAGATCTCCTAATAATTTGGACATAAATTTATTTGGTATAACCACTCTTGCACCCCACATGATACAATATTTATCCATGGACAATTCATTCCTCCAAACAAAGTATGAGTCAATATATTTCTCGGATACCTGGTTTGGCCAGCCATTTGCTATGTAATCATACACCTTTGACATAACTGGGTCACGTTTGGTTGCTCTACCAATCTCTTCAGCTGTGACTGGCAGTTCATCACTGTATGAAAAATAAAACACTTCTTCCTTATTGGGTGTTACTTGTGATGGGAATGGCAACCTAGACATAGCATCAGCATTACTGTGATCAGCTGATCATCTGTACTCAATGTCATCCGTATATGCTGACAAAATCAAAGCCCATCTCTGCATTCGGGCTGCAGCTAAGGTTGGAACTGGGAAATTTGGCTGGAGGAATGCTGTCATGGGCTAATGGTCAGTAATGATGGTAAAATTACGACCACACAAGTATTTGTCGAACTTTTTGACCCCCAAAATCAATGCCAAAACTTCCCTTTTAATCTACGCATAATTACGCTCACTGTCACGGAGAATGCGTGAAGCGAAAGCAATTGGTCTCTCCTCCCCACTATGTAGTACATGAGAGATCACTGCTCCAACACCATACAGAGAGGTGTTACATGCTAGTTCGATCTCCTTAGATATGTCACAGTGAACTAACATGGTACTGTCTACTAACTGGCTTTTACACTCTTTGAATGCTGTGTCGCATTCTTCTGACCACGTCCAATGGACCTATTTTTTCAACAGCTTATTCAGTGAATGTAACACTGTAGCCAAATTTGGTAGGAACTTCCCATAATAGTTCAAAAGACCGAAAAATGATTGAAGTTCAGTAACATTCTTGCGAGTGGTTGCATTTCTGATTGCATCCAGCTTTCCCTTGGAAGAATGTTAACCAACTTTGTCTACTCTGTGCCCGAAGTACTCCACTGGGCTTTGAAATAACTCACACTTATGAGCAGTCACTCGTACTCAGTGCTTCTCTAGCCATTTGAGCACTTCATGCAACATCTCATCATGGATTTGCCTGTTTGGTGCTGAAATGAGTATGTTATCTAAATAACATACTACCCATTCGAGGCCTTGCAAAATCTGGTTCATCATTCCTTGGAATATGGAGGGGGCGGATGACACTCCAAATGGTAGCCTTTTGAATTGATATAGGTCTAGATGAATATTTATAGTCAAGTATAATTTGAACTCATCTAGTTCAAATTGTAAGTAGGCATTTGTGAGATCTAACTTTGAGAAGATTTGGCCACTAATCAGCATTGTGAACAAATCTTCTACATTTGGCAATGTATTAGGTAAATTACCCTCTAGAACCTGGTTTACAGTTACTTTACAATCACCACATAACCTTACCTAACCATCGGACTTGGGTACAACAACAATGGCTGTAGCCCAATTGCTTAGATCTACCCTAGGAGATAATGTTCTCAGTTTCTAGTCTTTTGAGTTCTTGCTCAACTTTCTCCGAGCCATATGGTACGGGACATAGCTTGCAGTAAACTAATCAAGCATCCGTCTGTCCTCGGACACTCGCCTTGAATCGGACTGCCTGTGTCGTAGAACACCTTCGGATACTTCTTGATGATGTCATCCTATGATGCAAATTTCATTTCAACACAAAAAAAATCTCATTGCAATCCAGCTTCAGTGATCCCAACGAATTGCCTCCGATTAAGGCAGGAGTGTCTCCTGCCACTACGAAGAGAGTAAAGCTCTGAAACTGATCTTTATATTGCATTGATACAGTGATACATCCTGGGATTTGCTCTCCTGAGTAGCCTCACAGCTCTATCTTCGACTTTTCCAGTGGAAAATCACTCAACTTGTTGAGATATCGCGATTCCGGTACTACACTCACGGATGCACGAGTGTCAATTTCCATGGGTAACCTGGTTTCTGCAATCATTGTTAGATGACATGTATCTACAGAACCTCCTCATCCTGTTGCTTCTCTTCAATGCTATGTAGTGTCTGATTTCTACTTCTAACATTGAACACCGGTTTACTCTTCAGTCGGCACACCACCGCAAGATGCCCAGTTTTCTTGCAGAAGAAACACTCTGCCTTAACATATGGACAGCTTTGAGCCATTGTCCCAGACCCGTGTTGTCCCAGATCCCAGAACTGCACCTCAGCATCCCCATCAATCTGTAGGAGAACAGTTTGATGGACTGTTGCAACACCGTGAGATTGGCACTGGGTCAGTGGAGCAGGAGCCTGCTGACGTCTCTCAGGATGGCAGCCTTCCTGAGCCCATCACTGCCACTCCGCCATTGCACTTCTCGCTGGCCAGCCCAGACTGCTACTGCTCAGCCTGAGGTAAACTGTGGTGGACCCAACGGCGATGGCAGCAGTCAGAGCACGTGTGGCATCCAGCTCATACTGCATGAGAGCAGTCGGAGACTCGATACCAGCACTCACTGACTGCATGACAGCACCAAGATGTTGCATGGCATCAACCTGAGATTGCATGAGTGCAGTCTGAGCTTCGATGCCACCAACCATTGTCTGCATCACAGCACTGAGACATTGAGTTGCTTTTCCCTGTGCTGCAATGGAAGCTGCCATGTCGCCCGTGGCACGCATCATGAGGTCTGGATCCACACGGTCTCTTTGGAAGTCCACCATCGTCTGCAGATTGGCAACGATGGGCTCCATGATGTGCGCAGAGCATTCTGCAATGCTGGAGGCGGACTCCTCCACATTCCGTATCACTGCTGAGAGGCTTTCGAGGACCCTTGTCATTGCATCTGTGATGTCAGAGTGCATGGCCATCACCCTTTGTGTGAACACCTCCCCATCGAGGTCCTCATCGGACCTCTGTGGAGCAGAACTCGTGCGCAAACCCGTCCTCCGGGGAGATGGTTCTTGAGGTTCCCTTTCTCCTTTTTGCTGCAGCCTGCTAGACCCCGTGCATCATCTAGTGCAGATACCACTAATAAGCTAACCTCTAGGAATGCGCAGTACCAGTCTCTGAGCTAGTGCCTGCGGGTGAGAGATGCAATGACGCAGTCGTCGTCGTCTCCTCCTCCTCCTCCTTCTCCATCTCCATCTCCATCTCCATCTCTAGGGGGCCGATCAGGTGCAGGCTGCACAGCTTCTGCCTGGCTATCTGAAAGTATAAATGGCACAAGACTCACATTAAGATGAGGGCAGTGGGGCAGGAATGGAGGAAGGAATGCAGACAGTATGAGGAGCTGGAAAGTGATAAAGTCTCTGGTGTGGGAGGTTAGGGGAAGTGGTATGAGAGAAGGAGAGGGGATTGGAAAGTGATAAAACATTCTGGTGTTAGGGGGATGGAAGTAGTATGAGTAAAGGAGAGGGGATAAAGATACTGTCGCCCTCAATGCGGTCGATGACTCTGCCGGCTATGGTGCCCATCACTTGCAGGCCAATGAGCCTCAGCACTCACTCCTCAATGTCAGAGGGGGGTCGCAGGTCAGGTGCCCCTCCTCCAGTCCTTTGCTACTCCCGTCTGTTATGTGCCATCTTGGCCTGCAAAAGAAAGGAACTGTGGAAGATATGCCTGCCGTAGATGAATAGCTGTGAATGTAGGCAAGGCGTGAGATGAGGATGTGAGTGTGAGTATCTGCAGATGCTTGATGGTTGAGTGGTGTGGAAGTGGTGGTTTGCAGACAGAGGTTGAGAGGCTGGTATGGAAGAGGTGTGAAGCTTGTACTCACTTTCACCACCCGACATAGGTCGTTGAATTTTGCGGCACTGGGTCAGGCTTCTCTGCACCACCGTGCTGGCCGACACTTCCGGGCCTCCTCTTGCCACATGGCACGGGACACCTGCGCTGATGGCCGCCTTCCCGAGGCAGGGAAGAGGGAGGCCCTCCTGGTCTCTAGTGCCCCCACCAATGCCTCTAGAGCCACATCATTGAATCTGGTAGTCCTCTCCTTTGAAGGGACATTTGGCGCAGCCATTTCACCTCCTTCCTGGACTCCACAGATCAGTGAATGAGTTGAGCAATGCTGAAACCAAGCATCAGCAGGTTCAAATGACCAACTCTTTCAGAGCCTGATAGAGCTGGTGTCAGTGATTGAAGGCTGATTGTTGAATGGAACTCAGCTGAAATTGGGTAAGTGGATTTTTTTTTTGTGTTTTTCTTTTTTTGGTTTTTTTTTTTGGGCACTAAAATCAAATTTTTTTTTTCCAGTGCCCCCTATAAAAGGGGAGGGGGACACTAAAAGCACCGGCAATTAAAACAAATTAAACTTTAAAACGTAAAATCAAATTAAAATTTGGTTGCCGGGCGTGATGATGCACTCCAGTCCCTCTGGTGCCCACCTCTCGCGGAAGGCCGCGAGCGTACCGGTGGACACCGCGTGCTCCATCTCCAAGGACACCCTGGACCGGATGTAAGAGCGGAAGAGAGGCAGGCAGTCAGGTTAAACGACCCCCTCGACCGCCCGCTGCCTGGACCGGCTGATGGCACCCTTGGCCGTGCCCAGGAGCAGTCCTACGAGGAGGCCCTCGGACCTACCCGCTCTCCCCCGCACAGGGTGCCCAAAGATCAGGAGAGTGGGACTGAAGTGCAGCCAGAATTTCAGGAGCAGCCCCTTTAAATAATAAAACAGGGGCTGCAACCTCGTGCACTCAATAAAAACATGGAACACGGACTCCTCCAGACCGCAGAAATTGCAGGCGGCCTGGGAGTCCGTGAACCGGCTTAAAAATTTGTTGCACGGCACTGCTCCGTGCACCACCCTCCAGGCCAAGTCCCCGATGAATAGTGGGAGGACTCCCGCGTAGAGTGCCCTCCATCGGGGACCCCCGCCTCCTCCGGACGGCAAGATGGTACGCCATGGCGTGTCCGGACGGCCGGCGAGGATGGCAAAGTTGAGAGTGTGCAGGAGCAGCCCATACATGAAACCCCTCCGCGCGGAACTGAAAGGCACGGAGGGGATTTCCCCGAGGCGGCTCAAGTTGTGAGGCGCCGGCCCCCGAGGGAGGTTCCGGGGTTTGGCGCCGATGAGGAATTCTTGGGTAAGTGGATAGTGCCTCTGCAATGCCCAGCTGAGGCCATTAGCGTCTCATTTAGCGCCCCCTTCACTCCTGGGGTGAAAATGCCCAATTTGGCAAGGCATTTCACCGAGCGCTAAATTTTCTCCGAGAAAAAAATTACTGCCGCCCCCCAGGACTTTAGAACAGTGGCAACATATTTTCAGAACCTACAGCAGCAGCTACATTAAATTTGAATTTTAAATCCTGCACAATACCCACAAAATGTTAAAAATATTGTTTTGGAAATTCTTCTATGTAAGATATGTTACTCGAAGGGTATCAGCCTTACATCTACATGTCAGAAATCAGATTGGGACTTATCATTCATAACTAGGATTTCATGTATGATGCCTATATTAGCTTGCTTTGGACTGTGCCACAATAACCTAGTCTGTGAAATATTGATTGTTAACCAAGCCAGATTAATCAATGGTAGTACTACAATCCCTTCAAGTCAAGTGCAACTTAGTTTACGTGCCAGAGGCATAAAAGATCAGGTCAGAAAGATATGCATTAAAAGAGAAGACTTTATTTAACAATAACAGTCTCTGAAGTTCTCCCGATCTCCCGCTATAGCCATTTACGCCATTTCTCTAGGGGTCTTACTGAAGTTATGCTGAGAGACTGGAACAGTCCCAACGGAAATTCAAGGCCAATATGTTTATTACCATCTCAAGATTAAGTATTAGTGATTACAGTAAAACTGAACTAATAACAATCAACAGAAAGTAAATAATCATAAGTACAATAGTGATTTAAATAGGATGACAAGAGGTGTGGAGCTATCAACACATATCTGCCATCCAATTGATCAGTGCGATGATTGGTCTAATGGGAGCTATTAGATCCTGAAAGCCCGGACACAGCAGTAGCTACAGTCTGGAAGCCACAATCCATGTTACAATCCAATCTATACCCTATTGCATTCAGAGCTGTAGTCTGAGCTTCCATGGAGGTAGAGGTCCCAACTGGTCTCAAAATGGGTTATGAGTCATGGCTATTAGGGATAGCTTTGATCTCCTAGCAACCATCTTGCCTACTGAAATAATAATAGTACCATCGATTGCTGTAAAATAATGGAATCATTGCAGCTACCAGGGTGGTGTACATTAACATGCATGATTCTGGTCATAGGTTCATGGAGGCCGAAATTCAGGGTCCCGATAAGGCCCGTTACCACTGGAATCCAACAGTCAGGCAGCGGAATCCAATGGCCACCACTTTACAGTTGAATGGCCGCCACGACCGATATTTAGCGCAGGAGTTTTTGGAGCGGTGTCCACTTTCGTAGCGGTATAGGGCTATCAGCAGTGATGACACAATCAGAGTGCGCACCGCTGCCGCTCCGCCCCTGCACCCATATTCAGTAGAAAAAAGCCTGCCTGTCTCCTGACAGGCCCCTGCCAGCTTTTTGAGTCGGTGCACTTTGCCGGGCTGCTCGAGACCGGCAACGGAGGAGAACGGAGGTTTGGAGGGGTCGGGGGGTTTTTTTAACCAAAATTTTACGGAATTCTTTGTAAGGATTTGAAAAAAACTGCAGTGGACTCCTGAGAACCTTTGGAGAGTTTGGAAAAGTTTTTCACTCTGAGTGTTTAGTCGTGGCCTGTGGGCGTCATTCTCTGCTCCACAGAGGCCTCCTTGCGAGGGTCAAGCCTGCAAACTTAATGGGCTCAGTGTTGGCAGGGGAACACCTTGTCCACATTGAGAGGCAGGGAGGCAAGCAGGAGAAGGCGGCGCCATCAGCAACGGGTCCAGAGGCAGTGGGCAAGGGAGGCAGCAGCCATGGCTGCCCAACATGGAGAAGGGCCTGGAGATGGCCACAGACCTGAACACAGAGAGGTTGGCCAGGAGGAAGATGGTGTGAGGAGGAGGGTCAGGTACATTGAACCCCCGCACCAGATAGCCTGCAGAGGCTCAGGAACATCAGCAGGAAGAGGGAGAAGGCGATCAGCCAGCTGCCGTCGGGGGGGAGCCCAGAACAGACCTGTGGCAAGGAGCCCCTACCGTGCAAGGGTGTACCAACGTCAGTTTTCCTTCCTGGAGCTCAGCGATGAGCAATGTGTGCGAATGCCCCAATTTAGGAAGGATTTCCTGAGGGAGCTGTGCAATGTCCTGCGGCCAGATCTGGAGCCTCACACAAGGCTGAGGACAGCTCTCAGCTTTGAGACAAAAGTGACCATAGCTCTCAACTTCCACACGACTGGCTCTTTCCAGTCTGCAACTGCAGACATTTCTAACATAACACAATTCTCCGCCCATCGCTCCATCCGGCAGGAGACCGATGCTCTCGATAAGAGAAAACTGCAATATAGCTCCTTCCCGATGACCAGGGAGAAGCAGGTAGAGCGGCAGGCCGGATTTGTCGGGATTGCAGGGTTCCCCAGGGTGCAGGAGGCACACACGTTGGACTGAGGGCACCACTAAACCATCCAGAGATTTTGATGAACAGAAAGCGATTCCACTCCCTGAATGTCCAGCTAGTGAGCGACCACCAGCGCAGGATCCTGGCAGTTGATGCCAGGTATCCAGGCAGCAGCCACAATTCCTTCATCTTGTGCCAGACCAGTGTACCCACCGTCTTTATTGGGCCAAACCAGGATTGTGGATGGCTGCTTGGGGACAAGGGATATCCCCTGTCCACTTGGCTGCTGACTCCCCTTCAGAATCCCTCGACTGCGGCCGAGCATGCAAACAACGACACTCATTCTACCACCAGGTTCATCATCGAGCACTGCACCAGGATCCTCAAACAGAGGTTCCGTTGCCTGGACCATTCTGGTGGCGCATTGCAGTACTCACCTGAATGGGTCTCCATCTTCGTGGTCGTTTGCTGCATGCTGCATAACCTGGCTGTCCTGAGGGGACAGCCGCTGGAGGTTGATCCAGCAGTAGCACTTCAGGAGGAGGCACAGCAGCAAGAGGAGGAGGCACAGCAGTAAAAGGAGGAGGCACAGGAGGAGGTGGAGGACCAGGATGCGCATGGCCAGTTACCCAGGTGGTGTCGTCGCCATCCGAACGCTCATTGCTGCTCAATTTAGATCATTTCATCCCCACATGACCCTTCAGTTTATATTTTCCATGGCCATCCCAATGAGTGTCCTCATTCATAATTGCCCACCGTGAAATTATAGACCTGCCCAGATATAGGTGCAAAAAATAAAGTTTTAATACATCATCAAAATCATTGCAAAAAACTTACACAACAAAAAGCAGTTCAAAAAAGTGACACAAAAACATAATTTGTCACCTTTGTACATTTCCTTATAACCCCTCTTAGGCATGCCTATCCTACTACTGCACCTCAGTGTCTGTCCTGTGGCTGCCTCATGGGTCTGGGAAGGCTGCTGTGTTCCCTGTGTGGAAGCTGCAGATGTCCTTCTAGGACGCTCTCAACCAGCTTTGGCCCAGACTGGTCAGCACCCTCCTGGGAAGGTTCAGTCTGGCTTGGCTCGGGCGACTTCATGTTTGGAGGCACTGGCGGAGTGACAGGTTTGGAGCCAGGAATGCTGCGATCCTGAGGGAGCGCATCATCTGTTTTCTGGTCTGAGGAGCCTGAGTCACTCACCGGGGGCGGCACATTACCACCACCACCAATCTGAGGGAGCTCAGGTCGGTGCTGTGGCACCACACTGGAAGGTCCCCCATGGCCCGAGGTGGACCCAGCCGCGAAGGCAACACTGAGGTGTCGGGTCGCATCGAGCTGAGACAGCATGAGAGCAACCAGTGTCTTAAAGCCACCAGATATGACAGCACTTAGACGCTCCCTCGACTCTTACAGAGCCGCGGCTATACTCTCTAAAGCAGCGCCGATGCGCTCGTTCTCTTGCGCCTGTGCTGAAATGGCAGCTGCCACATCACCTGCGAGTTACGGCCTCACAGCTGGATCCGTATGGTCTCCCTGGGAGTCCATCATCACCTGCACACTGGCAATGATGGGCTCCATGGAGTGCACTGAGCTGTTGACTACGCGGGAGGCGGGCTCCTCCACACTCCTGACCACCTCCGGCAGCCTCTCCGGCACCCCTGCCACTGTCCCCAACATCTGGGAATGCCTGGCCTCCACCCTTCTTTCATAAGCCCCAACATCGATGGGCTCGCCTGAGTCCTCCTCAGCAGAACTGCGGTGCGGACTCGCCCCCCCCCCCGGAGAGGTGGCACCTGAGGTTGTCTTGCCCCGTCACCATGCTGCAGCCCGCTAGGCCCCGGTGCAACACCCAGTGTAGACCCCTGTACTATCTGAACTAGATCAGGCCACGCATTCCCAGTATCTGACCTGGCGTGTGTGAGTGCAAGCAGTGCTGCCAGCAGTGTCCTCCTCTACCTCTTCCTCATCGGACATGTCCCCAAAAGATAGAGTGCACTCCAGGGTGTCAGCAAGGCTGGAGCCCTCAATTTCCTCAATGCTGCCAGGATGTAGATCTCTATCATTGTCATCGAGGGTCTTCTCCAGGCCTCGCAACGGTGTTTCAGGAGGAGCCTCTCCCTCGCCTCGGCTGTCACTTGGCCTCTCATCTGCAAGCTTCAACGGCACAAGGGCTGCGGTAAGGGGGAGGTAGGGGATTGACGCATGGAGGCTGCAACTCGCACACTTTCAGAAGGAAAGGCACAGTAGGCGCTGGCGCTTTCAGGGAGAGATAGCATTAAAGGAAGGCCTCACTTACCCATGTTGCCCACATCAGCATTGCCATTACCGGAGGCCACAGGGACGGTCTCATCAGCAAGAATAAATGGGGGAAGGACTGGCATGAGGGGGAGGTGTGGAATTGATGCCTGGAGGCTGCAACTAGCAGACTTTCAGAGGGAAAGACACAGTAGGTGTTGGAGCATTCAGGGAGAGATAACATTAAAGGAGGCCCTTCACTTACCCACATCGGCATCGCCAGTACCAGAGGCCACAGGGAAGGCACCATGTCTGCCCACGACCGCCTTGACCCTCTCCTCCAAGGGGTGTGAGGATTTGAAGCTGGAGCTCGCCACCACCGGTCCTCCTTTGCCTCATTCTATTATGAGCAAGTTTGGCCTGCAAAACAAAGAATGGTTGGTGAGCACTACTGTGATGACGCATCAGAAAGGAGTGCACTAGTGTGTTCCTGATATGCAGCTGTAACTGTGAGATGAAAAGGAGCCTCCATGGCAAAAACACACACATCTATATTGTCATGTATCTTACATTATTAGATATAACTGTATCCTAACATGCCATACATGACAGTAATAAGATATGACCTGTAACCACCAGCATACCTTACCACCAGGGGTGCACTTGCAAGAGACAGGTATATAAGGACAGGTCTCAGGCAAGTGCAGCATTCCAGAGCTGTGAAATAAAGGTGCAGGTCCAGAGTGACCTTGACTTCACTACATGCCTCGTGTGAATCTGTACTGAGGGAACAGGACTTTACAGTGGCGACGAGTTACGGGATTACAGAATCCACAGAATGGCGAACAACGGATCAGATGAAAAGTACAATGCGGGAGACAATTGGGAGGACTTTATAGAAAGGCTCCAGCAAAGCTTTGTAACCAAAGACTGGTTGGGCGACGATACGGCAGACAAGAGAAGAGCCCATCTCTTGACCAGCTGTGGCTTGAAAACATACGCTTTAATGAAGGATCTGTTGGCACCCGAGAAACCAGCAAGCAAGTCGTTTGAGCACACTGGTAAGAGACCACCTGAAGCCAGCGAGCAGCCTACACATGGCCAGACACATGTTCTACAACTACAGACGCTGTGTGGGCCAGAGCATAACCGACTTCGTAGCGGAACTTCGGAGGTTGGCTAGTTTATGTGAGTTCTCCGATGAACTGAGGAGAGAAATGCTGAGAGACTTTTTCATTGAAGGAATAGGCCATGCAGGCATATTCTGAAAGCTCATAGAGACCAAGAACCGAACCTTAGAGGCAGCAGCACTGGTTCCACAGACGTTCTTGGTAGGGGAAGAAGAAACTAGGTTGATTTACAATGCAGGTGCGACAACTAACGAAATATCGGAACAAGAAGTTCACAGCACTAAACAAGCTGCTACCCCTGCACACAGACAAAACCGGGAGAACAGGCTCCCGACAGCAGGCAGAAGCCATCAAGGGCTACAGGAACAGCCGTTCACACCTCATCAACCCACAATGCGAGCAATCAACTACAAACTGAGAGAAACTCAAGAGAGATCAGCCAGACGCAGCTCATTCTTTGGGAACACTTTAAACAATAGAACAGGTCTGTGCTGGAGGTGTGGGGGTGGGCACTCATCAAGGGGATGTCGATTTCAGCAGGCTGTTTGCAGAAATTGTGAATATACAGGGCATTTGGCCCGCATGTGCAAAAAAACGGCAGCTCGGCTGGTATACGAATCGGATGGGTCGGAAAGCGGACCAGAAGATGGTGGGGACAGTACCCGGGACACCGGTGTACAGCGGGTCAACACGATCAATGGCCGGTGCTCCTACAACAGGACGCCTCCTATAATGATGAGGGTCCTACTCAACGGGATATCTGTCAACATGGAGCTGGATATGGGAGCGAGTCAATCTCTCATGGGCGCTCAACAATTTGAACAACTGTGGCCGCAGAAAAGAGACAGACCAAAACTCACAAGGGTCGACACCAAGCTAAGGACCTACACCAAAGAAATCATACCAGTCCTCGGCAGCGCCATGCTCTCTGTCACACACAAAGGGACAGTGAACCAACTTCCCCTGTGGATTGTCCCCGGAGACCCCCCAGCACTGCTGGGGAGAAGTTGGCTGGCAAAACTAAACTGGAAATGGGATGATGTCCATGCCATGACATTAGAGGAACGGACCTCCTGCTCAACAGTAATAAAGCGATTTGAACATCTCTTTCAGCCAGGTGTGGGCACTTTCAAAGGGGCCAAAGTCAAAATCAACATCACACAGGATGCTAGACCGGTCCATCACAAGGCCAGAGCTGTACCCTATGTGATGAGGGAAAAGATTGAACACGAACTAGACAGGCTTCTGTGGAAAGGCATTAAATCACCTGTGGAATTTAGCGACTGGGCAAGTCCCATCGTCCCAGTCATGAAGCCTGATGGATCCGTACGAATCTGTGGAGACTACAAATCTACCATAAACAGAGTCTCCCTACAAGACCAGTACCTGCAGCCCAGAGCGGAGGACTTATTTGCCACATTGGCTGGAGGTAAACTTTTCTCAAAATTAGACCTCACATCTGCGTATAGGACGCAAGAATTGACCGAGGAATCCAAGCCACTCACCACCATCAACACACATCAAGGCCTTTTCATGTACAATCGATGCCCATTCGGCATCAGGTCAGCAGCTGCCATATTCCAGCGCAACACGGAGAGTCTGCTCAAGTCCATCCCGGGGACGGTTGTATTTCAAGACGACATACTTATCACGGGCAGGGACACCGACTCCCATCTCCGTAATTTGGAGGAAGTACTAAAGCGGTTGGGTCGGGTAGGCCTACAAGTCAAGAAATCCAAGTGCCTGTTTCTCGCACCCGAGGTTGAATTTTTGGGCAGAAGGATTGCCGCTGATGGAATCCGCCCAACCGAGTCCAAAACAGAAGCAATTTGTCTGGAACCCAGGCCCCGGAATGTCTCAGAACTGCGCGTCTTTCTCGGGCTACTCAATTACTTTGGGAACTTTATGCAGAACTTAAGCACGCTGGTGGAGCCTCTCCACGTGCTACTCAGGAAGGGTTGGTTTTGGGGGACGCCCAGGAACGCGCCTTCAATAAGGCACGCAACCTTCTGTGTTCCAACAGTGTTTTGACTTTCTTTGACCCAGATAAAAAGCTAGTTCTCACATACGATGCGTCAGCATATGGGGTCGGGTGCGTTTTGTAACATGTCAATAGTGCGGGCAAATTACAACCCATAGCTTATGCCTCCAGGTCACTTTCGCGAGTGGAGCGCAGGTACGGAATGGAAGAGAAGGAGGCGCTCGCGTGCGTGTACAGTGTCAAAATGATGCACCAATACCTTTTCGGGGCCAAGTTCGAGTTAGAAACCGACCACAAGCCCCTCACATCCCTCCTATCCGAGAGCATGGCAATAAATGCCAACGCCTCGACGCAAATTCAACGGTGGGCACTCAAGCTGGCATCCTACGACTACACAATAAAGCGCAGACCAGGCACAGACAACTGTGCCGACGCGCTCAGCAAGCTACCCCTGGTGACCATGGAAGGGTCTGACGAACAGGACTGTGAGATAGTTATGGCAATTAGTGCCTTTGAGTCCACAGGTTCGCCCATGACGGCTCGCCAAATCAGAACCTGGACAGCCAGCGACCCCACGTTATCCTTAGTAAAAAGATGTGTCCTAACCGGTGACTGGGCAGAGGCTCGCGATGCCTGCCCCGAGGAATTAAAACCCTTTCACAGGCGCATGCATGAGCTATCACTACAAGCAGACTGCCTGATGTGGGGCAGCCAAGTAGTCATGCCTCTGCGAGGCAGAGAGACATTTGTCTGGGAGCTCCACCGCGAGCACCCGGGGATCGTTCTCATGAAGGCCATAGCCAGATCCCATGTCTGGTGGCCTGGTATTGACGCGGACTTGAAGCTCTGCGTCTGAAGGTACACCATTTGTGCCCAACTCAGCAATGCCCCCAGGGAGGCTCCACTGAGCCCCTGGCCCTGGCCTATCAAACCGTGGTCGTGGGTGCACGTAGACTATGCGGGCCCATTCATGGGCAAAATGTTCCTCGTAGTTGTAGATGCATTTTCAAAGTGGATCGAATGCACCATTTTAAACTCGAGCACAACCTCCACCACTGTGGAGAGCCTCGCAACCATGTTTGCAACGCATGGAATCCTGACATATTAGTCAGTGACAATGGTCCGTGCTTCACCAGTGCAGAATTCCAAGACTTTATAATTGACCATGGCATAAATCACGTCAAGACGGCACCGTCAAGCCAGCCTTCAATGGCCAGGCAGAGAGAGCAGTGCAAATCATTAAACAAGGCATGTTTAAAATCCAAGGTCCCACGCTGCAGGGTCGCCTGTTGCGACTGCTGCTGGCATACAGATCTCGTCCGCACTCACTGACTGGGATCCCCCCGCGCAACTGTTGATGAAAAGGACTTTAAAAACAAGGCTCTCATTAATCCTCCCAGACATGCACGAAATCATTGAGGCAAAGCGCCGTAAGCTGACTGAGTACCATGACAGAAATTCGAGGGGGAGATGGAATGAGATAGGGGACAAAGTGTTTGTACTAAACTATGGCAGGGGTCCCAAATGGCTTGCAGGGACAGTAACGGGCAAGGAAGGAAACAGGCTACTGGTAGTACAAATGGACAATGGCAAAACCTGCCGGAGGCATGTAGACCAAGTCAAAAGCAGATTTACCAACAACATTGCGGAAGCAGAGGCAGACTACAATGTGGAACTCGCACCACATCTGGTGGACAGACAGAGGGAACAACCTGAGGAAAGGGCAATCCCAACAGACAGCCCAGGCGAGTCCACAACAATCACTCCAATCAAAACAGACAGCCCAGGCGAGATACCAGCAACCACACCCAAAGAAAAACAGACACCAAGGCAAACAACTGAACCACAACTCAGATGCTCCACGCGAGAGCGTAGACCACCTGAGAGACTGAACCTATAAAGACAATAAGACCTTGGGGGAGGGTGATGTCATATATCTTACATTATTATATATAACTGTATTCTAACATGCTATACATGACTGTAAAAAGATATGACCTGTAACCACCAGCATACCTTACCACCGGTAGTGCACTTGCAAGAGACAGGTATATAAGGACAGGTCTCAGGCAAGTGCAGCTTTCCAGAGCTGTGAAATAAAGGTGCAGGTCCAGAGTGACCTTGACTTCACTACGTGCCTCGTGTGAATCTGTACTGAGGGGACAGGACTTTACATATATATATATATATATAGAGGCCTCAACAATGAAATGCTGCTTCAGTGACTTATACAGTGAAGGTGAGAAATAAGAAAAAGGTAAAGGAGAGGCTCGCAAATGGAAGGTCAGCAGTTGGTGGAACAGGTGCTCACTTTCATCAAATGGATGATGTTGTTCATCCTTTTCCAACAATGGGTAGCCGTCTGATCATGAATGGAGGTCCCTGAGATCTCCACAGTTATCTCCCTCCAGGCATTGATAAAAACTTCACGACTGGGTCTCCCTGCGTCTGGGTACAGGACTAGCCTCCTTCCCTTGACAGCCTGCATTATGGTCTCCAGCTCTGCATCCGAGAATCGAGTTGCCCTCCGTGGTACAGCAGCATCAGCCATGGCCTTCACTGCCAGGCCCTCCCTCCTCAGGGCCCAGCTGCAAACCCTGGCCTTTAAGGCCAGGGAACAGCTGGCTCGTTAGCTGGAAATCACCAGCAGGGTGAATTTCCCCATGATAATTGCACTCCAATCTACGCACCCACACCGCTGCAAAGTCCTGATTCTCACCGGCCATTAGCGCTGGCCACCATTTTTTTCCAAAAAATCGCTGAAAATCGATCCAATGGCTGCCGCAACCAAAGCAGCGGTAATGGTGGCAAAAAGACGGTAAGTGCGCCAGGTTTCTGGCGGGCCTGAATTTCAGCCCCAGGGAGTGAAACCCCTTTCTGTTCAAAGATCGGGTACCACTGGGGTTAAGGGCCCATATGGCCACATGAATGTCTTCAATAATATTCTGCACCTTGGTGAATTCAGCCAGATGACAAAAATGTAGAGCTTTTTCATGTTGTTGACTGTTTTTCATGGAGGGATAAATTAAATCTATGGCATCGACAAATGTATCTGTCACTTGGAACATCAACTACCAGTGCCCCTAGCTGCCAGAGCTCTTAGAGAATCATTGATTCGAGCACTTCACCTGAACCATCCTTCCCCTCCTTAATGCAACAACAATCTGGCCATCCTTGTAACTGCCATCCTCAGAACCACCGTCTGATTGCTTTCATGTCGTCCAGTCTCAATGGATCTTGCCTTTGCTTGACTACAAATATTGACACCAAAAAAAACAGGAAAGGAATACTCTAACAACCCAATTCATATTTGTGTAACAGTTCACTTGCTGAATTCACCTGTGCTTGTTTACCTATCTTTGTAATCCTACAAAATGTATTCCCGGTAGCTACGGGGAGGTGGAATCAACAATGCGGAGGTCAGAAGCGATAAGGAGCGGTGATTGGAAGCAGTGAGGAGCGGAGGTTGGAAGCGGTGAGGAGCAGGGATCGTAAGCGGCGTGGAGCGGAGGTCGGAATCGGGGAGGAGCGAAGGGAGGGACCGGCGAGGAGCGGAGGTCGGGACCAGCAAGGTCCGGAGATCGGGACTGGCGAGGTCTGGAGATCGGAAGTGGAGAGGTGAGAACGGACAAGGCACGGAGGATCAGAGAGGTCGGAGTCCAGAGGTGGAGCAGCGTGGACAAGACCAAGGAAAGACGCAGCACGGGCCAATAGCGAGGCAGTGAGGTCGTGAGGCTCACATTGTGTAGTGCGAATTCCACATAGAGAGAGGTCCTGTGGGAAGGAGGAAGGAAGGACAGTATATTTGAGTTTGTGTGTATGTGTGTATTGGCACATGTGGTTGAGCCTGGTCTCCAGTCGTCTTGGATCCCCTTGCCACTGGATCAAGACCTTGCTCCGTCAAGCCCGTGTGGTGACTGGTGTGCAACAGCCATCCCACGTTAAAAGAATTCACGCACAGGCATCTTCCAACATTTAAAATGAGTTCATCAGTCAGCTAGGTACTCATTTTTAGTGTGGAAGCTGTCATGTATGTATGCTTGGGGTTACTAGCCACTAAGTGGCACCACTGTCGGAGGTCATTGGGCTGTACGCACGTGTGAGCGGCCCAGGTATAAAAGGCAAGCCATCATGTAATGTGATCACTTTTGGGCCCTAATAAAGCAAAGCCAGGTTTGTACCTGTGTTAGTTTACAATATTCAGTCTATTGAGTTATTACGTACGTAACATTTGGCGACAAGGTAACTTAAGAACCTTTGCATGCAAAAATGAGCACAATTGGAATTCTGGAGCGATTCGTGGAAGGAAAGGACTGGGCAGATTTTGTAGCTCGCCTGGACCAATACTTCGCGGCCAACAAAATGGAGGAACCCAGTTAGGCGCAGGGCGGTCTTCCTCATGGTTTGCGGTCCAAAAATCTATGAACTCAAAGAATCTTTTCTCGACTGCAAGTCCAACGGACAAGGACTATAAAGAATTGTGTACTCTGGTATGTGACCATCTCAAACCAGAAGAAGGCATCATCATCTCACGATATCGATTCTACATGCATGTTCGTTCTGAGGGCCAGGATGTGCTGGAATTTGTTGCCGACCTTAGAAATCTAGCTGGACCATGAAAGTTCGAAAACACGTGGGAGACATGCTGCGGGGGGACTTCCTTGTAATCGGCATCAACCACGAGGTGATCCTGCGTAAGCTACTAGTGGCAGAGACGCTGGATTTGAGCAAGGCCATCATGATTGCCCAGGCATGCATGACAATGGACAAATACTTAAAGCAGATATCATCCCAAAATCGGAACTCGGCAAGTACTGTAAACAAGATTGTATCGTCATTTGGTAGAGCTGCATATGGCAGAGCCTACTCAACTGCGTACACGAAATCTGTGGTTGCCCAAAGTCCGCCAACGGGAATGAATCCGATTTCACCATGTTGGCATTGTGGGGGCAATCATCGGCCATATCAGTGTCGGTTTAAACAGTACATTTGTAAAGGCTGTTCGAGACCGGGGCATCTCCAGCGCATGTGTCCGCAACTGAGCAAGCGTGCTATGACACACCACGCGGAGGATGATGACCAGTATAACGCGGATCCAGATATGCAATCCGAGATACCAGAGGAGGAAGGGTACGGACTGTATTCGTTCCTAACAAAGAGCCAACCGATAATGATTAATGTGAAACTTAACGTTGTGCCGGTACCAATGGAATTGGACACAGGTGCGAGTCAATCAATAATGAGCCAGAGGACATTCGACAAGTTGTGGGATACTAAGGCTGTGAGGCCTAAGTGAGTTCAGTCAATGCCAAGTTGCATACATACACTAAAGAACTCATAACGGTGATGGGCACTGCAGTAATCAAGGTGTCGTATGATGGTGCGGTTCATGATTTACCGTTATAGATTGTTCCAGGCAATGGTCCAACGCTGTTTGGCAGGAATTGGCAAGAAAAAATCAAATGGAATTGGAACAATATTAAAGCATTGTCATCGGAGGATGATACTCCATGTGCTCAAGTGCTGAGCAAGTTCCCCTCGCTGTTTGAACCAGGCACCGGCAATTTCACGGGAACCAAGGTGCACATCCACGTAGACTCGGATGCAAGACCCATCCATCATAAAGCTCGGGCGGCTTCGTACATGATGAGGGAGAAGGTCGAAATCAAACTGGACAGGCTCCAGCGTGAAGGGGTCTTATCACCGGTCGAATTTAACGAATGCGCCAGCCCCATTTTTCCTGTGTTGAAGAATGATGGCACTGCCAGGATTTGTGGAGACTACAAGGTTACGATCAACCACGTTTCGAAACAGGATCAATATCTGTTACCGAAGGCTGATGACCTGTTTGCAATGTTAGTCGGGGGAAGTCGTTCACTATCTGACGTCGGCCTACATGGCACAGGAGCTGGTCGAGATGTCGAAGAAACTTACGTGTATTAACACTCATAAAGGACTGTTTACCTACAACAGGTGCCCTTTCAGAATTCGCTCGGCTGCAGCCATATTTCAGAGGAACATGGAGAGTCTACTGAAGTCCGTCCCTAGAACCGTCGTGTTCCAAGATGACATCCTGGTCACAGGTCGTGACACTACTGAGCATCTGAACAAACTGGAAGAGTTCTACATCAGCTGGAAAAAGCGGGACTCAGACTGAAACCTTCGAAGTGCGTCTTCATGGCACCGGAAGTCAAATTCCTGAGGAGGAAAATTGCTACTGACGGCATCAGGCCTATGGACTCAAAAACCAAGGCCATCAAAAATGCACCCAAGCCTCAGAACGTGACGGAGCTGCGTTCGTTCCTTGGTCTACTCAACTACTTCGGTAATTTCCTACCTAGATTGAGGACTTCATTAGAGCCACTGCACATGCTGCTAAGAAAAGGCGACAACTGGGTTTGGGGTGCGTCTCAAGATAGAGCTTTTGAGAAAGCTACTAATCTGCTTTGCTCTAACAAACTGCTGGTATATTATGATCCGTGTAAGCGTCTAGTATTGGCCTGTGATGTATCATCATATGGAGTTGGCTGCGTGCTCCAACAAGCTAATGAGTTGGGTAAACTACAACCTATTGCGTATGCTTCTAAAAGTTTGTCAAAGGCGGAAAGAGCCTACAGCATGGTAGAAAAAGAAGTATTAGCCTGTGTGTATGGGGTTAAAAAGATGCATCAATACTGTTATATATGTAAACTTGTATTTACCTGAGGGCTCATCCCCTGGAGTCCCAAGTGATCCCATAATCCCTTGGGAGCACAAGTATTTAAGGAGGCCTCACAGGTTGGAGAGGCACTCTGGAGACCTGCAATAAAAGACTACGGTCACACTTTACTTTAAGCTCACAGTGTTCAGTCCGACACTTTCTCCATAAATAACAACTGGTGACGAGATACAGATAGCAAACCCAAAGATGCAGAGAACAGTGGGCATTCTGGAGAAATTCTCGGAGGGAGATGATTGGGAAACTTTTGTAGAGCGACTCGACCAATACTTTGTGGCCAACGAACTAGATGGGGAAGAGAACACTGCCAAACGAAGGGCGATCCTCCTCACCATCTGTGGGGCACCAACGTATGGCCTCATGAAGAATCTACTCACTCCAGCGAAACCCATGGAGAAATCCTACAGCAATTTGTGCACACTGGTCCGAGAGCAGTTGAACCCGAAGGAAAGCGTTCTGATGGCGAGGTATCGGTTCTACACCTACAAAAGGTCTGAAGGCCAGGAAGTGGTGAGTTATGTCACCAAGCTAAGATGCCTTGTAGGACATGGCGAATTTGAAGGACATTTGGAGCACATACTCAGAGACTTTTTCATACTTGGCATTGGTCATGAAACCATACTTCGCAAACTTTTGACTGTAGCGACCCCAACCTTGAGATAGGCCAGGCATTCATTGTCACCAGTGACCATACGAAGCAAATCTCTCAGCACACAAGTGCTGCTACAAGTACTGTGAACAAAGTGATGTTGTTTTTGAATCGCAACATACAGGGCAGTCACACATGCCTGCAGATGCACGTCCGCAGATGACTCAGGGTCCACCATCAAGGGTGATGAATGCAAGGCCATTAACACCTTGTTGGCGCTGTGGGGGTGATCATCGTTTCCATTCATGCCAATTCAAAGGGTACATTTGCAAGGGCTGTGGAACAATGGGACACCTCCAACGAGTGTGCAGGCAAGCTGTAAATCCTGTTAAACCTGCAAACCACCAAGTTGCAGAGGAGGACAGATCCATGGAGGATCACGATGAACCAGAGCCTCAGACCAAGGAGGCGGAGGTACATGGGGTGTACACATTCACCACGAATTGTCCCCCAATAATGCTGAATGTTGAACTAAATGGACTCCTGGTGTCAATGGAGCTGGACACGGGCATGAGCCAGTCCATCATGGGCAAAAATACTTTTGAAAGATTGTGCTGCAACAAGGCCTCAAGGCCAGTCTTAACTCCAGTTCACATGAAACTAAGAACTTACATGAAAGAACTGATTCCTATAATCGGCAGTGCTACCGTAAAGTTCTCTTACAATGGAGCGGTGCACAAGCTATCACTCTGGGTGGTACCGGGCGATGGTCCCATGCTGCTCAGCAGGAGCTGGCTGGGAAAGATACGCTGGAACTGGGACAATGTCCCGCTGACGACACATCGTGTGCCCAGGTCTTAAACAAATTTTCTTTGCTGTTCGAATCAGTCGAGGTTCTTAGTCGACTCAACCGCGTGGGGCTCAGGTTAAAGTGCTCGAAGTGCGTTTTCCTGGCGCCTGAAGTGGAGTTCTTGGGAAGGAGGATTGCGGCGAACGGCAACAGGCCCACCAAGATGGAGGCAATCTTGAGCTCACAGTGTTCAGTCTGACTCTTTCTCCATACATAACAAGTACCTGTTTAGTCTTCGGTTTGAATTGGAAACAGATCACAAGCCACTCATTTTATTGTTTTCGGAAAACAAAGGTATCACTACCAATGCATCGTCCCCCATCCAGAGGTGGGCGCTGACATTATCTGCCTATGATTATGTCATTTGCCATAGACCTGGCACCGAGAATTGTGCCGATGCACTGAGCCGTCTGCCGTTGCCTACACCAGAGGTGGAGACACCACAACCTGCAGACCTACTGTTAGATATGGGTGCTTTTGAAAGTGAAGGAACCCCTGTCACTGCTCAACAAGTTAAGACCTGGACCAGCCAGGACCCGATATTATTGGTTGTGAAACGTTGTGTCCTTAGTGGTGATTGGTCTGCCATACCAAAGCAAATGGGTGATGAGACCAAACCTTATAACTGTCGCAAAGGTGAACTATCCATTCAGTCAGATTGTTTCCTGTGGGGTAATCGTGTTGTGATGCCTCAGAAAGGCAGAGAGAAATTTGTACATGATCTACATAGCACTCATCCCGGTATTGTCATGATGAAAGCCATTGCCAGGTCTCATGTATGCTGGCCTGGAATTGACTCTGATCTGGAATCATGTGTGCATTAGTGCAACACTTGCATGCAGCTAAGTAAAGCACCAGCAGAATCGCCACTGAGTCTGTGATCGTGGCCATCCAAACCATGGTCCAGTATCCACATTGACTTTGCAGGTCCCTTCCTGCGAAAGATGTTTTTAGTTGTGATGGATGCATTTTCCAAGTGGATAGTGTGTACAATCATGTCATCCAGTACATCCACAGCTACCATTGAGAGCCTTTGTGTCATGTTTGCCATTCATGGTCTGCCCGACATTGTTGTAATCGACAACGGACCTTGCTTCACTAGTCTGGAGTTTCAAGAGTTCATGAAACTCAATGGTATCAAACATGTGAGGTCAGCACCATTCAAACCCGCATCTAATGGTCAAGCAGAGCGTGCTGTCCAAACTATCAAGCAGAGTATGAAACGTATAACTCAAGATTCACTGCAGACTCGCTTGTCACGCATATTGCTTAGTTACAGGACAAAACCCCACACGCTTACCGGGGCCCCCCTACTGAACTATTGATGAAGAGAGGTCTCAAGACCAAGCTATCTCTTGTCCACACTGATCTGAACGATTGTGTTGAATACAGACATCAAAGTCAACAGTGGTATCATGATCGCGCTGCCGTGTCACGCGACATTTCTGTTAATGATCCTGTTTATGTACCAAATTATGGTCACGGTCCCAAGTGGATCGCCGGTACTGTTACGGCCAAGGAGCGTAACAGAGCGTTTATCATTGTAAGGGAATAGCGGAAAGGCTTCTCTTTCCACAAGCGAACCCCCTGATATAAGGGGTCGGCACTCGTCCCAATCCGTGTAGCAACCCTCGAAGTTAATAGACAGAGACGGAAGGCAAGGTTCAACGATCTTTTAATCACGAACCGTCCGGGAGCAATTTCTCAACACAACCTCCTGTGAGTGGAAATGCTCTCTGAACAGCAAAATCAGCCATCTTTTATACACTGTTCAAAAGGCCATTTGCTTCCCCAATACAACCTCCCATGACTCCTGATTGGTTACCTTATCAGTAATACCATGGATTGACAGACCAGGTTCAGGCCTTCCTAGGGTGACCTCATCTTGCTAGAATATGCTGACCAGGCGGCCTTCTGGTTATTGGGGCTATCGGACTTTGTTATAATTATATGGTTAAGACTGGACCTCGCCTCGGAATTTAAACGAGCTAACCTAGGCCTTTGTAGTGGTCCAGTTTATAAAGGTGTATATAGGAAATAACATATCTGAGTGGTTAATTACAGGAGGTCCCATCACAGGAAACCCAGAGGGTAAGGTAAACAGGGCAAGGGGTCAAAGGTGACAATGGAAAACTCCATCTGGTCAAGCAAGAGAGATAAGATAACATTCCAATGTGTAATAAACCTTGAAACACAGTGAGGTTTATTGAGTACTGGAAATAGGAATTCAGCCATACCGCTTTTCTGGATAACTAACTTAAAACTATTTTGTATATTCCCCTAATGCCAAATTTTCCCTCTTACAATCGTCAAGCTCAAGAATGGGCAGACATGCAGGAAACATGTTGATCAGATAAAGCTGTGGCACACAGATGAACCAGAACAGTCTGAGGAAGACACAATCAGTGACCAACCAACCTACCCTCAGTCATCAGAGGACTCCGCTGTCATCAATGAATCTGGACTTTCAATCACTGACATGGTCAATGAATCTGGACTTTCAATCACTGACATGGTCATTGCCACTCCCATCAGATCGGCTACCCAGCCCCCAGTCATAACAGACTCAGAATGCTCGCCCAAGGCTGGAGTTGAACTGAGACGATCAACTCGGGAATGGAAAGCCCCAGAGCCGATATCGGGTCATTTTGTAAAAAGACTGTTACTAATATCTTGAAGGGGATATTTTCATGTACGTATGCTTGAGTTTACTAGCCATCAAGTGGCGCGACTGTCAGAGGTCAATGGGCTGTACGCACGTGTGTGCAGCCCAGGTATAAAAGGCCTGCCATCATGTAATGTGATCACTTTTGGGCCCTAATAAAGCAGAGCGAGGTTTGTACCTGTGTTAGTTTACAGTATTCAGTCTATCGAGTTATTACATACGTAACAGAAGCAAGTCATCCTCGACCCTGAGGGACTGCCTAGGATGATGGAAGGCTGCAGAGCTTCCATTGAGGTGACTTCAGATGGCCGTGATGGGCGACTTTAAGGAGTTGTACACATTGAATGCCCGGCTACAGACTGTAGCATCTCAGTGTGGGCCAAGGCCATCAGGCTCAGCTGGCTGTGTGGCACTGACAAGGAAACTGGCAGAATGGGTGGCAGGGGTGCAGGCAGGCTGTCATTCTATGAGCGGGCAACAGGTGCCTTGCCCATGGAGCCAATGCTCCTCTCCTTGGACTGTGTCTTAGCACTTCTACAGCTCTGTGCGAGAGGAGAGTACAGGAGCAATGTGTCACTCTGGAAGATACTGTCAATGCTGTCCTCCACAGCAAAGATGGCAGCAGTGTGAACTGCCATGGAAGCTGTCAGAGCAGTCATCAGAGAAAGACTCCATCTTGATGGGCACCACTGTTGCGTTTACAGTCTGACCATTCACTCCATGTTGGACAGAATGATCTCCATGCTCTGCGCGAAGCTCCGACACAAGTTGAAGCTAGACTCTTTCATGCTCTTCGCCAATGTTCACTGTCAGGCTGCTCAGCGCACCTAGCATTTCTTGGCATAGGCCCATCAGCTTCCTTCGAGAGTCTGGTCCCTCAAAGTCAGTATCTGAGTCCTCTGCAGCAGAACTAATATGTGATCTCACCCTGAGACAAGCTGGCACATGTGGCATCCAATCCCTCTGCCCTAGTTCCTGCACACATGTGCCTGGTGATTTACCATGTGATGATGCCCACCTCTAACCTACCCTGTAAAGGCGCCAGTCACTGAGCTGGTTCTTGCTAAAATTAGACAGAGTGACGCTGTATCTTTAAGAAGACTGCCCTCCTTTCCTGAAGTAGTACAGAAGCCTTGACAAATGAAAGAGGGATAGAGGTTAGCATTTAGAATCATAGAATCTTACAGCACAGAAGGAGACCATTTGGCCCATCACATCTGTACTGGTTCTTTGAAAGAGCTGTCCAATTTAGTTCCACACCCCAGCTTTTTGCCCATAACAATGCAAATTGGTCCTCTTCAAGTACATGTTCAATTGCCTTTTAAAAGTTGCTATGGAATCTGATTTCACCACCCTTTCAAGTAGCGTGTTCCAGACCTTAACCCTCTGTGTGAAGAGATTTACCCTCATTTTCCCTCTTTTGCCAATTATTTTTAATCTAAGACCTCTGGTTACCAACCCACTTGCCAGTGGAAATAGTTTCTCCCTACTTGCTCTATCAAAACCCCTCATAATTTTGAATACCTTCTCTGCTCAAAGGAAAACAATCCCTGCAGCTCTAATCTGTCCACATAACTGAACTCCCTCAACCCTAGTATCATCCTGGTAAACCTCCTCTGCATCCTCTCCAGGGCCTTGACATCCTTCCTAAAGTATGGTGCCCAAAATTGCGCACAATAATCCAGCTGAACCCTAACTAGAGATTTGTAAAGGCGTAGCATAACTTCCTTATATTTGTATTCAGTGCGCCTATTTACAAAGCCAAGTATCACATACGCTTTCTTAAGCGACTTATCAACATGTCCACCAAGATTTGTGAATATGCACCCCAGCTCCCTCTGTTCCTGCACCCCCTCAAAATTGTACCATTTAGATTATACTCTCTATTTTGTTTCTCCCAAAGTGCATCAATTCAGACTCATTTGCATTAAATTGCATCTGCCATGTGTCTGCCCATTTCACCAATCTCTCTATGCCTCCTTAAGTCTGCTACTATTCACTATTTATTACATTGACAAGTTTTGTATCATCCGCAAACTTCGAAATTCCACTCCCTATACCCAAGTCCAGGTGATTTATATTTAACAAGAAGAGCAATGGTCCTAATTTGACACATGGGGACCACCCTGCATACTTCTCTCCAGTCAGAAAAAACATCCATTCAACACTACTCTCTGTCTCCTATCCCTTAGTGTAAAGGGAGAGCAGAGATAGATTAGCGGCTGTTGAAAACAGCTGTGATTTAGCATGCCAAGTGTGTAGGGCGAGATCGAAGTGAGAAAAGAAAAAGAGGGTGAGGTGTGAATGACCCTGCGCGACCTCTCCTCCAGCATCGCCACGGCCATGACTCACATCCTACCCATGATGTCTTCCTCCAGTGGGGAAAGGTTGTTCAAATAGGCTTGGCCTCCTCCGGGTGTCACCCACTCTCTCATGTTGTGTGCGACCCTCTCCTGCAAGAATGAAGGGAGTGTGTTCGTGACAATTCTGCGAGCTGTTTTGAAATGTGCCTGTCTTGGTCAAATAGTGTGGATGTTACAGTTAATAAGTGAGGTGTGGGGAAGTGAGTATAGCAGTAGTGTTGGAGGTGTGGAGTGTGTGAGTAGGAGGCTGAGGAATTGTGGTACTGTGATTGCAGGAGTAAAGGGATATGTGGGAGGAGAGTGTTGTGGGTAGTGTGGCTGCAGGTGTGAAGAGAGAATAATAGAGTTGAGAGGTAGGATTCTTACATTGACAACTCTGCTGAGGTCATTAAATCTCTTTCAGCATTGCAGCCATGTCCTGGGAGCTAAGCGCCTCAGTGACCTCTTCCCACCGGCAGTGGAAATGTTGCCTGGAGAGCTTTCTGTCCCCCTATGGAACAGGATCTACCTCCTCATGCCCATTGCCTAGGCCAGAGCCTGCAATGCTGCATCGGAGAACCTAGGTGCTCCTTCTGGACCTTGCAGCAATTTTGCACTGTTCAAGGCTTCCTGCTGTCTGCAGCCACAGTGCATCTCCTCTTTAAGAGCTGCCAGCTGTATTTAAGTGATATCAGAGATGCTCAATTTGTCTTTTCCCTGACGAGGTGCACAGCCAATAAACAGTGCAGGTACCGCTGGCTATACACCAGCCAGGGTCAACAAAAATGGTGAGAGATAGCAAAGCCTAGTTTAGATGCATGGGACTGGGAAAGATATAAAGAACAGCAAAGGAAGACAAAAATGATAGGAGGAGCTGCAAATATGAAAAGAAACTTGCAAGGGATAACACAAAAATGTTTACAATTATATTTTACAATTATATTAGGCCGCACCTGGAGTACTGCGTGCAGTTTTGGTCATCTTACTTAAGGAAGGATATACTGGCTTTGGAGGGGGTACAGAGACAATTCACTAGGCTGATTCCGGAGATGAGGGTGTTACCTTATGATGATAGATTGAGTAGACTGGGTCTTTACTCGTTGGAGTTCAGAAGGATGAGGGGTAATCTTATAGAAACAGTTAAAATAATGAAAGGGATAGACAGATAGAGGCGGAGAGGTTGTTTCCACTGGTCGGGGAGACTAGAACTAGGGGGCACAGCCTCAAAATACGGGGGAGCCAATTTAAAACCGAGTTGAGAAGGAATTTCTTCTCCCAGAGGGTTGTGAATCTGTGGAATTCTCTGCCCAAGGAAGCAGTTGAGGCTAGCTCATTGAATGTATTCAAGTCACAGATAGATAGATTTTTAACCAATAAGAGAATTAAGGGTTACGGGGAGCGGGCGGGTAAGTGGAACTGAGTCCACGGCCAGATCAGCCATGATCTTATTGAATGGCGGGGCAGGCTCGAGGGACTAGATGGCCTACTCCTGTTCCTAATTCTTATGTTCTTATGTTCTTATTAAAAGACAAAGTATAGTCAAGGGTTTAAAAAGGAAGCAGGTAATATCACAAATTAAAATAAGGAAATGCCAGACTTGTTGAATAACTATTTTGTGTCAGTCTTCACAGTAGAGGAAGAGGATACTATAGCTGACATTCCAGGGAAGCTAACAATGAATCAAGAACTGAAACGAACTAAAGTTAATATAAGCAAGGAAACAGTACGAGAAAAAATAATGCCACTAAAGACTGACAAATCCCCAGGGCCTGATGGTTTCCACCACAGGGTTTTAAAGGAAGTAGGTGAGAAAATTGCAGATGCTTTAGCCATAATCTTCCAAAGCGCTCTCAATTCAGATTGGAACATTGTAAATGTAATTCCATAATTTAAGAAAGGTAAGTGAGAAACCAGGAAATTATAGACATGTTAGTCTCACATAGAAACATAGAAACATAGAAAATAGGTGCAGGAGTAGGCCATTCGGCCCTTCGAGCCTGCACCGCCACTCAATAAGATCATGGCTGATCATTCCTTCAGTACCCCTTTCCTGCTTTCTCTCCATTCCCCTTGATCCCCTTAACCGTAAGGGCCATATCTAACTCCCTCTTAAATATATCCAGTGAACTGGTATCAACAACTCTCTGCTGCAGGGAATCCCACAGGTTAACAACTCTCTGAGTGAAGAAGTTTCTCCTCATCTCAGTCCGAAATGGCCGACCCCTTATCCTAAGACTATGTCCCCGGGTTCTGGACATCTCCAACATCGGGAAGATTCTTCTGCATCTAACCTGTCCAGTCCCGTCAGAATCTAATATGTTTCTATGAGATCCCCTCTCATCCTTCTAAACTCCAGTGAATAAAGGCCCAGTTGATCCAGTCTCTCCTCATATGACAGCCTAGCCATCCCTGGAATCAGACTGGTGAACCTTCGCTGTACTCCCACAATAGCAAGAACGTCCTTCCTCAGACTAGGAGACCAAAACTGAACACAATATTCCAGGTGAGGCCTCACTAAGGCCCTGTACAACTGCAGTAAGACCTCGCTGCTTCTATAGTCAAATCCCCGAGCTATGAAGGCCAACATACCATTTGCCTTCTTTACCGCCTGCTGTACCTGCGTGCCCACTTTCAGTGATTGATGAACCATGACACCCAGGTCTCATTGCACCTCCCCTTTTCCGAGTCTGTCGCCATTCAGATAATATTCTGCCTTCGTGTTTTTGCCCCCAAAATGGATAACCTCACATTTATCCACATTATACTGCATCTGCCATGCATTTGCCCACTCACCTAACCTGTCCAAATCACCCTGCAGCCTCTTAGCATCCTCTTCACAGCTCACTCCATCACCCAGTTTAGTGTCATCTGCAAACTTGGAGATATTACACTCAATTCCTGCATCCAAATCATTAATGTATATTGTAAAGAGCTGGGGTCCCAGCACTGAGCCCTGCGGCACTCCGCTAGTCACTGCCTGCCATTCGGAAAAGGACCCATTTATCCCGACTCTCTGCTTCCTGTCTGCCAACCAGTTCCCTATCCACATCAGTATATTACCCCCAATACCATGTGCTTTGATTTTGCACACCAATCTCTTGTGTGGGACCTTGTCAAAAGCCTTTTGAAAGTCCAAATACACCACATCCACTGGTTCTCCCTTGTCCACTCTGCTAGTTACATCCTCAAAAAATTCCAGAAGATTCGTCAAGCATGATTTCCCTTTCATAAATCCATGCTGACTTGGTCCGATCCTGTCACCGCTTTCCAAATGCGCTGCTATTTCATCCTTCATGATCGATTCCAACATTTTCCCCACTACTGATGTCAAGCTAACCAGTCTATAATTACCCGTTTTCTCTCTCCCTCCTTTTTTAAAAAGTGGTGTTACATTAGCTACCCTCCAGTCCATGGGAACTGATCCAGAGTCGATAGACTGTTGGAAAATGATCACCAATGCATCCACTATTTCTAGGGCCACTTCCTTGAGCACTCTGGGATGCAGACTATCAGGACCCGGGGATTTATCGGCCTTCAATCCCATCAATTTCCCTACACAATTTCCTGCCTAATAAGGATATCCTTCAGTTCCTCCTTCTCACTAGACCCACTGTCCCCTAGTACCTTCGGACGGTTATTTGTATCTTCCTTTGTGAAGACAGAACCGAAGTATTGGTTCAATTGGTCTGCCATTTCTTTGTTCCCCATTCTAAATTCACCTGAATCTGACTGCAAAGGACCTACGTTTGTCTTTACTAATCTTTTTCTCTTCACATATTTATAGAAGCCTTTGCAGTCAGTTTTTATATTCCCTGCAAGCTTCCTCTCATACTCTATTTCCCCCCTCCTAATTAAACCCTTAGTCCTCCTCTGTTGAATTCTAAATTTCTCCCAGTCCTCAGGTTTGTTGCTTTTTCTAGCCAATTTATATACCTCTTCCTTGGCTTTAACACTATCCTTAATTTCCTTTGTTAGCCATGGTTGAGCCCCTTCCCAGTTTTATTTTTACTCCAGACAGGGATGTACATTTGCTGAAGTTCATCCATGTGATCTTTAAATGTTTGCCATTGCTTATCCAACGTCAACCCTTTGAGTATCCTTTGCCAGTCTATTCTAGCCAATTCACACCTCATACCGTCGAAATTACATTTCCTTAAGTTCAGGACCCTAGTTTCCGAATTAACTTTGTCACTCTCCATCTGAATAAGGAATTCTACCGTATGTTATTGGGTAGGGTGACTAAGACATTTGAACTAATTAGAAAGAGTCAATATGGATTTGTAAAGAGTAGATCATGTCTAACGAACCTAATTGAAATTTTGAGGAAGTAACTGAAGTAGTAGACAGGAGAATATCTAAGGGTGTGGTTGATATGGACTTCCAGAAAGTATTCGATAAGGTTTCACATTTATGCTATTAGCTAAAACTAAGATCATGGACTTGAAGGCAAATTATTGAGCTGGTTATGAGATTGGTTAGGTAGCAGAAGACAGAGAGTAGGGATAATGGGTATTTTCTCAAATTGGATGGAAGTTAGTAGTATCCCACAAGGATCTATGCTGTGGTCTCAACTATTCACTATATTCATTAATGTCATAGATAACGCAATAGAGAGCCATATATCCAAGTTTGCCTTTCACACAAAATTAGTGTCATAAAATTACAAAGAGACATTGACAGATTAAGTGAGTGGGCCAAACTGGGACAGATGGATTTCAACACAGGTAAGTGTGAGGTGATCCATTTTGGAGCAATAAATTTTGTAAATGATGTAAAGCTAGGAAGGGTAGGGTTCAAAGAGATTTAGGGGTCCATGTACACAGATCACTAAAATGTAGTTGTCACGTATAAAAAATAATCAAAAAGGCTAATGGAATGTTAGCCGTTATAACTAGAGGGCTAGGATATAAAGTGGAGGAAGTTTTGCTACAGCTATACAAAGCCCTGGTTAGACCACATCTGGAGAACTGTGTACAGTTCTGGGCACCGCATTTTAGAAAGGTTATATTGGCTTTGGAAGGATTACATAGGATATAAAGCACAGAAAGAGGCAAGTCGGCCCAACCAATCCATGCCAGCGTTTCCGCTCCGCTTGAGCCTCCTCCTGTCTTTCCTTATCTAACTCTATCAACGTAACCTTCTATTCCCTTCTCCCTCATGTGCTTATAGAATCATAGAATCATAGATTCGTTACACCACAGTAGGAGGCCATTCGGCCTGTCGAGCCCATGCCAGCTCTCTGCAAAAGCACTTCAGCTAGTCCCAATCCCTGCCTTTTCCCTATAGCCCTGCAATTTATTTTCCTTCAGATATTTATCTAATTCCCTTTTTAAAGCCACGATTGAGTCTGCCTCCACCACCCTTTCAGACAGTGCATTCCAGATTCTAACCACTCACTGCGTAAAAATGTATTTCCTCATGTTGCTTTGGACCTTCTGCCAATCACCTTAAATCTGTGTCCTCTAGTTCTCAACCCTTCCACCAATGGGAATAGTTTCTCTCTACTTAATCTAGACCTCTCATGATTTTGAACACCTCTATCAAATCTCCTCTCAACCGTCCCTGCTCCAAGGAGAACGATCCCAGCCTCTCCAGTCTATCCATTTAACTGAAGTCCCGCATCCCTGAAACCAGTCTTGTAAATCTTTTCTGCACCCTCTCTATAGCCTTCACATCCTTCCAAAAATGCGGTGCCCAGAATTCAACACAATACTCCAGTTGTGGCCAAAGTAGTGTTTTATAAAGATTCACTATAGCTTCCTTGTTTTTGAATTCAAGAGGCTGAATTTTCAGCTCGTTTGTGCCTCTGTTTGTGCCCCAGAGGGGCGGTAAATGGTGTTTCTAGGCGTAGCACCGGGCATCCAGCTTTTACCACCCAGATGGCAAATTCAGCTCATGGTTTGTGGCGACACAAAAACTTAATGCCCCGTCCTCTAGTTTCACTGAGATCATGACATCAATCATCGTGCAACACTCCGCTAGTGCCACAGATGCAAAATTCGGCCCTAACATCTCATTTAACACCTGCCCCAAGAAATGTCTGAAAAACCAGGCATTCCCAGGGTGCAGCAGGCGGTATTGGCAGTGTTTTTAAATGGAGGGATGAGGATCCTACATTGCAGGTCACAATGACTGCAACAGTTGCGCACATCATGCTGCATGAAGCTCTGACTTTCAAATGGCACTTTTATCTGCAATTACAGTGTTACAGTGCCCTTACAAGGTGAGGGAGAAAATTTAATGGGGACATTACTAGTTCACCAGCGTATCATGTTCCATGCTTTTGCCAGGCGGTGTCAAGCTAGAAAAAGGGCTTGTGGCCATGTCGGCCCACGGATGAGGAGAGGTCGAAGATGTCTGGAGAGGAGGGCTTCTGAAAGGAGGTGCTGACAGAGATATGCCATCTTCCACAGGCAGACCGATGCCTGGACCACTCCCGAAGCAGCCTTCAATACTCTAAACAGGTATCCGAATTCATTGTGGTGTGCACAACTTGGCCATCATGAGGGGTCAGGCATTGCCAGTGGGAATTGCATGTCTGCCTCAGGAGGAGGAGGACAACGAGGAGGAGCCTGGCGAGGCCCCCATTGGATAGCAACCCCATCCATGGGGGAGGCAGCCTGGAGATGTTGCTGGACCGAGAGTCGCACGTCGCCAGCTGGCAATGGACCGGGTCCCATAAATGGAGGAAACTGAGGGATGGAGCTAATATTGGACACACTATGTGCCCCATAAAGGCACATCTTCGGTGATTAAGAACATAAGAACATAAAAAATAGGAGCAGGAGTAGGCCAATACGGCCCCTCAAGCCTGCTCCGCCATTTAATAAGATCATGGCTGATCTGATCATGGACTCAGCTCTGCTTCCCGCCCGCTCCCCATAACCCCTTATCCCCTTATCTTTTAAGAAACTGTCTATTTCTGTCTTAAGTTTATTCAATGTCCCAGCTTCCACAGCTCCCTGAGGCAGAGAATTCCACAGATTAACAACCCTCTGAGAGAAGAAATTTCTCCTCATCGTTGGATTTTTGGAATGATGCACAAGACACCAATGGCAAAGGATGAATCATAAATTTTACTGCAACAATGTAACAAAAACTCCCCCCACCAAAATGAAACCTTACAATGCACAACGTTATGTTCCAGGGCACTAAACAACAATGAAGTTCCTTAAATCAACCAAACTTTTTTTTAACGATTTTCGACTCGGGCGCAGAAAGTTACTTGTGTAACGCCTGATTTTGCGCCCCCGATCATAGAACCTCATTTTTTGCCAAATTTTGCAGAGGGGTGCAAACTTTTTCCACCCCTCCGCCATTGCCACCCCAAAATCTCAAAAGCCGAAAATCCAGCCCATTGCCTCTATTTATGAAGCCGTGGATCCCGTAAGCCTTTTTAACTGCTTTCTCAACCTGTCCTGCCACCTTCAACAATTTGTGCACATATACCCACCCCTAGGTCTCTCTGTTCCTGTACCCCTTTTAGAGTTGTACCCTTTAGTTTATATTGCCTCTCCTCGTTATTCCTACCAAAATGTATCACTTCACACTTTTCCGCGTTAAACTTCATCTGCCACGTGTCCGCCCATACCACCAGCCTGTCTATGTCCTCTTGAAGTCTATCCTTATCTTCCTTACTGTTCCCTATACTTCCAAGTTTTGTGTCATCTGCAAACTTTGAAATAGTGCCCTGTACACCTAAGTCCAAATCATTAATATTTATCTAGAAAAGCAGTGATCCTAGTACCAACCCCTGGGGAACACCCTTAAATACTATTCGCTCCAACCACTCCCTGTGGTAGCAAGTTCCACATTCTCACAACTCTTTGGGTAAAGAAGTTTCTTCTGAATTCCCTATTGAAATTCTTGGTGACTATCTTATATTGGTGGCCTCTAGTTTTGCTCTTCCCCACAAGTGGAAACACTCTCTCTACATCTGCTCTATCAAAATCTTTCATAATTTTAAAGACCTTTATTAGGTTACCCCTCAGCCTTCTTTTTTCAAGAAAAAAGAGACTCAGCCTGTTGATCCTTTCCAGATAGATATACCCTCATATTTCTGGTATCATTCTTGTAAATCGTTTTTGCTCCCTCTCCAGTGTCTCTATTGATGGAGTACAAAAGCAGGGAGGTCCTGCTGCAACTGTATAGGGTATTGGTGAGGCCGCACCTGGAGTACTGCGTGCAGTTTTGGTCACCTTACTTAAGGAAGGATATACTAGCTTTGGAGGGGGTATAGAGACGATTCACTAGGCTGATTCCAGAGATGAGGGGGTTACCTTATGATGATAGATTGAGTAGACTGGGTCTTTACTCGTTGGAGTTCAGAAGGATGAGGGGTGATCTTATAGAAACATTTAAAATAATGAAAGGGATAGACAAGATAGAGGCGGAGAGGTTGTTTCCACTGGTCGGGGAGACTAGAACTAGGGGGCACAACCTCAAAATACGGGGGAGCCAATTTAAAACCGAGTTGAGAAGGAATTTCTTCTTCCAGAGGGTTGTGAATCTGTGGAATTCTCTGCCCAAGGAAGCAGTTGAGGCTAGCTCATTGAATGTATTCAAATCACAGATGGATAGATTTTTAACCAATAAGGGAATTAAGGGTTACGGGGAGCGGGCGGGTAAGTGGAGCTGAGTCCACGGCCAGATCAGCCATGATCTTGTTGAATGGCGGAGCAGGTTCGAGGGGCTAGATGGCCTACTCCTGTTCCTAATTCTTATGTTCTTATGTTCTTATTTATTTTTTATGGTATGGTGACAAGAAATGTACGCAGTGTTCCAAGTGTGGTCTAACCAAAGTTCGATACAAGTTTAGCATAACTTTTCTATTTTTCAATTCAATCCCTCTAGAAATAAACCCTAGTGCTTGATTTGCCTTTTTTATGGCCTTGTTAATCTGTGTTGCGCAGTTTTACCAGAATGTTACCAGGGTTCCAAGAGTTAGATTATGAGGTAAGATTACATAAACTAGGTTTGTATCTGTAGAATATAGAAGGTTAAGGGGTGATTTGATGAGCATTTTGGGATTTAGAAATTAATTGATAATGTAGATAGAGAAAAACCTTTTTCGCTGATAGGGGAGTCTCGGACAAGGGGACATAACCTTAGAATCAGAGCCAAGCCATTCAGGAGAGAAGTTAGGAAACACTTCTTCACACAAAAGAGTGGTAGAAGTTTGGAACACTCTCTCACAAAAAGCAGTAGATACTAGATCAATTAATAATTTTAAATCTGAGATTAATAGATTTTTACTAGCCAAGGGTATTAAGAGATATGGAGCCAAGGTAAGTGGATGGAATTAGGATTATTTTCTGTACCTGACTATGACATTTTAGTAATCTTTGTACATGGACCCCTAAATCTGCTTGCGAGGAAACCGATTAAAAAGCAAGACTTCAAATGTAATAATCTCAGGATTATGCCCAGTGCCATGTGCTAATGAGTGTAGAAACAGGAAGATAGTACAAGTAAACACGTGGATGAAGAAGTAGTGCAGAAGGGAGGGTTTCAGATTCTAGAGGCATTGGGACTGGTTCTGGGGAAGGGCATAGGTTGAACCTAAACAGAGCCATTGTTCTCACTGAGGGGTTAACTAGTACTGTTGGGGAGGGTTTAAACTAATTTGGCAGAGGGGGGAGAATCAGAAAATAACATAAAGGAGCAGCAATGAATGAGATCAGAGGACAGAGAGATGCAAATAGCAGTAAAGTTAGAAATATGCCAAAAATTGCAGGGACTAGAGTGAGGAAAAAAGCAAAAGTGACAAAGGAGATATTAAACTGTGTGTGCGTTAATGTCCTTAGTATGACTAATAAGGTTGGTGAGCTGCAAATACAAGATACCACATGGGATTATGACATTATTGCATTAATAGAGACATGGCTCATACATGACCAGGAATGGGTTCTTAATATTCCTGGTTACCAAGTGTTCAGGAATGATAGAGAAGGAAAGAGGAGGGACATGACAGTATTGATTAAGGATGATGTTACAGTTCTCAATAGAAAGTATAAACTAAATGGTTCTAGGACTGAATCTATTTGGCTTGAGTTAAGGAACAGAGGAGGCGCTGTTACATTGCTGAGAGTATTTTTTATCGATCCCAACCAGTGAGAAGGAGATAGATGAGCAAATTTGTTGGGAAATTTCAAAGTTGTGCAACAAAAATAGAGTAGTAATATTAGAAGACTCTAATTACCCTAGACTGCGAAAAACATAGTGCTAAGGATAGGGAAGGAATTTCTGATAAGTGTACCGGAGAACTTTCTTGATCATATGTCTCCAGTCCAACAGGAAGGAAGCAGTGTTGGTTCTGGTTCTGGGAAATTTAGTAGGGCAAGTGGAGTGTGTTACTGTAGGAGAAAATCTAGCTAACAGTGGCCACAATAATTCACTTTACAGTAATTATGTAAAGAGACCAGAAAATATTGAACGTAAAAATGCTTAGCTGGGGGAAGAACTAATTTCAGTGATTAAAGAAGGACCTAGCACAAGTAGATCAGAAAAGTTGATTGCAGGGTTAAGCAGAAATGGAACAATGGAAAGCATTCAGGGAAGAGATAGTTCAGGTAAAAACTAAGCATATTCTTTTGAAGGGAAATGGTTAAACATCCAAAGCTATTGGCCCCTGGATGACAAAGGAAATAAAAGTTCAAATAAAACAGAAAAAGGAAGCTTATAACAAATGTTAGGAGCAAAACTCATTAATGACTCTTTAATCTACATATTGATTGGGCTAACCTAACTGGTAGCAATGCGGTGGAGGAGGATTTCCTGGAGTGTATTAGATTTGGTTTTCTAGACCAATATATCGAGGAACCAACCAGGGAGCTGGCCATCCTAGACTGGGTGATGTGTAATGAGAAAGGACTAATTAGCAATCTTGCTGTGCGAGGCCCCTTGGGGAAAAGTGACCATAATATGGTAAAATTCCTTATTAAGATGGAGAGTGACAAAGTTAATTCGGAAACTAGGGTCCTGAACTTAAGGAAAGGTAACTTCGACGGTATGAGATGTGAATTGGCTAGAATAGACTGGCAAAAGATACTCAAAGGGTTGACAGTGGATAGGCAGTGGCAAACATTTAAAGATCACATGGATGAACTTCAGCAATTGTTCATCCCTGTCTGGAGTAAAAATAAAACAGGGAAGGTGGCTCAACCATGGCTAACAAAGGAAATTAAGGATAGTGTTAAAGCCAAGGAAGAGGCATATAAATTGGCTAGAAAAAGCAACAAACCTGAGGACTGGGAGAAATTTAGAATTCAACAGAGGAAGACTAAGGGTTTAATTAGGAGGTGGAATTTAGAGTATGAGAGGAAGCTTGCAGGGAATATAAAAACTGACTGGAAAAGCTTTTATAAATATGTGAAGAGAAAAAGATTAGTAAAGACAAACGTAGGTCCCTTGCAGTCAGATTCAGGTGAATTTATAATGGGGAACAAAGAAATGGCAGACCAATTGAACTAATACTTCGGTTCTGTCTTCACAAAGGAAGATACAAATAACCGTCCAAAGGTACTAGGGGACAGTGGGTCTAGTGAGAAGGAGGAACTGAAGAATATCCTTATTAGGCAGGAAATTGTGTAGGGAAATTGATGGGATTGAAGGCCAATAAATCCCCGGGGCCTGATAGTCTGCATCCCAGAGTACTCAAGGAAGTGGCCCTAAAAATAGTGGATGCATTGGTGATCATTTTCCAACAGTCTATCGACTCTGGATCAGTTCCTATGGACTGGAGGGTTGCTAATGTAACACCACTTTTTAAAAAAGGAGGGAGAGAGAAAACGGGTAATTATAGAGCGGTTAGCCTGACATCAGTAGTGGGGAATATGTTGGAATCAATCATTAAGGATGAAATAGCAGCGCGTTTGTAAAGCAGTGACAGGATTGGACCAAGTCAGCATGGATTTATGAAAGGGAAATCATGCTTGACGAATCTTCTGGAATTTTTTGAGGATGTAACTAGCAGAGTGGACAAGAGAGAACCAGTGGATGTGGTGTATTTGGACTTTCAAAAGGCTTTTGACAACGTCCTGCACAAGAGATTGGTGTGCAAAATCAAAGCACATGGTATTGGGGGTAATATACTGACGTGGATAGGGAACTGGTTGACAGACAGGAAGCAGAGAGTCGGGATAAATGGGTCCTTTTCCGAATGGTAGGCAGTGACTAGTGGAGTGCCACAGGGCTCAGTGCTGGGACCCCAGCTCTTTACAATGTACATTAACGATTTAGATGAAGGAATTGAGTGTAATATCTCCAAGTTTGCAGATGACACTAAACTGGGTGGCGGTGTGAGCTGTGAGGAGGACGCTAAGAGGCTGCAGGGTGATTTGGACAGGTTAGGTGAGTGGGCAAATGCATGGCAGATGCAGTATAATGTGGATAAATGTGAGGTTATCCATTTTGGGGGCAAAAACACAAAGGCAGATTATTATCTGAATGGTGGCAGACTAGGAAAAGGGGAGGTGCAATGAGACCTGGGTGTCATGGTCCATCAGTCACTGAAAGTGGGCATGCAGGTGCAGCAGGCGGTATAGAAGGCAAATGGTATGTTGGCCTTCATAGCTCGGGGATTTGACTATAGAAGCAGGGAGGTCTTAATGCAGCTGTACAGGGCCTTAGTGAGGCCTCACCTGGAATATTGTGTTCAGTTTTGGTCTCCTAGTCTGAGGAAGGACGTTCTTGCTATTGAGGGATGCAGCGAAGGTTCACCAGACTGATTCCAGGGATGGCTGGGCCGTCATATGAGGAGAGACTGGATCAACTGGGCCTTTATTCACTGGAGTTTAGAAGGATGAGAGGGGATCTCATAGAAACGTATAAGATTCTGACGGGACTGGACAGGATAGATGCGGGAAGAATGTTCCCGATGTTGGGGAAGCCCAGAACCAGGGGACATAGTCTTAGGATAAGGGGTAGGCCATTTCGGACTGAGATGAGGAGAAACTTCTTCACTCAGAGAGTTGTTAACCTGTGGAATTCCCTGCTGCAGAGATTTGTTGATGCCAGTTCACTGGATATATTCAAGAGGGAGTTAGATATGGCCCTTACGGTTAAGGGGATCAAGGGGTATGGAGAGAAAGCAGGAAAGGGGTGCTGAAGGAATGATCAGCCATGATCTTATTGAATGGTGGTGCAGGCTCGAAGGGCCGAATGGCCTACTCCTGCACCTATTTTCTATGTTTCTATGTTTCTATGTTTCTATGACCAGGAAGATTATGGAAAGTACAGAAAGGAATTGAAAAAGTTAATATGAAAGGCAAAGAGAGGTTATGAGAAAAGATTGGCTGACATCATTAAATTGAACCCTAAAATGTTTTATGAAAATAAAAAGTGTAAGCGATTAGCTAGGGAAAAATTTGAGCCTATTGAGGAAAAAAGAAGAAAAAGAAACAGAAAAAGGAAGAACTGTCACACGAGTTCACATTCCCAGCCACCAGCTCCTCAAAATCGACCAGCAAGACCATTTGCACTGTCGCCCACTGAAAGTCAGCAGCCTTCCATCAGCCATGCTGCAGCCACTGGGGTAGCACTGTATGACATCAATAGGATAGGCAAATGCACACACCAGACAGTCACTAAGGGTGATTAGTTGATTTCTTGATGTCATATTGGATGAATAGATGTATAAAGTTGGATTGGAAAGTTTGCTTTGTGGTGGCTTTTATTTCAGCATTATGGCCAAGAGGATGCTGTGATGGTCAATGACATAGGGAAGGCAAGGTGTGGGACTAATGTTGAAAGGTGAATTGGGGTTGTGGTCACTGGTACCACAGATGGATGATTCCATCTCAGATCTCCCAGCCAGAAAGGAGCAGTCTTGGTTGCATTCTTCCTTCTGCTTCCTCCTCTTCTGCTTCCTCCTCTTCTGCTTTGTCCTCTTTCATTTCCTCCTCTTCTGCATCTTCCTCTTTTGTGTTTTCCTCTTCCCTCTGTGAGCGAATGCTGGAAATCTGAAATAAAATCAGAAAATGCTGAAAATATTCAGCAGGTCAGGCAGTATCTCAACATGAACACTCTCCTCAGATGCTGCTTGAGCTGCTGAATATTTCCAGCATTTTCTGTCTTCTTCGAGGCCTTCCTTTACCATCTGAGGCCTTGCAAGCATCCAGCAGCACTCCCTGCACACTTTACAAACTTTTAACATCTATTGCACCAAGCCATTACTTCAATAAAATATTAAAAATCTAGTCCAAAAGCTTAAATGCAAACTTACCTGAAAGATGTGTGTGTCCCTTTCATAAGTGCTGACAGTCTGCTGCACGCTCGCTTTTCAGGGCGAGCTTAGGACCCAGTGCTAAACTCAGTACAGAGGGCCAAATTCGCAGAGCGTGGCATTAAGTCAATGTTGAACGCCGACTGATGTCACGCTCTCCAGATTTGCATATCCAGGGCCGACAGCAGCGTTAACGCCCTCATCAAAATGGCGGCCACTGCGTCCTTTGTCAGAGGCAGGCGTTAGAACGGCGGTCGCCATCTAATTCAGGAATCTGCCAGTAACGGGAGGCAGTAGGTAGCCCAATTTCTAGGTCAAGTAGTTTTCTAAAAACATGAGTGTTATACCATGTAATGCACAATGGACTGGAAATTCATGAATTACCACCACCGCCCATTTCTTGGTGGTATTCTAACGGTAAACGCTGATCGTGTTTTTAGTACCGCCGGAATACCGCTAAGAACGAAATCCGCTAGTTTCATCAAAATTTGGCCAGCGGTGGCGGTAGCGGTAAGTGTCTGGCGGTGGCAGTATTCTTCGTCGTATAAGACTGAAGTCCGGGAAAATGGGCCTTCTGCGCATGCACAATTTGTGTGTATTATTTGCTAAAGTGGAGCTGTGTGCCTTTAAAGGCATAAAATCTAACGTTATCCAATCAAAGTTTAATTGTTATTTGGTCAAGTAACTTTGAAGACTGAAATGTGCTTGCTAGTTTCAGTCTGGAGGTAGGGATTGCAGATTGAAAGCACCTCACATATTGTGATTGTTTTGCATCTGTAACAAAGTATGATGTCTGGAGTGTGACATGTACCATTTCTAACATGTTGAAAATAGATATACATTATATATTTATTCTTATGGACATTTAGTCATTCAAAAACATAAGCATGAGAACAGGTTACATATAAAATATTGTAAGTATATGACCAGATCATTCAGACTGTAATTTTCAGTGGCTGTGTAACTGAAATGATGCAAGTAATCTTCTGCTGAGCAGGATCTGAATAACGACATCAAATGACTATAGAGTACAGTACCATGCCCATACCAGCTGGCTCCATGACAAGCCAATTAATTACCTATTTAAATTTGTGTCGATTACAATTTGTAAGCAGGTAATCAATTATAATTAATCAGCGCTGTGCTAAAAAATAATGGTTTTAAAAATACTTTCTTCATAGGTACAGAAATATTCATTTATGTACTGCATTAAAAATTATTATATAAAAACTGTTAATTATACATACTTTTTTACAGATAGCTCTGTATATATTTTTATTATATGCTCTTTAACGCATAGCATTTTTTGGAAATTATAGATCTGAACCAACACCTCTGTGTATCACAGAGTGCAGATTATTTTCTTGTAATTTTTCACCTCCAACCTCACAAGCCTCACAGGTGTTATTACACCTGTGACACTAGACATCCATTGTTCTTCATTAGTAAAGTCCCTCTAGAAAACAAATGTTCATAGGCAAGAATTATCTCAGGCTGCACATCACATGTAGCCCACCTAACCATATAGACAGCATTTGATTGATGTGTTTCAGGGTGCATTTACACTGTGGTCTGAGACCAGTAGCTGCACAGGTTTCAGTCGGGCTGTATCATTTACACTGCCTGGCTTGAATTTTAATTTTTCTGCCCAAGGAAAGCTCTGCACACACATGGTTATGTGCATGCATGCAGCTCCTCTCCCAGCGGTTAAAATTTCAGTGTATAGAGAGCATGGTCGCACTCTCTAAATACTGAAATTAGAAACAGGTGAACTTACAAAGTGGTCAGGAGGTCCAAGGGATCTCTGCATACTGTTTAAACCTAGTTTAACATTGCACTAAAGTTACATTCCATGTGGTATCAAACTCTAACTTCACCAGGGATCCGTATCCTGGTTCTCTCTGGAGTCAGGTCTACAATCTACCCTGGATTTTTACTGCAACTTTAGAGCTGTTATGAAGCAGAAACCACTGCAGCATAAATACCCATAAAATCAGTACTGCCTGACAACATTGATCAAAATATTTCAGGTGTCTGATAAAATAGACACAGCAACCCACTGGAAAATGATCCATCTTCCTATGCAGTATGAAAAAAGGCCATTGTGTAAGGATATCAGTATCGCTAAATTAGCATCTACCTGATTTCTCGCTGTTTGCTCTTTTTTTTGCACTAAGACATAAGAAAATCTTTACCTTTTCTTTAAGCCTGTAGGTTCTTCAGATCGGCACATCTCATCAGATTTTAAATTAAGAAATTAGTAACAATTTTAGTTTTTTAATCAAATAATTTCACTTTCATTAGATTCAGTGGCAGTTCCTGTAACCTGAATCTTAGCCCCTACCATCTGGAAATATTTTTTTTTGTAATTTAAACTTGCGAAGGTGTGTGACCTGCAAACTAGATTAACTAGTTTCATACTGTAAGATAACTCTTGGGGGCCGAAATTGACGCCCACTGCCACCGACTGCCACGGAGATCCGCCGACATCCCTCTCCCGGTTGCGGCAGTTTGCATTTGGGCTGGAGCGGGTAGGAGGGGAAAACCACCAGGAATCGCCCGCTGATGTCAGCGGACGGCCAAGTGGTGCAATTGACCTCCTGTCTGCCAAGGTGCCAGATCGGCATCAGCAGGGGGAAGGACCGCTGCGTGGAGACTGGGCTAACCCCTGAGGTAAGTTTAAAAAACTGAAAAAAAAGGTTAGTGAACTTTTTAATACATTTTTTTCACAGCGACTTATCTTAATGGGTTCCCGTGAAGGTCTTCCGGGTTATTTTTTTTTCCAGTCATTTTTATTTGAACATCTTCGACCCTCCATGGGCCCGACTCCATCCATGGCGGCAATAGCCTTTGCCACTGAGATTGGGAGCTCCTGCCCAGTTTGATGGCGTACGCCGCTCCTTTTGCTGCCGGCCCAACTTATAAATCAATTTCCCACCCAAAGTGCCGCCCAGTCTTTTGGCGGCCATTGGCGGCCTTTTGGGTAGCACTTGGGCGAGACTTGGCCTTCATCAAGTTCGGCCCCTTGATTTTTTTTAACAGTTTAAACAATTAAAATATTTATTTGCCATTCTGTAGAAAAAAATAAATCATGTCAGAAATGCAACGGATACTATTGAACTGATACAACACAGAATAATGGCAAGAATGAACTTACTTTTTTGAATGAAAAAGTGTATAATGTCTTTAATAATACAGTTCAATAGCAGATTCCTTTTACACTGTGGTACACCCTTACTGTCAATGATACCTTCCCTATATGACACCCAATTTTCAGAACAATTTTCACTATTTTTTCCAGGGCATGTTTAACTGCAGAATCCAGTTGAAGTTGGGTGATGAGATTAAACTTGATGAGACCATATCCGATAATGCAATTAATAATATTCATGCAACACTATCTGAGTAAATACATATGTAAATGCAGCTTAACCTATTTTTCTGATCCAATCAGTACATTATACAAATTCATCTCTAGAGGTGTAAATCAACATGAACCATTTCTCATCAATCAATGTAATCAATCATGGGAGTGATTTATCATGAACTTTAAATCACAAACATCCTTTTAATGTCTTGAGTGGAAACTACTATCTGAAATTTTAAAGGAACATACAATAAGCAAACTTACAATAAGCACCCATGACAAACTGTGCTTGCTTAATGATTGGACAATGCAGTATTGAAGCATCATCAATTCTTCACTGAGTTAGCTTCAAGCTTCCACAGCAAAACGTTTGTGCTACCTTGCAAACTCAACAACAATAAATTAAAAAGGAATGATCGCATATTCACTTATTTAAAAAAGGAGCAGATCACTTATTCATGTGCGCCGATGAAAAACCACAAATATTGGTGGTGCAAGGTTGTAAGAGGTTATACTATGATCCAGTGCTCCCAAAGGGATGCAGTGCTCAAAAGGATAGTATTGTGATAAATTGATGAGCATGCATTGCATGCATAACCCTGCTGAGGCTTAACCAGTGTTTTATAAAGGTTTAGCATAACCTCTTTGCTTTTGTACTCTATTAATAAAGGCAAGAATCCCATATGCATTTTTAATTGCCTTCTCAAGTGACAAGACTTCCTGTTGGGGAGAAGCAGAGCTAGCTTTTCATTTAAGCTTCAGCATGTGGCAAAGAGGGTAGTTATAGTATAGATGGCTATTCAGATTAAATTGTGGGTATGGCAGCATAGTGGTTATGTTACTGGACTAGTAATTCAGAGGCCTGGACGAAGACATGAGTTCAAATCCTACCATGGCAGCTGAGGTATTTAAATTCAGTTAATTAAGTAATTCTGGAATAAAAAACTAGTACAGGTATCAGTAATCATGACAATGTAACTACTGGATTGTCACAAAAACCCATCTGGTTCACTAATGTCCTTTAGGGAAGGAAATCTACTGTTCTTACCTGGTCTGTCCTATATGTGACTCCAGACCCACAGCAATGTGTTTGACTCTTAACTGCCCTCTGATATGACCTAGCAGTTATACCAAACCACTACAAAGATCAATGGTTCAAGAAGGTGGCTCACCACCATCTTCTCAAGGGCAATTAGGGATGGGCAATAAATGCTGGTCTTGCTGCCGACGCCCACATTCCAGGAACAAATAAATGTTTTAAAAACTTGTCCTGCTATCTTCAAAGATGTGTGTACACACAACCCTAGGTCTATTGTTCCTGCAACCACTTTAAAATTGTACAATTTAGTTCATATTGCCTCTCCTCATTCTTCTGACCAAAATGTATCACTTCACCCTTCTCTGCGTTAAATTTCATTTGCCATGTGTCTGCCCATTTTACTAGTCTATGTCCTCCTGAAGTCTATTAGTATCCTCCTAATTTTTTTCTACATCTCAGAGTTTTGTAACATCTGTAAACTTTGAAATTATGCCCTGTATATCCATGTCCATCACATTAATAAATATCAGAAAGAACGGTGGTCCATAATACCAACCGTTAGGGAACTCCACTGTACACTTATCTCCAGTCTGAAAAACAACCGTTCACCACTACTCTCTGCTTTCTGTCCCTTAGCCAATTTTGTCTCCCTGTTGCCACTGTCCCTTTAATTCCATGGGCTTTAATTTTGCTAACAAGTCAATTATGTGGTACTTTGTAAAACACCTTTTGAAAGTCCATATGCACAACATAATCCTCATCAACCCTCTTGGTTACTTCATCAAACAACTCGTTGACTTTTGACTTTAATAAATCCGTGGTGACTTTCATTTATTAGCCCATACTTTTCTAAATGGCAATTAATTTTGTCCAGGATTATTGTTTCTAAATATTTCCCCACCCCCAACGTTAGGCTGACTGGCCTATAGTTGCCGAGTTTATCCCTTGCCCCTTTTTTAAACAGGGGTGTAACATGTGCAATCCTCGAGTCCTTTGACACCACCCCCATATCCAAAGAAGATTGGAAGATTGTGGTCAGAGCCGCCGCAATTTCCATCCTTACTTCCCTCAATAGCCTAGGATGCATTCCATCTACACCGGGTGACTTTTCTACTTTAAGGACTGCCAACATTTTTAGTACCTCTCCTTCATCTATTTTATTTTATCCAATATCACTACTGCCTCCTCATTTACTGCTACATTGGCAGCATCCTCTTTTCTAGTGAAGACAATTGCAAAGTATTCATTCAGTACCTCAGTGATTGCCCACTGCCTCCACAAGAAGATCTCCTTTTTGGTCCCCAATTGGACCCATCCTTCTTTTGACTATCATTTTACTATTTATGTGTGTACTTTCTATATTCAGCTTGGTTCTCTACTGTATTATTCAGCATCAATTGTGATAAGCTTCCCTTATCAGTCTAATTTTAACTTATATAATTTAAGTCATTCAGGGAGCTCTAGCTTTGGACCCTTCCTTTCCCCCTCATTGGAATGTGTTTACTCTGTACCTGGATCATCTTTTATTTGATGGCCTCCCAATGTACAATTACGGTTTTGCCTACCAATTTTTGATCAAATCTGTTATGTATGCAATAAAGGTTCAAACTGAGTACTGTTTAACTAAGCAAGGTACGACCTTGGCTGTGCTTTTTTTAGCCCCAAAGTGTCTGACTCACAAAATGGCTGGCCTTTTATACCAGAGCAGCACCATGTGCATGCTGCTCAGTGGCCTCCAACAATGACGCCATCTGGTGGCTACAAACAGCATGTTATAACCAACCTGGGCCAGATCCCTTTTCAACTCACTGAAGTTAGCCTTCCCTCCAGTTAAGTATTTTTACACTTGATTGTCCTTTTCATTAACTATTCTAAACCTGATGATATTATGGTCACTGTTCTCTAAATGCTCTCCCACTGAAACATGCTCCACTTGTCCCACTTCGTTCTCCAGAACTAGATCTAGCACTGCTCCCTTCCTCATTAGGTTGGGAACACACTAATCAAGAAAGTTCTCTTGTGCACATTTCAGGAATTACCCCTCCCCCCCTCTTTGCCCTTTACACTGTTACCAATCTATGTGAGGGTAATTGAAGTCCCCCTTAATTACTATTCTGTAGTTCTTGCATTGTTCTATAATTTTGCCTGCCAATTTGCTCCTCTATCTCCTACCCACTATTTGGTGGCCTATAGTACACACCCAGTAGTGTAATAGCTCCTCTATTGTCCCTTAATTCTAATCAAATAGACAAGGCTTTGGCCTCTCAACTACATCATCCCTTTCTAGTGCTATAATAGCTTCTTTGATCAATATTGCCAACCCACCTCTTTTTCCCTTTCCTGAATACCTTGTAGCCAGGAATATTAAGTTCCCAATCCTCCCCTTCTTTGAGGCAGGTCTGTTAAGGCCACTATATCATTGTCCCATAGTGGCGACTTGTGCCTGCAGCTCATCAACCTTATTTACCATGCACCATACATTTACATACATGCATTCCAAAACCATCTTTGACGTACGGAAGTACGTGCATGCAGCAATACTACTGAGATATTGCCAGCACTTCTTAAAGGAACACACACCTCTTTCAGGTAAGTTTACATTTTAACTTCTGGACTGATTTTTACATTTTATTGGAGAAATTGGCTTGGTGCAATACATTTAAAAAGCTGTTAAAGTATGCAGAGAGTGTAGTTGGACACCTGCAAGGCTTTGAATGTTAAAGGATGACCTCTGACAACACCACTTGCTCACAGTCCTGGGGGCTTTAGTTGCAGCCCCCCTTGGGTTGCAACATCACATGGAGATGAAGCAGAGGCAGCAAAGGAGACAAGCTGCTCACAGAGGGAAGAGGAATTACATCGAATATACAGAACAGAAACAGGCCATTCGGTCCAACCAGTCCCAGTTGGCGTTTATGCTCCACTCGAGCCTTCTCCCATCTTTCCTCGTCTAACTCTATCAACATTGCCATCAATTACCTTGTGAACAATTGGACAAATTTTCTGTCATCAGCACAACTTACCTTTATGTGCCAACGGCCGTTCTTTAGGAGCTTTTCCCCATGTCAGATCTCGTAGCCCCTACCAAGTTGCTACAGGCCAAGCATTCACTTTGCCTATAATCTAGTCAATTAAGGCAACAGGTCTTAAATTGCAAAATCCCTTGACCAGAAGCATGGGTGCACCAATGCCTTAGACATACAACATTTTCAATACTGCAAAATTTTTCTCTAGTTCATCATGCTGACCTTGGCTACCAAAAATATACGTATTCCAATCCCCATTTCAATAAATGAAATAAATAAAAGTGGAAAGAATTTGAACTCTGAACAACATTGTTAGCTAAATAGCAAATAAGGCACCAGTTAAACATTCACTGGCTGATTTAAACAACAACTAATATGTATATTTAGTTAATGCATAGATTGGCAGGTACCACCAGCTACATTATAACTTCCTAATTATGTAAATTAACTTCTTCTGGCTAATTGAAATCTGCTACAGATATGATTAACATATCTGAGCTTATACACTTGTGTAGTCGCAGAACAACAGTGTGTCAGTAGTCGTGCATCACTCATCTGAACACTATTAACAATCAAGGCAAAATTTCCCTTGGTCTTCACATGCAAAGTTCATGGTCCTTCAAGGAGAGTTTAGGCCTCCCTGTCCCAGGCAACCCACACGATCGCGAGGCCCTCCCGAAACTCGCCACCAGGAATTTACCTGAGTGCTGGGGTCCGTTCCTTCAGTCCCTGCTGGCAGCTTCTTGCTGCTTGATATTCTCCCGCTTGCCCATGCAGATGAGGACCGGGATGTAAAATCGCCCGACCCTCACGCTGCCAAGTTCAGGGCGGTTTTCCACCTGTCTCAGCCACTACCCGTCTGATTCTCGTCCGGAGTTAACTTTGTGGCTGAACTATTTGTTCAAGCAAACTAAGACATTAAGATTTACAGAGGGGTTCAATCTGTCATAAAAATTACATTAAAACGCAATAGATAACTCGTACAGAGTTTTTAAAATACTGCATGGACTCGATGGGCCGAATGGCCTCTTTCTGTGCCGTAATGGCTGTATGGGGACGAAATTCACCCCCACTGCAAACGGATCGCGCTACCAATTTTCCTGTGTTTTCACCGCCGCGGTGGATACGGTGGCCTCTTGCGTAAAATTTAGCTCTTTGTCTTTTTTCGAGCGGAGCGGAAGTCGGTCATAATGGGGGCGGAAGTGCGGCGGAGCGCAGAAGATCGGTCATAAGAGGGGTGGAAGTGGGGGTGGGCGGAATGTCCCCCACAGTCATCAGCGCAGCGCTATGACATCATCATGCTGGCGCATCATCAAGTTTCTCCCCTTCACTGAAAGGGGAGAGCCGCTGCGAGCTCCGCGATTATTTTAGTTAGGTCCATTGGAGCATCAGGGAGGGTTTCGGCCGTGCCAGCAGCCTGGCACCCAAGAGGGGGCGCCAGGATGCCTGTTGGCGGCCCGGCCGAACCCGAGGGCATAATTGTTGGGTCGACCTGGCAGTCAGCCGACAAAAAGAAATGCAATGACGGCCACGGCAGTGCACCCTCCCCTTTAATGGTGGCCACACCACCATTTTACACATACTGCAAACACAGTGCACCAACAGAAAAAACTGTCGGGGACATCACGCAGCGGGTGCAAGATTTTTTTTAGGTGAATTTTACTTGCAGGGTGGGAAGTCAGCGGTGCGTGCTTCGATGACACACTTAGGAGGGTTCGGCAGCAGCGCCAGAAAAAGCACCGAGGAGAATTTCGCGAGCGGCGGCCATTCGACACAGCCGCGTGGCCACTGCTTTCCGGCGGTAACAGGCCTTATGGGAGGCTGAATTTCGACCCCATGACTCATATTGCCGTAATCTGTCAGAGTACAGGTTTTCTAATTAGTCAAACAGCCATCTGCGTGACAGTATTTTTTTTGTCGGCCTATTTAATTTAAATGCAAAAACACTAAATAATAATTTATTTTAGTCTTGCTAGTATCAGGTTTTGATATAAATTCATATCATTGAAAAAGTCCATGGGCTAGAACCTCCACTTTTTTTGTATGCTTAACGCCTACTTAACGCCCATTTTACCGCTGAAATGACGAATAAAGCCCATATAGCACCTATTTTGGCACAAAATGGAAACTGACAGGCATTTTTAGGAAACTTATCGGCGAGCGTTACTTTCCCCATGAGGTTAATGGCGGGAAAAAATATTACCACCCGCCCACTTTTTTGGGGAGGATTCATCAGAATGGGCAAAATCAACGCCCATAATATCGGCCTGCGATACTTTCCACACGGAATTAACGCCAAGATTCAATAATACCGCCCGCCCATTTTTTTTTGTCGTAAAGAGCACATTTGGCAAAACTAATGCCCAGGAGATCGTCCACTGTCACTTTCACCGCCTCGCACATATATCGCCCACAATATCGCTCGCCCAAAGAGCCGCCCAGAAAAAGTGGAACTGTTCTGAGCAGTGTGGCTGCTATTTTTTAAATCGCAGGTTGCTTCATTCAAAGAACTGCCTCAACTTCGGGGGAGTTTGCATTGAGTTCCTCTCAGATGAAGTGAACATCTCAGCAGACATATTTTCAGACTCTGGACTATTGGGGCTTTACTCCAGGTGTATTTTAGTGAGGAAATCATTGCTTCTGATCAATCGCTATTATACTTTCAATGCAATGGGGCCACCAAACAATAACTGTGTTTAAGCAGCACTTCAGATGTCTTGATCACTCAGGAGGGGAGCTACAATACAACCCTGAGCAAGTAGATAAATTTGTGGCCATATGCTCAATGCTGCACAACCTAGCTATCAGGATGGGCCAAGAATTACCAGAAGGCACTGATGCTCCATCTCATGAGAGAGAGGAAGAGGACAACGAGGCGCTGGACGCTGACCTAGGGCCGGACAATTAGGCTGGCTATGGAGCCATGCCCATGACCCCCTCCAGACTGCAGGAAGGGCCCGTGGTAGCTACATAGCTGCAAGACTCTTACGTGAGGAGCTGATATCTGAAAGATTTGCCTGAAAGAGCATTAATGTGAGTGACAACGCTGACACACTGCTGTATGTGTGCAGCTCAGACATCAATGGTGCCCATCATCTTGATGCCAGTTAAAGTTGTATTTAACCCTTTCATGTTAAGGAATCACCAGTGTGTAACGGTCCAGCTATCTGAGACAATGCGCAACAAGGTTATGTTCAATAATAAAAATGTTATACCAACGTTGGTCTGAAATTATAAGTAGCACAGGCAATAACACCAACCCCTGCCCACACCTCACTTTTTCCACGATTGACATTAATCAAATGTTCAACATGTCCAGCAATACAGAATACAAAGGCAAAGCAGGAGCATGGTCCCCAGCCCCCATACATTACAACAAATTGCACACACCCAGATGGAGATATAACACAGCCATCACCTGCGTACATGCACCTTGCTTTCCTTCCCCCCTTCCCATCTTCTCCCCACCTCTACCCCTTCCCCTCCTCGCTCCATGGCGCCTGACTGAGGAGTTCCTCAGGCGGTGCCTCATTGGGGGAGATGAAGGCAGATGTGGTGGTTGCACGGATACAGGAGCGGAGGGTGTCAAGGGGCAACATTCTCTGATGCAGAAGCAGGATCTTGGTCCTTGCTCTCATCTGTCATTCGCAGTGGTGGTGTGGAACCTAGGGGTGGAGTGCCACGCTCAGGGACCACTGGGAGGCCTGTGCCAGCAGTGTTCCTGGCTATCGCATCCAGGGCCTCTGCCATCCGCGGAATGTACTCAGTCATGGTGACTAGCTGTCGGGATATGCCCCCAAATGTTTCCTTGAGCTGGTCACCAATGTCTACAGTCCTGGACAACTGTACCATCTCTCCATTGTCATGTGGCGCTTGTGGAACAGACCTGCCGCGTCCATGAGATCTCAGCAGTGTCGGCGCCGTCCTGGGGACAAATGGGGTGCCCTGTGGCGAGGTGCTTGAGGCCGGTACCTCCAGAGTGGAGTCGGGAATGACCAGAGGACTACTAGGTGGCCTTGGGGTGGAATAGTGTTATGCAGCGGGGGTTGCGATGGTGAATTCTATAGACCTGTATGCAATAGACAACTGGGTTAACACCTTAAAGCAAATCTTAAGTGGTTTATTGGGGCAGGAAATAGATAGCCAAGCCTTCCAAGCGCGGTTGGGAGATGGCGTGGAAGGGGAGCTGTTACAAGTGGCCCACACATTACAGGAACATGCCAAGACCATAAATTTGATCCACACAATGGGGAACGGCCTAAGTAAATGATTACAAGCTGAGATCGTTTGCTCCAGGTATGGGGCCTGGATACTGAGTGAGGTACATCGTAACCTGGAGCAACTCCAGAATGGGTATATACCAGATTGGATCCCAAACGGCACATTTAATAATTGGACTCTAGACAAAAACATGAATAACATGTGCGAGGTACGGAAAAATCGTCACGCATGGGTGCAAAATTTAGCTGTATTACTGGACATGTGAATATGATCGGATTCGTGTTATCAATTCCACAGTATGACGTAACAAAGGGAGACACCTTATATCAAACCGACAATATCGGTGAAGTAAGAAACCGGACACGGTTACGTTACCATCAACCCTCCAGACAGGTGATTAAAATTAACAATAGTACCAAAGGCATTGACATAATCGACTGCTATAAAAATAACCAAGTGGTTTTATGTCGAGATATGCTAAGAATGACGGATGATGATTGCGGATTCCACCAAACAAACGGATGCAAGCTGAGTGTCACTCCTCTCGAACGCGATTCCGAAACAATCGCTGCTCCACAAGGGAATGGAGATTTGGTGCATGAGCACAGGAGCAGCCAACCCGACGATTAAGACCAGGGGAGGAGTCACCCCCTGTGTCATCACCAACCCTAACTTCTGTTTCAGGCCCATGGGAAAAATAGACATAAATGGATACCACATACATCCCGAGACAACGGAAATCATCCACGGAACGGTCACGGATACCCTCCGAGAAGGATACAAAGAGACGGTATGGGAACCGCAAGGAAAACAGATACCTGAATTAAGTGAGGAACAATTACAATTAGTGCAAGGAATCCAAAGCCAAAGATGACAGTATATCCGGCTGATGGAAGAAATAGACAACCTACAAAGTGACACTAACGCGATGCTGGCCGACCAGTCTTGATACTCAAAATTGTGAAACATTGGACTTAATATTCAGATCCACCCATGGATAAGGATTATATCACATGTACTTGTAATAATACAGGGCCTGGTCCTGATGGTACTGGTAGGGTTAACCTGTGCACGAATTAACCAGGCCAAACAACACGTTAGGGCACGCACTATGATTAAGACAATATGGGACGAAAATTTAAACAGTCCTGCAGGAAGGACTTACCTTATATATCCCTGCGGGAGAAGTTACAGGAGGTCCTGAAGTTTGGGAGATGGCCACCCAGGCGAACAGACATACCTGGAACTTGCCCACAGGGAAGTAGTTTCCGGGGAATATAGACCCACTTGGCGTATAGCCAAGGGCCAAAGGGGGAAATTGTAAAAGAAAATTGGCATTACGGGTAAAAGGGAAAGAAGGTTTAAAGTGCCGGCTTCTACATCGGCTCAGCAAAAGGAGCAAAAGGCCTGTAGCTAACCTCACACATTCTAACATATTCCAGTACCAAGGACCCAGAGGCCTCTGATTCAACATTGATGTACTAGGACACTAGATAACATTAAGGTACGTCCAGTCCGACAAGATAAGACACCATGGAAGACTCTAAACAGATACTGATAAGACTCTGTGAAAAGACTCTAAACAGACTTTTAGGCGCCATGTACGATCAGCAAATTCTAACCCAATGAGATCATCCCAGTTAAGGTCTAAGGTTGCCTTGAGATCCTGGTGGTCTGTCAATCCAAAATATTACTGATAAGGTAACCAATTAGAGGTCGCGGGAGGTCGTACCGGGGAGCGAAGGAGTCTATGAAATGTATAAATGATGTACGATTTTGCTATTCAGGGAACATCTCCACTCACAGGTGGCTGTGATGAGAAGTGTTCCCGGACGTCCGTAATTAAAGATCGTTATACCCTGCCATCCATCTCCGACTACTAACTTCCAATCAGAGGCCTCCCACCCAACTCTCCTCACCTCCGGCGACCACCCACCCAACACTTCTCACCTCCCGCAGCTTCTACCCAACACTCCTCACCTCCCGCGGCCTATTCCCCAACTCTCCTCACCTCCCGCAGCCTCCCACTAACTCTTAGGACTGCTGCTGGCTCCTGTTTTACTTTAATACAGGTTCATCACTTTCCTGTTGTAATGTATGCACCTGTGAGGATGCTCTCAGGTTTGTAGAACTGTACATTCGAGCCAGGGTGTCCTTGGAGATGGAGCATGCGGTGTCCACCGGTACCCTCGCGGCCTTCCGTGAGAGGTGGGCGCCAGAGGGACTGGAGTGCATCGTTACCCCCGGCAACCAAATTTTAATTTGATTTTATATGTTTTAAAGTTTAATTTGCTTTTATTGCCGGATTTTTAGTGTCCCCCTCCCCTTTTATAGGGGGCGCTTGTAAAATATATGGTTTTAATGCCCAAAAAAAAAATCACAAAAAAACCCACAAAAAAACATTTGTTAGAAAAAGGGGCAGTTAAGTGTCTGGAGTGTACCCCAGATCGGAGGGCACTTGATCTAATGTTTATTTTGTTCCCCCCCCCCCCCAAAAGAGTTGTAGAACTGTACATTCGAGCCAGGGTGTCCCTGGAGATGGAGCACATGGTGTCCACCGGTACGCTCGCGGCCTTCTACGAGAGGTGGATGTCGGAGGGACTGGAGTGCATCATCACCCCCGGCAACCAAATTTTAATTTCATTTTATATGTTTAACGTTTAATTTGTTTACTGTGCCGGGTTTTAGTGCCCCCCCCCACCTTTAGCCAGGGGGCACTTGTATAATTGTGTTGTTAGTGCTCTAAAAAAAATTTTAAAAAGGGGCACTTGAAACGTTTTTGTGGTGTCCCCCCTTTTAATCAGGGGGCACTTGATTTAATTGTTTACTTGTTCTCAACAAAAGAGTTGTAGAACTGTACATTCGAGCCAGGGTGTCCCTGGAGATGGAGCACATGGTGTCTACCTGTACGCTCGCGGCCTTCTGCGAGAGGTGGGCGCCGGAGGGACTGGAGTGCATCATCACCCCCGGCAACCAAATTTTAATTTGATTTTAATGACTAAAGTTTAATTTGTTTAAGTTGTCGTTTAGTACCCCCCAGCCCCTTATAGCCAGGGGACACTTGTATAACTTGTGTTTTTTTAAAAAAAACAAGGGGGAACTTGAAAAGTTTTTGGAGTGTGCCCTCCCTTTAATCAGGCGGCACTTGATCACTGATACAACTCAAAATAGTTGTAGAACTGTTGCATTGTGAGTGGCTTAGCCCATCATGTGATGTTCACAAGACTCAATAAAACCCCAGTCAGTTGGGTCTAAGTCACCCACAATGAGGTATGCCTAGTGGATGAACTGGTAATTTGTAGTGTGATTGTTTAACCTTTGTTAATAAACCAACTAGCTTTTGAGAGCAATGTATTGCTATGAATTCTTAAGCAAAGTACCCATGAAGCAAATACATTACACCTGTAAAATATGATTAGTACAGATTCTGGCAATAATTTGAATACTGCCACTTCTAGCATTCACGTTTTAGACATAATTCAAATGGAAAAAGTCCAAATAGATGCTGTTTAAATCATGTTTAACCAACTTAATCGAGTTTTTTTATGAGGTAACAGGGAGGGCTGATGAGAGTAATGCGGTTGACGTAGTGTACATGAATTTCCAAAAGGCATTTGACAAAATGCCACATAATAGGCTTGCATGCAAATTTGAAGCCCATGGAATAAAAGGGAGTGGATACAAAATTGGCTAAGTGTCAGGAAACAGAGAGTAGTGGTAAACGGTTGTTTTTTGCACTGGAGGAAGGTATACAGTGATGTTCCCCAGGGGTCGGTTGTAGGACCACTACTTTTCTTGATATATATTAATGACTTGGGTGTTCAGTGCATAATTTCAAAATTTGCAGATTGCACAAAACTTGGAAGTATAGTGAACAGTGAGGAGGAGAGTGATAGATTTCAGGAAAACATAGATGGGCTGGTGAAATGGGCAGACACGTGGCAGATGAAATTTAAGTGTGAAGTGATACATTTTGGTCGAAAGAATGAGGAAAGGACATATAAACTTGTTGTGTACTCAATAGACTGAATACGGTAAACTTCGAACAGGTACAAACCTGGCTCTACTTTATTCGGGCACAAAGTGAGTACATTACAAGATGGCTGGCCTTTTATACCTGGGCCGCACACACGTGCGCACAGCCCAATGACCTCCGACAGTGGCGCCACCTGGTGGCTAGTAAACCCAAGCATACATACATGACAAAACTAAATGGTACAATCCTAAAGGGGGTGCACAAACAGAGAGACCTAGGGGTATTGTGCATAAATCAACTAGTTCTTGATAGCAATGTGTTGCTATGAATTCTTAACCTGAAGGTGGCAGGCAGGTTGAGAAAGCTATTAAAAATGTTTACGGGATCCTGAGCTACATAAATAGACGTATAGAGTACAAATGTGTGGAAATTATGATGAACCTGTATAAAACACTGGTTCATTCCCAACTGGAGTACTATGTCCAATTCTGGGTAACCAGACTTTAGGAACGATGTGAAGGCCTAAGGGAAGATGCAGAACAGATTTACGAGAATGGTTCCGGGAATGAGGGACTTCAGTTGATAGACTGGAGAAGCTGGCGTTGTTCTCTTTGGATCAGAGAAGATTAAGAGGAGATTTGATAGAGGTGTTCAAAATCATGAGGGTTCTGGACAGAGTAGACAGAGAGAAACCGTTCCCATTGGCAGAAGGGTCAAGAACCAGAGGACACAGATTTAAGGTGATTGGCAAAAGAACCAAAGGCGATGTAAGGAAAAATGTTTTTACACAGCGAGTGGTTGGATTCTGGAATGCACTGCCTGAAAGGGTGGTGGAGGCAGACTCAATCTTATCTTTCAAAAGGGAGTTGGATAAGTATCTGAAGGAAAAATATTTGCAGGGCTACGGGGAAAGGGTAGGGGAGTGGAACTAGCTGAGAGTTGGCACGGGCTAAATGGTCTTCTTCCATGCTGTCGCCATTCTATGATTCTATGATACTCGAATTGTTTCCAGCCTTCATTGAAAGAAAGTTTTGAACTAAGTGGCTCAGTGTTTGTGGAGCATTGAGGAATAATTATTGCAAGCGCATCATAATTGGCTACTTTTTTTGTTGCTGCGAACAAAATCACTTTCTCAAGAATCACATATTTCAAGAACGTGCTTTCCCATGGTTTCATAGTGATTAGTCCTGACCCCCCAAAAAAACTGTTTTTGAAAAATTGGGAGTTCAGGGCACTGGTGATAAAATGCTACAATCATTTCTCAAAAGCATATTCGAAAAATGAGGGGCTAACATTCCTCTGGTATGAGTAATGATTAAGTCAGAATAATACACCAACAAAGTAAATGCCTGTGTTTATTACTGCTCTAGGCACCCCTACCCCTCAAAAACAGGAGTATAAAGCACGAGTGAGAAGGACGGCTGGGGGGGAGAGGTCAATTTAACTTGTTAACATTAATGAAGAAGTGTTCCACAGCTGTGAAGAAAGAAACAAAGACTTGGATTTATACAGCGCCTTTCACGACCACCGGATGTCTCAAAGCGCTTTATGGCCAATGAAGGACTTTTGGAGTGTAATCACTGTTGTAATGTAGGAAACGCGGCAGCTAATTTGCGCACAAGCTAGCTCCCTCAAACAGCAATGTGATCATGACCAGATAATCTGTTTTTTTGTTATGCTGATTGAGGGATAAATATTGGTCAGGACACTGGGGATAACTCCGCTGCTCTTCTTCAAAATAGTGCCATGGAATCTTTTACATCCACTTGAGAGAACAGACACGGCTCAGTTTAACACCTCATCCGAAAGACAGCACCTCCAACAGTGCAGTGCTCTCTTAGCTCTGCCATGGAGTGTCAGCCTAGATTTTTTTTGTCCTCAAGTCCCTGGAGTGGGACATGAACCCACAACCTTCTGACTCAGAGGCAAGAGTGCTGCCCACTGAACCACAGCTGACACTTATTATTAGGTACTCACATGTTAAAGTACACTGCCTTCTCCCACATATGTTCCTGGTTTCTGCAAATACTGTACAGGATCACTGAGCCTAGCTTACATCGCCTGCCAAACATGATGCCCTGCTGTCTTGTGAAGGCACAGGAAACATATTTAACTCTGGGTCAGACCAGGAATTAGTGAGAATAATGAAAGCTAATAATGGTGATTGGTAGGAGAGCAGTGAATATTCCAGGAGTTTTCTGAATGAATGTAGTATAAGTCCACAAGCTGGGCAACACAAGTTCATAAATCCCCTCCCCTCCTTTTTTTGTCTCTTTCCCATGGCACCTTTGATGATTCCACCATTCACACTCCATTTAGACTCATATTTTGATTCCTAACTTGTGTCATTACTGTAATGTATGCACCTGTGAGTATGCTCACAGGTTTGTAGAGCTGTAGTGCCTGCCTCTCTTCCGCGCTTACATCCGAGCCAGAGTGTCCCTGGAGATGGAGCACGCGGTGTCCACCGGTACGCTCGCGGCCATCCACGAGAGGTGGGCGCCAGAGGGACTGGAATGCATCATCACCCCCGGCAACCAAATATTAATTTGACCATTTAATGTTTAAAGTCTAATTTGTTTAATTGTCGGTTTTAGTCCCCCCCCCCCCCCCCCCCCGCCCTTTAATTAGGGGGCACTTGATTTAATGATTTATTGATTTACAGATTTGCGGATGCAACAAAATAGTTGTAGAGCCGTTGAGTTGTGAGTGGCTTAACCAATCACGTGATGTTCACAAGACTCAATAAAACCCCAGCCAGTTGGGTTCAGGGGCTCCACGATGAGGCAGGAGGTTGTGAGCCTGGTGGATGAACTGATAATGTGTAGTGTGATTGTTAAACCTTTGCTAATAAACCAACTAATTCTTAATAGCAATGTGTTGCTATGAATTCTTAAGCAAAGAACCCATGAAGTAAATACATTACAATTACCATCTAATTTTTACCAATCATCCCTTTTGTCTCTTAAATCACTCCTGCCTTCCATCCTATCATCTTCCTTTTTGTTCTTTCCTCCCCTCCCCCTTTCAGTGTCTCCTGCACTTCCTTACGAATCTATTCCACCTCAAACTTTTCCAGTTCTGACGAAGGGTCACCGACACGAAACGTTAACTCTGTTTCTCTCAACAGATGCTGCCTGACCTGCTGAGATTTCCAGCATTTTCTGTTTTTATTTCCTAAGTCACAGCAGGTATTAACACAGGCGGCAGATCTACCACAATAGAGCCAATAACTGGTCATGATAGAGTTGCTTAAGGAGGCCGAAGCTCACTATACAGGCCATGATTGAGGTGTATCACTTGGTCCACAAAAACCTGATGGGATAGTCGACCTATAAAGGCTAAAAACACGTTTGAAATATTTGTCAATTTTTCCAACGGCTGTAGCAGGAACAAGAACAAAAAAGCAAAGAAAGAGTAACGTAGTGTTGAAGCTCAAAATGAAATATGTGAGCAAATAATGGAGTGGAACAGTGTAGCCCTATGATCACATTTGATGACTGATAAAGTGGGCATACGTGAGATGGGTGTGTGGAAGGTGTATCCTGTTTGAGCCTCCTCCTCACAAGACATCAGAGCATCATGTTAGGCAGGCAATGTAAGCCAGGCTCAGTGATCCTGTACAGTATTTGCAGAACCCAGGAACATATGTGGGAGAAAACTGTGTACTTTATAACATATGAGTACCTAACAATAGATGACCCAACATTGCTCCACATAGTGTTACCTGTCAACCTGTTCCACTGTTCACTCATGCCAGCCCTCACATGGCCTTACAACTCTTTCCCTGCATACCCATATGTCAGTAGGTCATAAAATCAAGCTGCAACATAGAATCAAAATCCTGCTATGCTCACATCTTCCAGAGACATCACATATAAAACCATTGCAACACAAACATGGTCAGTTACTGTCTCCTAGGATGGACATATGTCAACAATCAGTGACTCCTTGTACTTTGAGAAATGCAACTATTCAGCTACATTAGGCATACTATTCACTGGTAATAAAGAAGACGAAAATGATGGCCGCATCATCAGTCACCTGTCTCATACATGCAAATTATTGTTTGAAAAGGGATAGACCGAGTAATTACAGGCTAGTCAGCCTAACCTCGTGGTGGGAAAATTATTGGAAACATTTCTGAGGGACAGGATAACTTTCATTTAGAAAGACACGGATTAATCAAGGACAGTCAGCGTGGATTTGTTAAGGGAAGGTTGCGTCTGAAATTGTTGATTGAATTTTTTGAGGAGGTAACAAGGAGGGTCGATGAAGGTAGTGCATTTGATGTAGTGTATATGGATTTTAGCAAAACATTTGATAAGGTCCCTCATGGCAAACTGGTCATAAAAGTAAACGCCCATGGGATCCAAGGCAAAGTGGCAAATTGGATCCAAAATTGGCTCAGTGGTAGGAAGCAAAGAGTAATGGTTGATGGGTGTTTTTGTGATTGGAAGGCTTGTTCTGCAGGGCTCAGTACTAGGTCTCTTGCTTTTTGTGGTATATATCAATGATTTAGACTTGAATGTAGGGGGTATGATTAAAAAGTTTGCAGATGATACAAAAATTGGCTGTGTGGTTGATAATGAAGAAGAAAACTATAGATTGTAGGAAGATATCAATGAAGTGGTCAGGTGGGCAGAAAAGTGGTAAATAGAATTCAATCCGGAGAAGTGTGAGCTAATGCATTTGGAGAGGGCTAACAAGGCAAGGAAATACACATTAAATGGTAGGGCACTGAGAAATGTAGAGGAAAAAAGGAACCTTGGAGTGCATGTCCACAGATCGCGAAGATAGCAGGACAGGTATATAAGGTGGTTAAGAAGGCATACGGAATGCTTGCCTTTATTAGCCGAGGCATAGAATACAAAAGCAGGGAGGTTATGCTTGAACTGTATAAAACATTAATTAAGCCACAACTAGAGTACTGCGGCAATTCTGGTCACCACATTACAGGAAAGGTGTGATTGAACTAGAGAGGGTACAGAGGAGATTTACAAGGATGTTGCCTGGACTGGAACATTTTAGCTATGAGAAAAGATTGGATAGGCTGGGTTTGTTTTCTTTGGAACAAAGGAAGCTGAGGGGAGAACTTACTGAGGTGTATAAAATTATAAGGGGCCTAGATAGAGTTGATAGGAAGGACCTATTTCCCTTAGCAGAGGGGTCAACAACCAGGGGGCATAGATTTAAAGTAATTGGTAGGAGGTTTAGAGAGGATTTGAGGGGAAATTTCTTCACCCAGGGGGTTTTGGGGCTTTGGAGCTCACTGCCTGACAGGGTGGTAGAGGCAGAAACCCTCGCCACATTTAAAAAGTACTTGGATGTGCACCTGAAGTACTGTAACCTACAAGGTTACGGACCAAGAGCTGGAAAGTGGGATTAGGCTGGATAGCGCTTTGTCAGCTGGCGCGGACACGATGGGCCGAAATGATTTCCTTCCATGCTGTAAATTTCTATGATTCTTTGATTCTATAAACAACATATTCGCTGATTACAGCATAAGTTAGAAATGAGCTACAGGCACAAGGGCAGAGGAGAGTCCCAGCTATATGTTGTCATTTGGCTGCACGTATCTTTGCTGCAGCTGGCAAAGCTCCACAACTGGCTCCCTGCTGATCTGGAGCAAGCTGAGGCAGTTGTCCTCAGTCATTAGCAGGTGGGCCAAGGTTTCCGGGTAGGTTATGGTGTCTGCTCATTTTCTTGGCTTGGCACCCTTCATCTTGTAACCCCTCAACTCTGAAATGTTGTATTTGAGGCACTTTAAAGACAATTTTATTATAAGGGATGAAGCAAAATTTTTTTCACTGAAAATATTAACAAAATTGTTCTCACCAAAAATACGAACAAAAATGTCAAAATATGGAAAAAAATCTAATAAAAACAGTAACGTCTCCACCACCTACAAGGCACAGGTCAGAAGTATGTTGGGATATTCTTCACTTGCCTGGATGGAAAACAGCTGCAAAAACATTCAAGAAGCTCAACACCATCCAGAACGAAGTGAAGACCCCATGTAACTCACTGTGTAATACACTAGGTACAGAGTTCTGTATTGTTGCTGCTTCTTCAGGAGGTTATCTTCCTCCGAGTCCTCTTCTACTAGTTCCAGGTGTTGGGAAGGACCTACTTAAAGGGAAGAGGGACAAATGTTTGCAAGCCACTGAAAGGCTAGACAGTAGCAGATGATTGTCATCATTATGCAGTGTAAAGTTGCCAAACTGCTCCAATGAGTGATTGCTTGAAGTCAATGAAAGGGTACAATTAATAGGCAGGCACTCTGGCTCAGTGTAGGGTCCAGCCTCACCATCGCCAATGCTCTTAGCTCTTGATCGCTTTACTATATCAATGTCTGTCAGCTCCATGTAGTTGAGGGTCTAGATGCTTGTTGGTCTTCCCTGGTTTTACTTCTCTCCCATGCATTGTGATCCATTTTCTCGTACAGAAAGAGTGGGAATGAATTAGTGAATGGCTGCAGAAAAGCTATGTGATATGTGTGGGACTTCTTCATATACTGTGCATGCTGAGAGTGAGAAGCAGCTAGTTACGGGCAGGTGGGGAGATGTTCAATAAAGAAAAGGTGGCTGGACAGTGAACTGAGAAAGAACATAAGAACATAAGAAATAGGAGCAGGGGTAGGTCATTTGGCCCCTCGAGCCTGCTCCGCTATCCAATAAGATCATGGCCGATCTGATCCTGGCCTCAACTCCACTTCCCCGTCCGCTCCGCATAACTTTTGACTCCCTCATCATTCAAAAATCTGTCTATCTCCACTTTAAGTATATTCAAAGACCCAGCCTCCACAGATCTCTGGGGTAGAGAATTCCAAAGATTCACAACCCTCTGAGAGAATAAATTCCACCTAATTTCTGTTTTAAATGGGTGACCCCTGCTTCTGAAACTATGCCTCCTAGTTCTAGATTCCCTCATGAGGGGAAGCATCCTCTCTGCATCTACCCTGTCAAGCCCCCTCAGAATCTTATATGTTTCAATAAGATCACCTCTGATTCTTCTAAACTCCAGTGCATATAGGCCCAACCTGCTCAACCTTTCTTCATATGACAACCCCTTCACCTCAGGAATAAACCTCGTGAACGTTCTCTGAACTGCTTCCTTAAATAAGGAGACCAAAACTGTACGCAGTACTCCAGGTGTGGTCTTACCAACGCCCTGTACAGTTATAGCAGGACATCCCTACTTTTATGCTCCATATCCCTTGCAATAAAGGTCAACATTCCATTTGCCTTCCTGACTACTTGCTGTAACTGTATGCTAACTTTTTGTGTTTCATGTACAAGAACCCCCAGATTCCTCTGTACTGCAGCATTTTGTAATCGCTCACTATTTAAATAATTATTTGTTTTTTTATTTTTCCTACCAAAGTGGATAACTTCACATTTTCCCATATTATAGTCCATCTGCCAAATTTTTGCTCACTCACTGAACCTATCTATCCCTTTGTAAATTCTTTACGTCCTCCTCATAACTTGCATTCCCACCTATCTTTGTATCATCAAAAAATTTGGCTACGTTACATTCGTTCCCTTCATCCAAGTCATTAATATAAATTGTAAATAGTTGGGGTCCCAGCACTGATCCCTGTGGCACCCCACTAGTTATAGTTTTCTAATCTGAAAATGACCCATTTATCCCGACTCTCTGTTTTCTGTTAGTTAGCCAATCCTCTATCCATGCTAATATATTACCCTCAATCCTGTGAACTCTTATCTTGTGCAGTAACCTTTTATGTGGCACCTTATTGAATGCTTTTTGGAAATCCAAATACATGACATCTACTGGTTCCCCTTTATCCACTCTGCTCGTTACATCCTAAAAGAACTCCAGCAAATTTGGCAAACATGATTTCCCTTTCATAAAACCATGCTGACTCTGCTTGACTGCATTATGATTTTCTAAATGTCCTGCTACTACTTCCTTAATGATGGACTCCAGCATTTTCCCAATGACAGATGTTAGGCTAACTGATCTATAGTTTCCTGCTTTCTGTCTCCCTCCTTTCTTAAACAGGGGTCTTACATTTGCGGTTTTCCAGTCCACTAGGACCTCTCCAGAATTAGGGAATTTTGATAGATTACAACCAATGCATCCACTATCTCTGCAGCCACTGCTTTTAAGACCCTAGGATGCAGGCCATCGGGTCCAGGGGACTTGTCCACCTTTAGTCCCATTAGTTTGCCTAGTACTTTATCTCTCATGACAGTGATTGTTTTAAGTCCCTCCCCTGCCTCCCCCAATAGCTCCTTGATTATCAATTATTGGGATGTTTTTAGTGTCTTCTACCGTGAAGACCGATACAAAATATTTGTTCAAAGTCTCTGCTATTTCCCCATTTCCCATTATTAATTCCTCAGTCTCATCCTCTAAGGGACCAACATTTACTTTAGCTACTCGCTTCCTTTTTATAAACCTGTAGAAGCTCTTATTGTCTGTTTCTTTATTTCTTGCTCATTTACTCTCATATGTTATCTTCTCTGTCTTTATCATTTTTTTAGTTGTCCTTTGCTGGTTTCTAAAAATTTCCCAATCCTCTGGCCTTCCACTGTTCTTTGCAACATTGTCTGCGTTTGTTTTCAATTTGATACCATCCTTTACTTCCTTAGTTAGCCAGGGAATGGTTTGTCCTTCTCTTAGTGTCTTTTTTCCTCACTGGAATAAATCTTTGCTGAGAGTTATGAAATATCTCCTTAAATGTTTGCCACTGCTTCTCTACAGTCTTACCCTTTAATATATTTCCCCAGTCTACTTTAACTAACTCTGCCTTCATACCTTTCTAATTACCTTTATTTAAGTTCAGGACACTAGTTTGAGACCTAGCTTTCTCACCCTCAAACTGAATTTGAAATTTTACCATGCTATGATCATTCTTCCCAAGACCGGGGGGAAACAAAACTGTGCACGCGCAAAATGGCCGCCTCCTTTAATGGCACAAGTTTCAGCTCAGGCGCACAAAACCCGTTGTGTTAGCAATGACTGGCTTAACGCCAATGCTCCTCCAACTTACTTTTTCGCCGAAACTTGCAGTCGAAGGTGCAAACTATTTTCAGGTGCTAACTTTAATGCCCCTCCGTAATTAACGCCCAGAAATCCAAAAAGACCCTTCGTTCCCGAGTGTAGCCTTGGTAGCGATAGTGTCTGGGGGCTGCACCTTAGCGCAGTTTGCTCTTTCAGGCTCATGGCAGTTGGTGCGATTGGGTGTCTGAGAGGTGGAGCTGATCGGGGGCAGGGTATCGATACCGGTGCTGTTGCCCTCCTGAGATCACTTGCTCTGCAACTGGTATATATTAGCTGCTTGTGGCTGTGGTGCATCACTCTGGTCCCAGGGATGCAAGCTACAGCATTGGGTAGCTCACTGGACCTGTGTGCTCTCGATGGGTATTTGCCCACTGCATTGATTGTATGTAGTTGAAATCATACATCGCACAACGTTTCATTACTTATGGTAAATAACCTGTAGTTCCGATCGCAATCGCGTGACTTTTCCTTGCTTATTTCATGTACACAACTCTGATCATCAATTACACATTTTACATCTAACTCACAGTTGCTGTTACATTGATTGAAAGTGTGGAACTGTCCCTTTAAGTGTAGTGAGTTGTGGGCCTCCTTTGAGACAGCCTTGCTATCTTTACCCCAATCCTCTTCTTCGCTTGGTACCACATGTTGCTCCATCAGCGCTGCACCTCGTGGTCCGGCCGCCGCCATCTTTTTCTTCGGCGCTTCACCTCGTGGTTTGGGCGCCATCTTTCTTCCATCTACGATGTCGACTGCTGTGATCCTCTTCTCCCCGGGTTCTGCCACCGAAGCTGAGAAGTCGCCTTTGGATCCGATTTTCTTCCTCCGGAGTCCTGCCACTGGAGCCTGGAAGGTGCGTTCGGGTCGTCTCAGCTGGATCATCTCCACACAATCTGGCTGAGCGGTCTGTGTCTCGGGTGCTGTGCTGGTCTGTTCTCTGGTGCCGGATCCAACCTCAGGTGGGAGTTTGCTTTGCCTCTGAGCGCGGGGGACACCGATCGCTGGAGGGATGAAATCTTCCCAGCTCGAATGGATCTTCTCCATCTACCTTCTTCCGAGCAGCGTTGGTCCATCACCTGCAACAATCCACAAGGGTAACTTATGCACCGCGCCGTCATGGAGTACCTTTACATCCGCACTACCAACAAACTGGGATAAGTTCATTGTTGTAGGTGCACAGCTTTGCCTGAACCGGGACCAACTTCGGTTGTTCAGCCTGATTGTCCCATAGCCTCTCAAAGGTTTCTTGATTCATTACTGACTGGCTCGCCCCCATGTTCACTTCCATGAAGACTGGAACGCCATTTATCTCAACTTCCATGCTCAACGGAGAACATTCGGTGGTGCAGGTAAACATGCTATTTACTTCATCGTGGAGCTGAGCTGCCTCTCTGACTATCGCTTCATAATCTGGGTTGGATTCATGGCCATCTGCAGATTCTTCATCAACACAGTGAGTCATATTTCTTTTACACATTCGCTGGAGGTGGCCCTTTGTGCTGCAGCCTTGACATACATAGTCTTTAAAATGGCACTGGTGAGCCCTGTGATTCCCTCCACAACGCCAGCATGGTGCTGCTCGATTAGCCCCCCTCGGCGGACTCTGAGTTAAGGGACTCGGGGGCCCGTTCTCTCTCCCCTGAGGAGATTCACGTTCTACAGTCCAGCCTCTAAAAGGTGCCATTCTGTCCACAGTACTTGCCGTGTTTGAGTCCTGAGGATGAGTCATCCGCCTAGAGCCGCAGGTCGAGGTCATGAATGCTTGGCTCACGGAGATGGCATTCTGCAGTGTGACTGTGGTATCCGTAGATAGTAGCTATATGGCTAATTCCAATGCCCTTTGGTGAGGTGGTCGCCGAAATCACACGGTGCCACCAGCCTCCTGAGGCCTGCAGCATATTTCGCAATCTCCTGGCCTTCGGGCCGTCGGTGTATAAAACCGGTGTCTGGCTGTGAGGATGCTCTCTTTGGGCTTAAGTTGTTCTTGGATCAGCGTTACAAGCTCCTCATACATCTTGGTCGTTGTCTTCACTGGTGCCAGCAAGACCCAGATGAGGCCATAGACGGTGGGTCCACAACTGGTTAGCGGGATAGCGCTGCGCTTATCAGCCAGTGTGGCTGGATTGTCGCCTGCCAGGTCGTTTGCTGTGAAGAAATTGTCGAGCCTCCCCTCAAAGGCTTCCCAATCATCACCATTGGCAAACTGCTGCAACGTACCAAAATTAGCCAATTTCGCATGAAGGTCCATAATCTCGTCGCCAATTGTTATGTCTTCAGATGCTCTAATAATGACTCCGTGAGACAATGTGTTGTGCTTGAACTGTAGTGACCTTAGTCCATTTAATGTAACTCCAGAGTGAGGATCACATATGGTGGCCTGCCATTTATACTAGGCTTGGCACATCTGTACAGGTAACCCTACAAGTCTTCCACTGCAGTACCCTCTGGTGGCACACCTTGTAATAGTACAAGCAGTAACCATGTAGGATACATGACAGCCCTCATGTTACATCCCTCTAACCTCCTAACAATTCCTCATGAAGCACATGCAACATCCAAACAGATTGAACAGAAGCCACTAGAATATTCACACAGTATCACCTATTATACTATGGTAGGCATTTATACCACAACAGCAGAGAAATCCTTTCTGAACACTTCCTATTTTTCTCTTTGCAGTTGAAGCACTCCCACAACAGGATAGAGCAACTGCGCACAGGTAGGGGTCCACCCCAATTATTGCCACTGACTGACGTTGAGGAATGTGCGTCGGCCCTCATAGGCGTACCAGCTCGGACAGTTGCTGGGGGCAATGCTGAGCCCCTTCGGGTAGTGAGGGTATGTAAATGGATAGAGTAACTGAAGAGACTGCATTGAGACATATAATGAAGTGGCGGCAGGCCTTCAAATGACATGTGCAATGCCAGCTTCCTCCTATCACCCTGCCTCTCCCCTGCTGCTAACCACATGTCTGTTGTTTTCTGCTTGCAGATGACCAGACACCAGCGCAATATCCTTCAAGGGAAGCGTCCAAATCTGGCCATGGGGGAGACGATGAGGGAGGGGAAGAGAGTATTCTGCCTGAGCTTCAGAACCCAGTAGTCGTATACAGCAATGCAGTGCGGGAGAGGAATCTCGCAGGCCAGCTCTCTGCAGGGTGAGTCAGCAAAGTCGTTCTGCTCAATGACAAGCAGACATGGAACTGGACTTGGTGGAAATGTCCAGGGAAACCACAGGAATGTACCATGAGTTTATGGATGCATTGGGTCGGATCTCAGAGAGCATCGACAAGCTTACTGCGATTGTTACAGTGGCAGTGTCACAGATTGTCAGTGTGACTCAGGAATCCAGCGAGGCCATCGTTGCCCACACACAGAGGCTGGTGGTCTGGAGCAGCCACAGTGACATTCCAGAGTGTGTGGCACGTGCCCTTGATCACATCGCAGACTCGGGCACATCGCAGGCACAAGCTATGCTTCAGCTTGGTTAAGTGTTGTAATCGATGGCTGTTACCATACACTCTGCGTTAACGATTGTCCAATGGGGAAGGGACGGTGCCAAAGCAGACCAGCAAGTTGTGGAGACACATAGTGCTCCGAATGCTGAGGCCCAGCCCCATCAGAGAGTCAGTGGCTCCCAGGAAATGGAAGGTGCTCTCCTTCCTGAGGATGATAGCATTCAAGCTCCCACCACTGATTTGACAAACATGCACCAGATATGGTTGACACCCCAGCCACCAGTGATTGCTCCTGCCGATGATGAGGCACAGCAGTCCGCAACCGGGTCTTCCAGGCCAAGAGCTGGTCCAGGGCATCCTCAGACGCCATCGGCATTGTCTGGCCTCTCAACACAGCACCCCTCTAGCAGCTTTGCTGTAGGCACTGAGACCACATTGAGGAGGAGCATCAGGCATGGGAGGCGTTTGAAGGGAAGGGAGGGAAAGTGTGGCTAAGTGCCATTAAGGGTTGGCACAAGTTTGTGCTTATGGATGTATGTAGAATTGTAAAAATTGTAAATAGTTGTGTGATAACAATTGATTCATCTTGAATTGTCTTGCTGCAGGAAGCAGTTTAGTGTTTATTTACATTTTGTTGACTGTGGGAAGTAGTTTTGTGTTTATTTAATTTTACTTTAATCATTGTACAGTTTTGAGTTTTTTGGGGGGAGGAACATTGTTAATTATTCATGTTTATAAAATTGTTTGTTTGACCTTTGCCATTGGTGTCTTGTGACTCTTGCAGAATTCAGTGTAGATTAGTCGGCATGGCAGCATAGAGTAGCGAGTCAATGCTGCAAATCCACCTTCCGATTTAAGCAAACCGGTCAATGATGAGCTGTCGACGTAAGGCTCTTGCTATAGCCACATCTCCACGCTGTCTCCCCTGTGGTTGTGGTGGCATGTAATGGGTTTCTTGCCAGGCTGCTCTTCCTCCTGAGGTGGCCCTGCATTCCCCACTAGCAATGCCTGGTCCCTCATGATGGCTAAGTTGTGTAGCATGCAGCACAGGACAATGAATTCAGAGACCTGTTGAGGGGAGTATTGAAGGCTGCCTCCAGAGCGGTCCAGGCATCGGAATTACTGCTTGAGCACGCCAATTGTCTGTTCGATAATGATGCCGGTGACTGCATGGCTCTCATGAAAATGCTGCTCAGCTTCTGTGGCAGGGTTGCGGAGGAGGGGTCATGAGCCAGATGGCCAGGCCATATCCATTGTCCCTAATCAACCAGCCCTGGCCTCGTCTTTGTCACTCAAACATTCATGAGACACTGCTCTCACGCAAGATCAAAGCATCATGTGTGCTCCCTGGATAGCGGGCATTCCACTGTGAGGAAGCGTTGCGTGTGGTTGCAGACCAGCTATACGTTTAGGGAATGGTATCACTTTCGGTTTCCTAAGACGTTTGCATTGTGTAATGGTGCTCACAAGGTGACATGTCTGCAGTCAATGGCACCTTGAATCTTGGGGAAGCCTGCAAATCATCCAAACCCTAGAGCCCTCTCATTGTGGCTGTCCCTGCTCATTGGAAACTTTATGAAATCCATTCTGCATGCATACAGTGCCCTTGTAACTTGGCGAATGCAGCAATGTACAGCATGCTGAGAGATGCTGCATATGTCCCCTGCTGCTGCCTGGAAGGAGCCGGATGCATAGAAGGCCATCGCCACAGTCACCTTCACCTCGACGGGCAGTGCAGTCCTGTTGGCGCTGGTAGGCTATAGGTCTGCCTGAAGGAGCTGGCATTTCTCTGTCAGCACTTCTTTTCGAAGGTGCAGCCTTCTAATGCACTGCGCCTCAGAGATGTGGAGGTATGAGCGATGTTCCCTGTAAACCATGGAGGGTAAAGCCTCCTCCCCATAGATCTGCGACCTCTTCGAATCCATGGCCCAACATGAACAAGAACCCTTCTTTCAGCTTGAAGCCGCCTGCCAATAGCAACCAGCGTGATAGAAACATAGAAACATAGAAAATAGGTGCAGGAGCAGGCCATTCAGCCCTTCTAGCCTGCACCGCCATTCAATGAGTTCATGGCTGATATGCTGGCAAACTAGTGGACTGCCTGCCCCACCCACCACCTGCCTGAGAACTGCTGGCTGATAAAATCTTCCCAATAAAGTGATATTCAGAGTGATGCTTACTGCTGCAGTGCCTTTGGAATATTGAAACTACTCAGCATTTTTAATATGTACAATTGATAGGCGTTAAGTAGCTCACTAGCTGCCGCACAGAATATGATTATTGCAGGTGTGTTGTGATTGCCTGATTATTTTTTATTGGCACGATTTTTTTTTGTTTATCAGCTTGGCTAAGTTGGTAGCGCTCTTTGCCTTGACTCAGAAGGTTGAAGGTTCAAGCCCCATTCTAGGATTTGAGGACACAATTTAGATTAACTCTCCGGTACAGTACAAGGGAATGCGACACTGTCAGAGGTGATGTTCTTCTTATTAGACATTGAACCGAGGCCCAGTGTGGTTGTTCTGGCCACAGTTGGAGGATGAAGATCCTATGGCAGTGTGTGAAGAAGACTATGGAATTCCTCCTCCTCCAAAGACAGGTCAAGTTGCTCTACCTTTTTGCTGTTTGCAGGATCTTGCATTACATAACAGTCATGCACTTCATATATGCGAAAAAATTAGAGATGTTTCTGAGAGATGATAAGGACCTTATATAAATGCTGTCTTTGGGTTGGATTTTCCTTTGCTATCCTGTCCTAAATCAGGCAGGATAGCAACCGAAAATCTGGGAAAATCAAGCAATGAGTTTTACCACCATATTTCCGCCTTGACCTCTAGTTCCCTCCCCCTGAAGCACTCTATCAAAATTGCTACCGCTCTCCCACCCACTGCATGCAAATGATGGTGGGGAGGCAGACACAGCAAGCCACCCCATTTCCTTACTTTCCCCTGCTGATTCTGTCAACCCCCGGGACCACCAAGTAAAGGGAGGGGGCACTCCAAGGGGCAGTGGAGGGAGTCCTGCTGATGCCCCTTTTGGAGGGAGCGGCCCCAGTAGTAAGCATCTCTCATTTTTATGGTAGGCCTAAAAATTGCAAGTCCCTCCTAGATTGCCCGTATTTAAATATTCCCCACCTCTCCGGATGCTGCAGTGGTGGTATTTTCTGCTCCAGCACTGACAAACTTCCTTTTGGTGGTGAGGATCCTGTCAGGAGCCTGGCCTGCATTGCTAATGATCACTGACTCAGGAAAATGGGTCAGGGTGAGGGAGGCATCAGGTTAAGGGCAGATGTGCCGTCCCAGTGCTCCTGGGCAGATTAAGGAAAATCCATGCTTTTATTTCTTTTACTAACAGATTCACATTTCTCACAATCAAGACGTATAATTGCTGCAAGCTGCCACATTTTTGTTTGCACTTCATTAAAATAGTTGAAAAACATGATTTATAACCATTTTGGACCAGAAGAAAGCTTTAAACTCAGAAAGTACCATCTTGTTACTTTACCAAAGCTTAGAATGTATTGCAAAAGAACCCTGTCTGTAAACTGAACCTGAAATACTATACAATTAGGAACTGATTTCAGGCAAGCTCTTCAGGTGGATGTTCACCCAAGAAAATGCATGTCATTTTGAAGTTATGTTGTAAAATTTGCAAACCACTTATGCAGAACATTTTGCTCTGAATCAGTGAACATGAAAAAAATCATCACAATTTTAAACAGAACATAATTTTGTTTTAGCTTCCAATAGTTCCTCCCTGAATCCTTACCTTGTTGAGAAGTCTAGGCTAGACTTGAGTATCTGTACATACAAACGGGCTCTTTGTTTGTTTCATGACTGAAACAAAGCAATCTATTTTAATAATGGGTTATGAGTTGCCAGATGTTTATCATAAAGCAAACATTACAAAATCAACTTGTGGTCACACATAGAGTGCTTTTAAACATAAATAGATTAGACCTCTAGCCACTGTTACTGTTAACAAAGTTGCATATGGTGTTGATTGAGGAAGGGATTTTGGCCACGAGAAGACTATTGGGCAGAAATCGCTCCACTTTTCTTCAAATAGTGGCATGAGATCTCTAACATCCACTTGAACCACTATATAAATACAAGTTGTTGTTATTGTTGTTGAATAGAGCCTCAGTTTAATGTCTCATCCACTGAGGTTGAGGAGGTGGCTGTTATACCTTGGGGAGCAGGGATGATCTATCAGGGCTCTTGGTGGGATGAGACTACTGAAGGCATTGGCAAGGTAGTTAATGAGCATGTCAAAAAGAGACAATTATGTCATGGTGGGTACTGGTGCAGAAGATAGAAGAATTTTTTTTTAATATAGAGGTTCAGGATGAAAAGGGTTGGAGGTAGCCAAGGAAATATGGGTGATGAGGAAGTAGTTGGAAATGGTCTGATCAGTCGATAATTTTGGAGATGGAAATGCCTTGCATGAGAGCTGGAGGGGGGAGAATTAGCCTACAGGATCAGATTGACTGAAAACAGAAAGGCAGAGAAGGCAGAGGCAAGGGACTGGGTGAATCTAGATGCAGGTTGAACTAACCAAGAAGGAGATGTGGTTCATGTACATGTTCAATGAGGATAGCAAGAACTAACAATTCAGCAACAAAATCATCAGGAAATAAAAGCTACCCTAAAGGTCAGTAGCCAATGAGGACCTTGAAGGAGAGCAGGGAGAAGTGATAAAAAGTATGGTTCTCAGTCACAGTGAAGTTGTCAGAGAAGCAAGCAGACAAGAGAGCTTAGTCACAAGTTGGGGGAGGTTCAGTGACGGGAGGAATCGTCATCAGGAAACCAGATAATCTAATATGTCATTAGTTCTTTTTTAAGCAAGCTCCACTCTGCATACAGCTGTGCAATACAATTTATGTCAAATAACGGCTTCAGTTTCATAAGCAGGGTCATCAAAGTTGCCAGCTGGCACCAGTTACAGTAGGTAGATATTACCGAACCCTGTCAGTATATATTGGACTTGAAATTACATTATAGGTCTCATCCACCTCATCAGATCTTAATACATGCCATTAAGAAACAGGGCGTGTAAAAGAAAGCAACATTTTCAAACGTTGGATTATTTATGATGGTAAGGCTGCCCTACAGTGTCCTAAGCTCTCCTACAGTGTCAGCTGTGGCTCAGTGGGTAGCACTCTCATTGAGTCAGAAGGTTGTGGGTTCAAGTCTCATTCCAGGTACTTGAGCACAAAAAATCTAAGCTCACATTCTAGTGCAGTGCTGAGGGAGTGCTGCACTGTCAGAGGTGCAGTCTTTCGGATGAGACATTAAACCGAGGCCCCATCTTCTCTCTCAAGTAAAAGATCCCATGGCACTATTTTGAAGAAGAGCAGGGGAGTTATAAAAATAAAACAGATTATCTGGTCATTGTCACATTGGTGTTTGTGGGAGTTTACTGTGTGCAAATTGGCTGCCGCGTTTCCTACATTACAGCAGTGACTACACTTCAAAGGTACTTCATTGCCTGTAAAGTGCTTTGAGATGTGCGGTAGTCATGAAAGGCGCTGTATAAATCCAAGTCCTTCTTTCTTTCTTCTTTACAAGTTGCTAATTGAATTCTATTAGGGCAGTCCCTCCAAAGTTGGTTCCTTCCCTCTGTTACTCTGCTTCAAAAAAAGTTAAGGAATAATACTTAGAATCATAGAATAGTACTGTACAGAAGGAGGCCATTCAATCCACTGAGTCTGATGCCGGCACTTTTGAAAAGGCAATCCAGTTAGTCCTACTCCCCCTCTCTTTCCCCATATCCCTGCAATTTTTTTCTCCTTCAAGTATTTATCCAATTCTCTTTTGAATCTGAATTCACCACCCTATCTGGCAGTGCATTCCAAATCCTAACCAATTGCTGCATAAAAAAAAGTTTCCCTCATGTCGGGTCTGGTTCTTTTGCCAATCACCTTAAATTTGTGCCCTCTGGTTATTGACCCTACAGCCATTGGAAACAGTTTATCTTTATTTACTCTATCTAAACCATTCATGATTTTAAACACCTCTATCAAATATCCTCTTGCCTTCTCTGCTCCAAGGAGAATATTCTCAATTTCTCCAGTCTGTCCACGTAACTGTAATCTCTCAAAAGAATATAAGAAATAGGAGCAGGAGTAGGCCATATGGCCCCACGAGCCTGCTCCGCCATTCAATAAGATCATGGCAGATCTGATCATGGACTCAGCTCCACCTCCCTGCCCGCTCCCCATAACCCCTTATCCTCATCATTTAAAAAACTGTCTATTTCTGTCTTAAATTTATTCAATGTCCTAACTTCCACAGCTCTCTGAGGCAGTGAATTCTACAGATTTACAAACATCTGAGAGAGAAAATTTCTCATCATCTCAGTTTTAAATGGACGCCCCTTATTCTAAGATCATGCCTTCTAGTTCTAGTCTCCCCCATCAGTGGAAACATCCTCTCTGCATCCATCTTGTCAAGCCCCCTCATAATCTTGCACATTTCGATAAGATCACTGTCATGTATTCAACCAGCATTGTAACCCATGTATAAACTGACCTAAGTTGTACACCGTGAGAACACTGACCACTAGGTGGGAGACACTCCTAACCTGGACCTTCAGGTATAAAAGGAGAAGCTCCACCCACCTTCATCACTTGAGTGCTAAGGAATAAAGGACAGGTCACAGACTGACCTTCTCTCAAGCATGGGTCTCGTGTGCATTTATACTGTGTAGTAAGGACGTATCAATGGTGACAAGAAACTGGGATTTAAACCACGTGAGCATGGCCACTAGCAGAACAGACGAGAGGTACTGTGTTGGAATGGTTGGGACAGAGATTCAACATTGTTAAAGCAGCACACAGTTCTCCAGGCAGACAAGGGCAGTCAGGCATGCCCCAACATGTAGTCGAACCCAGAGGGGGAGTTCGACAGAGACAATGGCAAGCTGAACAGCGATTCACGCCATTGCAAGGGACAATGCAGCCAGCAATGGGGCCATCAACACCTGTTAATGGTGCACTCAAGGACAATAACAGGGGCAGTCAGGGACGATCGACTGGCAAGGGACCTTTTGTTTCAAACCGCAACTCATGCAGGAGGTGTGAAGGCATACATTCAGCCGGAGTTTGCAGAGATGAGCAAAATACCTGCAGAAATTGCAGAAATGGACATTGGGGGAAATCGCTGGAAGCTGAAGTTCAGCGAGTTCATGTGGAGCACGTATACAGTTCATACACCAGGATGCCACCGATAATGATGAAAGTGCTCCTCAATGGCATCCCAGTATCAATGGAGTTAGACACGGGTGCCAGCCAGTTCCTGATGGGTATCAAACAGTTCGAAAAGTTGTGGGCATCCAAGGCCAGGAGGCCAAAATTATCAGCGATTGACGCACAGCTACGGACTTACACAAAGCAGATCATTCCGGTGCTAGGCAGTGCCACGGTAGTCATGACCCACAAAGATTCGGAGAACAGGTTGCCACTCTGGATTGTCCCAGGGGACGGTTCCGCACTACTGGGGAGGAGTTGGCTTGCTGTCATGAACTGGAAATGGGGCGATGTCAATGCAATTTCCTCTGTGGAGCAAGTATCATGCTCACAGGTCCTGGACAAATTTGACTCATTATTTCAACCCGGCATTGGCACTTTCATGGGGGCCAAGGTAGTGATTCACATAAACCCGGACACCAGACCAGCACATCACAAGGCCAGAGCGGTGCCGTACGTGATGCGGGAAAAGATAGAAGACGAATTGGACCGCCTGTTGAGGGAAGGCATCATCTCGCCAGTCAAGTTCAGTGACTGGGCGAGCCCGATTGTGCCGGTGCTCAAGGCGGATGGGTCAGTCAGGATATGTGGCGATTACAAGGCCACCATCAATCGGGTGTCACTCCAAGACCAGTACCCGCTACCGAGAGCGGAGGACCTCTTTGCGACGCTATCCGGTGGCAAACTTTTTTCAAAATTGGACCTGACCTCAGCTTACATGACCCAGGAGCTGGCGAGTGAGTCGAAGAAGCTGACCACCATCACGACACACAAGGGGTTGTTTGAGTACAACAGATGTCCATTCGGGATTCGCTCGGCCACCGCGATCTTCCAACGAAATATGAAAAGCCTCCTTAAGTCGATTCCAGGGACGGTGGTTTTTCAGGACGACATCCTCATTACGGGTTACGATACTGAAGAACACCTCCACAACCTGGAGGAGGTGCTACGCAGACTGGACCGGGTAGGTCTGCGACTGAAAAAGGCGAAGTGCGTCTTCCTAGCTCCAGAGGTAGAATTCCTGGGGATGAGGGTAGCAGCAGACGGGATCAGCCCTACTGCATCCAAGATGGAAGCGATCCAGAGAGCACCCAGACCCCGTAACACGACGGATCTGCGTTCGTTCCTGGGGCTCCTGAACTATTTTGGTAACTTTCTTCCCAAATTGAGCACGCTGCTAGAGCCGCTACACATGCTCCTACGCAAAGGTCGCGAATGGGTCTGGGGGGACAGCCAGGAAAGGGCTTTTAATAGAGCACGCAATTTGTTATGTTCCAACAATCTGTTAACGCTATATGACCCATGTAAGAAACTTGTGTTAACGTGCGATGCGTCGTCCTATGGTGTAGGGTGTGTGTTGCAGCATGTCAATGCCAAGGGTCAGTTACAGCCGGTAGCTTATGCCTCCAGGAGTCTGTCCCAGGCAGAAAGGGGCTACGGGATGGTAGAAAAGGAGGCGCTCGCATGTGTATATGCGGTAAAGAAAATGCACCAGTACCTGTTTGGCAGGAAATTTGAGCTGGAGACAGATCACAAACCCCTAACGTCCCTTTTGGCTGACAACAAGGCCATAAATGCAAACGCATCGGCCCGCATACAGAGGTGGGCACTCACGTTAGCTGCCTATGACTACACAATTCGGCACAGACCGGGCACCGAAAACTGCGCCGATGCGCTCAGCAGGCTCCCACTAGCCACCACTGAGGGGGCTACCGAGCATGGTGCTGAGATGGTCATGGCTGTTGAAGCTTTCGGAAGCGAAGGCTCACCCGTGACAGCCCGTCAGATTAAAGTCTGGACAAATAGAGACCCGCTATTGTCTCTAGTCAAGAAATGTGTCCTGAATGGGGACTGGGCAGCCACGTACAGGGCATGCCCTGATAAATTTAAACCATTTCACAGGCGCAAGGATGAACTCTCGATTCAGGCCGATTGCCTACTGTGGGGAAACCGCGTAGTCATGCCCCAGATGGGCAGAGAGGTGTTCATCAGAGAACTCCACAATGGGCACCCGGGCATTGTCACGATGAAGGCAATTGCCAGGTCACACGTTTGGTGGCCACGGATAGACGCAGATCTAGAACTTTGTGTTCGCAGGTGCAACATGTGTGCCCAGCTCGGCCATGCGCCCAGGGAAGCCCCCTTTAGCCCCTGGCCATGGCCCGCCAAGCCTTGGTCACGCATCCATGTGGACTACGCAGGTCCTTTCATGGGGAAAATGTTTTTGGTTGTAGTAGACGCCTACTCCAAATGGATCGAGTGTGACATTTTAAATTCAAGCACATCCTCTGCCACGGTAGAAAGTCTACGGGCAATGTTCGCCGCCCACGGTCTACCGGACATCTTGGTCAGCGACAATGGTCCGTGCTTCACAAGCACTGAATTCCAGGACTTCATGGCAGGCAATGGAATTAACCATGTTAGAACGGCACCATTCAAGCCGGCCTCAAACGGCCAGGCAGAACGAGCAGTGCAGATAATCAAACAGGGGATGCTCAGAATCCAAGGGGGTTCCCTACAAACCCGCTTATCACGCCTCCTGTTGGCCTATAGATCCCGACCACACTCGCTCACAGGGGTTCCACCCGCAGAGCTGCTAATGAAAAGGTCGCTCAAAACCCGATTATCCCTTATACACCCCACCATGAAAAAAATTGTCGAGAGCAGGCGCCAGTCACAATATCACTAGGAATGCGAGGAGGCGATGTATTGATGTAAATGATCCTGTTTTTGTCCTCAACTATGCTGCAGGGCCCAAATGGCTCGCAGGCACTGTGGTTGCCAAAGAGGGAAATAGGATTCTGGTAGTTAAACTTACCAATGGACAAATCTGCCGCAAACATGTGGATCAAACAAAAAGGAGGTTCAGCAACCCCATAGAAGAAGCAGAGGAAGAACACGATATAGAGTTCACTCCACCACAGGTGACCGAACACTGTGGGCAGTCCGGACAGGCCTGAGGCACTGCAAACAACAGACAGTCAGGCCAGCGCCCAACAACCGGAGCCCCAACTCAGGCGCTCTCCAAGGGACCGTAAACCACCAGAGAGACTCAACCTGTGATCCCAATAAGACTTTGGGGGGGGGGAGGTGATGTCATGTATTCAACCAGCATTGTAACCCATGTATAAACTGACCTAAGTTGTACACCGTGAGAACACTGACCACTAGGTGGGAGACACTCCTAACCTGGACCTTCAGGTATAAAAGTGGAAGCTCCACCCACCTTCATCACTTGAGTGCTAAGGAATAAAGGACAGGTCACAGACTGACCTTCTCTCAAGCATGGGCCTCTTGTGCATTTATATTGTGTAATAAGGACGTTTCAATCACCTCTCATTCTTCTGAATTCCAATGAGTAGAGGCCCAACCTACTCAACCTGTCCTCATAAGTCAACCCCCTCATTTCTGGAATCAATCTTGTGAACCTTCTCTGAACTGCCTCCAAAGCAAGTATATCCTTTCGTAAATATGGAAACCAAAACTGCACACAGTACTCCAGGTGTGGCCTCACCAATACCCTGTATAGTTGTAGCAAGACTTCCCTGCTTTTATACTTCATACTCTTTGCAATAAAGGCCAAGATTCCATTGGCCTTCCTGATCACTTGCTGTACCTGCATACTAACCTTTTGTGTTTCATACACAAGTATTCCCAGGTCCTGCTGTACTGCAGCACTTTGCAATCTTTCTCCATTTAAATAATAACTTGCTCTTTGATTTTTTTCTGCCTAAGTGCATGACCTCACACATTATGCTCCATCTGCCAAATTTTTGCCCACTCACTTAGCCTGTCTATGTCCTTTTGCAGATTTTTTGTGTCCTCCTCACATATTGCTTTTCCTCCCATCTTTGTATCCTCAGCAAACTTGGTTACGTTACACTCAGTCCCTTCTTCCAAGTCGTTAATATAGATTGTAAATAGTTGAGGTCCCAGCACTGATCCCTGCGGCACCCCACTAGTTACTGGTTGCTAACCAGAGAATGAACCATTTATCCCGACTCTCTGTTTTCTGTTAGTTAGCCAATCCTCTATCCATGTTAATATATTACCCCCAACCCCGTGAGCTTTTATCTTGTGCAGTAATCTTTTATGTGGCACCTTGTCAAATGCCTTTTGGAAGTCCAAATACACCACATTCACTGGTATCTCTTTATCCACCCTGTTCATTACATCCTCAAAGAATTCCAGCAAATTTGTCAAACATGACTTCCCCTTCATAAATCCATGCTGACTCTGCCTGACCTAATTTTGTTTTACCAAATGTCCTGCTGCTGCTTCTGTGATAATGGACTCCAACATTTTCCCAACTGCAGATGTTAGACTAACTGGTCTATAGTTTATTGCTTTTTGTCTGCCTACTTTTTTAAATAGTGGCATCACATTTGCAGTTTTCCAATCTGCTGGGACCTCCCCATAATCCAGAGAGTTTGGTAAATTACAACCAATGCATCCACAATCCCTGCCGCTACTTCTCTTAAGACCCTCGGGTGCAAGCCATCAGGTCCAGGGGATTTCTCTGCCTTTCGTCCCATTATCTTACTGAGTACCACCTCCTTAGTGATTGTGATTGTGTTAAATTCCTCCCCCCGCCCGCCCCCCCCCCCCCAACCTGTAGTCCCTTGACTATCCACTGTTGGAATATTGTTAGTGTCCTCTACCATAAAGACTGATACAAAATATTTGTTCAGAGTTTCTGCCATCTCCATGTTCCCCATTACTAATTCCTCGGTCTCGTCCTCTAAGGTCCAACACTTACTTTAGCCACTCTTTTCCTTTTTATGTACCTATAGAAACTCTTGCTATCTGTTTTTATATTTTGTGCTAGTTTACTTTCATAGTCTATCTTCCCTTTCCTAATAATTTTTTTAGTCATTCTTTGCTGGCTTTTAAAAGCTTCCCAGTCTTCAGCCCTCCCACTAGTTTTGGCGCCCTGGAGGTGGTGTTGAACCTCATCGTCAATGAACAGGTTAACAAAGCAGTTAATAAAGTATATGGGATCCTTGGCTTTATAAATAGATGTATAGAGTACAAAAGCCAGAAAGTTATGCTAAATCTATATAAAACTTTGTATGCCCTTGTTTTTAATTGGATACCATCCTTTATTTCTTTAGTTAGCCACGGATGGCTATCTTTCCTTTTACACCCTTTCCTCCTCACTGGAATATATTTTTCTTGAGAGTTGTGAAATAGCTCCTTAAATGTACACCACTGTTCATCAACCGTCCTACACTTAAATCTATTTTCCCAGTCCACTTTAGCCAACTCTGCCCTCATACCTTCATAACCTCCTTTATTTAAGCTTAGTACGCTGGTACACTGGTCATCCCTGGAACCATTCTAAAAAATCTCTTCTGTACTCTCACCAAAGCCTTCACATCCTTCCTAAAGTATGATGCCCATAATTGGGCACAATACTCCAGCTGGGGCCGAACTAGTGTTTTATATAGATTTAGCATAACTTTCTGGCTTTTGTACACTATATATCTATTTATAAAGCCCAGGATCCCATATGCTTTATTAACTGCTTTGTTAACCTGTTCATCGACGACGAGGCTCAACACTGCCTCCAGTGTGCCAGTGCAGCCTTAGGCCGCCTGAGGAAGAGAGTTTTCGAAGATCAGGCCCTCAAATCTGCAACCAAGCTCATGGTCTACAAGACTGCAGTGATACCCGCCATCCTGTATGGCTCAGAAACATGGACCATATACAGTAGAAACCTCAAAGTGCTGGAGAAATACCATCAAAGATGTTTCCGCAAGATCCTGTAAATCCCATGAGAGGACAGATGCACCAACGTTAGTGTCCTCGATCAGGCCAACAGCCCCAGCATCGAAGCACTGACCATACTCAACCAGCTCCGTTGGGCGGGCCACATTGTTCGCATACCTGACACAAGACTCCCAAAGCAAGCGCTTTACTCGGAACTCCTACACGGCAAGCGAGCTGCAGGTGGGCAGAGGAAACATTTCAAGGACACCGTCAAAGCCTCCTTGATAAAAATGCAACATCCCCACCAACACCTGGGAGTCCCTGGCCAAAGACCGCCCTAAGTGGAGGAAGAGCATCTGGGAGGACGCTGAGCACCTCGAGTATCATCGCTGAGAGCATGGAGAAAGCAAGCACAGGCAGCAGAAGGAGCGTGCGGCAAACCAGACTCCCCATCTGTCATATATGTACTTTTGGGATCACTAGCCATCAGATGGCGTCACTGTTGGAGGCCATTGGGCTGCAAGCACGTGTGTGCAGCCCAAGTATAAAAGACCAGCCATTTTGCATATTAGTCACTTTGGGCCTTAATAAAGCAGAGCCAAGGTCATACCTCTTGGAGTTAAACCGTACTCAGTCTAACAGTTATTGCATACACAACATTTGGTGACAAAGCAACAAGAACATTTGCATTCAAAAATGAGCACAATTGGATTGTTGGAGTGATTTGTGGAAGGAGAAGATTGGGCAGAATTTGTGAGCTGTTTGAGTCAGTTCTTCATGGCCAACAAACTGAAGGAGGTCGGCGACACATATCAGTGCTGGGCGGTGTTCCTCGCGGTTTGCGGTCCAAAAATTTATGGTCTGATAAAGAATCTACTCCTGCCTGTGAGTCCAACAGAGAAGACGTATGAAGAATTGTGTACACTTTTACAGGACCACCTTAAGCCAGACGACGGCATCATTATCTCGAGATACAGATTTTACACGCACGTTCGCTCAGAGGGCCAGAATGCAGCGGAATTCGTTGCCAACCTGAGACATCTAGCGGGACCATGTAAGTTCGGGCTGTGTTCGCAGACATGCTGCGGGACTTTTTTGTGATCGGCATCAACCACGAGGTGATCCTGCGTAAACTAATGGCGGTGGAGACGTTGGACTTCAACAGGGCCATCACGATTGCTCAGTCATGCATGACGATGGATAGAAGTCTAAAGAAGATATCAGTGAAAAATTGAAACTCAGCAAGTACCGTGAATATGATTGATTCAGCGTTCAGCAGAGCGGTACATGGCAGGGCCTACCCGACTGCATAAATGAAACCTGTGGCTGCCCAAAGTCCGTAGGTGGGAATGTATCCGATTTCTCCATGTTGGTGTTGTGAGGGAAATCACCGGCACCAGCAGTGCCAATTTAAGCAATATAGTTGCAAAGGCTGTCTGAGAGTGGGGCACCTCCAGCGCAAATGTCCGCAGATGAGCAAGCGTGCTGCAAAACACCACGTGGAGGATGATGGTCAGACTAGCACGGATCCGGATACGCAATTCGAGATACCAGAGGAGAAAGTGTATGGACTGTACTCGTTCCTAACTAAGAGCAAACCGATAATGATCAACGTGAAATTTAAAGGAGTGCCCGTATCGATGGAACTGAACATGGGGGCAAGTCAATCGATAATGAGCCAAAGGGCATTCGACAAGCTGTGGGATACTAGGCTGTGAGGCCCAGGCTAAGTCGAGTAAATGCCAATTTGCACATGTACACCAAAGAACTCATAACTGTGATTGGCAGTGCCATAATTAAAGTGTTGTATGACTGTACAGTTCACGAGTTACCGCTATGGATTGTCCCAGGCAATGGCCCAATGTTGTTCAGCAGGAACTGGCTTGAAAAAAATCAGATGTGATTGGAACGATATCAAGGCGTTGTCGTCGGAGAAAGATACATGTGCTCAAGTACTGACCAAGTTCCCCTCGCTGTTCGAACCAGGCATCGGCAACTTCACGGGAGCCAAGGTGCAGATCCGCGTGGACTCGGATGCAAGACCTGTCCATCATAAAGCTTGGGCAGTTTCGTATATGATGAGGGAGAAGGTCGAAATCGAACTGGACAGACTCCAGCGTGAAGGGATCATATCACCAGTTGAATTTAATGAATGGGCCAGCCCCATTGTTCCTGTGCTGAAAAGTGATGGCACAGTCAGAATCTGTGGAGACTACAAGGTTACATAGAAACATAGAAACATAGAAAATAGGTGCAGGAGTAGGCCATTCGGCCCTTCTAGCCTGCACCGCCATTCAATGAGTTCATGGCTGAACATGCAACTTCAGTACCCCATTCCTGCTTTCTCACCATACCCCTTGATCCCCCTAGTAGTAAGGACTCCATCTAACTCCTTTTTGAATATATTTAATGAATTGGCCTCAACAACTTTCTGTGGTAGAGAATTCCACAGATTCACCACTCTCTGGGTGAAGAAATTCCTCCTCATCTCGGTCCTAAATGGCTTACCCCTTATCCTTAGACTGTGTCCCCTGGTTCTGGACTTCCCCAACATTGGGAACATTCTTCCTGCATCTAACCTGTCTAAACCCGTCAGAATTTTAAACGTTTCTATGAGGTCCCCTCTCATTCTTCTGAACTCCAGTGAATACAAGCCCAGTTGATCCAGTCTTTCTTGATAGGTCAGTCCCGCCATCCCGGGAATCAGTCTGGTGAACCTTCGCTGCACTCCCTCAATAGCAAGAATGTCCTACCTCAGGTTAGGAGACCAAAACTGTACACAATACTCCAGGTGTGGCCTCACCAAGGCCTTGTACAACTGTAGCAACACCTCCCTGCCCCGTACTCAAATCCCCTCGCTATGAAGGCCAACATGCCATTTGCTTTCTTAACCGCCTGCTGTACCTGCATGCCAACCTTCAATGACTGATGTACCATGACACCCAGGTCTCGTTGCACCTCCCCTTTTCTTAATCTGTCACCATTCAGATAATAGTCTGTCTCTCTGTTTTTACCACCAAAGTGGATAACCTCACATTTATCCACATTATACTTCATCTGCCATGCATTTCCTCACTCACCTAACCTATCCAAGTCGCTCTGCAGCCTCATAGCATCCTCCTCGCAGCTCACACTGTCACCCAACTTAGTGTCATCCGCAAATTTGGAAATACTACATTTAATCCCCTCGTCTAAATCATTAATATACAGTGTAAACAGCTGGGGCCCCAGCACAGAACCTTGCGGTACCCCACTAGTCACTGCCTGCCATTCTGAAAAGTCCCCATTTACTCCTACTCTTTGCTTCCTGTCTGACAACCAGTTCTCAATCCATGTCAGCACACTACCCCCTACGGTCAACAGGGTTTCAAAACAGGATCAGTACACGTTACCGAAGGCTGATGACTTGTTTGCAATGCTAGCCAGGGGGAAGTCGTTCACCAAACTGAACTTGACGTCGGCCTACATGACACAGGAGCTGGTCGAGGCATCGAAGAGACGTCCGTGCATTAATATGCATAAAGGACTGTTTATTTATCACAGGTGCCCTTTTGGAATTCGCTCAGCTGCAGCAATATTTCAGAGGAACATGGAGAGTCTACTGAAGTCTTTTTCTAGAACCATTGTGTTCCCAGATGACATCCTGATCACAGGTCGTGACTCTGAGGAACATCTGAACAACATGGAAGAGATTCTACATGGTCTGTGTTGTGTATCTCTAAAGCATGCACTCCCATGTTCCGCCACCAGGGAACTCATCCGCTGGAGTCCCAAGGGATCCCAGCATCCCTTGGGAGCACTGTATATAAGCCGGCCCCTAAGGCCTGTTCCTCATTCTTGAGTGTCTTATTAAAGACTGAGGTCACTGTTACTTTAACCTCCCTGTGTGCAGCCTCATCTGTGTTAGGAACACAATAAGTGGCGACAAGAATACGAATCCAACACAAAGATGCAGCAAACTGTGGGCATCCTGGAGAAGTTCTCGGAGGGTGAGGACTGGGAAGCCTATGTCGAATGGCTAGACCAGTACTTTGTAGCCAACGAGCTGGACGGAGAAGGAAGCGCTGCAAAAAGGAGAGCGGTTCTCCTCACGGTCTGCGGGGCACCAACCTACAGCCTCATGAAGAATCTTCTGGCTCCGGTGAAACCCACAGATAAGTCGTATGAGGAGCCGTGTACACTGGTTCGGGAGCAATCTTAACCCGAGGGAGAGCGTGCTGATGGCGAGCTATTAGTTCTATACGTGTCAGCGATCTGAAGGTCAGGAAGTGGCGCACTACGTCGCTGAGCTAAGACGACTTGCAGGACAATGTGAGTTTGATGGCTACCTGGAGCAAATGCTCGGAGACTTTTTTGTACTGGGCATTGGCCACAGACCATCCTACGAAAACTTTTGACTGTAGAGACACCAACTCTCAGGAAGGCCATTGCGATAGCACAGCATTTATGTCCACCAGTGATAACACCAAATAAATCTCTCAGCACAAAAGGGCTAGCAATGTTCATAAATTAACTGGAACTGTGTTTGTGAGCAGAAATGTACAGGGCAGAACCCATGAGTCTGCAACTGCCAGCAGGCCTCAGGTGACCCAGATGACTCAGAGTCCCCAACAAAGGATGAATGCAAGGCAATTCACACCTTGTTGGCGTTGTGGAGGCTTCCATTCAGCCTATTCATGCCGCTTCAAAGGTTATGTTTGCAAGAGCTGTGGAACAATGGGGCACCACCAACAAGCTTGCAAACAAGCTGCAAGCTCTGCAAAACCTGCTAACCATCACATGGCAGAGGAAGATTGGTCCATGGTGGATCAAATCAATTTCGAGCCTCAGAGAGAGGAGGCAGATGCTGAAGTACATGGTGTGCACACATTTTTGACGAAATGTCCACCTATAATGCTAAACGTAAAATTGAATGGCTTACCCGTAGCCATGGAACTGGACATTGGCGCTAGCCAATCCATCATGAGTAAAAAGATGTTTGAGAGACTGTGGTACAACAACGAATTCAGACCAGCCCTGAGCCCCATCCACACGAAACTGAGAATGTACACCAAAGAGCTTATCACTGTCCTGGGCAGCGCCATGGTCAAGGTCACCTACGAGGGCACGGTGCACGAACTGCCACTCTGGATTGTCCCGGGCGATGGCCCCACACTGCTTGGAAGGAGCTGGCTGGGCAAAATCCGCTGGAACTGGGATGACATCTGAGCGCTATCACATGTCGATGAGGCCTCATGTACCCAGGTTCTTAACAAATTGCCTTCCCTTTTTGAGCCAGGCATTGGAAACTTTTCCGGGGTGAAGGTGCGGATCCACTTGGTCCCAGAGGCACGACCCATTCACCACAAGGTGCGAGCGGTACCTCACATGATGAGGGAGAGAGTGGAAATTGAGCTGGACAGGCTGCAACGCGAGGAATTCAGTGGAATTCAGTTAGTGCGCCTGCCCGATTGTCCCAGTACTCAAAAGTGATGGCACGGTCAGAATTTGCGGCGATTATAAAGTAATTATTAATAATTTCTCGCTACAGGACCAATACCCGCTACCTAAGGCAGACGACCTATTTGCGACACTGGCAGGAGGCAAGATGTTCACCAAGCTCGACCTGATTTCGACCGACATGTCGCAGGAGCTGGAGGAGTCTTCGAAGGGCCTCACCTGCATCAACACGCACAAGGGACTGTTCATCTACAACAGATGCCCGTTTGGAATTCGGTCGGCTGCAGCGATCTTCCAGAGAAACATGGAGAGCCTACTCAAGTCGGTACCGCGCACGATGGTTTTTCAGGACGACATATTGATCACGGGTCGGGACACCGTCGAGCACCTACAAAACCTGGAGGAGGTCCTCCAGTGACTGGATCGCGTAGGGCTGCGACTGAAGAGGTCGAAATGCATCTTCATGGCAACAGAAGTGGAGTTTTTGGGGAGAAAGGTCGTGGCGGACGGCATTCGGCCCACAGACGCCAAGACAGAGGCTATCGGGAACGCGCCCAGGCCACAGAACGTCACAGAGCTGCGGTCGTTCCTGGGACTCCTTAACTATTTTGGTAACTTCCTACCGGGATTAAGCACCCTCTTAGAGCCCCGACATGTGTTATTGTGTAAAGGTGAGAACTGGGTATGGGGAAAAAAACAAGTAATTGCTTTTGAGAAAGCCAGAAACATGTTATGCTCCAACCCGTGTTGTATAACCCGTGTAAAAGACTTGTGCTAGTATGTGATGCGTCGTCGTACGGAGTCGGGTGTGTATTACAACAAGCTAACATTGCGGGGAAGTTGCAACCTGTCGCCTATGCCTCCAGGAGCTTGTCCAAGGCCGAGAGGGCCTATAGCATGATTGAGAAAGAGGCATTAGCGTGTGTGTTCGGGGTAAAGAAAATGCATCAGTAACTGTTTGGCCTCAAATTTGAGCTGGAAACCGATCACAAGCCCCTCATATCCCTGTTCGCTGAAAACAAGGGGATAAATCATTATGCCTCAGCCTGCATACAAAGGTGGGCACTCACGCTATCAGCGTATAACTATACCATCCGCCACAGGCCAGGCACCGAGAACTGTGCAAATGCTCTCAGTCGGCTACCGTTGCCCACCATGGGGGTGGAAATGGCGCAGCCTGCAAATAGTTGATGGTGGCGCAGCCCGCAGACTTGTTGATGGTCTTGGAAGTGTTTGAAAATGATAAATCACCTGTCACAGCCTGCCAGATTAGGACTTGGACCAGCCAAGATCCTCTGCTGTCCCTAGTAAAAAACTTTGTACTGCATGGGAGCTGAGCCAGCATCCCCGTTGAAATGCAAGAGCTAATCAATCCGTTACAGCGGCGAGAGGACGAGCTGTTCATTCAGGCAGACTGCCTGTTGTGGGGTAACCGCGTAGTGCGACCCAAAAAGGGCAGGGAGACGGTCATCTCGGATCTCCACAGCACACACCCGGGTATAGTAGATGAAAGCGATAGCCAGATCCCACATGTGGTGGACCGGAATCGACTCGACTTAGAGTCATGTGTACGGCAATGCAGCGTGTGTGCTCAGTTGAGCAACGCGCCCAGAGAGGCACCACTAAGTTTGTGGTCCTGGCCCTCCAGACCATGGTCGAGGATCCATGTCGACTATGTGGGCCCGTTTCGCGGCAAAATGTTCCTGATGGTGGTGGATGCTTTTTCAAAATGGATTGAATGTGAAATAATGTCAGGAAGCACTGCCACCGCCACCATTGAAAGCCTGAGGGCCATGTTTGCCACCCACAGCCTGCTTGACATACTGGTCAGTGACAACGGGCCATGTTTTACCAGTGCCGAATTTAAAGAATTCATGACCCGTAATGGGATCAAACATGTCACCTCGGCCCCATTTAAACCAGCCTCCAATGGGCAGGCAGAGAGGGCAGTACAAATAATCAAACAGAGCCTTAAATGAGTCACAGAAGGCTCATTCCAAACCCGCCTGTCCTGAGTGCTGCTCAGCTACCGCACGACACCCCACTCACTCACAGGGGTGCCCACAGCTGAGCTACTCATGAAAAGGACACTTAAAACCAGATTCTCACTGGTTCACCCCAACCTGCATGATCAGGTAGAGAGCAGGCGCCAGCAACAAAATGTAAACGATGGTCACGTCACTGTGTCACGGGAAATTGATCTGAATGACCCTGTGTATGTGCTAAACTATGAACATGGTCCCAAGTGGATCGCGGGCACGGTGATAGCTAAAGAAGGGAATAGGGTGTCGGTAGTCAAACTAGACAATGGACAAATTTGCAGAAAGCACCTGGACCAAACGAGGCTGCGGTTAACAGACTGCCCTGAACAACCCACAGCAGACACTGTAGTGTCCCTGCACTTTACTACAAACTCACATGAGGCATAGATATATCAGACACGGTCACTCTGTGATCTTCACCTTTATTGCCAGGACCAAGGAGTGCTGACCCTGGGTGGGACGTCTCCTTTAATACTAGGAAACCCAGGTGAGGAGTGTCTCCCGCAAGTTCACCCCCTATGGTCACGGTGTGCATTTCTAGGGTACAGGTACAGTGTACATGAGTTACAGTTACATGACTATGTCATTGCAAGATGGTTAAATTCATGACATCACCTCCCCCCTTAAGTCTTTTTGTTTCAGAGGTTAAGTCTGTCAGGTGGTCGACGCTCTCTCGTGGAGCGCCGCAGTTGTGGCTCTGGTGGCTGAGCCTCGGTACGTGTCTCCGTCACTTGATTCCGGCCTGTCCGGGCTGGCCGCAGGGACTGTGCATGCTGAGGACTGTCTTTGTTGCTCGTTCACTGGCAGTGATGTGGGTGCTATCTCATCATGCTCTTCTTCAGGTTCCTCCGTGTCTATGCTGACCCTTTTCTTTACTTGGTCCAAGTGTTTGCGGCATATCTGCCCATTGTTTAGTCGGACCACCATGACTCTGTTTCCTTTTTTGCCAATTACGGTGCCCTCAAGCCACTTGGGTCCCAAAGCATCGTTAAGAACAAATACTGGGTCATCTATTTCCATATACCTCCCCCTAGAGTTTTGATCATGGAGCTCTGTTTGGGACTGGCGCTTACCCTCAACAATGTCTGCCAGGTCTGGTTAAATGAGGGACAGCCGCGTCTTGAGCATGCATTTCATGAGGAGTTCCGCTGGCGGGACTCCTGTGAGCGAGTGCGAGCGGGACCTGTAGGCCAGCAGGAGGTGTGATAGGCGGTACTGAAGGGAGGGTCCTTGGATGCATAGCATGCCCTGTTTCATGACTTGCACCGCCCGTTCCGCCTGGCCATTGGAAGCCGGCTTCAACAGCGCTGTCCGGACATGCTTGATACCATTGCCCGACATAAACTCCTGGAATTCATGGCTGGTGAAACACGGGCCATTGTCACTGACCAGGATGTCTGGAAAGCCATGGGTCGTGAAAACCATACGCAGACTCTCCACGGTGATGGATGTCGTGCACGAGTTCAATATGATGCACTCGATCCACTTCGAGTATGCATCGACAACGATCAGGAACATTTTCCCCATGAACGGGCCCGCATAGTCTACGTAAATACGTGACCATGGTCTGGTGGGCCAGGGCCACGGGCTGAGTGGGGCCTCTCTGGGGGCATTGCCCAGCTGGGCACACGTCATGCACCTGCGAACCCAGTGTTCCAGGTCTGATTCAATCCCCGGCCACCATACATGTGACCGGGCAATGGCCTTCATTAACACGATGCCAGGGTGTTCGCTGTGGGGTTCCCTGATGAACGCTTCCCTTACTTTCTGGGCATGACTACCCGGCTGCCCCATAGCAGGCAGTCGGCTTGGATGGAGAGCTCATCCATCCGTCTCTGAAACGGTCTGACTTCCTCGGGGCACGCCCTGTGTGTGGGCACCCAATCTCCAGTCAGGGCACATTTCTTTATCATGGATAGGAGGGGGTCCCTGTTGGTCCAGAGTTTGATCTGGCGGGCTGTGATGGGGGAGCCCGCAGTGTCAAAAGCCTCAACGGCCATGACCATCTCGGTGCTCTGCTCCGACGCCACCTCGGTGGTGGCCAGTGGGAGCCTGCTGAGCGCGTCAGTGCAATTTTCGGTGCCTGGCCGGTGCCGTATGGTGTAGTCATACGCAGCCAGCATGAGTGCCCAGCGCTGTATGCGCGCTGACGCATTGGCGTTGACAGCATTGCTGTCGGACAACAAGGATGTTAACGGCTTGTGGTCCGTCTCTAGCTCGAACTGTCTACCAAAAAGATACTGGTGCATCTTTTTCACACCGTAAACACACGCGAGTGCTTCCTTCTCGACCATGCCGTATCCACGCTCTGTCTGGGAGAGCGACCTGGAGGCGTAAGCCACCGGTTGGAGTCGGCCGTCATCGTTACCCTGCTGCAACACACACCCAACCCCGTAGGATGACACATCGCATGTTAAGACCAGTTTTTTACAGTGGTCCTACAAAGTCAAGTTTGTTGGAACACAGCAGGTTCCTCGTCTTATTGAAAGCCCGTTCTTGACAGTCCCCCCAAAACCATTCACAACCTTTATGCAGGAGCATGTGTAATGGCTCCAACAATGTGCTTAAGTTCGGCAGAAAGTTCCCAAAATAGTTCAAAAGTCCGAGGAATGATCACAACTCCGACGTGTTGCCGAGCCTGGGTGCCCAGCGGATCGCCTCCATTTTTGATTCAGTGGGCCGGATCCCATCTGCGGCATCCCTCCTGCCCAAAAACTTCACCTCTGGGGCCAAAAACACACACTTGGCCTTTTTCAGCCGCAAGCCTATCCGATCCAATCGGTGTAGCACCTCCTCCAGGTTGTGGAGGTGTTCTTCGGTGTCTCGACTAGTTATGTGAATGTCGTCTTGGAATACGATCGTTCCAGGAATGGATTTGAGCAAGCTTTCCATGTTTCTCTGAAAGATGGCTGCTGCCGAACGAATGCCAAACAGACATCTGTTGTAGACAAATAATCCCTTGTGCATCGTGATGGTGGTCAGAAGCTTGGATTCTTCAGCCAGTTCCTGAGTCATGTAGGCCGAAGTGAGGTCCAACTTCGTGAACAGCTTGCCACCTGCCAGTGTGGCAAAAAGGTCCTCCATTCTCGGAAGCGGGTATTGGTCTTGCAGCGATACTCGGTTGATGGTGGCTTTGTAGTCGCCACAAATCCTAACCGAGACATCTGCTTTGAGGACGGGAACGATGGGACTTGCCCAGTCGCTGAATTCAACGGCCGAAATTATGCCCTCTTTGAGCAGCCTATCCAGTTCACATTCAATTTTTTCACGCATTACGTACGGCACAACTCTGGCTTTGTGGTGCACTGGTCTGGCATCCGGAGTGAGGCGTATCACTACTTTAGTGCCCTTGAACATTCTGGCGCCAGGTTGAAACAGTGACCCGAATTTTAGCAGGACCTGTGAGCATGAACTTCGCTCCATGGATGAAATGGCGTGCACATCCCCCCATTTCCAATTCATCTCAGCTAGCCAACTCCTCCCCAAAAGCGTGGGGCCATTCCCCGGAACGATCCAGAGTGGCAGCCGGTTCTGTGATCCATTATGTGTTACCACCAAGTTTGCATACTGCCCAGCACTGGGATGATCTCTTTGGTGTAGGTCTATAGCTGCATCTCAATGCGTTCCAGTTTGGGCCTGCTATCTCTGTGTGGCCATAGTCTCTCAAATTGTTGGGCGCTCATGAGTGACTGGCTAGCTCCCGTATCCAGCTCCATGTGCACCGGGATGTCATTCAATAAAACTTTCATCATCATGGGTGGCGTTTTAGTGTATGAGCTGTGGACTTCAGCCACATGAACCCGCTGAACTTCAGCATCCATGGTTGTTCCCCAGGCCTCATCCTGCATTGCAGACCCCTCGTCTGGTTCCTCTGTCTCGCAGATTAACCTCGCTACTGCCTTTTTACACATCCTGGCCAAGTGTCCACTGGCATTACAAATCCTACAGGTATATTGCTGGAACCTGCAGCTTCTCGCATTGTGTCTACCCCCGCACCTCCAGCATGAGCTGAGATTGAGATTGCTGTTAACAAAAGGACTATTACCAGGCATTCCTCTCTGATTGTCCATTTGGCTGTTTCTAAGCACTCTGATGGTGGGTGTTAATGGTCCCATTGCGGGACGCATTGTTCCTCGAGATGGCGTGAATTGCCGATCCCCTTTCCATTGTCCTTGTTGCGGGCCCACCCTAGAGCCTGTTGTTGCCTGGGCGGTTTCGAAATGCCCTTGCCTGCCTGCGAGGTCCTGAGCCGCATTCACCATGTTAACTCCCTGGTCCGTCGCCACGTTTGAACCAGAGCTGCATGCATAAATTAGCTTGGTCTCCTCTTCCCCTGCCATAAAGGTCTGAGCTATCAATGCCGCCCCTTCTAAAGTCAAATCCTTAATCTTTATGAGCTTCCTGAAAATGCCGGCATGATTAATGCCCTCGATGAAATAGTCCCTTAACATCTCCCCCCTGCAGGCATCAGAGAACTTACAGAGACTGGCCAAGCGCCGCAGTTCCGCCACAAAGTCCGAGACGTTTTGTCCCTCCCAATGCCGGTGAGAGTAGAACCGGTGCCGGGCCATGTGTATGCTACTCGCCGGCTTGAGATGCTCACTGATCAGCTGGCTGAGCCCTTTGAAGGACTTGTCCGTCGGCTTTTGGGGTGCGAGCAGGTCTTTCATCAGCGCATACGTCTGTGGTCCGCAGCTGGTCAGTAGATGCACCCTCCGCTTGTCAGCCGCTGTCTCTTCCAGCCAGTCCTTTGTGACAAAGCTCTGCTGGAGTCTTTCCACGAAGTCGTCCCAGTCCTCACCCACACAGTAACTTTCCTCTGTGCCACCAGTGACCATCCTCGTGGTTTGTTGATTCCCGTTTCTCGTCACCAAATGTAATATCCCTGCACCTTACTACAAACTCACATGAGGCATGTATATATCAGACAAGGTCACTCTGTGACCTTCACCTTTATTGCCAGGACCAAGGAGTGCTGATCCTGGGTGGGACCTCCCCTTTTATACCTGGAAACCCAGGTGAGGAGTGTCTCCCGCAAGTTCACCCCCTGTGGTCAGGGTGTGCATTTCTAGGGTACAGGTACAGTGTACATGAGTTACAATTGCATGACTATGTCATTGCAAGATGGTTAAATACTTGACAGACACCACCTTTTTCAAGCCCACAACACACATCCAAAGGATCAACGACACCACCCCGGATCAGGAAATCGAACCCATCATGCCCAACAGCCCAGCAAGGCCAGGCTTACCCAGCAGCCCTGCAGAGCCAACATCACGTCAGCCCAGCGAGGGTACAGCCAACACACCAGAACAGACATTTGTACCGAGGCGGTCCACCAGGGAAAGAAAGGCTCCTGACCACCTCACCTTGTAAATAGTTTTCGCTTTGACTTTGGGAGGGAGTGATGTTGTGTATCTGTAAAGCATGCACTCCCATGTTCCACCACCAGGGAGCGCATCCCCTGAAGTCCCAAGGGATCCCAGCATCCCTTGGGAGCACTGTATATAAGCCGGCCCCTAAGGCCTGTTCCTCACTCTGGAGTGCCTTAATAAAGACTGAGGTCACTGTTACTTTAACCTCCCTGTGTACAGTCTCATCTGTGTTAGGACACAATAGCTGGTACTGTCATGGCCAAGGAGGGCAACAGAGTATTTATTGTCAAGCTCAAAAATGGGCAAACATACAGGAAACATATGGATCAGACAAAGCTGCAGCACACAAACGAACCGGAACAGTTGGAGGAAGAGACAATCGACGACCAACCAACCTACCCCCAGTCATCAGAGGACTCAGTGGTCATCAGTGAATTGGCACTTTCAATCATTGACATGTTCAATGAAAATGGACTTTCAATCCCTGACATGGCCATTGCCACTCCCACCAGGTCAGCCACCCAGCCACCAGTCACAGCAGACTCTGAACACTCACCCAAGGCTGGAGTTGAACTGAGACGGTCAACCAAGGAGTGTAAAACACCAGACCATCTCAATTTGTAAAAGATTGTGTTAATATCTCAGAGTGGGGTATTGTCATGTATGTACTTTTGGGATCACTAGCCACTAGATGGCGTCACTGTTGGAGGCCATTGGGCTGTACACACGTGTGTGCAGCCCAAGTATAAAAGGCCAGCCATTTTGTATATTAGTCACTTTGGGTCTTAATAAAGCAGAGCCAAGGTCATACCTCTTGGAATTAAACAGTACTCAGTCTAACAGTTATTGCATACACAACATCACCCACCCTTTCCTTCAACGACTGTCTGTCCCACCTGTGACAGTCTGTAATTCCCATATTGGATTGTTCAGTCACCTAAGAACTCACTGTTAGAGTGGAAGCAAGTCTTCCTCGATTTCGAGGAACTGCCTATGATGATGATAACCTGTTCTGCCACCTTCAAGGATTTGTGCACTCCCAGGTCCTTCTATCTTCTTGCAGCTCCTTTAAAATTGTACCATTTAACATATATCGTCTCTCCTCTTTCTTCCTAGCAAAATGCACCGTCACACTTTTCTGCATTGAATTTCATCTCCCACGTGTCCGCCCATTCTACCAGCCTGTCTATGTCCTCTTGAAGTCTATTACTATCTTCCTCAATGTTCACTACACTTCCAAGTTTCATGGTATCTGCAAGTTTAGAAATTGTGCTCTGTACTCCTCAGTCCAGGTCAGTAATATATACCAAACACAGCAGTGGTCGTCGAAACTGAACCTTGGGGAACTCCACTGTATACCTCCCTCCAGTCCAAAACACAATCATTCACCACAACTCTCTGATTTCTATCCCTCAGCCAATTTTGTATCCATACTACTGCCCCTTTTATCCCATGAGCTTCAATTGTGCTAACAAGCTTAATATATGATACTTTATCAAATGCTTTTTTAAAGTTCATATACACAACATCAACTATCCTGCCCTCATCTACACTCTCTGTTACCTCATCAAAAAACTCAATCAAGTTAGGCAAACACGATTTGCCCTTAACAAATCCGTGCTGGCTCTCCTTTATTAGTCCATGCATGTCAAAATGGCTGTTAACTTTCTCCTGGATTATTGTTTCTTAAAGTCTCCCCATCACTGATGTTAAACTGACTGGTCTATATTTGCCAGGTTTATCCTTCTCCCCATTTTTGAACAAGGGGGTAACACTTGCAATCCTCCAGTCCTCTGGCACCACCCCTTGTATCCAAGGAGGATTGGAGGATTGTGGCCAGCTTCTCTGCAATTTCTATCCTTACGTCCCTCAGCAACCTCAAATGCATCTCACCTGGACCAGGTGACTTATCTACTTTAAATACTGGCAGACTTCCTAGTCCCTCCTCTTTATCTTATCCAGTATCCCAGCAACCTCTGTATTTACAATAACTTTGGCAAAGTCCTCTTCCTTGGTAATCATCGATGCAAAGTACTCATTTAGTACCTCAACCATGCCTTCTGCCTCCAGCAAAAGATCTCTGTTTTGGTCTCTAATCGGTCCCACCGCTTCTCTGACAACCCTTTTATGCCTTTGGAAGACCTTTGGATTCCCTTTTACGTTAGCTGCCAATCTATACTCGTACTGTCTCTTTTCCCCTTATTTCCTTTTTTACTTGCTCTCTGTACTTCATATATTACTGAGAGGTGCAAGAACTATAACGTAGTGATAATGGGAGACATTAACTACCCCAATATTGAACTGGGCAGTGATTGTATTAAGTGCAGAGAAGGGGTGGAATTTCTGAAGTGTGTTCAGGAGAATTTTCTTGATCAGTATGTTTCCTTCCCAATGAGAAAGGAAGAATTGCTGGATCTAGTCCTGGGAAATGAAGTGGGTCAAATGGAGAATGTCACAGTCGGGGAACGCCTCAGGAATAGTGATCATAGTATCGTAAGGTCTAGATTAGTAATGGAGAAGACAAGGATCAATCTAGCATAAAAATACTTAAATGGAGGAGGACTAATGTCAGTGAATTGAGGAGGGATCTGGCCCGGTAAATTGGAGTCAAAGACCAGCAAGGGGAAATGTAATGGAGCAATGGGCAGCCTTTAAAGAGGAGATAGTTCGGGTACAGTCGAGGTACATTCCCGAAAGGGGGAAAGGGACGGCATCCAAAGCCAGAAACAATAAAGGAGTTATTACGCTACTTGGTGTATTTTATAGGCCACAAAATAGTAGGAAGGAGATAGAGGAGCAGATTTTCAAAGCAAAGTCTTTTCTTTGTAAATCTGCTCCTCTATCTCCTTTCCACTATTTTGTGGTCTATAAAATACATCAAGTGGTGTAATAGCTTCTTTATTATTTCTTACCTCCAACCAAATAGATTCTGTCTTTGACATCTCAAGGGCATTCTCTTTCTCGGACTGTAATCTTTTTCTTAATCAAAACTGCTACCCCACCTCTCTTTTTTTCCTTCCCTATCTTTCCTGTATAACCTTGTACCTAGTTACCATAACATTTTGAGATTCAAGGTAAAACAACTGCCTTGCCTTGCCCTACAGCTACTGCAAATAATGTTTTTTTTTGCATTAAAAAATTTGTAACAATTAAGAGAAATGCATGAAATCAGTCTATTTTTAAGGAGCTGTAATTTTAAGAGATTTTGGGGGTGAAACTGCCTCTTTTTTCGATGTCTGTCCGTGTCTCCGGGGATGCCAAAGGGACACAAAACACTTTTTGCCCAGGGCGGGGGGTGGGGGCGGGGGGGGATGGTGGGGGCGTGGCGGTACCAGCTCCATGGAAATTGCCTGGAAATTTGCAGAGGTGCTGTCATAGAAGCACTTTGCCCCGCAGGTAGCCTGGGCCCTCCACACAACCGGCGATTACGTCATCGCCATGCACGCCGACCCCCACCCCCCTGCACCACGCGCCAACCCCTTTCCGCCCCGCGGGGGATATTGCCCCGCAGCCCACGAGGCTGGCATGAGCGGGTGTCAGCGCCAGCTTCGTAGGTCGCAAAGCTGGCCGATATCCGCTCATGGGGGCGGAAATTAAAGGGGAGGGCTCCAGCGCTCTGCACCAGATTTTTTGCCGTTTTGCCGAATCTCGGGATGGCTCCAATACTTGCTCACGAGCATGGTCCAGGCTGCCATTGCACAGCCAGGCACTTCGTTTTGGGTTGCCGGGCTGCAGCACCGATACCACGCTGCCCTGGTGGTCCAGTGGAGGCTTTCAGAGGCCTTGCAGAGTGCACAGCGGCCCTTTCCTTTAAGAAAAGGGGAGAGGCGTTGAAGCATTCCCGATCGTGCCCCGGTAGTGCCAGTGATCCTGCCCCATCTGGAAGTGGAGCACGCGAGATTGCACTCCACTTTCTTTGAGGGGCGGAAAGCCCAATTCAGCGGTCGGAGCAGGACTTCCGCACCGGGCGCAGGAAGTCCAGTCCCGAGCAGGTTACCACCCCCAATTGGGGCACATGGCACTTTCACCCCCTTTAAATTTGGTATATAAATGTTGCAATGATCCTTGATAAAACATCTCAATATTACCATAGTGGTATTGTATGTAATGTAGTCTCATTACCACAGAAAATGTGCTTGCTGCACCACCAAGTGATGGGAACCAGGCTTCAATCCTTTCAGTTTCAATCCTCCTCTGAGTTTCTGATCTCAGCAACATCACAGTTGAGATAAGGGCCAGGCCCTTCCAAAGAGGAGGGAGGTAAAACTGATGGGGTAGTCATTACTGGCAATTTTTTATAAACATGGTTGTGTCTCTTCAATGTGCTATTGAAGTAGATTGCCAGCTTGCTTTCTTAACTCTTGGGCCTCTTAGAAAACATAGAAACATAGAAAATAGGTGCAGGAGTAGGCCATTTGGCCCTTCGAGCCTGCACCGCCATTCAATGAGTTCATGGCTGAATATGCAACCTCAGTACCCCATTCCTGCTTTCTCGCCATACCCCTTGATCCCCCTAGTAGTAAGGACTACATCTAACTCCTTTTTGAATATATTTAGTGAATTGGCCTCAACAACTTTCTGTGGTAGAGAATTCCACAGGTTCACCACTCTCTGGGTGAAGAAGTTTCTCCTCATCTCGGTCCTAAATGGCTTACCCCTTATCCTTAGATTGTGACCCCTGGTTCTGGACTTCCCCAACATTGGGAACACTCTTCCTGCATCTAACCTGTCTAAACCCGTCAGAATTTTAAACGTTTCTATAAGATCCCCTCTCATTCTTCTGAACTCCAGTGAATACAAGCCCAGTTGATCCAGTCTTTCTTGATATGTCAGTCCCGCCATCCCGGGAATCAGTCTGGTGAACCTTCGCTACACTCCCTCAATAGCAAGAATGTCCTTCCTCAAGTTAGGAGACCAAAACTGTGCACAATACTTCAGGTGTGGCCTCACCAAGGCCCTGTACAACTGTAGTAACACCTCCCTGCCCCTGTACTCAAATCCCCTCCATATGAAGGCCAACATGCCATTTGCTTTCTTAACCGCCTGCTGTACCTGCATGCCAACCTTCAATGACTGATGTACCATGACACCCAGGTCTCGTTGCACTTCCCCTTTTCCTAATCTGTCACCATTCAGATAATAGTCTGTCTCTCTGTTTTTACAACCAAAGTGGATAACGTCACATTTAACCACATTATACTTCATCTGCCATGCATTTGTCCACTCACCTAACCTATCCAAGTCACTCTGCAGCATCATAGCATCCTCCTCGCAGCTCACACTGCCACCCAACTTAGTGTCATCCGCAAATTTGGAGATACTACATTTAGTCCCCTCGTCTAAATCATTAATGTACAATGTAAACAGCTGGGGCCCCAGCACAGAACCTGCGGTACCCCACTAGTCACTGCCTGTCATTCTGAAAAGTACCCATTTACTCCAACTCTTTGCTTCCTGTCTGTCAACCAGTTCTCAATCCACGTCAGCACACTACCCCCAATCCCATGTGCTTTAACTTTGCACATTAATCTCTTGTGTGGGACCTTGTCGAAAGCCTTCTGAAAGTCCAAATACACCACATCAACTGGTTCTCCCTTGTCCACTCTACTGGAAACATCCTCAAAAAATTCCAGAAGATTTGTCAAGCATGATTTCCCTTTCACAAATCCATGCTGACTTGGACCTATCATGTCACCTCTTTCCAAATGCGCTGCTATGACATCCTTAATAATTGATTCCATCATTTTACCCACTACCGATGTCAGGCTGACCGGTCTATAATTCCCTGTTTTCTCTCTCCCTCCTTTTTTAAAAAGTGGGGTTACATTGGCTACCCTCCACTCCATAGAAACTGATCCAGAGTCTATGGAATGTTGGAAAATGACAGGCAATGCATCCGCTATTTCCAAGGCCACCTCCTTCAGTACTCTGGGATGCAGACCATCAGGCCCTGGGGATTTATCGGCCTTCAATCCCATCAATTCCCCCAACACAATTTCCCTCAGTTCCTCCTTCTTACTAGATCCTCTGACCCCTTTTATATCCGGAAGGTTGTTTGTGTCCTCCTTAGTGAATACCGAACCAAAGTACTTGTTCAATTGGTCTGCCATTTCTTTGTTCCCCGTTATGACTTCCCCTGATTCTGACTGCAGCGGACCTACGTTTGTCTTTACTAACCTTTTTCTCTTTACATATCTATAGAAGCTTTTGCAGTCCATTTTAATGTTCCCTGCAAGCTTCCTCTCGTACTCTATTTTCCCTGCCTTAATCAAACCCTTTGTCCTCCTCTGCTGAGTTCTAAATTTCTCCCAGTCCCCGGATTTGCTGCTATTTCTGGCCAATTTGTATGCCACTTCCTTGGCTTTAATACTATCTCTGATTGCCCTTGATAGCCACAGTTGAGCCACCTTCCCTTTTTTATTTTTACGCCAGACAGGGATGTACAATTGTTGTAGTTCATCCATGCTGTCTCTAAATGTCTGCCATTGCCCATCCACTGTCAACCCCTTCAGTATCATTCGCCAATCTATCCTAGCCAATTCATGCCTCATACCTTCAAAGTTACCCTTCTTTAAGTTCTGGACCATGGTCTCTGAATTAACTGTTTCATTCTCCATCCTAATGTAGAATTCCACCATATTATGGTCACTCTTCCCCAAGGAGTCTCGCACAATGAGATTGCTAATTAATCCTCTCTCATTACACAACACCCAGTCTAAAATGGCCTCCCCCCTAGTTGGTTCCTCAACATATTGGTCGAGAAAACCATCCCTTATGCACTCCAGGAAATCCTCCTCCACCGTATTGTTTCCAGTTTGGTTAGCCCAATCAATATGCATATTAAAGTCACCCATGATAACTTCTGCACCTTTATTGCATGCACCCCTAATTTCCTGTTTGATGCCCTCCCCAACATCACTACTACTGTTTGGAGGTCTGTACACAACTCCCACTAGCGTTTTCTGCCCTTTGGTATTCCGTAGCTCCACGCATATCGATTCCACATCATCCAAGCTAATGTCTTTCCTTACAATTGCATTAATTTTCTCTTTAACCAGCAACGCCACCCCACCTCCTTTTCCTTTCTGTCTATCTTTCCTAAATGTTGAATACCCTTGGATGTTGAGTTTCCAGCCTTGGTCCCCCATGTCTCCGTGATGCCAACCACATCGTATCCGTTAACTTCTATCTGCACAGTTAATTCGTCCACCTTATTCCGAATACTCCTCGCATTGAGGCACGGGGTCTTCAGGATTGCTTTTTTAAGACACTTTGACCCTTTAGAATTTTGCTGTAAAGTATGCTTTTTGTTTTTTGCCTTGGGTTTCTCTGCCCTCCCCTTTTACTCATCTCCTTTCTGTCTTTTGCTTCTGTCTCCATTTTGCTTCCCTCTGTCTCCCTGCATTGATTCCCATCCCCCTGCCATATTAGTTTAACTCCTCCCCAACAGCATTAGCAAACACTCCCCCTAGGACATTGGTTTCGGTCCTGCCTAGGTGCAGACCGTCCGGTTTGTACTGGTCCCACCTCCCCCAGAACCGGTTCCAATGCCCCAGGAATTTGAATCCCTCCCTGCTGCACCACTCTTCAAGCTACGTATTCATCTGAGCTATCTTGCCATTCCTACTCTGACTAGCACGTGGCACTGGTAGCAATCCTGAGATTACTACTTTTGAGGTCCTACTTTTTAATTTAGCTCCTAGCTCCTTAAATTTGTCTCGTAGGACCTCATCCCGTTTTTTACCTATATCGTTGGTACCAATGTGCACCACGACAACTGGCTATTCATCCTCCCTTTTCAGAATGTCCTGCACCCGCTCCGAGACATCCTTGACCCTTGCACCAGGGAGGCAACATACCATCCTGGAGTCTCGGTTGCGGCCGCAGAAACGCCTATCTATTCCCCTTACAATTGAATCCCCTATCACTATCGCTCTCCCACTCTTTTTCCTGCCCTCCTGTGCAGCAGAGCCAGCCACGATGCCTTCAACTTGGCTGCTGCTGCCCCCCCCCCCGATGAGTCATCCCCCCCAACAGTACTCAAAGCGGTGTATCTGTTTTGCAGGAGGATGACCGCAGGGGACCCCTGCACTACCTTCCTTGCACTGCTCTTCCTGTTGGTTTTCCATTCCCTATCTGGCTGTGGACCCTTTACCTGTGGTAAGACCGACTCGCTACACGTGCTAATCACGTCATTCTCAGCATCGTGGATGCTCCAGAGTGAATCAACCCTCAGCTCCAATTCCGCAACGCGGTCCATCAGGAGCTGGAGGCGGATACACTTCCCGCACACGTAGTCGTCAGGGACACCGGAAGTGTCCCTGAGTTCCCACATAGTACAGGAGGAGCATATCACGTGTCCGAGCTCTCCTGCCATGACTTAACCCGAAGATACACTTAATTTGGCGACAACAATGTTAACAGGTTACTTACTGTATAAAAAAGAAAAAGAAAAGCTACTCGCCATTCACTTACCCCTTTGGCTGTGACGTCACCTTTTGATTTCTTTCTACTTCTTTTTTGCTTTTTCTCCCGGCTGGAGCTGCACAAGCTGGGTCTTTTGTAGGCCTCACCAACGCCATGAAATCCCGCCTCTGACTGCGTCATATATATCAATGCAGAAGAATGGATCAAAAAAGACACATTTATCCTCAAATTAAAAATGAAGTCTCATTATGACAGATACTCATAACATAAGAACATAAGAATTAGGAACAGGAGTAGGCCATCTAGCCCCTCGAGCCTGCCCCGCCATTCAACAAGATCATGGCTGATCTGGCCGTGGACTTAGCTCCACTTACCCGCCCGCTCCCCATAACCCTTTATTCCCTTATTGGTTAAAAATCTATCTATCTGTGACTTGAATACATTCAATGAGCTAGCCTCAACTGCTTCCTTGGGCAGAGAATTTCACAGATTCACAGCCCTCTGGGAGAAGAAATTCCTTCTCAACTCGGTTTTAAATTGGCTCCCCCGTATTTTGAGGCTGTGCCCCCTAGTTCTAGTCTCCCCGACCAGTGGAAACAACCTCTCTGCCTCTATCTTGTCTATCCCTTTCATTATTTTAAATGTTTCTATAAGATCACCCCTCATCCTTCTGAACTCCAACGAGTAAAGACCCAGTCTACTCAATCTATCATCATAAGGTAACCCCTCATCTCCGGAATCAGCCTAGTGAATCGTCTCTGTACCCCCTCCAAAGCTAGTACATCCTTCCTTAAGTAAGGTGACCAAAACTGCACGCAGTACTCCAGGTGCGGCCTCACCAATACCCTGTACAGTTGCAGCAGGACCTCCCTGCTTTTGTACTCCATCCCTCTTGCAATGAAGGCCAACATTCCATTCGCCTTCCTGATTACCTGCTGTACCTGCAAACTAACTTTTTGGGATTCATGCACAAGGACCCCCAGGTCCCTCTGCACCGCAGCATGTTGTAATTTCTCCCCATTCAAATAGTATTCCCTTTTACTGTTTTTTTTTCCCAAGGTGGATGACCTCACACTTTCCGACATTGTATTCCATCTGCCAAACCTTAGCCCATTTGCTTAACCTATCTAAATCTCTTTGCAGCCTCTCTGTGTCCTCTACACAACCCGCTTTCCCACTAATCTTTATGTCATCTGAAAATTTTGTTACACTACACTCTGTCCCCTCTTCCAGGTCATCTATGTATATTGTAAACAGTTGTGGTCCCAGCACCGATCCCTGTGGCATACCATTAACCACCGATTTCCAACCCTAAAAGGACCCATTTATCCCGACTCTCTGCTTTCTGTTAGCCAGCCAATTCTCTATCCATGCTAATTCATTGCCACTGACCCCACATACCTTTATCTTCTGCAGTAACCTTTTGTGTGGCACCTTATCGAATACCTTTTGGAAATCTAAATACACCACATCCATCGGTACACCTCTATCCACCATGCTCGTTATATCCTCAAAGAATTCCAGTAAATTAGTTAAACATGATTTCCCCTTCATGAATCCATGCTGCGTCTGCTTGATTGCACTATTCCTATCTAGATGTCCCACTATTTCTTCCTTAATGATAGTTTCAAGCATTTTCCCCACTACAGATGTTAAACTAACCAGCCTATAGTTACCTGCCTTTTGTCTGCCCCCTTTTTTAAATAGAGGCGTTACATTAGCTGCTTTCCAAACCGCTGGTACCTCCCCAGAGTCCAGAGAATTTTGGTAGATTATAACGAATGCATCTGCTCTAACTTCCGCCATCTCTTTTAATACCCTGGGATGCATTTCATCAGGACCAGGGGACTTGTCTATCTTGAGTCCCATTAGCCTGTCCAGCACTACCCCCCTAGTGATAGTGATTGTCTCCAGGTCCTCCCTTCCCACATTCCTGTGACCAGCAATTTCTGGCATGGTTTCTGTGTCTTCCACTGTGAAGACCGAAGCAAAATAATTGTTTAAGGTCTCAGCCATTTCCACATTTCCCATTATTAAATCCCCCTTCTCATCTTCTAAGGGACCAACATTTACTTTAGTCACTCTTTTCCATTTTATATATCTGTAAAAGCTTTTACTATCCGTTTTTATGTTTTGCGCAAGTTTACCTTCATAATCTATCTTTCCTTTCTTTATTGCTTTCTAGGTCATTCTTTGCTGTCGTTTAAAATTTTCCCAATCTTCTATTTTCCCACTAACCTTGGCCACCTCATATGCATTCGTTTTTAATTTGATACTCTCCTTAATTTCCCTGGTTATCCACGGCTGGTTATCCCTTCTCTTATCGCCCTTCTTTTTCATTGGAATATATTTTTGTTGAGCACTATGAAAGAGCTCCTTAAAAGTCCTCCATTGTTTCTCAATTGTGCCACCGTTTAGTCTGTGTTTCCAGTCTACTTTAGCCAACTCTGCCCTCATCCCACTGTAGTCCCCTTTGTTTAAGCATCGTATGCTCGTTTGAGACACTACTTCCTCACCCTCAGTCTGTATTATAAATTCAACCATACTGTGATCACTCATTCCGAGAGGATCTTTTACTCGGAGATCGTTTATTATTCCTGTCTCATTACAGAGGACCAGATCTATGATAGCTTGCTCCCTTGTAGGTTCTGTAACATACTGTTCTAAGAAACAATCCCGTATGCATTCTATGAATTCCTCCTCCAGGCTACCCTGTGCGATTTGATTTGACCAATCGATATGTAGGTTAAAATCCCCCATGATTACTGCCGTTCCTTTTTCACATGCTTCCATTATTCCCGTGATTATTGCCCGCCCCATCGTGAAGTTATTATTTGGGGGCCTATAAACTACGCCCACCAGTGACTTTTTCCCCTTACTATCTCTAATCTCCACCCACAATGATTCAACATTTTGTTCATTAGAGCCAATATCGTCTCTCACAGCTGCCCTGATATCATCCTTTATTAACAGAGCTACCCCACCTCCTTTCCCTTCTTGTCTATCTTTCCGAATCGTCAGATACCCCTGTATGTTTAATTCCCAGTCTTGGCCACCCTGCAACCACGTTTCTGTAATGGCCACCAAATCATACCCATTTGTAATGATTTGTGCCGTCAACTCATTTACTTTATTTCGAATGCTGCGTGCGTTTAGGTAGAGTATTTAATATTAGTTTTTAAACCATGATTTTTAGTTTTGACCCCTCCTGCAGCCCCTTTACATTCAGTGGCCCTTTTTGTTTTTTGCCTTGGGTTTCTCTGCCCTCCACTTTTACTCATCTCCTTTCTGTCTTTTGCTTTTGTCTCCTTTTTGTTTCCCTCTGTCTCCCTGCATTGGTTCCCATCCCCCTGCCACATTAGTTTAACTCCTCCTCAACAGCACTAGCAAACACTCCCCCTCGGACATTGGTTCCGGTCCTGCCTAGGTGCAGACCGTCCGGTTTGTACTGGTCCCACCTCCCCCAGAACCGGTTCCAATGCCCCAGGAATTTGAATCCCTCCCTGCTGCACCATGCCTCAAGCCACGTATTCATCTGAGCTATCCTGCGATTCCTACTCTGACTAGCACGTGGCACTGGTAGCAATCCTGAGATTACTACTTTTGAGGTCCTACGTTTTAATTTAGCTCCTAGCTCCTTTAATTTGTCTCGTAGGACCTCATCCTTTTTTTTACCTATATCGTTGGTACCAATGTGCACCACGACAACTGGCTGTTCACCCTCCATTTTCAGAATGTCCTGCACCCGCTCCGAGACATCCTTAACTCTTGCACCAGGGAGGCAACATACCATCCTGGAGTCTCGGTTGCAGCCGCAGAAACGCCTATCTATTCCCTTTACAATCGAATTCCCTATCACTATCGCTCTCCCACTCTTTTTCCTGCCCTCCTGTGCAGCAGAGCCAGCCATGGTGCCATAATCTTGGCTGCTGCTGCCCTCCCCTGATGAGTCGTCCCCCTCAACAGTACTCAAAACGGTGTATCTGTTTTGCAGGGGGTTGACCGCAGGGGACCCCTGCACTACCTTCCTTGCATTGCTCTTCCTGCTGGTCTTCCATTCCCTTACTGGCTGTGGACCCTTCACCTGCGGTAAGACCAACTCACTAAACATGCTATTCACGTCATTCTCAGCATCGTGGATGCTCCAGAGTGAATCCACCCTCAGCTCCAATTCCGCAACGCGGTTTGTCAGGAGCTGGAGGCGGATACACTTCCCGCACATGTAGTCATCAGAGACACCGGAAGTGTCCCTGATTTCCCACATGGTACAAGAGGAGCATATCACATGACCGAGCTCTCCTGCCATGACTTAACCCGATGATACACTTAAATTGGCAACAACAATGCTAAAGTTTACTCACTGATATAGAAGAGAAAAAAGAAAAACTACTCACCAATCACCAGCCAATCATTTACCCCCTTGGCTGTGACGTCACATTTCTGTTTCTTTCTACTTCTTTTTTGCCTTCTCCCTGTAGCTGCACAAGCTCGCCTCAGTGACGCACCTCCGACGCTGCTCCCGACTGCCGTCTATACTGCCGCCTATACTCTAACAACTATACTCTGTCAAGTTTGATGGCCCATCAAAGAAAAGCTATTCAATGATACGTGTTCCTAATAAATGTGAAACGAGATTAAAATTGATCCAAATAATTTCTGTGTTATGATTATTTTAAAATCAGGAAACATCATTATAAACCCCTTTAATGCCTTAATAATTTCTCTCACATTACCCCAGCTGGATATGGGTGCCAAATAACTGGCAAATTCACACCAAGTTAGATACACTCTTATGTTCGGCACAGGGCAAATTTCATTCGCTTAACTACTTAAAATAGATTACAAATTGTGTTTTCAAATCTCATGGAGATAGTCAGGCAACAATAGACTGCTACTGAGCATGAAAAACTAATTTTTAAATTACAAAATTCTATAATACCACATAACTTGAAAAATATTATTCATAGTCCAATAATTTATATTCACATTTAAAATTCTACTTTATAATCAGCGCAACCTGTATTAGAGCAATATTTACTGTTGAAAATAATTTTCAAATCGTAAAATAAAATGAATAAAGATTAACAAAAACTTTTACTGCTTAAACACAAAATGGCTACTGTATTTCTAGGTACAAAACCAGACACCTGAATGCATTTTCTTAAATAACAGATAATTATCACTTATTTTGGCCAATACATTTCAGCAAAAATAACATTAAGTAGTCTACAATTTAAATATTTACTCTATATATGGAAATTTGTATAAACAGGTTTTGAAAAGCATTGCATCCCGTTAAAGCCAAGGTAAAAAGTATATTGCTGTTTGCCTGTATTCCTAGATCCCTTTGCTCTTCTACCCCAGTCAGTGGCCTATTTTCTAGGGTGTAGGCGATGTTTCTGTTTTTCCTATCAAAGTGATCACTTCACATTTATCTATGATAAAGTTCATTTGCTACTTAACTGCCCAATCTGAAAGTTTTCTAATGTTTTCTTGTATTATGTTGTATTCTTTCTCAGTGTTAGCTATACCCCCGACCCCTACTGCACCCCCCACCCCCAGTAGATTCAGTGTCATCTATTTTCAGCGCACAGTTTTGTGCATGATAGCATTACACCATTACTATCACAGACCTCCTTTAAAGCTGAGTTTTCCCCTCTACGTAATTTCTAGATTGTATCAGGGATTCAAGTAGATTAATAAAATGGTGGGTTAATTAACCATTCATAAATGAATCATGTAACACATTAAAACAGCTTGTATATTATTTTCCATGTGCAAATTTTTGTTACAGTTCTTTCACAAACCTGGTAAGTCCATAATATTCACTTTCATATGTGCTATTTTTAGTGATGCTCCTTTAAGGAGGCATAAGAAACAATGAGTGAGACGTTCAGTTTGTCTGCAAGTAAAATCGCAGATGTATTTGAAAATGATCATGTTGGTAATTATGGGCCCAAATTTGCCCAGGAGTTGCTCCGTTTTTTTTTGGAGCAACTTGATTTTTCTGGAGTATCTTAAAAATCCCCATTCTGCACATTTAATTTGCGCCAGTGTAAGTGAGGTAGTTAGGATTTTTTTTTAGTTTAGCGTTTTTTCAAAAAGAGGCGTTATCAACCACCTATGCCTGTTTTGGCCATTTAAGCCAGTTTGCTCCAAACTAACTTAGACCAGATATGTGGCCACTTGTGGCCGCACAGAAGACCTTTGCGGAGAGTTAAGAAATCAGCACAGGTAGCCAGATAGAGGGTGGAAGGGAAGCACAGGGGACCTTGCAAAGCATTAAACACCTTCACAACAACATTAAAGAAGCATAAGAATCATAAATAATAAATAAATAATAAGACTTAAGTCCTACCTTCATATCAAAACACTCCTCTCCCCTCCTCCACCTACCCCCCCCCCCACCCCCCGCCATCAAAACAAAGCACAACCATCAATAAATAAAAAATAAAAACATAAAATTCAAGTCCTACCTGGCCGGGAAGTCAGCGGGCCGGGCAGGCCGGTGGGGGAGGTCACCCGGCCGAGGATAGTGGCAGGAGAACGCACTCTCTCCCGAGGGACTTCTCCAAGGACTGAACTTCTCCGAGGACTGGACTTTACACATTATTAAGATTGCTTTCTGAGATCTGATCAGATGTTTCCATACTTCGACGTCCTCCTGCTGAACCACATGCAACTTCCAAGGCCATTAAACAGAGGACTCTATTGCATTCAGACAGTATGGTACAAGTGCTTTGGTGGCTATCTGTGTGTGCCACAAGAGCAGCTGGACCCTCTTGTAACCATTTCCATTTTAATCTTTGTAGACAAAGAAGTTCCACAACCACCAGGAATGGGAGCGAACAGACGGCGGTCCACCTCAGACCCTGCCACTCACCGACCTGGAGGAGCGAGTGGCAGGTCTCATCCGCAATGTGATGCAGTGTCTGTGGACTAGGGTTGAGGCAATGTGATTCAGTGCGAATCCCTGGGATCAACCCTCCACGTCAGCCCAACAGGTGGAGGAGGAGGAGGAGGAGGAGGAATTTGACGAAGAGGAGTTGACGGAGACTGATCAGCTGACTCCGGGTCAATACAGATGCAGTCTACACCTCTTTTAACACTGACAAACGCCTCATCCGAGGATGATCAAACATTCCCGGGCTTTGAGATCTCTGAGGCTCCTGGTACTAGTAACGTGTAGCAACGCAGTTCTGGGGTCAAATCCCGTATGCCATCTCTCCGGAGGGTGAGTCGGCAAAGCCGGTCTGCTGACAGGCAGGCAGACGCAGAACTGGACATGGTGGGACTGTCCAGGGAGAGCATCAGGCTCACCCCTCAGCTTTTTGAAGTCCTGGGTAGGATTCCCGCGAGCATTGACAGTCTGAAAGTGACCATAACGGAGGTAGGGTCGCAGATTGTCGGTGCGAGCCGCGAAACCTGTGAGGCCATCAACGCCCAGGCGAGGCTGGTGGCCTCCACCAGTCACACTGGAGTCACGAAAAGTGTTGGAGCAGCCTTTCCGAGTTCCCCAGTGTGACACCCAGACATACTCCACATCATCTTTGACTGGCGATGCCGATGAAGAGACTCGCCAGTCACAAGCCAGGCCTTCCACATCACAAGCTGGTCCCGTATATCCCCAGGAGGAGTCTCCAATGTCTCTCCCCCCAACACAGCAGTGCTCTGACAACATTGCTGCACGCTATCGTGGTGTCACTTTGGGTATGAGGAGCAGGCGAGGGAGGGGGGCAAGAGTAAGGGCGGGGGGGCAAGGAAAGCTGGTACTACAAGACCTTGAGACAGGGGTGTTTGTTATCATGTTGTTGTTGTTGTTGTTTTTGTTGTAATATAATCACAGTTTCAACACAATTTATGTTATTTTATTAAAGTTTCAACGTTTTCAAATTATGTTCACAAAGTTATAAAATTTTACAATGTTTGATAAATTCTTTTGTTCACCTTAACCATTCCTGTGTAGTGTCTCATTTTCAGAATAAGAGGGGGAATAGTCAACATGGTGAGACAGAGTGGCCAGGCAATGGTGAAGCATACCGTTCAGTCTTCAAGCAAAGCGTTGAATTATGAGCTGCTGACCTAAGGCTTTTGCAGCAGCAAAATTTCCACGGTTCCTCCCGTAGTTGTGGTGGGGGTGGTGGTGACATGGGTTCCTCACCAGGCTCCTCTTTCTCATCCTCATCCTCCTCTTCCCCGCTCTCCTGAGGTTCTCCTGCAATCCCCATTAACAAATCCTGTCCCCTCATGATAGCTAAGTTGTGTAGCATGCAGCACACCACAATGAAATCAGAGAGCTGCTGAGGGGAGTATTGCAGCCAGCCTCCAGAGTCGTCCAGGCATCGGAAGTGCCCAATTGTCTTTTCGACGATGTTGCGTGTGGCTATATGGCTCTTATTATAGCGATGTTAGGCTTCTGTCTGAGGGTTCTGGAGCGGGGTCATGAGCCAGGTGGCGAAGCTGTAACCTTTGTCCCCGAGCATCCAGCTTTGGCCTTGTAGTTGAAGCTGGAACAGGCCTGAGACAGTGCTCTCATGCGAGATGCATCTTGGATGCTCCCTGGATATTGGGCATTGAATGCCATGATGCGCTGAGTATGGTCGTAGACGATCTGTACATTCATGGAATGGAATCCCTTTTGGTTTCGGTAACCCTCTGCATTCTGTAAAGGTGCTCGCAGGATAATGTGCGTACAGTGCAGTAGTCACCTGGCGAATGCTGCAAAGTGTTGCGTGCTGCGAGATGGAGCATATGCCCCGCACTGGTGCCTGAAAGGAGCCGGAGGCATCGAAGGCAAGTGCTGCAGTCACCTTCACCTCGACAGGCAGTGTAGTCCTGATGCCACTGGTCGGCTGTAGGTCTGCCTTTATGAGCTGGCAAAGCTCTGTCAGCACTTCCTTTCGGAAGCGCAGCCTTCTAATGCACTGTGCCTCAGAGAGCTGCAGGTATGAGCGCTGTTCCCTGTAAAGTTGTTGGGGGTAAGGCCTCCTCCCCATACGTCTGCGACCTTTTCGATTACGTTCAAAATGGTCATCAATAAGCCTTCTTGCAGCTCAACGCTGTATAAATACAGCAGTCGGGAATAATGGCTGACATCTTTTAAAATATCCTTAAATATCCTTTAAAACGATTATAAACTCACATAAAACTTCAGTATGAAAAACGCAGCCGCCTTCTCCCAATACTTTTATGCGCTCAACTTCTGCTCCTTTTTCAAGATGGCGCCATTAGTGCCGGGTGCGCCCTGGATCCGACTTGAGTGCGACTGCTTTTTGCCGGCCGATTCCCGGGCGGACGCTAAATTGGGCGATATGGTCGAAAGTTCTGCTCAGGGCGCTAGTGCAGCATTGCACGCCAATTGACGTCATCCAAATGAAGAACACATTGGGCGGGTGCTAAGTTTTAGCACCGCCGCAAAATCACTGCCGAAAGTTCCGCTCAGGCGCAAAATGTTGTGTGCCTCATTTCGCACCAAAAAAACATTTTTGCGCCCCGCCCAGGCGCTAAACGGGGTGCAAAGTAGCTGAAAATCCAGCCCATGGACTTTAATATATAAGTGCTCAGATTTTCCTGTCAAAATAATGCTGATGCTAATGGTGCTTGCTGTTATTTATGCGCAACTTCAGGTGAGGGGTAGATGCGCAGTTATACTCAAAAATATAAAATTGCTGTCCAAGATGCGCTGTACTGCTGTTAGCTTTGTGAAAATGGCATCTCCCTGTCTGCCTCAGCATTGAAATGCATTGAATGGCATGAAGTCACTGTATTTGCACGGTTGATATGAACCAAACTTGCCACAGAAAATTGAGTCTTGTCCATTCCAATCTAAATACCCTTTTAATGATGTGACTAGTGTTAATTACTGCCAATCAACCGTTCTCACACTGCAAATTAATGATTACAAGTATGGAGTCTCACTCCTTCAGGTTTGGAGATTTTTAAAATGTAAAATTTAAAATTATTTTTTTAAACTTTTCCATTCTGTCTCTATTTTCTCTATTTATCCAATCTTTCTTTCCCTCTATTTATTTCTCTCTCTGTACCTGATTTGACATTGAATTCACCCATTCTAATTTACACTTCCTTCTTAGTCCTTGCACTGTTAATTTCATAATCATTCGATCTGATTGGTTACACAGTCGCATGCCTCAGGTCCCAAATGCCCTGTTCCTTCACTTTGACATTATTAGCTCGCACTTTCAACAATTTGCCATGCAAAAAATTTTAAAACATGAACATGCAAGGGCAAATCTAATCCTTAGATACCATTAGATACCCTCCTGTAGCAAATCTGGCCCAATAGCTTATGCAGTGAGTGCATTGATCCAATTTAATTTATACTGAATAACAATGTCAGAGTTACTTATTAATGAAGGAGCAGAATAATTATGATAGTCCGCATGCCAGACACGGGACTCCCAAAGCAAGTGCTCTACTCGGAGCTCCTTCACGACAAATGAGCCAAAGGCGGGCAGCAGAAACTCTACAAGGACACCCTCAAAGCCTCCGTGATAAAGTGCGACTTCCCGACTGACACCTGAGAGTCCCTGGCCCAAGACCGCCCTAAGTGGAGGAAGTGCATCTGAGTGGGCACTGAGCACCTCGAGTCTCAACGCCGAGAGCATGCAGAAATCAAGTGCAGACAGCGGAAAGAGCGTGTGTCAAACCAGTCCCACCCACCTCTTCCCACAACGACTACCTGTCCCACCTGTGACAGAGTCTGTGGCTCTCGTATTGGACTGTTCAGCCACCTTAGAACTCACTTCAGGAGTGGAAGCAAGTCTTCCTCGATTCTGAGGGATTGCCTATGATGATGATGATGACTCATCTCAACCATGACAAGTCTCAAGTTATGAACCAGGAAAGAGCATTTTCTGGACAGCATACTCCCGCCCTTCCAAAGTAAATACATTCCAAGCATGTACAATATACCCATTTCTACAATTGTCACTACATTACTGATAGAGGATGTCAAAAAATTAAAATCAGAAATGTGTTAAGATTACTCAAACTTTGAATTGTTTGCCTATCTCATGAAGTTGTCTAATGACACTGTGATGAAAAATTAACAAATCTTGCAACATAACTGTAGTAGTCATGGGAGCAATCACTATCATTAATGAGCGGAATGGCTTCAAATTAACATTTATTGAAAAGAGTTTGAAACCCTGTCTTCCGGAGATCTTTAATTTATAATATGTTCATGATGTGTATAAGACAATGTATGCATCATTAAAAATCTGTAAAATAGATGTATCGTGGTTTATGGAAAATAAAACATTGAGTGACACCAGCAGGATAACTCATCAGCATCACAGTCACAAGAAAATTCGGGTGACTGTGACGAGTGATTTATCTCCCATAAACTACTTGATCTAGTTTGCGCTCTATTTATACAGTAAATACGGAATATATTCTATATATTTTTTTTAATGCCACTGCTATTTTCTGGCACTTATCCATTCTGCCCAAGATGTGATGCTTGATATGGCCACATATATTTTGTCAGACGCTGGATTTTGCAGGATAAAATTGTACAGCACAGAAACATTATGCAAGTTTTTGTTCTCTATTATCTAAACAAAGTTGCCCAACATCATATAGCCTGTTTCAGAGCTCTAGAAATGCCTTAAGCACTCCTCATAATATACCACAAATAATGATGAGAAAAACACATATATTACATCTCATTAGTTGGTATGCAAGTGTCACAGACACATTTTGTGTCATCATGTTTCAAGTCACAGTTCATCCTTGTGTAATTTTGGACAGATATTCTGGTGTGCATCTTATCTTCTGATGTTAATGATGTTTTAGTGGTCACTCGTGGGAAGCATACACCATTGAGCACAAATCACTGGTCTATATACCACAGATATTGTATAATGTTGTATATAGAAACAGTGTGTGATGTGGCAATAGAACACATTGGGAACTTGATGCAACATAAGAGACAACCAAACCACTGACATGCCATCACCTTCAGGCTACTGCAGATTTTGGCTCCTTGAACAATTAATTCCTACTTATTATAATGATCATAAAGCTGTGAAATAAGTTACCAGGAAAGACAATTGAAGCAGATAGTATAAATGGGATCACAACATAATTAGATGCATTTCTGGAGAGAGTGCAGAGTGAGAAATATGATGAAAAATCAGGATTGATATCCAGAAAAGGTATGTTTGGTATGATGGCTTTTTCAGCTTTTCGAACTTCTTTTGTTCTTAGCTTGATTATTTGTCATTAGAACTTTAAAAGTATCAGTTTGGCTCCACTGGGACCTGTGAATCAGAAAATTGTGGGGGAAACATTCAGTACCTTAGCGCGTCCCGTTAGTGTCACCAGCTGGCAAAGTTGTGCCGGAGCAAGGCGAATCTAGCGACACACGGCAAATTTAGCCCCCCCCCCCGCAATGCGCTGCCGGTACGAGGTACCACCGGGGACTTCAACGACAGGCAGATCATGACATCAGTGAGTGTGCAATACTCACTGGCCGACTCATTTGGAGAATTTATTGTCGCCACTTACCTCGACCAGACAGCAACAGGGAGAGCTGGCATGCAGCTCCAGGTAGCCGGCTTGAACAACGTTATTTAAAGGCACCAGCATTAATCACTCACAGGGCATGTTAGTTTCAGTGGTTTGTTGTCAGTTTCACCAAGTCAACCAGTTCCTATGAGTAATTACAAGCTTCCTTTGTATCAGTAGTCTTCTGGCAACTACAAAGTCGCTACATTTATTGTTCAGAGATTCAAACTTCTACACTTGGCAACATTAACAGGGGATGTGCTGGTATGTCACCTCGTCCTGCAGGATCTACGGCAGAAGGAGTGTTGGCAGCAAGAAATATGGGTACACGTGTGCAGAGGGATAAGGAGGAAAATCAGTATTCACATCAGGAGGCCTTCCCCTCCGAGAGTATTCTGACAGCACTTCTCCGACCTTCAATTAAGTGACAAGCAACGTATTAGATGGCTCCGCTTCACCAAGGTGGTGGTCACAGAATTCTGCCACCTCACCCAAACAGACCTCCAGCCTCACACCAGGATGACTTAAACCCCAGATCCCTTTTGCTCAACACATCCCCATCATACCTTCCCTGTGTCATGCCATATCACAACATCCACCTGAGCGCAAAGGTGAACTGTGAGAGATCACAAAAAATTGCAGACTCCATTAATAAATTTATGCATAAACATATCATATATATCACATTTATTCTAATAACTAATGATCTTTGTGTCTACTGTCAGTAAATAGCTGTCATTGTGTGCAAGGTGAGATGTGGGTGTGAATGTTGGTAGGTAGAGATTGCTGGTGGGTGAGTGCTGGGGAACAGGTGCTTTGGGCAGTGTGTGAAGAATGGGGTACAGATGGTGTTATGCAGCATTTGTTGAAGCATTCAATCACCCTGACCACCCGACTGAGGTGGATCTGCCATGTGCACACCTGCTTCTCTCCTCCAGTTCCTTCTCCTTGTTGTGCGTTTGCTTGCTGAGGCAGCTGCACAGCCAGCAATGCTAAGACTGAGATGCTGCAGTATCAATGAGCCTCCCCTTTAAGTACTGGAAAAAGCCTGTGACAATGATGAGTTGCGATTAGACTGCACCTGATATTTGTACATTCTTTAAGTGTAACACCAATGATCTAGGCCTTTAAGATTGATTTAGCACTCCAATCATTCCTTTGAGCAGTGAGAATGAATTTTGCGTGTGGTCTAAAGCATTAGTGCCTGGCGCTAATTCTCCAGCTTTTCAAATTTTACCGCTCATTCCTGGGCTACAACGAATTTCTAGCCCTTCCTACTCGAGACTTGAGCAAATCAGCTAGGCTGACAGTCTAGTGTAGTATTAAGAGAATGCTGCATTATTCACGATGCTGGAAGTTACCTGTTCCAATGATTCAGTTGGACCTTAAAGATCTCTTGGCACTAGTTGAAGAAAAACATGGAGTTCTCCCAATGTTCTGGCCACTGTTCTTCTTTCAACCAACAACACTAGAGACAGATTCATTCATCTCATTGATGTTTGTGGGTGGCGCTGTGTGCAAAATGGTTACTTTGTTTGCCTATATAATGACAGTCATTCATTGTATGTGAAACAATTCAAGGTGCTTCGAAAAGATGTACGAAAATGGAAGTCTTTTCTCTTCCATTAAAAATAAGTGGCACAAAATTGAGTACCGGCCCGGTTGGAGGCGGGTACAGCTGCGAAGTGGGACTTCCTGCGCCAGGCACAGAAGTCCCTGCCGAGGAGCCAAATTGGACTTACCACCCCGAGAGGAAGGGGAGCGCAAAATTGGGCGAGTCCAGGTCGCGAACCAACGCGAAGTTTGAAGTGCTATGCAGAGAGGTGCATAGCGCTGACGGGAACACAAGGCCCTCCCCTACCAACTTTGCAGGAGGGAGAAGGGGTCACTACTAGAGCACTAGGGAGCAGGGTGCTGTAACAGCATCCTGACACAGAAGCGGAGTGCCGGGCTGCAACATCGCAGCACGGACCCCGCAATTTGAAGTTGAGAAGGCCGTGAGTAGTAAGTCGGCCATTTTTTAATTTTCAGCGTCACACCTCCCCTTTAATTTTTGCACCACGAGCGGACTAAAGCCCGGTATGTGCCCCGCGAAGCTGTCGCGGGCATTGCCCATGGCAGCCTCACGGGTCACGACTGAATTTTCGCTCTGGGGCAAAAACGGTTCGCTGCGCAGGGTGATGACATCGTCATCACAGGTGCAGCGGCCACAGGGTGCTACAGGCAGGAGTGGGGCGCTACTAATTAGTGCCAGCGCTAAACTCCGCTAGAACCTTGCAGGAATCGTTCGCAGCGCCGCGCCTGGGCAAAAAGTTGTTTGCGCCCCATTCTAACAGAAGGCGCAATCAACTCAAATTTTTCCCCCAATAACTGCTGTTGCACTTTGTAAAGTCCTGTCCCCTCAGTACAGATTCACACGAGGCATGTAGTGAAGTCAGGGTCACTCTGGACCTGCACCTTTATTTCACAGCTCTGGAATGCTGCACTTGCCTGAGACCTGTCCTTATATACCTGTCTCTTGCAAGGGCACCTCTGGTGGTAAGGTGTGCTGGTGGTTACAGGTCATATCTTATTACAGTCATGTATAGCATGTTAGGATACAGTTATATATAATAATATAAGATACATGACATCACCCTCCCCCAAGGTCTTATTGTCTTTATAGGTTCAGTCTCTCAGGTGGTCTACGCTCTTGCGTGGAGCGTCTGAGTTGTGGTTCAGTTGTTTGCCTTGGTGTCTGTTTTTCTTTGGGTGTGGTTGATGGTATCTCGCCTGGGCTGTCTGTTTCGATTGGTGTGATTGTTATTGACTCGCCTGGGCTGTCTGTTGGGATTGCCCTTTCCTCAGGTTGTTCCCTCTGTCTGTCCACCAGGTGTGGTGCGAGTTCCACATTGTAGTCTGCCTCTGGTTCCACAGTGTTGTTGGTAATTCTGCTTTTGACTTGGTCTACATGCCTTCGGCAGGTTTGGCCATTATCCATTTGTACTACCAGTAGCCTGTTTCCTTCCTTGCCCGTTACTGTCCCTGCAAGACATTTGGGACCCCTGCCATAGTTTAGTACAAACACTTTGTCCCCTATCTCATTCCATCTCCCCCTCGAATTTCTGTCATGGTACTCAGTCAGCTTACGGCGCTTTGCCTCAACGATTTTGTGCATGTCTGGGAGGATTAATGAGAGCCTTGTTTTTAAAGTCCTTTTCATCAACAGTTGCACGGGGGGGATCCCAGTCAATGAGTGCGGACGAGATCTGTATGCCAGCAGCAGTCGCGTCAGGCGACGCTGCAGCGTGGGACCTTGGATTTTAAGCATGCCTTGTTTAATGATTTGCACTGCTCTCTCCGCCTGGCCATTGGAGGCCGGCTTGAACGGTGCCATCTTGATGTGATTTATGCCGTGGTTAATTATAAAATCTTGGAATTCTGCGCTGGTGAAGCACGGACCATTGTCACTGACCAATATGTCAGGGATTCTGTGCGTTGCAAACATGGTAGCGAGGCTCTCTACAGTGGTGGAGGTTGTGCTCGAGTTTAAAATGGTGCATTCGATCCACTTTGAAAATGCATCTACAACTACGAGGAACATTTTGCCCATGAATGGGCCCGCATAGTTTACGTGCACCCGCGACCATGGTTTGGTAGGCCAGGGGCTCAGTGGAGCCTCCCTGGGGGCATTGCTGAGTTGGGCACAAATGGTGCACCTTCGGACGCAGAACTCTAAATCCGCGTCAATACCAGGCCACCAGACGTGGGATCTGGCTATGGCCTTCATGAGAACGATCCCCGGGTGCTCGCGGTGGAGCTCCCGGACAAATGCCTCTCTGCCTCACAGAGGCATGACTACTCGGCTGCCCCACATCAGGCAGTCTGCTTGTAGTGATAGCTCATGCATGCGCCTGTGAAAGGGTTTTAATTCCTCGGGGCGGGCATCGCGAACCTCTGCCCAGTCACCGGTTAGGACACATCTTTTTACTAAGGATAACGTGGGGCCGCTGGCTGTCCAGGCTCTGATTTGGCGAGCCGTCATGGGCGAACCTGTGGACTCAAAGGCATTGATTGCCATGATTATCTCACAGTCCTGTCCGTCAGACCCTTCCGTGGTCGCCAGGGGTAGCCTGCTGAGCACGTCGGCACAGTTGTCTGTGCCTGGTCTATGCCTTATGGTATCGTCGTAGGACGCCAGCATGAGTGCCCACCGTTGAATTCGCGCCGAGGCGTTGCCGTTTATTGCCTTGCTCTCGGATAGGAGGGACGTGAGGGGCTTGTGGTCAGTTTCTAACGCAAACTTGGCCCCGAAAAGGTATTCGTGCATCTTTTTGACACCGTACACACACGCGAGCACCTCCTTCTCTACCATTCCGTACCCGCGCTCCACTCGCGAAAGTGGCCTGGAGGCATAAGCTATGGGTTGTAATTTGCCCGCACTATTGACATGTTGCAAAACGCACCCGACCCCATATGCTAATGCATCGCATGTGAGAACTAGCTTTTTACCTGGATCAAAGAAAGTCAAAACACTGTTGGAACACAGAAGGTTGCGTGCCTTATTGAAGGCGCGTTCCTGGGCATCCCCCCAAAACCAATCGCACCCCTTTCTGAGTAGCACGTGGAGAGGCTCCAGCAGCGTGCTTAAGTTCTGCATAAAGTTCCCAAAGTAATTGAGTAGCCCGAGAAAGGCATGCAGTTCTGAGACATTCCGGGGCCTGGTGCCAGGCGAATTGCTTCTGTTTTGGACTCTGTTGGGTGGATTCCATCAGCGGCAATCCTTCTGCCCAAAAATTCAACCTCGGGTGCGAGGAACAGGCACTTGGATTTCTTGACTCGTAGCCCTACCCGATCCAACCGCTTTAGTACTTCCTCCAAGTTACGGAGATGGGAGTCGGTGTCCCTGCCTGTGATAAGTATGTCGTCTTGAAATACAACCGTCCACGGGATGGACTTGAGCAGACTCTCCATGTTACGCTGGAATATGGCAGCTGCCGACCTGATGCCGAATGGGCATCGATTGTACATGAAAAGGCTTCGATGTGTGTTGATGGTGGTGAGTAGCTTGGATTCTTCGGTCAATTCTTGCGACATATATGCAGATGTGAGGTCTAGTTTTGAGAAAAGTTTACCTCCAGCCAATGTGGCAAATAAATCCTCCGCTCTGGGCAGCGGGTACTGGTCCTGTAGGGAGACTCTGTTTATGGTAGATTTGTAGTCCCCACAGATTCGTACGGATCCATCAGGCTTCATGACTGGGACAATGGGACTTGCCCAATCGCTAAATTCCACAGGTGATATAATGCCTTCCCGCAGAAGCCTGTCTAGTTCGTGTTCAATCTTTTCCCTCATCACATAGGGTACAGCTCTGGCCTTGTGATGGACCGGTCTAGTATCCTGTGTGATGTAGATTTTGACTTTGGCCCCTTTGAAAGTGCCCACACCTGGCTGAAAGAGATGTTCAAATCGCTTTATTACTGTTGAGCAGGAGTTCCGTTCCTCTCATGACATGGCATGGACATCATCCCATTTCCAGTTTAGTTTTGCCAGCCAGCTTCTCCCCAGCAGTGCTGGGGGGTCTCCGGGGACAATCCACAGGGGAAGTCGGTTCACTGTCCCTTTGTATGTGACAGAGAGCATGGCGCTGTCGAGGACCGGATAGGTCTTTAGTTTGGTGTCGACCCTTGTGAGTTTTGGTCTGTCTCTTTTATGCGGCCACAGTTGTTTGAATTGTTGAGCGCCCATGAGAGATTGACTCGCTCCCGTATCCTGCTCCATGTTGACAGGTAACCCGTTGAGTAGGACCCTCATCATTATAGGAGGCGTCCTGTTGTAGGAGCAGCGGCCATTGATCGCGTTGACCCGCTGTACATCGGTGTCCCGGGTACTGTCCCCACCATCTTCTGGTCTGCTTTCCGACCCATCGGATTCGTATACCAGCCGAGCTGCCATTTTTTTGCACATGCGGGCCAAATGCCCTGTATATTCACAGTTCCTGCAAACAGCCTGCTGAAATCGACATCCCTTTGACGAGTGCTCACCCCCACACTTCCAGCACAGACTGCTTCTATTGTTCCCAAAGAATGAGCTGCGTCTGGCTGATCTCTCTTGAGCTTCTCTCAGTTTGTAGTTGATTGCTCGCATTGTGGGTTGATGAGGTGTGAACGGCCGTTCCTGTGGCCCTTGATGGCTTCTGGCGCCACTGTCTGCTGTCGAGAGCCTGTTCTCCCGGTTTTGTCTGTGTGTGGGGGTAGCAGCTTGTTTAGTGCTGTGAACTTCTTGTTCCGATATTTCATTAGTTGTCGTACCTGCATTGTAAATCAACATCGTTTCTTCTTCCCCTTCCAAGAATTTCTGTGCAACCAGTGCTGCTGCCTCTAAGGTTAGGTTCTTGGTCTCTATGAGCTTTCGGAATATGCCTGCGTGGCCTATTCCTTCAATGAAAAAGTCTCTCAGCATTTCTCTCCTCAGTTCATCGGAGAACTCACATAAACTAGCCAACCTCCGAAGTTCCGCCACGAAGTCGGGTATGCTCTGGCCCACACAGCGTCTGTAGTTGTAGAACCTGTGTCTGCTGCTCGCTGTGTAGGCTGCTCGCTGGCTTCAGGTGGTTTCTTACCAGTGTGCTCAATTCTTCAAACGACTTGCTTGCTGGTTTCTCGGATGCAAGCAGATCCTTCATTAAAGCATATGTTTTCGAGCCACAGCTGGTCAAGAGATGGGCTCTTCTCTTGTCTGCTTTGTCGTCTCCTAACCAGTCTTTGGTTACACAGCTTTGCTGGAGCCTTTCTATAAAGTCCTCCCAATTGTCTCCAGCATTGTACTTTTCATCTGATCCGTTGTTCGCCATTTTGTGGATTCTGTAATCCCGTAACTCGTCGCCACTGTAAAGTCCTGTCCCCTCAGTACAGATTCACACGAGGCATGTAGCGAAGTCAAGGTCACTCTGGATCTGCACCTTTATTTCACAGCTCTGGAATGCTGCACTTGCCTGAGACCTGTGCTTATATACCTGTCTCTTGCAAGTGCAACCCTGGTAGTAAGGTATGCTAGTGGTTACAGGTCATATCTTATTACAGTCATGTATAGCATGTTAGGATAGTTATATATAATAATGTAAGATACATGACACACTTATATGAGGGTAACTTTTGTGATGTGCCAATGGGGTCTCAAATGCACCCAAAGCATATCAAAAAATTTTAATCCACAATATGCACTGGCTGTTTGCGTGGTCCTGCTGGTGATGCAGTGCCTGACAAAATTTTCTGCAGTACATTTCTGATATCCAAGTTTTCTGAGGATAGAAATCAGAGGGAAGCATGTTACTAAAAACTTTATAGAATACATACTTCAGAAAAGCTGGCATGTTTATAGATGATTATCTATATTACATTATGAACTAAAAATCCAGAATATCACTTAAAAATCTGCAAATGTGGAAAACAGACTTCTAATGCAGATCCTGTTTTCTAAAAATAATGAAAAGGGAATTGCTACAAGTTAAAGTGTAATGTGCTCTAATTGAAGCTCACAGCTAGGTTTTGGGTTCATTTTCCACTGTGAAATGATTCAGGTCACATGCAAGAAATATTCAAGTAATGTAAAAAATACATATTATGCTCAGTTATAAGGCTCTCAGTTATGTGGGATGTGATACTGTAGACAGAGAGAGAGGGATGGGTGGAGGTGCAAGTTAAGTTGGTATGAGTAAGGATGTGCAGGAGTAGGGTAGGAAAGGCAGAGCTATGGGAATGTGATGAGTGGCACAAAAGGATGAGGTTGAGTGTGGCTTTGCAGTCACGTTTGTGATCCATTGAGATAATTGAAAGTTTTACACCACTGCAGCCTGGCCCTTCAGACGACATCCCTGCTTGTGCCCTCCTGTGCAATGTGCAACCAGATTGTGTTGGTCTCCTGGAGAGGTCTCTTCCGTCCATTGGAAGAGAAGAGAACCTCCCTACGTGCTGTGACTCCCTCCATAAGCATAAGCATCGCTACTCACAATGTAGTCTCCTCTACATTGGGGAGACCAAGCGCAGATTGGGTGACAGCTTTGCGGAACACCTCTATTCAGTCCATAAGTGTAACCCTGAGCTTCCTGTCACTTTAAGCCTGTCACTTTAATTCTCCACTCCTCTCCCACTCTGATATCTCCATCCTCGGACTCTCCACTGTTCCAATGAAGCTCAACGCAAGCTCGAGGAACAGCACCTCATCTTTCGTTTAGGCACTTTACAGCCTTCTGAACTAAACACTGAGTTCAACAATTTCAGAGCATAACCTCTGCACATCTTTGGCTCCCTTTCCCTTCCCCGCCCCCTCCCCCACCACCACCGATCTTAGATTTTTTTTCTCTTTGTCTCCAATGGCAGCTGGTCATTATTTCGCCATTCACACCCTATCGAGACAAACCTTTTTCTAACTTTTGCCATTACCATTTCAATTCGGCCCATCATCCCTTTTGTCTCTCTAATCCCTCCTGCCTTTCACCCTATCACAGACCTATCCGTTTGTTCTCTCTTCCCCTCCCCCTTTCAGTGCTTGTTAAGAATCTGTTTTTTTCGAACATTCGGCAGTTCTGACGAAGGGTTATCGACCCGAAACGTTAACTATGTTTTTCTCTCCACAGATGCTGCCTGACCCACTGAGATTTCCAGCATTTTCTGTTTTTATTTCAGATTCCAGCATCCGCAGTATTTTGCTTTTGTATTTGTGTGAGTTATAGGAGAGCCTGGGTGCCAGCAACGGTGTATCCGCAAGATCCTGCAAATCCCCTGGGAGGACAGACGCACCAACGTTAGCGTCCTCAACCAGGCCAACATCTCCCAGCATTGAAGCACTGACCACACTTGATCAGCTCCGCTGGGCAGGCCACATTGTTCACATGCCAGACACGAGAGTCCCAAAGCAAGCGCTCTACTCAGAACTCCTTCACGGCAAAGGAGCCAAAGGTGGGTAAAGGAAGCATTACAAGGACACCCTCAAAGCCTCCCTGATAAAGTGCAACATCCCCACTGACACCTGGGAGTCCCTGGCCAAAAACTGCCCTAAGTGGAGGAAGTGCATCCGGGAGGGCGCTGAGCAACTCGAGTCTCCTCGCCAAGAGCATTCAGAAATCAAGCGCAGGCAGCGGCAAACCAGTGCCACCCACCCTTTCCCTCAACGACTATCTGTCCCACCTGTAACAGGGACTGTGGTTCTCGTATTGGACTGTTCAGTTACCTAAGGACTTATCATTAGCGTGGAAGCAAGTCTTCCTCGATTCCGAGGGACTGCCTATGATGATGATGATGATTGGTGCAGTGCTTGTCAGTGTTTGCAGCACTTCAATGCTGTAGAACACTGACAGCACAACTGTCAAAATCAATGCGAATATGGTCCCATTAAGGAAACTGGCTGATGACGCATCATCAAATGATGTCATCAGACCCACTTCCTTTTAATTGCCCAGGAACATCGCAGAACGGGCTTAACAAGCCCTATCAAGGTAAAATTCCTTTCACAGAGTGGGATAGAGCCAGGAGCGGGGTCAGGCCCCGCCACCTACCCCAGCTGTTAAGCAATGGTGTTTCTTTCCTGATCACTATCCAGCAATTGTATCTGGAAGTATGGTGGACTGGACTCGACTGGACAGGGCAGGACAGGACAACAGGCAGACAGACAGAAGGCAGGGAGGGAGGGAGGGAGGGAAGGAAAGACTTGCATTTATATAGTGCCTTTCACGGCCACAGTAAAGCGTTCTACTTTAGGTCAATTTTATTCAGGATTCACAAGTTAAACATGAATTATTACTGTCCTTTCTCCCAATGCCCAATGTTTGAACTTCTCCATCCCAGATGGATAGATAGATATATAGATAGATTTTTGAGCGAAATGATGGGGTAGCTGAGTCCTGTTGCCTGCAATTCCTGTGCCAGGTTAAGGGACAAAAAGCAGAGAGCAGTGGTGAATGGTTGCTTTCCCAGGGCTTGGTATTAACCCTAAGCCTAAATGCTCTTTTCGATATATATTAATAATCTGGATTTGGGTATACAGGTCATAATTTCAAAGTTTGCAGAAAATATGAAACTTGGAAATATAGTAAACGATGAGGAAGATAGTACCAGACTTCAGGAGGAAATAGACAGGCTGCTAAAATGGGCAGACACATGGAGGATGAAATTTAATGCAGAGAAGTGTGAAATTATACATTTTGGGAGGAAGAATGTGGAGAGGCAATATAAACTAACTGATACAATTTTAAAGGGGGTGTAAGAGTCCTGGAGTGTATATACACAAATCTTTGAAGGGGCCAGGAGAAGTTGAAAAGGCTGTTTTAAAAAAACATATGGGATCCTTAGAAATTCAGTAGCTTTGTACCCGTTTTACTGCCATGGCGGGGCAGAAAAAGTGATTTTTTTTTGGGGGGGCTGTAAATGTGGCGCACAAAATTTAGCGCCCAGGCGGAAAATTTGGCGACATTGTTTTCACCGTTTTTATGACGTCAATCGGCGTGCAACACTCCGCTATTGCCGTGAGCGGAAAATTCACTAATACCGCCATTTTAACCGCCCGCCCAAAAACACGCCCAAAAAAATCAAGTCTTACCTGATGGGACCCACCACACACCCGGCGCTAGCGACGCCATCTTGAAAAACAGGGCAGAAGTTCAGTGCATAAAAGGATTTGGAGGGAAGGCTGCATTTTACACATTGAAGTTTTTGTGAGTTTATAGTTTGTTTTTAAGGCTATTTGACTTTGAGGACATTTGAAAGAATGGGGGTTATAATATTTCTGCCATTATTGCTGGCTGCTTATTCTATGCAACATCAAGCTGGAAGAAGGCTTATTCAAGAGCATTTTGAGCGTAATCAAAGAGCTCGCAGACATATGGTCAGGAGGTCTTATCCCCCATGAGTTTACAGGGAACAGCGCTCATACATGCAGCAGTCTGAGGCACAGTGCGTTTGAAGGCTGCGCTTCCGAAAAGAGGTGGTCACAGAGATATGCCAGCTCATAAAGTCAGTCCTACAGCCTACCAGCAGCATCAGGACTGTATTGCCCGTCGAAGTGAAGGTGACTGCGGTACTTGCCTTCTCTGCCTCCGGCTCCTTTCAGGTATCAGCAGGGGACACATGCTCTATCTCGCAGTTCGCTACACATAGGTGCATTTGCCAGGTGACCACTGCACTGTACACACACAGGATGGACTTTATAAAGTTCCCAATGACCAAGGAAGCACAGAATGAGAGGGCTGTGGGTTTTGCACGAATTGTTGGCTTTCCCAACGTTCAGGCTACCATTGACTGTGCACACATTGCCCTGCGAGCAACTTTAGAGGATCCAGAGGTTTACCAAACCCAAAAGGGATTCCACTCCCTGAACATACAGATCGTTTGCGACCATACTCAGCATATCATTGCATGAAATGCCCAGTTTCCAGGGAGCATCCATGATTCTTTCATCTTGCGTGAGAGCAGTGTCTCATATCTGTTTGAGCGTCAGCCACAAGTCCAGAGCTGGATGCTGGGGGACAAAGGTTACGGCCTTGCCAACTGGCTCATGACCCCCCTCCTGAACCCTCAGACACAAGCCGAGCATTGCTATAATGAGAGCCAGATAGCTACACGCAACATCGTCGAAAAGACAATTGGAGTGCTCAAGTTGCACTTCCGATGCCTGGACCACTCTAGAGGCAGCCTGCAAAACTCCCCTCAGCAGGTCGCTGAGTTCATTGTGGTGTGCTGCATGCTACACAACTTAGCCATCATGAGGGAACACGATTTTCTACTGGGGACTGCAGGACCACTTCAGGAGAAAAGGGAGAAGGCGGAGGAGGAGGAGGAGGACCACGAGGAGGATGAGCAGGAAGTGGATGAGCAGGAGGACGAGGAACCTGGCGATGAACCCATGCCACCATCCCCACCACCACCAGCACCACAGCAGAGGCCTCGTGGAGCTTTCGCCACTGCAAAGTCTTACGTCAGCAGTTCATAAATCAACGCTTTGCTTGAACAGTGAAAGGCATGTTTCACCATTGCCTGCCCACTCTATCCGACTATTTTGACTATTCCCCCTCTTATTCTACAAATGAGACACCACATAGGAATGGTTAAGGTGAACAAAAGAATCTATAAAGCATCTGTAAATTTATGAAACATTTGCATATTCTTGAAACATTGTAAACTCTAAAACTTTTGAAACTTAAATAAATTTATAAATTGAATACAATTTATAAAACTTTTAAAACATTTATAAAGTAATGGAAACAGGAAAACTACAATAAAACAGTAACAAAACAAGAACAACCCCTGCACCGACATCTTTTAACTGCGGCCACCTTTCCCCCCCCACCGCCCCGATCTTAACCACCTCCCACTCACTTCTTGTCCCTACCCCCACCTGTGTTGGGACCACGACGGTGTACGGCAAGGCTGAAAGAGTGATGGAAACAGATTCAATAGTAACATTTGAAAGAGAATTAGATTAATACTTTAAAAAAAAATTCATTCGTGCGATATGGGTGTCGCTGGCAAGGCCAGCATTTATTGCCCATCCCTAATTGCCCTTGAGATGGTGATGGTGAGCCGCCTTCTTGAACTGCTGCAGTCCGGTGGTGAAGGTACTCCCACAATGCTGTTAGGGAGGGCGTTCCATGATTTTGACCCAGCGCCGATGAAGGAACGGCAATGTACTTCCAAGTCAGAAAGGTGTGTGACTTGGAGGGGAACGTGGAGGTGGTGGTGTTCCAATGTGCCTGCTGCCCTTGTCCTTCTTGGTGGTAGAGGTCAAGAATTTGAGAGGTACTACCGAAGAAGCCTTGGTGAGTTGCTGCAGTGCATCTTGTAGACGGTACATGATGTGGAGTATGACAAAGACACTCAACACAGGCCTGCTGTGGAGAAAAGAATTGTTTAATTGCTTGATCAAGGGAGACACGGTCTACACCAGTTCCTTAACTGGATGACTTCCCAACCGTTCTCGTCGAACACTTTAGGAGCTGCTTCTTTGATACAGAATTCTTTGCAAAGTCATCATTTACATTATCATTGGTCAGTCTTTCTACCGCGTGACAATTTTTTTTTGCTTTGTTACAGATTGTTTAATTTCAACTTTGTTAATTGTTTCACATCCTCCTTGGGTATAAACATATGCATCCTGCATCCTGCCTCCTGTCATTAACAGGAATTTATTTCTAAGTTCTGGATACAACAGGAAGCCACTTCTTAGGCCTGTGACCTTAGCTGTGAATAACAGGAACTGTACCATTGTCCTACAGTTGCACCTGCTAATTCTGCCACATGAGCAAATTGCGTTTTTGCCTTCCTAATCTAAAACGTGTTTAACTCTTTAATTCCAGCTTCAATCCCCACTTTGGTCACATGGTTATTCTATTAACCCACCGTGACCAATTCTTTTATCTTACTAGACTCGCGTGTCTCCCACCCAGATTTTGTTGATCAGGCGATAGGATTGGGACACTCACGACTCATATCAGGTATTCGTGTTAGTTTGGTTTGTCTCCCCATTACCTATTTTCAGTGAAGGCTTCCTTTCGTATTTCTGAGCGGCTTTTACCAACGCTTTCATCCTTTTCCTTCTACATCTAAAGCACCATTCAAACAGTAACATAAGTATAACCAACATCTGCACTATTACTAATACATGTGACATAATTCTTATCCAAGAGTGTACATGAACATTAAGTCCAAAATCGCATAGTTGCATAAACCAAGGTTGATTGGCCAGCACTTTCTTTTGTCCTTTTGCAGCTCAACAATCTCTTTCATTGGGTTGATGTATTTTTGTCGTTGCTCACGGACGCTCTTCTCCAATGCTGTCTGTTCCTCATTTAGTTTGGGAATAGGTTTTCCCTGAGGCTCTTCGAAGCCCTCGTACCCCGCCTTTATAATGTCTACCACCATTCCACTGATAGTTTCTTCTTTTAATTCTGGGTATATAATATGTCCCTGAATATTAACCTCTTCTCTGGTCGTGAAGCAAAAGTCGGTGGTGGTGATGGGGCAGTGCGTTACTCCTCCCACAGTCATGTTAGTGGCTGTGGTGCTGACACACCATTGCCCCGTTACTTTGTGATACTGCTGTTGTCTCGGAATCCAGCATCAGCGGGGTTATGCTCAGGACGTATCTTTCTGTGCGGCTGTATCCACAGTCATCTTGATCAAATTTGGGATTTTCTCGGCACAAAACAACCTGGTTCTTATAACAATCTTTAATGCACACGCCGTTCGTATTATTTCCCTTCTTAATAACGTATTGGTGCAGTTTGTGGTATCTGACCCATGTTTGGTTTTTTATTTCTCCTATATTGTCAACTTTATATAGGAGATTTCCCTTGGTCATATCATATCGTGGTATTGACAGTACTAATTCAATTATATTCTGATGACCAGTTACACATTTTGTTTTAGGAAGCCATGCATGGCTGTTTCGCCTGATTTCACAGGCGTCTGTTTCCCTTTTTCTCAAGGTCCATTCCCTGAATACATCATTGGTTATCCAATTTGGGACCTCCCCATTTTGTAGCTGTTCTAAGTTATGTTCTACTGTACTTACCATCCATGCTCCATACCCGGCACATACCGCGGCGTTCCGTCCGCTTTCGCTATTGTACTTTTGGTTCGCGTTTATTAAGTTAATTGTCCTGGCATGATCCCTTAGTGTGTGGGCCACTTGTAACAATTCTCGTTCGGCCCATCTCTCAATTGGGCCTGTATTTTCTCATTATCATTTCCCCTTTCTGGCAACCCTCTTAGGGTTTGGATGAGTGTGTCAACCTGCTTTTCTACGATCTGGAGATCTATAGTGTTTACTGTGGCTATGCCTGCCGCATATCCCGCGCCTATCATTTCTAATATCCCCCTTTTTCATCTAACCTTCCCTTTTAATGTGATAAACCTTAGGGTCTTAGACTCGGATCCATCTAAGGCCCGCACTGTCAGATTTTTATACATGCTTATTGTTTTTGACCCACAGGAACTGGGGATCATTGGATCGGTCAGATTTAGAAATATCGTGATTATCTTCTGGCATATTCCAAAGTGTATTTTTGTCCTTTGTGTATTTCATTATTAATCCCCCTTTGGCCCCCTTTGTTATATGAAGGCACCTTGGAGTTCTCCTCATACACAGGAACATCATTCCCCCTCCTGTATGATTGTCACAACTTGTACTTCCCTCTGGGGCGGGTGATGGGCTTGTTCTTGTAGAATTATGAGGACGGTGGTGATATTTTTTAGATGCATTCTGTTGATAAAACACATCCTGGATATTCCAGGCTTTTAGATAGATTCTTACCATTTCTACTTCTACCGGATTGTTTGCACCATTTCTCCGGGCATGTGATCTTTCCCAGGTCCATTTCATTATGGCAAGTACCCCTAGTATTGCAAATATTAATCCTAGTGCCCCGAAAAGTCCATCTATCAATGCATCCCTCCACTCCTTATATTCTTTCAGCTGGGACCAATGTTTCCATTGGCCCCCACCTTTCATATTTACACATGCACACGTGTCTCCGCTAATCACTACCTCATAAGGTCCGCTCTGTCGAGGGGCGAATCCAGATTTTTCTGGTAATACCCTAACCATTACCCTTGCCCCCACCTCGGGCACTGCCGCCGGGGGTTTTGTTCCTTTATCCTCGTCTTCCTCTTCCTGCTTATCTCGCACTTCCTGTCGCATACCTTTCAACTGCCTACTCAGTTCCATCATATACTTCCTAATTCTATCGCACAAAGGTCCTAACTCTGCTCCTCCTGTAACTATTCCCTCAGGGAGTTTCATTGCTCGTCCAGTCATTAGTTCATAAGGGGCGAGTCCTGTTGTGCGGTTCGGTGTAGCATGCAGTCTCATCAATATGGTGGGCAGGAGTTCCGGCCAGGCCTGTCCGGTTCCCTGGATTGTTTTACTCAAGAAGGTTTTGAGGGTTCTATTCATTCTTTCTACCGTTGCCAAACTCTGGGGATGGTAAGGGATGTGGAATTTCTGCTTAATGTTCAGTATTTTACAAGTTTCCTTCATTACCTTTCCTGTGAAATGAGTTCCTTGATCCGAATCTATCTGAATGGGAATCCCCCATCTAGGAATGACCTCTTCCGCTAATATACGGGCTACTGTGGTTGCGGTGCAATTGCGGGTGGCGAATGTTTCCACCCACTTTGTAAACTGGTCAATAATCACCAAGCAGTGCTTCCTTCCCCTGGAGTTTATTAGGGGCTCAGTAAAATCAATCTGTATGTTTTCCCATGGTCCCCGTGGTCGGGGTTCGTGCGCCATCCTTATTTTTAGCGCTTTTCCAGGATTATGTTGGGTGCACGTAACACAGTGTTGACAATGTTTAGCAACGTCGTGCCCAATTCCCGGTCACCAGCAATCCTGTGAGATATTAGCTATCATGGTGTTACGTCCAGCATGGTTAATGCCATGGTGTAACTCTATGATCATTTGCCGAATGCAGGAAGGGGCCAACACCTTTCTGTCCTTTCTCCACACGGAGTCGATATCAGGTGATCCTCCCTTCCTTTCCCATTCTGCTCTTTCTTCCTCATTCGTATCTGGGTGCAGTCTAACTATGTTTATGTCCTCCTCTGTGGTAATGCTACAGACTGACTCTATCTTTATGGCTGCGGATGTGGCCGCTTCTCGGGCGGCATTGTCCCCAGCCTCATTTCCACGCTGTATTTCGTCCACTACTCGTTGATGTTTCCCTTTATCACTGCTGCTTTAGCTGGTTTGCTGGCTGCTTCTAATAGTAATTTTATATGTTCACCGTGTTTGATGGCCTCGCCGCCAGAGGTAACAAACCCTCTCCTTCCCCATGCTCCTTCCCCAGTCATGTACTACCCCAATGGCATACCTGCTATCTGTATATATATTCACTGTCTTTCTCTCTGCCAGTAATAAGCTTTCTGTCAGTGCGGTTAATTCTGCTACTTGGGCCGAAAGGCCTCCGTCCAGCGCTCCCTGCATCACTACCTCAAGCTGCTGGTTTAATACCACCCATCCCGTACGTGGGTGGCCATCAACGTACCGTCGGGATCCGTCCACATACAATGTGAGCTCTGGGTTTTCGAGAGCTACCTCACTTACATTCCCTGGGGAATTTTCCCATTCTAATGCTTTACACTAGGCTCCCCCCTAGTGAGGATTCCTTCTGGCGGGTTTTCCCCGATGTCTCTGACTATTTTTATTGATTCATCGTGGGGCAGTAAAACGGCTTCCCACTTCACTCGGCGGACATTGGAGATGGCCCGGAGCTTTCCAGTATTCAACATTTCTACCAGAGTATGTTTGGTGTGTAGGACAATTTTGCCTGTCATTACGACAGGTTCGCTGACCTTGACTGCCCATGTGGCGCAGTCTAGTGCAGCCACGGATCTGGACAAGCCCCCGGCTACTGGTGATTGTTGGGTTGAACAGCTATGGGTCTCATTCTGTCTCCGTGCATTTCTGTCTCTCATCAGAGAAAATGGCATTTTTAGATTGTTTCCAAACTTCTAGTATTTTCTTTTATAAACTGTTTAGTATTATTTCTTTTACAAAGGATTCCAAACCCAAGATTTTCCAATACAACCAAAATGTTTATCAAGAAGAATATCTCAAAATCCCAATTCAAATACTGTATTTAAATCTCTTTTACTAAACTAGAAGCTTTCACGTCATTTAAAATAAGATCCTACATAAAGGAAACGAGGGCAGAGCTTCCCCAGCCAGTAGCCTCAAGAAACCCATGCAGGCTTTTTTAAAAAAGACATTACGCTCTCCCTTCTCCTTTCTTTATCTCACTCATAGACTAAATGTATTACCTTTCAACCCAATGTAATCAATGATTACGTGTTTTTTTTACACAAGAAATTGGGTGTCTCGGCCTGCAATAACCAAATTGAAAAGACAACACTCTGTTTACGATTCTAATTGACTTAAAATGAGCCACACATTTTTAATTGAAGTTTTATCTTTTGTTAAACAAACCCATCCTTTGTGCATTTCCTAGCTCAGTAACTTATCATCAAAATAAATCCACATCTGAGTTTCTAACTTAAAGTGTCATTCAATTCTAGGTACACAATTCAACTTCTTCACATTTTCTTAAACTTTCCACATCTAGGACAACACTACAAAGGTTAAAAACTTTCAGCTCACTGCCCGGAAAAGTGGGTGGAGCTAAAGCAAAGATACAGATACACCATTTCTCTTTTAAAAGACCGGCTTTCAGACAACTGGAAAATTAATTAACTCCCACCTCAAATATTCTACAGTCAAGAAAACTTCCACGCAACAAAGCTTATCTTTCTCTTCCTCAGCACAAAAGCTGAAGCTTCTGTGTCAGTATTATATTCTTCTTAGATCTACCCACTCTATCTCCTACTCTTAATTTACGCAATTCCTCTAATTGAGACCTGGCCATGGCCTTATATTGTAAACATTGACTGACTACCAGCAAACCTGCTTTGACCGTCTGTTTATTTGCCTTTCTCCCACCATCATTTTTGTTTTGCGAGGTCTTCTTTGGGATCCCATCCATCACTTAACATAGTAACTATCAATTTTTTATGATCGTCGGCAAAATACCTACTCAGCGAACCTCCCAGCCCTTAATCTAGCATATCTTTGCACGCCATCTATTTTTGGTACGTCTACCCCTCTATCGGTTCGTTGCCCCTTTTAACCTGGTTTTCTCGAACCTAGGGTCTGCAATTCCAAACCTACAAAGCTGACCCTACTTTGATAATTACTATTGTGACCTCTTAACTATCCTCAAGTCTTTTACACCATTACAGACCTTTTTCACAAGTTCGGACACCCCGGGCGACCGACACGTTTCGCGGCAGATTACATCAGATTTATGAGTGGTATTTCAAATATACTCACTCTTGATGGTCTGCAAATGTCCGTCTGTTTTTTGCCTGGGTGCGTCCTGACTATGCCATTTGTTGTGGAGTATGACAAAGACACTCAACACAGGCCTGTTGTGGAGAAAAGAATTGTTTAATTGCTTGATCAAGGGAGACACGGTCTACACCAGTTCCTTAACTGGATGACTTCCCAACCGTTCTCGTCGAACACTTTAGGAGCTGCTTCTTTGATACAGAATTGTTTGCAAAGTCATCATTTACATTATCATTGGTCAGTCTTTCTACCGCGTGACAATTTTTTTTCGCTTTGTTACAGATTGTTTAATTTCAACTTTGTTAATTGTTTCACATCCTCCTTGGGTATAAACATATGCATCCTGCATCCTGCCTCCTGTCACTAACAGGAATTTATTTCTAACTTCTGAATACAATAGGAAGCCACTTCCTAGGCCTACGGCCTTAGCTCTGAATAACAGGAACTGTACCATTGTCCTACAGTAGCACTTGCTAATTCTGCCACATCGGCAAATTGTGTTTTTGCCTTCCTAATCTAAAACTCTTTAATTCCCGCTTCAGTACACACTGCAGCCACGGTATGCTGGTGGTGGAGGGAGTGAATGTTTAAGGTGGTGAATGGGGTGCCAATCAAGCGGGCTGCTTTGTCCTGGATGATGTCGAGCTTATTGAGTGTTGTTGGAGCTGCACGCATCCAGGCAAGTGGCAATTGAAGGGAAAAAAATTACAGAGCTATGGGGAAAGAGGAGTGGGATTAATGGATAGCTTTACCAAAGAGCCAGCACAGACATGATGGGCTGAATGGCCTACTTCAGTGCTGTATCATTCTATGATTTTAAGTACCAGGGCTCTTGGGTTAACACAGATTGCAGGATTGCTCCAAGTTCAGGATCTATTTGATTGTACCCACGTTGCTCTATGGGCTGATTCACACAACCCCACTGCCTTCATGACTCACGAGAGCTGCCGCACCATTAATGTGCATCTAGTGTGTGTGCAGGTTTGTGCCTGCTTTCCTGGCAGCTGCCATCATGCTTTTGTATTGCATCAACCCCACCCTACACTCTTCTCCGCACCCCAACCCCACTCACACTCTTTGCCCCTGCATACCAACTGAGAGGCAGGTTGATTGGGGACAAAGCTGTCCACTGCACACTTGGCTCATGAAAACCACCACAATCAGATTCATAACTCTACAGAGCCCTCATTCAGCAGACCATTGTAGTCTTCAAGGAACAATACTGCTGTCTGGGTAGATCTGATGGCTTCCTGCAATAAAGCTCACAAAGATTCTCTTATATGATAGTGGTTGGTTGTATTCTGCATAATTTTGCTCTACAATGGGACAACATATGAAACTTCAGCATGATAATGGAGAGGACACCAATGACATAGAAAATGGTGAGAAAGCACAAAGGCTCCAACACCCAGCAACACCCTTTCAGCAGGAGCTCATTGAAGAGTGCCTCGTCTGAACTATTTCTGCTCTCCTACATCTGTCACAGACCTTCCACCCTCAAATAAGCTGCATTCGACCAAAGATCGACATTGATATTTGTTAGAGCTAACATTGCAGGGTCACCAGCTACTACAGGAACACTCTCTGCGCACAAAAATGTCAAAAAGGTTTATTATCAACAATTATCACCCTGGTGTTTACCCGTAGTGCCTGTCTCTTATCTACTCTAGTGCTCCTACACATTGGATTCAGCATGTGAGGTGGAAGGCAGCTGTGGCTTAGTCAAGGGCTCTTGAGGTGCTTGTGGTTTGCAACTTCTAGACATGTGAGAGGGGCCAGCTGCGGACTGCAGCAATTTAGTGGCTGTTTGGACAGTCAAACCAAGCCGGCTTTCTGGCACTAGGGTAGGCGTTAGTTGAGGGGATGGCAAGGGTCCAGACATGCTATCATTCAAAGAGAGGGCAATACATTCCATTCCCATTGTATAAATCCCCCTATTGGGCTGCAGCTCAGAACTGATCTGCAGGAGACTGAATGATAGCTGTGATCTGGCTGAAGCCCCATTTAGTCTCTCAGCCTGTACAAGGTGAAGGAGATGGTCGAAACCAAAGCTTGCATGATGCTGGTATAAGCATCCTTGAGAGATACTACAACTGGTGCCACAGACTCCTGCAAAGAGGGCCCATTTACATCATCCATTGAGGTGACCATGTGCTCGATCTTTGATGTAGTGTTAATCTCATGTGCTAGAAACCCACCCAAGAACCTCCACACTCTCAGACATATTGCATAAGCTCTCTGGCATGCAGTCTGATATATTCAGCAATTGCTGGTGCACAGAATGTATTTTTCTTTTCAAGGCTGGGTTCCTAAAATTAAGACCCCGATATTTACCACAGTGCGATCTCGGAGTGGGAGAGAGGCGCTACGGTCGGGAAACCTGAACGCCCAACTCCAGGGCATGTTTGAATTTTTTTGATCAGGTGTCCCAGCCGACAGCCAGACTGATTGACAGGACCTGGAGGAAACACTCCTGCTCCTCCTGGACCACAAGCAATGCTGTAAAGGCACTTACTATATGGATCCAGCCTTTTGCGCCTACTTTTACATGACGGCTTTTCCCGAGGCCTTGGAAACCCGGCCGACAGCAGTTAAAAATAGAAACCATGTTAATTTGGATAGGTTCGAGGCAGATTGGATTTGGAATTGAAATTGTTCACATTTTAACTTCCCATCCAACCCAAACTCATTCGTTTTGGGGATTAAAATTACCCCCCACATTTCAATCCTCTTCAGCAGAGCATAAACTTGAGCTTGCTCTCCAGTGTGCCATTTCTTAGGCTGTCCATTTTTCCTGTCCCTGCCCTTGTCCCTGCCCTCTTGTTCTCAATGTATCCCCCAATGAAGACCACTCTAATACACTATGTATAGCATGTGGGGTGCCAATTCCTGTGATGGTGCCTGGAAGGGTAAGAGTAAGTAATTGCCCATCTTCGGGAGGGTTGTTCCCATCGGTATATGTGGCTAAAGGATCCCGAGTTATTTAAAGAACCTATTAAAATGGCAGAGGGCAAAGACTAGCATACAATAACAACTGTAAGCAATCACGGAAGAGTGGCATTACAATGCAGCACTAAGTATGCTGTGAGAGAGAGCTGTGTGTGTTTGCCTGTGCTTGTGTGAGAGAGATTTACGTACAAAAAAAGAATGGGAAGTTGCCTAAACACCTCTTGTATGTGGCCTCCAGCCTTGCCATCTCCAATGCTGCATGACCTCCCTCTGCCAATGATGTTGTGCATCTGAAAAGCATGCACTCCCATGTTCCGCCACCAGTGAGCGCATCCCCTGAAGTCCCAAGAGATCCCAGCATCTCTTGTGAGCACTGTATATGAGCCGGCCCCGAAGGCCTGTTCCTCACTCTGGAATGTCTTAATAAAGACTGAGGTCACTGTTACTTTAACCTCCCTGTGTGCAGCCTCATCTGTGTTAGGAATAACTGGCGGCGAGAATACGAATCCAACGCAAAGATGCAGCAAACTGTGGGCATCCTGGAGAAGTTCTCGGAGGGTGAGGACTGGGAAGCCAATGTCGAACGGCTAGACCAGTACTTTGTAGCCAATGATCTGGATGGAGAAGGAAGCGCTGCAAAAAGGAGAGAGGTCCTTCTCACGGTCTGTGGGGCACTGACCTACAGCCTCATGAAGAATCTTCTGGCTCCGGTGAAACCCACAGATAAGTCGTATGAGGAGCCGTGTACACTGGTTTGGGAGCATCTTAACCCGAGGGAGAGCGTGCTGATAGCGAGGTATCGGTTCTACATATGCCAGCGATCTGAAGGTCAGGAAGTGGCGAGCTACGTCGCCGAGCTAAGGCGACTTGCAGGACAATGTGAGTTTGATGGCTACCTGGAGCAGATGCTCAGAGACTTTTTTGTACTGGGCATTGGCCACGAGACCATCCTACGAAAACTTTTGACTGTAGAGACACCGACCCTCAGTAAGGCCATTGCGATAGCACAGGTGTTTATGTCCACCAGTGATAACACCAAACAAATCTCTCAGCACAAAAGTGCTAACAATGTTCATAAATTAACTGGAACTGTGTTTGCGAGCAGAAATGTACAGAGCAGAAACAACGAGTCTGCAACTGCCAGCAGGCCTCAGGTGACCCAGACGACTCAGATTCCGCAACAAAGGATGAATGCAAGGCAATTCACACCTTGTTGGCATTGTGGAGGCTTCCATTCAGCCTATTCATGCCACTTCAAAGGGTATGTTTGCAAGAGCTGTGGAACAATGGGGCACCTCCAATGAGCTTGCAGACGAGCTGAAAGCTCTGCAAAACCTGCTAACCACCACGTGGCAGAGGAAGATCGGTCCATGGTGCATCAAAGCAATTTCGAGCCTCAGAGAGAGGAGGCAGATGCTGAAGTACACGGGGTGCACTCATTTTCGATGAAATGTCCACCTATAATGCTAAATGTAAAATTGAATGGCTTACCCATAGCCATGGAACTGGACACTGGCACTAGCCAATCCATCATGTTTAAAAAGATGTTTGAGAGACTGTGGTGCAACAAGGCACTCAGACCAGCCCTGAGCCCCATCCACACGAAACTGAGAACGTACACCAAAGAGCTTATCACTGTCCTGGGCAGCGCCATGGTCAAGGTCACCAATGAGGGCACAGTACATGAACTGCCACTCTGGATTGTCCCGGGCGATGGCCCCACACTGCTTGGAAGGAGCTGGCTGGGCAAAATCCGCTGGAACTGGGATGACATCCAAGCGCTATCACATGTCGATGAAGCCCCATGTACCCAGGTTCTTAACAAATTTCCTTCCTTTTTTGAGCCAGGCATTGGAAACTTTTCTGGGGCGAAGGTGCGGATCCACTTGGTCCCAGAGGCACAACCCATTCACCACAAGGCACGAGCGGTACCTCATATGATGAGGGAGAGAGTGGAAATCGAGCTGGACAGGCTGCAACGCAAGGGCATCATCTCCCCAGTGGAATTCAGTGAGTGGGCCAGCCCGATTGTTCCAGTACTCAAAAGTGATGGCACGGTCAGGAATTGCGGCGATTATAAAGTAACTATTAATCGTTTCTCGCTACAGGACCAATAGCTGCTACCTAAGGCAGATGACCTATTTGCTACACTGGCAGGTAGGCAAGACGTTCACCAAGCTCAACCTGACTTCGGCCTACATGACGCAGGAGCTGGAAGAGTCTTCGAAGAGCCTCACCTGCATCAATACGCACAACAGATGCACGTTTGGAATTCAGTCAGCTGCAGCGATCTTCCAGAGAAACATGGAGAGCCTACTCAAGTCGGTACCACACACGGTGGTTTTTAAGGACGACGTATTGGTCACGGGTCGGGACACCGTCGAGCACCTACAAAACCTGGAGGAGGTCCTCCAGCGACTGGATCACGTAGGGCTGTGGCTGAAGAGGTCGAAATGCGTCTTCTTGGCAACAGAAGTGGAGTTTTTGGGGAGAAAGATCACGGCGGACGGCATTCGGCCCACAGACGCCAAGACAGAGGCTATCAGGAACACGCCCAGGCCACAGAACGTCACGGAGCTGCGGTCGTTCCTGTGAATCCTCAACTATTTTGGTAACTTCCTACCGGGGTTAAGCACCCTCTTAGAGCCCCTACATGTGTTATTGTGTAAAGGTGAGAACTGGGTATGGGGAAAAAAATCAAGTAATACTTTTGAGAAAGCCAGAAACATTTTATGCTCCAACAAGCTGCTTGTATTGTATAACCCGTGTAAAAGACTTGTGCTAGCACGTGATGTGTCGTCGTACAGAGTCGGGTGTGTATTGCAACAAGCTAACGTTGCGGGGAAGTTGCAACCTGTCGCCAATGCCTCCAGGAGCTTGTCTAAGGCCGAGAGGGCCTATAGCATGATTGAAAGAGGCATTAGCATGTGTTTTTGGGGTAAAGAAAATGCATCAGTACCTGTTTGGCCTCAAATTTGAGCTGGAAACCGATCACAAGCCCCTCATATCCCTGTTTGCTGAAAACAAGGGGATAATTACTAATGCCTCAGCCCGCATACAAAGGTGGGCACTCGCGCTATCAGCATATAACTATACCATCCGCTACAGGCCAGGCACCACAAACTGTGCGGATGCTCTCAGTATGCTACCATTGCCCACCACATGTGTGGAAATGGCGCAGCCTGCAAACTTGTTGATGGTGGTGCAGCCCGCAGACTTGTTGATAGTCATGGAAGCGTTTGGAAATGATAAATCACCTGTCACAGCCTGCCAGATTAGGACTTGGACCAGCCAAGATCCTCTGCTGTCTCTAGTAAAAAACAGTGTACTGCATGGGAGCTGGGCCAGCATCCCCGTTGAAATGCAAAAGCTAATCAAGCCGTTGCAGCGGCGAAAGGACTGCCTGTTGTGGGGGGTAACCGCATAGTGCTACCCAAAAAGGGCAGGGAGACGTTCATCTCGGATCTCCACAGCACACACCTGGGTATAGTAATGATGAAAACGATAGCCAGATCCCACATGTGGTGGCCCAGTATCGACTCTGATTTAGAGTCCTGTGTACGGCAATGCAGCGTATGTGCTCAGTTCAGCAACGCGCCCAGAGAGGCACCACTAAGTTTGTGGTCCTGGCCCTCCAGACCATGGTCGAGGATCCATGTCGACCATGCGGGCCCGTTTCTCGGTAAAATGTTCCTGGTGGTGGTGGATGCTTTTTCAAAATGGATTGAATGTGAAATAATGTTGGGAAGCACCGCCACCGCCAGCAGTGAAAGCCTGAGGGCCATGTTTGCCACCCACGGCCTGCCTGACATACTGGTCAGTGACAACCAGTGCCGAATTTAAAGAATTCATGACCTGCAATGGGATCAAACATGTCACCTCGGCCCCGTTTAAACCAGCCTCCAATGGGCAGGCAGAGCGGGCAGTACAAACAATCAAACAGAGCCTTAAACGAGTCACAGAAGGCTCACTCCAAACCCGCCTGTCCCGAGTACTGCTCAGCTACCGCACAAAACCCCCACTCGCTCACAGGGGTGCCCCCGGCTGAGCTACTCATGAAAAGGACATTTAAAACAAGACTCTCGCTGGTTCACCCCAACCTGCATGATCAGGTCGAGAGCAGGCGGCAACAACAAAATGTAAACGATAGTCGCGCCACTGTGTCACGGGAAATTGATCTGAATGACCCTGTGTATGTGCTAAACTATGGACATAGTCCCAAGTGGATCACAGGCACGGTGATAGCTAAAGAAGGGTGTAGGTTGTTTGCAGTCAAACTAGACAATGGATAAATTTGCAGACAGCACCTGGACCAAACGAGGCTGCGGTTCACAGATTGCCCTGAACAACCCACAGCAGACACCACCTTTTTCGCCCACAACACACACCCAAAGGATCAACGACACCACCCTGGACCAGGAAATCGAACTCATCACGCCCAACAGCCCACCAAACCAGGCTCATCCAGCAGCCCTGCAGGGCCAACAACACGCCAGCCCAGCGAGGGCACAGCCAACACACCAGAACAGACATTTGTACCGAGGCGGTCCACCAGGGAAAGAAAGGCTCCCGACTGCCTCACCTTGTAAATAGTTTTCACTTTGACTTTGGCGGGCTGAGTGATATTGTGTATCTGTACAGCATGCACTCCCATGTTCTGCCACCAGCGAGCGCATCCCCTGAAGTCCCAAGGGATCCCAGCATCCCTTGGGAGCACTGTATATAAGCCGGCCCCTCAGGCCTGTTCCTCACTCTGGAGTGTCTTAATAAAGACTGAGGTCACTGTTACTTTAACCTCCCTGTGTGCAGTCGCACCTGTGTTAGGAATACAATAAATAATATGATGGCCACCTCCTTCATTGGTGTCAATTTGTAGTCTGTCAGAAGCTCCTCATGTTCTAGATGTCACCCTTCTGTTGTATGTCAGAATTTTCTGCAAGAAGAATGGCAGTCGGTTAGTATGTTCTCTGTCCTTTGTGTTTGGAGGAGAGACATGGTGCTGGGAGTAAAGTAGGGTGTTGCCAGGCTGTGCAGTGATTAAGAGAGATTTTGGGCCCAAATTTGCCCAGGTGTTGCTCCGTTTTTTTTTGAGCAACTTGATTTTTCTGGAGTATCTTAAAAATTCCCATTCTACACATTTAATTTGCGCCAGTGTAAGTGAGTTCGGATTTTTTTTAGTTTAGTTTTTTTTTTCAAAAGGGGGCGTTACCAGCCACCTACACTCATTTTGACCATTTAAGCCAGTTTAGACAACTAATAGTTGCTCCAAACTAACTTAGGCCAGCATATGTGGCCACTTGTGGCCGCACAGAAAACCCTTGCGGAGAGTTAAGAAATCAGCGCAGGTCGCCAGAGATGGTGGGGGGCGGGGGGGAAGGGAAGCGGAGAAGACCTTGCAAAGCATCAAACACTTTCACAACAACATTCAAGAGCATAAAAACCATCAATAATAAATAAAAAATAAAACTGAAGTTCTACCTTCCTAACTCGGCCCGGGAAGTCAGCAGGCCGACTCCGACTCCTCTCCAACTCGCTCCGACTCCAACTCTCTCCGACTCCGACTCTCTCTCGAGGACTCTCCGAGGATTGGACATTTCCGAGGGACTTCTCCGAGGGACTGGACTTCTCCGAGGGACTGGACTTCTCTCCGAGGGTCTGGACTTCTCGCCGAGGGTCTGGACTTCTCTTGGAGGGACTTCACTTCTCTCTGAGAGACGGGCCTTCTCTCCGAGGGATGGGACTTCTCCAAGATACTGAACTTCTCTCCGAGTGACTGGACTTCTCTTCGAGGGACTGGACTTCTCTCCAAGGGACCGGACTTCTCCGAGGGACTGGACTTCTCTCCGAGGGACTTCACTTCTCTCAGAGGGATTTGACTTCTCTCCGAGGGAAGGCAGTGGCCGGCCTGTGCGACAAGCTACTCGGCCCGGGATAGGGGCGGGACATATTGGGTCCCACGCTGCAGGCACACATCATCACAATCATGAGAGGACCTACTGCGCATGCGCGAACGCTCTCCTACGCATGCGGACAAGCTGTCGGCACTCTTTTCAGCGCAGGGCCCTAGTTCTGCCACCCAATGGACTCGCCACGCCGCGCCAAGTGTCGGGAAAGTTAGCAGAAGGGCCAGAATCCCGGGACATCTTTTTGGCGCCGTTTGGATAGTAGGAAGTCGGCGCATCTCACGTGAGTGCGCTGAAAAAACGGGAGGGCCAAATTTTGGCCCATAAGGGGGAAGTCTTATCTTGGCATCCTGGAAAGGTCATAAAATTAATTCCTGCACTGTAGCTAAGTCCTTGGAACAATGCTCAGCCACCTCTCTCCATTGCTGCTGGCTAATTTGCCAGGGCAGCCATTTCCCATTGGAGGAAAAGAGGACCTCCTTCTAGTTCCTTACTTGCACCATGAGCACTTCCGTGGGTGCAGCAGGACAACATCATTGCTGAATGCTATTTAAATAACTCACTCCCCATGGACCACCTTTGGAAAATGCACCTCCCCTTCAAGGGCAGCAGCGACCCCATCAAATTTCCCACCCTCCCAAAATTGGAAGAGATGTATAACAGGCAGTTGAATCAATCACCTAATGTCAAAATTACCCGTATTGACTTTCAAATACTGATATATGCCTAAAAGTAGAAACTCCAACTATGATGTGTTATGAGCCATTGCATGTCATGCATGCCTTGTTAAAAACATAACGGCCCCGATATTAATTCAGAAACACTTTGGGAGTGTCGGATGAGAAATGGCCTTTTTAATGCAGGCACCTCATTATCATTTTACTTCCGAGTTTGCCGTCAATTCCACGGAAGTGGATGTGATGAGGACCCGCATGTCATGATCTCAACTCTAGATTTCAAACGGCCAATCCAAAGATGGAATTTGCTGGTGCTTGGAGTTGGAAGCAACAGAGGGAAAACTCTCAGTGTGGAATCAGGACGCCTCACTTGATGTGCTGCTGGGGGATGTGAGGAGAGGAAGAAACCTGCTGCTACCACAAAGAAGGCATGACTAGAGGAGGCCCAAGAGGTCAGCAGCAGGGGCATTGTGCCATGTTCATGCAAGATGTACTTTAATGACCTAACCAGGTCAGGAAAGGTGAGTACATATTCACCTACATCCTGCTGTGTGCATCACCCCACCCTTTCACTCTGCCTTGTCAAGCCTACTCTATCACACTACTCCTCACACCCACTTACCCTTGTCTACCCATCCTTTTTTTATGTACTTCCTCACATCCCCATCTATCCATCCACCAATGCCACTCACCCTCATCCTTTTACAATTCCACACCTCTCCCTGATAGTCAATCTCACCAATGCACTGTATCCATCAGGTGAACACATGCCATTACAGTCACTCATAGGTATGTTCTTTCCCCGCTGCAGGAGAAGAGAGCACAGAACACGAGGTAGAGGGAAAGAACCGGAGGTGGGCCTCCACAGATCTCGCAGCTCACAATTGCAGAGGAGGAGGCGGTGGAGATCAGTGGGGTTTCGGTGTTCCTGGCTATCAAAGATGGTGAAACGGGGAGCTCCCAGCTACCTGGTGACATAATTAAATACCAGCAACCCACATGTCATACAGCACTCAAGTCATGTTGACTTGATTTCAACAGCTAGTGAAATATGACAATCTTCATAATGATAAGTTGCAACATTCATACCTTGCCAGTACTAATTCATATATTTTATCTCTGCTAGCGCCTTCATGTTTGCAGCAGCAAGCGGTGATGTCATGAATGATGATTTCTCAGAGGAGCTGATTTGTTTGGAGGCTGCGCCGTCACAGGACTCGTGCTTACCGTGCACCAGCTCAGATACTCGTACTTCAGTGGGACCAGTTAGACAGATAGTTGGGTTTACTACTGGTGACTCACTTCACAAGTGAGCAAAAGCAGATAGTAGTAGCAGGGACAGCAATGGAGAGTCCATGTCAGAAGTCGCAGCTTTCTCCAAGCTCTGCTCAGCTGGACACAAGTGCTATACCCCGGGGACTGTTTTACTGAAAAGGATAATCATGGAGCAGCAGCAGGGAATGTGCGATGTACAGACAGGCCTTCCAAGCCCACAGAATACAATTACAAAGAGAATGGAGGAGTACGCCTCAAGCATGAGTGTGTTAATGTTGCAGGGCATTGCGGTGATGTCTTCTTAGATAGAGTGGCCAACTCCGTGGAACATGAAACACAGCAATTAAATGGGTCCATGCAGGCCTTGAGCACAGCTGTACATACTCTCGATGCCAACATGTCTGCTGCCTTAAATAGGATAACAGATACCTTAGCCTTGGCCTCAGCACGCACTGATCTGCACCAAAGTGCTCTCCAGCAGAGTGGTAACAGTGAAGTGCGGCTGGGCCATGAGAGGAATAATGGCGAAAGGGGACATGGAAGTGGGAACTCCACTCAAAGTATTTCCACTTCTCACCCGTTGCACCCCTCCTCTCCCCCCTGCCCCAGTCGGTACCCGACATGCTTCCTCATGTTCCAATGGTCAAATCTGCCCTTGCACAGGTGGAGCAGTCTTTGGCAGGCACCTCATGAGCTCCAAATCCCAGAGAACGTCGACCAAGAGCATCTCATCTTTCGAGCAGAGATCTGAGCAGCCTGCCTCTACCTCTGTTGAAGCCATAGGGTTTGTACCACGGAGGAAAAGGAAGAGTAAAGCTTTGTAGATGCACAAGCAAATGCACATGGGTGTATGATAAAATGTTATGTTCTGAAGTTTCTGTTCTTTAGTTCAATCACTAAATGTTATTCTTTTGCACCACTTTCCTGTTGTGTATGCAATAACTCAATAGGCTTAGTGCCGTGAACACAATCAGGTGTGACTTGACTCTACTTTATTAGCTCTCAAAGTGGGGATTAAACATGGAGGCTTTCTTTATATACAAGAGCTGCACGTGTGTGTCTGTGGCCCAATGACCTCCGACGGTTGCTCCCCCCGGTGGCAGGTAAACCCAGGCATACATACATGACATCATTTTCCCCCCCCCCACCCCAAGATTTTTGTATCAGTCCTATTTACAAATTGAGACAGTCCGGGGCTTTCCGCTCCCTAGTTGATCATCTCAGTTCAATTCCAGATCTGGGTGAGCTCTCCGAGTCATTAATGACTTGAGGCTGGGTAGCCGATCTAATGGGAGTGGCAGTGTCCATGTCGGGGATTGAAGGTCCTGTTTCCTTGACAACAGCAGGGTCTTCTGATGGCTGAATATGAATCGGTTGGTCATTGATGGTGTCTTCTCAAGCTGTTCCGATTCGTCTGTGTGCCGCAATTTTGTCTGATCAATGTGCCCCTGCATGTTTGTCCATTAGTGAGCCTGACAATAAGCACTCTGTTACCCTCCTTGGCCGTAACAGTGCTAGTGACACATTTGGGGCCTTGACCATAATTTAGCACATACACGGGATCATTAATAGAGATGTCGCATGACACAGCAGTGCAATCATGATATTGACGTCTGGTTTTGACGTGATCGTTAAGATCAGGGTGGGCAAGTGAGAGCCTGGTCTTGAGATCTCTCTTCATCAATAGTTCAGCAGGGTGAACCTCGGTTAGCATGTGGAGTCTCATCCTGTAACTAAGCAGTATGCGTGACAAGCGAATCTGCAAAGAACCATGAGTTACGCATTTCAGGCTCTGCTTGATGGTTTGGACGGCCCGCTCCGCTTGACCATTGGACGCTGGTTTGAATGGTGCTGACCTTATGTGCTTGATACCATTGAGTCTCATAAACTCTTGAAACTCCAAACTCGTGAAGCACGATCCATTGTCGCTCACAACGATGTCGGACAGACTATGAGTGCGAACATGGCACTAAGGCTCTCAATGGTGGCTGTGGATGTGCTGGATGACATGATTACACATTCTATCCATTTGGAATACACATCCACCACCACCAAAACTATTTTGCCCAGGAAAGGACCCGCATTGTCGATGTGGATCCTCGACCATGGTTTGGATGGCCACGACCACAGACTTAGCGGAGATTCCACTGGTGCATTGCTTAACTGCATGCGAGTGTTGCACTGATGCACACATGACTCCAAATCAGAGTCAATGCCAGGCCACCAAACGTGAGACCTGGCAATGGCCTTCATCATCACAATACCGGGATGGGTACTGTGTAAATCCTGTACAAATCTCTCCCTGCCTTTCTTGGGCATAACAACACGATTACCCCATAGCAAACAATCAAATTGAATGGATAATTCGGCTTTGCGACGGTTGTAAGGTTTGGTCTCATCACACACTTCCCTGGGAATGGCCTACCAATCACCATGAAGGACACAACATTTTACAACCAATAAGATTGGATCCTGGCTGGTCCAGGTCCTAACTTGTTGAGCAGTGACAGGCGACCCTTCACTCTCAAAGGCATCCATGACCAACACTAGGTCTGCAAGCTGTGGCGTTTCCACCTCCGGCGTGGGCAACGGTAAACAGCTCAATGCATCGGCACAATTTTCGGTGCCAGGTCTATGCCGAATGACATAATTAGAGGCAGATAATATCAGTGCCCACCTCTGGATGCGGGACGACGCATTGATATTGATACCTCTATGCTTTGAAAACAAAGCTATGAGTAGCTTGTGATCGGTTTCAAGCTCAAAACGAAGCCCAAACAGATATGGTGCGTCTTTTTAACCCCATATACGCAGGCTAAAGCTTCTTTCTCTACCATGCCGTAGGCTCTTTCTGCTTTAGACATGCTTCTCGACGCGTACGCAACGGGTTGTAGTTTGCCCGATTCATTGGATTGTTGGAGCACGCAATTATCCGCATGTGATGAAGCGTCACAGGCCAATACTAAACGCTTGCACGGGTCATAATGTACCAGCAATTTGTTGGAACAAAGCAGATTTCTAGGCTTCTCGAAAGCCCTGTCTTGAGATACACCCCAAACCCAGTTGTTGCCTTTTCTGAGCAGCATGTGCGGTGCTCAATTTAGGTAAGAAATTACCGAAGTAGTTGAGAAGACCAAGGAACGAACGGAGCTCTGTCACATTCTGGGGTCTGGGTGCATTTTTGATGGCCTCTGTTTTCGAGTCCGTAGGTCTGATGCCATCTGCAGCAACCTTCTTTCCCAGGAATTCGACTTCCAGTGCCATAAAGACGCACTTTGAATGTTTCCTGAGCCCCACTTTGTCCAAACGACGTAGAACCTCTTCCAGGTTGTGCAGGTGTTCAGCAGTGTCAAGACCTGTGACCAGAATGTCATCTTGGAACACTACCGTTCTAGGGACTGTGAGATTTCTAAATCGCTGGCATTAAATTTGATAGTGGTACAATTCTTCTAAAACAATTGTAACAGTTTATTAAAAAAAACACACACACATGCACATCCACCTTAGTTACAACAGATACAATGAGGTTATAATAAAGAGTGATATACGTTACTTCCCTTTGGCTGGCTGGTTCAAGAGAGAGAAAAGTCTTTGGCTGAATTCTTTTAAACATCTCAAAGCCATCGTTCCCCCGAAAGCCTCACGATTGGACCTTGGTTCCAGGGCAGTTCTTTATTGGCTCTCCTCACACATGTGGCTGTCTGGCCTGGCTCAGCCACCTCTGATTAGATTAAATGCCTTTCCAATACACAAAACCCATGTGGCAACCTGTGGGGGCTTTCATTTTGTTTCAACACAAACAGGCCTTTCTGTAAAATCTACACTTTTAATGTTTATACATATACAGAATCAATTTTAATCATTAATAAACACTTTTATTCTTATAGGACAGACTTCAGTAAACTCTCCATGTTTATCTGAAATATGGCTGCAGTCGAGTGAATTCCAAAAGGACACCTGTTGTAAATAAACAGCCCTTTTTGTGTATTGATGCATGTAAGTTTCTTCGATGATTTGACAAGCTCCTGTGTCAAATAGACCAATGTCAAATCCAATTTGGTGAACGACTTTCCCCTGGCTAGCGTTGCAAACAGGTCATCAGCCTTTGGTAACGGATACTGATCCTGTTTTGAAACTCGGTTGATCGTAACCTTGTAGTCTCCACAAATCCTGACAATGCCATTACTCTTCAGCACAGGAACAATTGGACTAGCCCATTCGTTAAATTCAACCGGTGAAATGACTCCTTCACATTGGAGTCTGTCCAGTTCAATTTCAACCTTCTCCCTCATCATGTACGGGACCACCCGGGCTTTGTGATGGACGGGACTTGCATCCGAGTCCAGGTGGATCTGCATCTTGGCTCCCGGGAAGTTGCCGATGCCCGGTTCAAACAGAGAGGGAAACTTGCACACGAAGCGCCATCCACTGATGACAAAGCTTTAATGTCGTTCCAGTTCCACTTTATTTTTTCGAACCAACTCCTGCCGAACAGCGTTGGACCATTGCCTGGAACGATCCACAGCAATATATCATGAACCACCCCATTGTACGACACCTTGACTGCTGCACTGCCAATCACTGGTATGAGCTTTTTGGTGTAGGATTCAGCTTGGATTTCACGGCCATGGTGTCCCACAGCTTTCGAAAGTCCTCAGGCTCATAACTGACTGACTCGCACCCGTGTCTAATTCCATAGATACTGGCACACCGTTCAATTTTACTTCAATCATTATCGGTTGGCTCTTTGTCAGGAACGAATGTACACTATACACTTCCTCCTTGGGTATCTCGGGTTGCATTGCCGGATCCTCTCCAGATCGGTCATCATCATCCACATGGTGTGTCGCAGCACGCTTGCTGAGCTGCGGACACATCCGCTGAAGGTGCCCCATTTTCACACAGCCTCTACAAATATACTGTCTGAAACGGCACCGATGAGGCCGATAATTGCCCCCACAACGCCAACAGGGTGAAATAGGATTCGTGCCCAATGGTGGACTTCAAGCAGCTACAGGTTTCGCAAACACAGTCGGGTAGGCCCTGCCAGGTGCAGCTCTGCCAACCGACGACACAATCTGGTGCACAGTACTTGCCGTGGAGTTCCGACTCTGCGAGGATATCTACTTTGTATTGTCGACCGTGGTCAGGCAAGCCTGGGAGATCGTGATGGCCCTGCTCAGATCCAGCGTCTCCGCAGCCAGCAGCTTCCGCAGGATCACCTCGTGGTTTATGCCTATTACAAAGACGTCACACAGCACGTCTTCCAACGTGCTTCCAAACTTACACGGCCCAGACGTCTCTGGTCGGCAACAAATTCCACCACGTCCTGGCCCTCAGAACGAACATGCTTGTAAAAGCGATATCTCGAGATAATGATGCCTTCTTTAGGTTTGAGATGGTCCCGAATCAGAGCACACAATTCCTCATAGGTCTTTTCCGTTGGACGTGCAGATTCTTTATGAGGCCATAGATTTTTGGACCACAAACCGTGAGGAAAACCCGCCCTGCGCCTAACTGCGTCAGTGTCTTCATCCATCTTGTTGGCCACGAAGTACTGGACGAGGCGATCTGTAAAATCCTCCCAGTCTTCTCCTTCCACAAATCGTTCCAGGATTCCAATGGTGCTCATTTTTTTTGTGTGCGTGATAGTTCGTACTGTGCCTCGTTGCCAAATGTTGCGTAGGCAATAACTCAATAGGCTTAGTACCGTGAACTCAATCAGGTGCGACCTGACTCTACTTTATTAGCTCTCAAAGTGGGGATTAAACATGGAGGCTTTCTTTATATACAAGAGTTGCACGTGTGTATCTGTGGCCCAATGACCTCCGCTGGTCGCTCCCCCTGGTGGCAGGTAAACCCAGGCATACATACATTACATTTTCCATCTTGCCCATTCTTGGCTGCTGGGGGGCAAGTTGCCTTTGAATTTGTTTGATGATGAACAGGAAGACATGAATTGACAGGGACCAATGGGGGATGTGCAAAGGGTGGTTGGTTGTTTGCAGGACTTCTTTGTGTCAGTGGCATTGGGGGCGGGTGGGAAGAGTGGGTGCTGCATGTACTTCTGACTTCGGTCCACTAGTGCAATCTAAGTGAACCTTGTATTATTAATAAGGGCATCTCAGGCATCTTGGGCAGCAATATGAGCATCTGGTGGTGCATTACCCTCATCACTTTCCTCCTCCTCCTTGGAATCATCCGAAGATTTGTGCCTTGTTCCTCCTGCAGGTTCAAACCTCGCTGCTGCGCAATGTTGTGCAGAGTGCAGCACACAACGACGATTCTGGACACCCTGCATGGTGTGTACTGAAGGCGCCTCCAGATCTGTCTAGCACCTGAAGCACAGCTTCAGCATGTTGATGGCTTATTCAATCACACATCTAGTGGTCATATGGCATTCACTCTGGTGCTGTTGGGCTTCACTGGTCGGGTTTCTGACAGGTGTCATCGGCCAAGTTTAAAGTGGGTATTCCCCTTAAGTGTGGTTCCAGGTCCAAAGATGTCAGGGAGCTTGGACTGCTGCAGGACAAAAGCACCATGGCAACTGCCCAGGAATCTGGCACACACCTGTATAAATATCTTTTTGGTTGCACACTAGCTGCACATTGATGGAATGGAAGCCCTTGCATTGACGAATACTTCTGGTTGATCTGGGGGTGCCTAGATTGCCACGTGTGTGCAGTCAATGACACCCTGCACCTGTGAGAAGCCAGCCAGAGACTAAATCCGAGCGCTAGCTCATTCTGACTGGCATCATTGCAGGCGAAGTTCACATAGTTGCCGGCCCTGGTAAATAACCCAACAGTCACCTATCTTATGCATTTATGGCTGCCGACTTTAAGATCGTGCATATGTCTCTGGCAGATCCCTGGAAGGAGCTGGAGGTAAAAAAGTAGAGGGCGATGGTGACTTCGACAGCCACTGGTAACACTTAGCCACCAGGTCCAGCAATCAGCTGGTCTTCTAGGATGCCGCAGATATCTACCACCACCTGAAGTGACTACCTGAGTCTCCTGAAGCACTGCTGTTCTGACATGTCAAGTAAACTGTACACTCTGTGTCTTGGGCCCTGTGAGCTGGACCGCTCTGCTGCTCCCCTCTCTGCTGCCCAGCTGCAGGTCTCTCAACAACAGGCTGCTTCTGGGCATATTGCTCCTTGTCCAAGGTCCAATCTAAGGCAGCCAAAGTGCCCCCATCCTGATGTGATTCAGAAAACCTCCAAAGTGTAGAAAGTAAACTCTCCGCTAAAGCACTGTAAACAAACCCCTTCCCACTAGTAGGTAAGAAAGCAGCTGTGGGTACTGAGTATTTATTGCAGTATTTCCGTGAGATTGATTCAGCCCCCTCAATTGACGTTGCGTTCTCGCCTTGCCTTTACTGGCGAGTTTCAGGAAAACCGGGAAACCCGTAGATGCGGTGTTAAATTTGAATGTCAGCTGAAATATCATTCCAATTGAGCGATTAGCATATGTTAATAGGCAATCCATCTCTCCCGCGGGGGCTGCAAGCAAGCAGCCTAACAAGCTCCAGTTAAACAAGGGAGTCAGTGAGTTGGAGCCGGCTTCCTGACGTGCTCACATTTTTCCCAGTTTTCACCCCGCACCCACAACTAAACCCATACGCTCCTCGAGGTTAAAGTCCGCCCCCCACAATGTTCTTAGCTCCGAATGGCTTTTATCATGAAGTTGGCATGTACCATGTTACAAAGTTGCCACAGTATAGCTTCAACATCAAGCAGTAGGTGGCAGCATTTGACGCACAACTCGAGAATTACAAATTGAACGGTCTCTCCAACTTGCTTGCAATGGTTTTCTGCATAGAGCTCCACACAGAGGAGAGGCATCGCATCTCAAGGTGGAGGAATAACTGGCACAAAACTACTCATCCTTTACAAATCATTCCTCCTGCCAGCTGGTCAAGTTTATGGTGTATTTATGGTCATCATGTAAAAGTCTTCCGGCTGGACCATCCTACCCTCCTAGTTAAATGCGGTGAGCAGCTCCAGTGGGAAGAATAACTGAGGCAACAAAATTTAAAGCGTATGGCACATTTAGTTAAGACTCAGTTTTCAGTTCAATTGATTTTTGTACCATAAGAAAACTAAAATCATAATTTAAACTGCATGGAAAAAAACATATTACACGTGGTCGTAAGAGTATTAAAAAGCTTTTAGATTGCAGAAATCGGAAAAACAGCAGCCACAAGAGTCTAAATGGATTTTTTAAGTGAATAGATTTTGAAAATGAATATTCTCCTTTGTAGCCTAAAGATCTAAAACATATTACCGGCCCTGCAAGGTTCTTGTACAGCTGGCTGTATTATACAGCCAGATGGAGGTAGATACATTTCCCAAGTGAACAATTGTTTTCATTCTCCTCCTGTGCCACCAGAAATTATAAGTGGAAAGTAAAACGCAACTAAATACCTTCAATCTACTCTTGTGATCAGTGATAAATGCAGCTCTACATGCTAAAGGTCACTGGAAGACTGTGCTACAATTGACTACTGTCTAATAGTAAGGGGATGTGGTTATACTGCCACCAAATGTCTTAAAGTAATATTAGCAAGACAGCCTTTTAGCAACGACACATTACAGTGTACATTTTGTAGTACCATGTAACACATGTTTAATGGCGAGAATAAAAACATATCAGTTCAACACACTGGCTGATAGATTGCATGTGTGTAACTGCTTGTGTATTATCAGGTGGGATATATTTATTATCCAAATGCTGAGGCATAATTCTGGCATCTTCAATTTGCTGCTCCTGTTCCACCTAATTAATATAGAAATCTTTACAATTATAAGTCAAAATTCTGTTCCATCATTTACTCAAAAAACATTCTATTGTGTATGAGGGCAATTATTGTTTAGCTGTATAGTTTTACAACCCCTGCAAAAGATACACCAAATTAATCAGTAGATTTAATGGTGCCCAATCTCTCTCTAGTTTATGCTAACCCATTCATTGTTCATGGAAATATATTTGACTAATAACTCATTTCAGAAAACACAAGCAACCAAACAAAATTAGCGTAACACATTGTACAATTTCTGTAAAGAAAGGATGGCACCATGAGTATCCCCTTTAAAAGAGAATTGGCCCAGATTTAACCCTCCCCACCTAGCAGTGGGTGAACAGTTAAAAATCAGGGAAATCCATTTACCACCCCATTCCCATCCTGAAGTGACCAGTCCCAATTTTAACAGAGCTACTAACTCCAATCCGAAAGTCACCCGCCAGTTCCTGGGACCCCAATGCGATTTTAACTGGGCGGGGCAGAAGTTCCACAGTGGCGATCCTACTCAGTAATACCTCATGGTATTGGCCTCAAAACCGACTAACACAACCTGCTGGAAAATTTAAAGAGGCACTCACCTCCATTAATACAGACCAAGGGATTTCTGTGTCTTTCTGGCTAATGCATTCCAAATACATTTCAGAGTTTAGAGATTTCTTCTTTTCCATTTATTTGGCTTACTCATCCGGACTAAGCATTCTCAGCTTATTATGAGTGCCACTTTTGCTTCTTTATTCTTGATGGATGAAAAGCTGCAGCAGGAGCAGCTACAGCAGCAGCCTCAACAACCAGGATGAGCAGTAGTTGGGCCTGTTAGAGTACAGCAGATGTGGAAGGCTGCTTGTAGAAGGCCTTACCCAGCCTACTGTCCTAGACATCTCAGGCAAGCAATGAGTCAGGAGGCTATCATTCACTAGGTAGCCTGTTACAGATCTGTGTAGACGGTTTCCTGACTCTACTCCGAGGTGCTCTCCCAGTAGCTTCAGCAAATCTCATGGAAGGCTACTGTTGTTCACGTGGGGTCCCTTGAGATGTTTGTGGCCAGTGACTCGTGGATGCACAAGAGTGAGAGGGCCCGGCTGCAGACTCTTGCACTACACCTTGTGCTGGAGCAGTCTGCCACCATACTGGATATTGGTTAAGGGGGTGGTGAGGGAATAAACATGCTGACAACCTGAGAGAGATCAACACATGCCACTCCCGCTGTACCATTGGCACTCCCATAGAGCTGGTGGTTATCACTTCCTCTGATCAGTGGGAGGACAGACGACAGAAGATGAGTGACGCCTTAAAAGTTCCTATCTACTTGCTCCACTAATCTGTTCAAGTGCTGACGTCTGTCTATCCAAGGCAGAGCACAGGTTTGAGCCCAGATCCCACGGCAGAAATTTGAGCTTAAACCAAATCTGCAAAGCATGCAAACATGAACTCTTGCGAAAGCATGTATGCAGCATCACTGGAGATGGCAACACTCGACAAAATAGAGTGCAGAGTGCGGATGCCATGCAAGCTGACAACACCCAGGCTGAAAACAAAATCCTCCATACTTGGCAGCCATGGTGGAGAAACTCCATGGCAGGACTTCCAATACCTCGTACAACTGCTTGTGTGCCAGTCTCTATGCTAGTGCTCAGGAGTGATGTAGCACATGATGGTGCCTCTTCAGCAGGACTCTCCTTCTCTGAGGTGTATTCTTTGGGGGGCTGTGGCTGCTGAGATAGACCTAGAGGAAAGAGAAAAGGGAGAAGCATGAGGATGGCATTGGGAGGCTGCACAATTGCTGAAGACTTATATCACAAAGTGATCTGATGTAGTCAAACCTTGCTGAATTTGCATTTTTCCAGTGCTTAATAAAGGGGTACATGTAATTGTCCGAAATGCTGTTCAATTAAGACCCCAAGCTCGAAATACTCAATGTGCACTGCTCAAGCAGACCCACAAATGTTTATGACTTGCTGCTCCAGTTCACTCAGGTTCATGAAGTTAGCTGGTCCACCCCAGTCTTGCTCCTCTCATGAGTATTGTGTGCCATTTTGTCCTGTAGAAAGAGAGGGCGAGAGTTAGTGAGTAGCTACAGAAAGGAGAGTGCCGAGGTGTGTGGTTTGTGCTGGTAGTGCATATAATGAGAGGGGGAAGAAGGAAGATGCAAGCAGGTTGAGGTGTCGTTGAATGGAAAGGAAATGTTTGAGCGTGACTTGAGGAAGGAGTCCTGAGAGAAGTTGGCGATTGTACAAAGGTTAGCAAGTGAGAGGAGAATGGTGCTAGTGGCTGGTGTGAACAGAGCAAGGAAGCAGTGCAGCAGTGTTTGTAATGAGAATGAGAAATGGCGTAGTGTGACCTTGTGCTGGGTAATGATGGAGGGAAGGGACTTGTTGAGAGTGGTGGGGAGGGGAGTAAAGGACTGCTGCTATGTATTGTAAAGACAGAGGAATAAATAAAGAGCAATACTCTAGTGAGGCCATTGAAGTGTTTCTTGCACTATATCCTAGTCCCTGGGTGATATTATTGGAGCTGTTGACCTCTGAAATCTCTGTCAATGCCTGGTGGACAGCACATTTGGCAAACCCCCTGGCACTGCGAGTTTCCTCCTCACCCTTACCTTTTCTACAAGCACCTCCAGTAAAGCTTCAGAAAATTTGGGGATTTGCCTGTGACTCATTTTTGACCAAGTTCCTTCTTATAGCAAAACCAGCCAAAAAGGAATACAGCATCCCTTTAAGAAATGCATTCTCACTTTAAATAGGCTTCTGGCTGACCCGTTGAAAATTGCTTCCCAGAAGTGAGTAGGTTTCCAGTCGGGACAGCCAATTCAGTCGAAAACTCAGCCATGAGCTTATAATGACGTCCAAGAATTAAAATACCTCGAGTGTGTTTCTGGATAAAGTGAGTGAGTTTTAAACTGAAATGAAAACTTACCCGCCCAAAACTGACTCAGATTTAAAATTGCAGCAACATTTCAAATATTCCATTTTGGTATTTTGAAAAATATTTTAGTTTAAATGTTGTATACAGATTATATTATCAAGAGAACTAGGTAAAAAGAGTAACTGAAGGAGGTAGCTGAACTAACGGGGTAGATACAATCATTAACCTATTGTGCTTTAGCGTGCTTAGCCTGGAAATGATGGCTTCCAATATTAGAGTACAAAGGCTTAAAACATTGGTACGACATTTTTCTGCCCACTATTTTAATGGAGGCACTTACCGATTTGAAATAAATGGGTTAATCTCTCCATTGAAAAGTGGAGAGAGGACATGTGGTTGCAGAACCCTACCTTGGGTGGAACAGGGCAAATAAAAATATAAACTTTATGAAAACTAGTGCATTACAAATATTAAAACCCTAGGGGATAGACTTTCGGTACATTGTCGCCCATTTAGTGGCCATATAAGCGCTGAGATGCAGGCTATCACTCATATTTGCTGAAAAGTGGAAACTAGCGCCCGATTATAACCCATTTATTGCCGGTGCAACTTTCGGCATTCATGAATGAGCTGCATCATCCGGCCTATTTAAAAAAAAATATGGCGTCATCCTCGTGCAAGGCCGAGAATCGTGTTTAAAATGGAAACTAACTGCCAATTATGGACCAGATTATCACCGAGCGCTACTTTCGGCATTTCGCCCATAATTCGCCCAAATGATCGCTGGCCCAAAAAGTTGCTGAATAAAAGCTGCAATCTCTTAATCTTAACTCGGCACCACGGACGCCATTTTGTAACTCTGAGGATCTTTAATAAAAGGCTGTCTGAAGTGCTTGTCAGGAGAAGCAATTTGAGAGTGATTTTAAGGGCCTTTTTGACTCTTGCCAATCATCTAATCACATTTGTATTTATTGAAGACAAATTAAGGGCATTTATAGTGATTTATAGTGAGGGGGCCTGTAATTTCTCAATCAGCATTGATAACATGCTGTAGAATAGAGATGGGGGAAGTATATTGAAGAGTATTATGTACCCAATCAAAGAGGTGGCAGACTGCTGAGGAGGAGCCGACGTTACACCCAACGCATTTACAGGGATAAGCGATCATATCTGGAGATATCCGATAACAAGTACGTTAGAAGGCTGTGCTTCCGAAAGGAGGTCATCAGTGAGATATGCCAGCTAATTAAGGGAGATCTGCAGCCGACCAGCACCATCAGGAACGCACTGCCCATTGAGGTTAAGGTTACTACGGTACTTTCCTTCTACGCATCTGGCTCCTTTCAGGCATCAGCTGGTGACATTTGTAGTATCTCTCAGCACACCACACATTGCTGCATTCGACAGGTGACTGAAGCCCTTTTCGCATGCAGGATGGACTTTATAAACTTTCCTATGACCAGGGAGGCACAGACTGAGAGGGCTTTGGGTTTCCCGAGAATAGCAAACTTCCCCAAGGTGCAGGGAGCAATAGACAGGATGCAGAGGTGTTTCAGAATTGAAAGGGAATCCACTCCCTGAATGTGCAACTCGTTGTCGACCACAAGCAAATAATCATGGCAGTAAATGCAAATTTTCCAGAGATAATCCATGATGCGCACATCTTGCATGAGAGCACTGTGTCTGACCTGTTTAAGATTCAGCCACAAGGTCACAGTTGGATGCTGGGGGTTAAAGGATATGGCCTTACCAGCTGGCTCATAATGCTCCCTGCATGAGCCCCAGATAGAAGCCGAGAAGCGCTACAATGAAAGCCGTATAGCTGTATGCAATATCGTCGAAAAGACAATTGGAGTGCTTAAGCTGCGCTTCAGATGCCTGGACCACTCAGGAGGCAACCTACAATACCACCCGAAGCAAGTCGTTGACTTCATTGTGGTGTGCTGCACATTGCATAAGCTAGCTATCAGGAGAGGACAACAATTGCCAGATGGTACCGCCGGTCTACCTCAGGAGAGAGGGGAGGCAGAAGAGAAGGACGAGGTGGACGAGGACCTCGGGGAGGACAATCAGCCTGGCGATGAACCCATGGCCCCACAACACTGGAAAAGCCCCGTGGTAATTATGCAGCTGCAAAACTCTTGTGTCAGCAGCTCATAAATGAACGCTTTGCGTGAAGTTACATTGGTGACAGTTAGTTACGTTACGTTTCATCCTTGCCTGGCCATGGCCATTGTTTCCAACCATTCTATTGATGTTTTACCTTACATTATTAGAAGACACTTAACAACAATTATAAACTTAAATAAAAATGTTTAATAATTGAAGACGTAATTAAATTTTTTTTAACAAATGTATATAACCCCACCCCAACCCCCCGCAACTGTCAACAACATTTTTAACACAACAATATAACACCCACCCACCATCCCCAACAGTGAACATTCAACAAAGTTTTTTTTTAACAACAACAATATACAGCACCATCCCATCGCCCCCCCCTACCCCCTCCATACCTGCGGCCACGCTCCCCTGCTGCACCTTGACCCCGTATTGTAGTAAGCCCCCATTTCGCACTAACTCCCTGAGTAATGGGACCTAGACATCTTACAGTAGAGCACCTCAAGGCCTGCTTCTGTAAGTGGGGGGGGGGGCGGTATTGCAGCAGAAAGACCTCAGTGGCTGGAGGAGAAGACGTTTCCGAAGAAACGTCTTCCGAGTCAGAAGGAAGTTCTCTCTCCTGTCTCGCATCTGTCGTGGTGATTGGTTGTATGGCACCTTGGGGTGCAGTACCATCTCCCAAAACTATCGCAAGCCGCAAGCATTGACAGAGTCGTTCGTTCGCCCCATTGCCGCAACTATCCATTCCATGTCCTCCGTTATTCGCGCGGACAGTGTGGCAATGTTGCCAGTCAACCCGCCAAGCACCTGGAGGAGCTCTCGATCTATGTCGACGCTCGCTCTTGACAGTGAGACCATACCCTCATTTGGATATGCCCATCGCAGCGCGTGCCTACCTCGCTGACTCAACCTCCGCGGGGTTGGCGTGGGCATTGGACGTCTTGGAGTGGCCTGCTGCAAGCCGCTTGACCTCGCTCCTTCATCTGTTGATGATGACGTGGCTGCAGGTACCACAGATGACAACTCTGGCTCATCTTCCTCCTCCTCAGATTCCTGTTCCTCACCTGTGGTGATGACAACCTGCAGCGGTAAAGGAGTTGGTGTAGGGGCCTCCCTTTGCGCCTAGGGAATCTGGGAGCTGCAAAACATAATTGAGGTTATTAGAAGAGAAGGGTAGACATGAGAATGCTTGCACTGCGCTGGCATATGTATGAGGAGCAACACTACTGCAATAAATGTCAACGAGAGACGTTACATATGATTAACATGAGAGTACAGAAGCTGCATGCATAACATTACATCATTCATATTTAATGGAATGCCACTAAATTACTTTAAATTATCACTGGTTTACCACTGCTTTACACATTACTCATGTGGCGCAACAACGGGATCTACACCGCCAAGGGTGGCAGAACAATTGTGGCTGCCCACTAGTGCTGCAGCACGTTCCTCTAAGTCTGTGAGCAAGTGGAGCTCAGCAGGCCCTCCTCCAGTCCGTCTCTGCTCCACATGATTCTTAGATATCTACCTCTGCAAACGTGACAAGAGCACGGCATAAATTAATTGACTAGGTACTATTACGGAAACACAACAGATATTGTAATCCACAATTAGTCACCCCACATTCTATTCATCCATAACTTTGACATAAGAACATAAGAACATAAGAAATAGGAACAGGAGTAGCCATACGGCCCCTCGAGCCTGCTCCGCCATTCAATAAGATCATGGCAGATCTGATCATGGACTCAGCTCCACTTCCCCGCCCGCTCCCCATAACCCTTTATTCCCTTATCATTTAAAAAACTGTCTATTTCTGTCTTAAATTTATTCAATGTCCCAGCTTCCACAGCTCTCTAAGGCAGCGAATTCCACAGATTTACAACCCTCTGAGAGAAGAAATTTCTCCTCATCTCTGTTTTAAATGGGCAGTCCCCTTATTCTAAGATCATGCCCTCCAGTTATAGTCTTCCCCATCAGTGGAAACATCGTCTCTGCATCCACCTTGTCAAACCCCCTCATAATCTTATACGTTTCGATAAGATCACCTCTCATTCTTCTGAATTCCAATGAGTAGAGGCCCAACTTACTCAACCTCTCCTCATAAGTCAACCCCCTCATCCCCGGAATCAACCTAGTGATCCTTCTCTGAACTGCCTCCAAAGCAAGTATATCCTTTCATAAATATGGAAACCAAAACTGCACGCAGTATTCCAGGTGTGGCCTCACCAATACCTTATATAGATGTAGCAAGACTTCCCTGCTTTTGTATTCCAACCCCTTTGCAATAAAGGCCAAGATACTATTGGCCTTCCTGATCACCTGCTGTACCTGCATACTATCCTTTTGTGTTTCATGCACAAGTACCCCCAGGTCCTGCTGTACTCCGGCACTTTGCAATCTTTCTCCATTTAAATAATAACTTGCTCTTTGATTTTTTTTCTACCAAGGTGCATGGCCTCACACTTTCCAATATTATACTCCATCTGCCAAATTTTTGCCCATTCACTTAGCCTGACTATGTCCTTTTGCAGACTTTTGTGTCCTCCTCACACATTGCTTTTCCTCCCATCTTTGTAGCATCAGCAAACTTGGCTACGTTACACTCAGTCCCTTCTTCCAAGTCGTTAATATAGATTATAAATAGTTGGGGTCCCAGCACTGATCCCTGCAGCATCCCACTAGTTACTGGTTACCAACCAGAGAATGAACCATTTATCCCGACTCTCTGTTTTCTGTTAGTTAGCCAATCCTCTATCCATGCTAATATATTACCCCCAACCCCGTGAACTTTTATCTTGTGCAGTAACCTTATAATGTAATACGATTTGTATCCACAATGGATGTATAATAGGCAATGGACAATGGATGCATGGTTATAACATCTAGGTTCAGAGAAAATATTTAATAAGATCATGTTTCGCAAGTAATGCTTGACACCAAACATCTCGCGTACAATCTCTAGGAAAGGCCCATCCACGGGCCGTGTCATTCGGCGCCTGAGGGGAGGTAGGCAGTTTATTTGAATCGATGGAGGTCCCCCGCGGGGGGTGGGGGGGGGGAGTCAAGACTGCTGGTGAACTCAGCAATGACAGGACTATAATGGGACAGGGCACCGTGTCCATGGGCTGTGCTCGGAGACCTCCGTGTGGCCGGAGCTAGTGTCCCAGGGCAGACAGTGAGCCAGGGCAGCTCTCCCCCAGTCCAGGCTGGGTCACTGTGTGACTGACAGCAGCCGGAGAAACTCACACAGTCTGGGTAAAGGTAACCGGACCCCTCAGTGCTCAGTCGTGCCCCATCCACCAACGTAACCAAAAAGGAGACGGTGCCCAAGTTAAAGACTTGCTCACAGCACACAAAGTTCTCCTTCTAAACTAATGTGGTAGAAATGCCGAATGTTTGCGGTCTGTCTGTTTCCAGTTATTCCTTTAAATAATAATAATTAATACTGTTGATTAAATATAAGGCATCTCAGCAAAATTAGACTTAAAGGATGGAGGTTCCGACCCCAGTCCAAGTCTTAGCAAGGAAGCTATCCAAGATTACCCAGCTTAATTACAATCTGGCAGATTTACATTCTAATTAATTCAGTGCATCATTACAATTTAAAATGTAATAATTTAATACTTACTCTTGCCGAAGCAACCAGGCTGTTCCACCTCTTGCGGCACTGGTCTGCCTCACGCCTATCGTGGGCCACAGAAGAAACAACGGCGGTGATATCGGCCCATATTTTTTGATAGGTCTGGGGGTCGCGGGGGGGTGGGGGGGGGGGTTCCCACGCTCACCCCAGGTTAATTGGCCCCACCTATTCTCCACCTCATTAATGAGGGCCTCATTCACCTTGTTCGAGAAGGCTTTTGCCCTCCTTCTCCCTGACAGCTCCTCCTGCTGCATACTTGTATCACTAGACATCCTTAACCGTAACAGACTGCTTCCCTTCTTCTCTCTCTCCCTCTCTTTCACTCTTCTGAGCATGCGCAGATGACCCCTGAACTTCCGAATAGCGGGAAAACTTATTTGCTAAAAAAAAACGTGCATGAGCAGAACGGCCATTGTTATGGACACAACTGAATACATTGCTAAGGCCCATTTCACAACACTAAGGCTATCGTCCAAAATAAAAAAGGCAAAACTAGCGCTTTTTAAGATGGCCGATATTCCAGCGATCATGAAAAATAAAAAAGCACTAAGGCCAGAAATAGCGCCCATTTTTGGGCAATAGCAATCACAGTGGAAAGTCTAGCCCCAGGAGTGTGTTACTGCCAATAGAAAGCAGATTTTTGTGTTAACTTGATAGTAATGGTTTATAAAAAGCATAAGGACTAGGTCCTAGTGCTTGCTCTTTTAAAATGCTGAAACAGTTACCCCAAAAAAATAGATGACTCAAAAGCTGCTGGAATATTGGTCTTATTGCACATGTAGACAAGGAGATAAACAGAAAGTGCAAGGTATACAGACTTGTCATAACGTAAAAAACAGGTATATCCTAAAGCCTTTCTTTGCAGTTGACAAAATCGACAACAGGTGGATTCAGAAGTGTCAAAGGCATGAGATTTATTTCCTAGGGGGTTCTGGGGGCATGTTTCCTGACCCCCACCACCGCTGGAAATTTTTGTTCTTTTTTTATACCTGATTTGGTATGTTTTCCAATATTTTGTATTCTATAGCAATGTTGAATATAATTCTCATTGCAATATTTCAAATTAAGTAAAATTCATCACTCCAACCCATTTTATCCTAAACCCTGGTAATTCCATAAATGCAGTGACAGTAATAATTAAATAAATCTAGTTAATTATTCACACCAGGAAATATTCACCTTACCTCAAAAAAGTGTCTGCAATAGTCTTAAAGCAAATAAAAAAACAAGTTAGCATACCCCAAAAAGTTCCTTTGAAGAAAATCAAAAGTTTGAAAAACTGCAGTTTAGCAGCTTATGAAGCTTAAACTTCTTTGGATACAAAAACTAGAAAGGAAGCACCTGTAACTCCAACTCTCAGAAACCAATAAATCATTTCAAGATTTTATGCAACCAACAATAGGAGAAAATTGATCACAGGCTCCAGTCTGCACTCTAACCAATGTAATTGGTTCAGATAGCTTCCAATCCTGTCCTTCAACCAATCTAAATGATTGTAACAGGGTCTAGTCCCACTATCCAAATGGCCTGTTTGGCTGATACTGATAACATCCAGTCTCATGAAACACTGACAAGTTGGTTGAAACACTAGTTGCCAAGTTAAAACAAACACACTTAGATTTAGGAAAACCAGTAGGCCAGTCTATAAGAGGATCAAGTCAGAATTCTCCTGGCATAATGTTCAACTTCCCACGATGAGGACTGGTGCAACCAGGCAGGGGGGCGAGGACCAATAGCAGATGATACTATAGCTGCTGTAGTAGCTGATTTGAGCTCTCTCTGCCCCTGTTAACAGGATTCCAATTATGCACTGTCATATATATGCAATATAAAGACAAACCAACAGAGCGCAGACCAAAAAGCAAACCACTCTCACCACTCCACTGCACAGTAAAATGGGCTCAACAATGTGCAAAATGCTCTTGTTGGACAATTAAATATTTAAATTAAGCAGAAAGGGTTAAATAGCACAGAGAAACTTTCAGTAACCACAATTTTATTTCTGTTAGCTCAATACTCTTGATAGTCTTCTGTGAACTTTTACCCAACATTCTGATGGCATTGTGCCTAAATTTATGAGTATACATGCACCCTGTGGGATTTTAGAAAATAAGGCTTTTTCAGCTTAGGCCACATACAGTTATTAGGTCTGGCTCAGAAATATAATAACATCGGGATAAAAAACAAACAGCATTGGGAAAATGTTGTCATAACACTAAATTATTGTATAAATATAAAAGGAACTATATCTGTGAAATATTTGCTCCAAGAACATCCCTGGATGATGACTTTACTGTATTGTTCTTATTCCTGAGAGATCCATAACAAAATCAGATATGTCACGTCAACACATGAATCAAACTGTAAATGCATGTACATTTCAGAAGCAATGTTGTATTCTTAGGAAAATGTACTGTAGAATCATAGAAGTGCAGTTTTCACTCATAAGCTATAATTGGTTGTGTAAATTGTTTTCCAGAAAATAAACATCAAAATTACATTTAATTTGATGAGGTTAGCTTTTTACATTTCGTACTTGAAACATTTACTGAGAGCTACTATATTTCTACTTCATGCAGCACTGTAGCTTCTATTAAAGGTACTTGGTCAATCTAGTTGATTGCTATTAAAAGCAATTAGTAACAAGTCACTATCATGTTCAAAGGTAAAATGTTATTTGAAAGGAAATTGCCTGACACCATGATTAACTGTCATTATTATTTCAGTCTCAAATGTTTTTCTAAACATATACAATTTTATTGCAAATTTTGTGTCATTCTAATATTTCCATAGAAGACGTTTTTAAATAATCACCCACAATAATAACATTGCATTGCAGTGTAAAATAATTCAATTAGCTACTCTTATATGCAATCCTGTTACAAGCAATTTTGAGGTAATGTTCTTGTTAGAGGCAGATTGTTACCAACAGCCTGATTTTCAAGATATTGTAATTTTCAACAACTGCAAAAAGTTGTCATTTATTGCAAGTATATTTTCAATGAATTTGCAAATAAAACTGGTATTCACAGAATGTGACTAATTCACAAGGTCCTGCACATTTATGAAGATTTCTCAAATTAGATATGCCAGTAGATACAGCAATGGATTTAAATCAGAGGACTAGGAAAATGTCTGACAAATCTTCTGTGCAGAAGATTTAAGGACAAATTTTCAGAGGCGGGTGATAGTTAGTGAATTCCTCAAACATGCTATATGGTGAATTGAATGTCTGGTGCAGTGATCTCGTATGTATGTATATAGTGATATACGTCCTATATTAGAAATGTGCATACACTACACAGTGAGAATAGTCATCTTAATGATGGAAGTAGGGAAATTGGACTAACAAGAATTTCTCCATGAGGAAGAACCCAGTTCAGTATGTTGACACAGAAACAACAAAAAAATCCACAACCAAATAACCCATAACACTCATGTTGCAAACATGACTGAACGGCTTCTACAATTTTGTATACAATTGGAAACAAGACACAAGAAAATAACTCACATTATAACTGTCAGGATTGCCTTATGGTTAGGAGCGCTTGCTGAAATTCTTGTGAGTTGGTTTGAATGTTTAAATCCTGCAGGAAGTTCAATATATTTTCTATAAATGACAAAGAAAGAGAGATCATATATTAAAAAATTTTACATCTGCACACAATTCCTGTCCATTATGAATTCCAATTTCACATTTATAATGGAACTGCCTGTGTAAACAAGTCACACTTAATTACACTCCCCTGCCAATTGGAGGCGCTGCAGTGTCACCACTGATGAGAGGATGGATTCATTATAAATGTGTACATTGGAGTTTACAATGGAAGTATAAAAACAAGTACAAAATATATGGGCCCAAACTTGGTGGAAGCCAAGGCCCGCCCAAACGACAGCCGATGGTCGCCGAGAGATCAGGCGGTACTTTGCCAGGAAGATCCCTCTAAAAGAGGTGGCAGTACTACCCGACGGCTACATAACAGCTTATGCCATCAATCTGGCTGGCAGCGGGCGGGAGTCCCAATCTCGGCAGCAAATGCGTTCCTCGCCAAAGTGCCGCCGAAGATTGAGTCGGGCCCAGGGAGTGGGGAACACTGAAAAATAAAAATATTTACAATTTTAAAAGAAACACCATAACACCTTCAGGGGACCCCATACAGGTAAAACCCTGAAAGAAATAAAAATGTAAAATGTTCACTAATCTTTTTTTGCAGGTCTTCTTACTTACCGTTGGGGTTAGACCTACCTCCACGCAGCGGTCCTTCCCCCTGCTGCTGCCGACTCCCACCCGCACCAATATGCCAGCTCGCAGACGGGAGGTCACTTATGCGACTTTGCCGCCAGAGGCCGTCAGTGAGCGGTTCCCGGTGGTACTCCTCTTCCGCCAGATGCAGACCTGGAGGAATCTGTCATCGAGGGGAGAGCGGCTAAACAACTCGGCAGCAACAGGTGGTAAGGCCACCAATTTCGGCCCCTATGACTTTGAAATGGGGGCTGAATTACATCTGCTTGTCCCTCAATTACTCTAGAAGACTATACTTGGTCTTGACTTTCCGTGTGCAACACCACAGAAGATCAACTAGTGTAAATATTAAAATAAGTAACAAATAGAGACTGAATTCTCACCCTGCTTCAGATGATTTCCTGTGTGCAATGCCAGAGATGATCAGCTAGTATATCATGAATGTAAAAATGATAATGTTCTTAAATCATAACTTACAATAGTATTTCAGTTCAAACCACAATTTGATCATAGGAGTTTGCCATCCATTGCAGTTCACTGTGTCAACTGCTACCAGCAAGGACATAACACATCTCCATGTTGAATGTTTTGCTGTGGCATTTCATTCAGTTTTTCTGTGCTCCCATCAACCCTCGGATTCAAACTTAGTGAAAGATTGCTTCACTTTACAGTGTTTCTGGCTACACTATGTTGTTATTCATAAAATCATATATAAAAATAATCATTGTCTGGTAACAAACTTTCACCCTTGTATTCTACATGAAGTGCATGTATTTCTCTGGACAATGCATTGGTGAATTGGTAAGGATTTTAATGTGAAGTCTAGCACATTTATGTTGTTTCATAAGGGCCTAAATGTCAACTCATTTTGTTTCATAAGAAATTGTACAAATTGAGTGGACACATCAGAGCTGCAAGGAAACATCTACTGGTTCTTACATCTGGGGGCACTGAATACAGAAGCGGTGATGATGAATCTGTGCAAGATATTGATTAGATCACAGTGGAGAACTCTGGAGTTTTGGGCACCCCGTGATGGAAAGAATATTGTAGCCATAGTGTAAAGTCCTGTCCCCTCAGTACATATTCACACGAGGCATATAGTGAAGTCAAGGTCACTCTGGACCTGCACCTTGATTTCACAGCTCTGGAATGCTGCACTTGCCTGAGACTTGTCCTTATATACCTGTCTCTTGCAAGTGCACCCCTGGTGGTAAGGTATGCAGGTGGTTACAGGTCATATCTTATTACAGTCATGTATAGCATGTTAGGATACAGTTCTATATAATAATGTAAGATACATGACACATAGAAAACATACAATATAGATTCACTAGGATGATACAAAATGAAAATATATAGCTATGATGAAAGCCTTGAAAAACTAGTACTGCATTCACTAAAACATTGAAGGTTAAGGGAGCTATCTAATAGAGATATTCAAAGTTTTGAAGTGGTAAATAGTAAATGATTAATTCAACTGGCTGATAAATTATTAAAAAGGCACAGAATTTTAGGATTAGTACAGAAAACATATAAAGAGACAGATTAAAAGAACATTTTTCATGCAAAGTGCTATCAGTATATAGAATACATCATCACAAGTAGCTATTGAAGCTGAGTTAATCACGTCATTTAAGAGGGCACTAAATAAACACTTGAAGAGAACAGTTGTAAAAGGGAGACAGCAAGAAAATGAGATGAATGTGGCTAGCTTCAATGTGGCATGATGGGCTGAATGATTTCCTTCTTTGTTGAAATATTTAGAACGTGTTTTCTTGCAATGATTTCAGATTGCTGCAATTTGAAAATACATTAAAGTTGCACATACATCACAAACAGAACTCAAAATTAATTTTTGACATCTTACCTTCTGAAAACTGTACCATCCCAATTTTGTTCCCTATATAGTAAGTCATCATCATAGGCAGTCCCTCGGGGTCGAGGATGACTTGCTTCCACACTAAAAATGAGTACTCAGGTGACTGATGAACTCATTTTAAACAGTGGAAGATGCCTGTGCGTGAATTCTTTTAACGTGGGGTGACCGTTGCACACCAGTCACCACACGGGCTTGACGGAGCAAGGTCCTGCTCCAGTGGCAAGGGGATCCAAGACGACTGGAGACCAGGCTCCGCTGTAAGTACCAATACATACACACAAACTCAAACATACTCCTACTGTCCTCCTTCCTTCCTCCTTCCCACAGGACTCCTCGCTACATAGAATTCATAGTACGCAATGTGAGCCTCACGACCTCATAGCCTCACTATTGGCCCATGCTGTGCCTTCCCTTGTCCACGCTGCTCCGCCTCTAGGTTACGACCTCTCCGCTCCTCCATGCCTCGTCCATCCTCTCCTCTCCACTTCCCATCTCCGGACATCGCCGGTCCCGACCTCCGCTCCACGCCGCTTCCCAGTTCCGCGTTGTTGATTCTGCTGCTGTGGTGGCTAGCTTTTTTTGATTTTCCCACAGCTCCAGCCTTGCGCTCCAAACTGCTCCTTTGTCAGAGGAGCAGTTAGGTGAGCGAGGCTGGAGTTGTGGGCAAATCAAAAAAAGCACAACTTCATTATATAGTAAGTAATGAAATATTGGTTCTATCTCATGCAAGTTTATTTAGAAACAACTTGTTTTCCATCCTGACTGGTGATAGGATATCAATACTTTACTCGTGCCTCACAGAATGTTGGCAATGCATGAAATTAAAGTTAAAAGCTCACAGTAACTTTTATTTACCTCATCACGTTTCTTCAACTAACTGAAAAAAACAGACACCATTCCATAATAAATATCATTCAGTAAAACTTATGACACAGTGTGAGTTTGGGTGCTGCAAACAAGCACATAGGGCTGAATTTGGTCAAGGCCTCCGCCCACCCAAGTGCTACCTGAAATGCCGCCGCTGGCCGCCAAGGTACTGGACGGTATTTTCGGCGGGGTTTTCATCGCCGAGGTCCCTCGGAGGTCGGCGGGCGGCAAATCAACGACGTATGCCGCAAACTGGGCGGCAGCGGGCGGGAGGTCTCATTCTCGGCGGCAGAGGCACTTGCCACCCAAGTGCCACCGAGGATGGAGTCAGGCCCACGGAGGGTCGAACACCGAAAAATAAAAATCATCAACAATAAAAAAAAAATCTCAGGACCTTCAGGGGACCCCATCCAGCTAAGTACCTGTAAAGAAATAATTTTAAAACATTCCACTTATCTTTTTTACAGGATCTTCACACTTACCGTTGAGGATAGAGCAGCCTCCAAGCAGTGGTCCACCGCCGTCCTGCCGACTCCCGCCAGCACCAATCTAGCATCTTGGTGGGTGGGAGTCTACTTACGCACATCGGCCGTCTGTGCTGATGTCGGTGGGCACTTCCCGGCGGCTCTCCCCTCCCGCCCGCTCCAGGCCATGTCGAAAGTGGCGATTCGAGCAAAGGAATGTCGGCGGCAGTGGGCGGCAGTGGGCGGCAGTGCGTGATAAGTAAATCAAAATCAGCCCCATAGATTATTAATGAACTGTCCACTTATACAGTCAGCATTCTCACACCTTTTTTGCAGTGTAACAAATAATGTTTTACTTCAATGTACCACATGATCTACTGGAACCAAGCTTTTTGTGTATTTTAACAAGTTGCATACTGTGGCAGTTGCCCTATGGCATGGCAAAAAATGTAGTATAAGAAATTCAGAAGTCAAGGTCCCATAACCTTATATTATAATTGAAGTGGTCAGATAACTAATAACCCTAACCATTTGTATAATGAGGCCAGAGCTTTTCAGCATACATTAATGACTAGGATGAAGCAATGAAGAGTTGTATATCCAAGTTTGCAGATGATACTAAATTAGGAGGCACACTAAGCTGTATAAATGGGAGCAGGAAGTTACAAAAGGGACATAGACAGACTGTGAGTGGGTAAGATATAATAGATGGAGTTCAACGTGGGGAATTATGAGGTCATCCACTTTGGATCTTAGAACGACAAATCAGAGTATGGTTTTAATGGTGAGAGACTAGGAACTACGGAGTAGTAAAGGGATTTAGGTGTCTATGTGCACAAATCACTAAAAGCTAGTGCACAGGTTAAAAAAAAGTAACCAAAAAGGCTAATATAATGTTGGCCTTTATCTCATGGAGGTTGGAATTCAAAAATGAGGATGTGATGCTTCAATTATACAGAACCTTGGTCAGATCCCATCTGGAGTGCTTAATTTGGTTTTAGGCACCCAACCTTAGGAAAGAGATATTGGCCTTGAAAGCGGTACAGTGCAGATTCACCAGAATTATACCAGAGTTTCAAGGGTTTAAATTATGACGACAGGTTGCATAAACTTGGCTTGTATTCCCTTGCGTTTAGAAGGTTCAGAGGTGATCTAATCAAGGTGTTTAAAGTGACTAGGGGATTTGATACGCTAGATCCAGATAAACTATTTTCTTCTGGTGAGGAAACTGGAACAAGGGAGTATAATTTTAAAATTAGGAACAGTTCATTTGGGATTGAAGTCAGAAAGTGCTTTTTTTTACATTGGACATCGCAGGAAAGGCCAGCATCCATAATTGCTGTTGAACAACTAAATGGCTTACCAGGCCATTTCAGAGGGCAGTTAAGAGTCAGGTAAGGATGGCAGGATTTCCTTCCATAAAGGATATTAGAAAACAGATTGGCGTTTACGACCACCAGTAGCTCCATGGTCTGATACTACCTGTTTATTCCAGATTTATTTAACTAAATTTAAATTCCACAGCTGCCGTGATGGGATTTGAACTTACGTCGCCAGATCATTAGTCTAGGCCTCTGGATGTCTAATCTAATAACATAACTACTACGCTACTGTTCCTTTACACAGAAAGGTTAGTGGAAATTTGGAACTTGCTCCCCAAAAAGCTGTGGATACTGGATCAATTGAAATTTTCAAGACGGAGATTGATAGATTTTTGTTAGGTAAGGGTGTCAAGGAATATGGAACAAAGATAAATGGACTTGAGGTACAGATCAGCCATGATCTAATTGAATGGTGGACAGGCTCAAGAGGCTGTTCCTATGCTCCTATTGGGTAAGCTGTGATTTAAAGGATATTTTATGTGTTATGTAACAACAACAACAGAACATCCCAAAAATTAACCTTAGGTACATTTTGTGCTAAAGCACTTAATAGAATCATGAGATATTAGGTTCCTTATTAGACTTAATTATGCACACACACACACACACACACACACACACATATGGTTTTCTGGGTTCTTAGGCTCTAGTAAGATAGTAAATGATCTAACAAGCATAGTAAATAAAAAGAGAAAGAATGCACAATAACCTGAATTTAACCATAGAAATACAAAAATAACCTCACAATAATCCAATGCTCAAATAATTTGTAAAGGTTCCATTTCCTTATCAATCAGCAGGTAAAAAAGAAACATCATAAAGTACGCTAGCATGCTTCACTATAGTCTATTAATTCATGGTCATTTTTCAATGGTTCTAAATCAGCTTTTGTGAAAAGATCTATCAGAACACAATAGGCTCTATTAGGTAGTCTAAAATCAGTTCAGGGCTCCATTTTTAACATGAACCCTGCTTAGGACTATAAAGCTACAAGTAATAGTACAATGTGAATTTACATCTTAAAACATGTAACTGAAGTCTCAAAATTTAAAATAAATTTCCCCCCAAAAAAGTGTTTTAAAAAGAATAACCTAAGAATAACTGAAAAATTATTTTAATACCTCAATAAAAATAACCCAATTCAAAATGTTCTCAGGGAACAGGGTTCTTAGCTCGAGGCGATTGGATAATGGCTGAAAGAAAGTATATAGGTTGTCACTCCTGATTAGAGACCTGTGCCTCTGTGCTTCACTGAATGAAAGGCATGTCTGGTAATGTAAGGTACAAATATTAAGTTAATAAAATAATGTGGAATAAGACATATATATAGCTTGACTGAACAGAGCACAAAATAGTCACACAGATCAATAAAATAGCATGGCTCAGTCTCTATTGACGTTATCACCTATATTTTATGTTTTAATCATATTTTTGAAGGATTACTGTACAAACTAAACCTCTAGGGTATGCAATAATTCCACAGTGTAAGAAATCTGACCATTTGTGCTTTATTTTACATCTAGACAAATTAGCAGAAAAATAAAACTGAAGCACAGCACTTATTTTCCTTTTTCAGTTTTGGATTCTTTATTAAACAGAATTGAAGATTTTTGTATTCTTTGCTTGCTCTTAATGACTCCAGTCTTAATGAGCCAGCATTAAATTGACTAGTTCTGCAATTTCATTCTGAATGGTTTCATAGATTGACAATACTCATTCAAATTGCTCAATAAAATAGTACAGACCACATTCTTCACATATCTGAGCTCCTTTTAGAGCCATAGTGGTGTCCATATGACCTCAGTAACGGATTTAAAAACAATCATTTGAGCTCTTTCCAATGTGTAAAAATTACATAAAGTTCTTCTTAGTCAATTTGTTTTTCCCACCCTTCCAATATTTAGAATTCTTACAGCTGACATTAATTATTTTTTCATTAAAAACAACTGATTTCAAAATGCTGCACTGCACAAAACACCATAAACTGTTTATGACTAACTGCCATGCTCTTAATTAAAACAATAAATCCAGAACACAATATTTGTGCAGCCTCTGATTTGATCTTTGCCACTTGCTATCCACTACTCAAGTTGCTATGTTACCACTAAAAAGCATCAGGCACTCAACACCAGAGAAGCTTCTACAACACTCCTTAGGTTTTAAAACATATCAAAAGGCACTTAAAATGAAATGGCAAGAATATCACACTACTCCTTTTGGTTATGATTAATTTAGTTTAAGTTTTATAACCTGTTTATGAAAACAATGTTGAACTAAACAACTGCCTCAGTTATTTTCCAACAAAATAACTTAGCTTTAAGTAATTTGCCTCTGTCAATTGAAAATAATTGATAAAACGTCATCCAGAATGAGTTGATAACTATGGCCACAGGATGATTATACATGATACAAATACAATCATCCAATAATGACTGCTACTGTTATTATATAACTACCCAGCCAATAAACACAACACTTAAAACATTATTTTTTTTATTTTCATTCTTTAACAAAAATATTATGAAGGATACAGGCATAATTGCAGGATAGCATTGCAACTTCAAACTAAAGAAAAAAATGACACTGAAATAAAAACATAACATAAGAACATAAGAAATAGGAGCAGGAATAGGGCATTTGGCCCCTCGAGCCTGCTCCGCCATTTAATAAGATCATGGCTGATCTGATCATGGACTCAGTTCCACTTCCCAGCCTGCTCCCCATAACCCTTTATTCCCTTATCGCTCAAATTCCTCATCTCAGTTTTAAATGGGCGGCCCCTTATTCTGAGACTATGTCCCCTAGTTTTTGTTTCCCCTATGAGTGGAAATATCCTCTCTGCATCCACCTTGTCGAGCTCCCTCATTATCTTATATGTTTCGATAAGATCACCTCTCATTCGTCTAAACTCCAATGAGTATAGGCCCAACCTACTTAACATATCTTCATAAGTCAACCCCCTCATCTCTGGAATCAACCTCGTGAACCTTCTCTGAACAGTCTCCTTCCTTAAATACCGAGACCAAAACTGTACGCAGTACTCTCGGTGTGGCCTCACCAATACCCTGTACAGTTGTAGCAGGACTTATCTGCTTTTATACTCTATCCCCCTTGCAATAAAGGCTGAAATTCCATTTGCCTTCCTGATTACTTGCTGTACCTGCATACTAACGTTTTGTGTTTCATGGACAAGGACCCCCAGGTCTCTCTGTACTGCAGCACTTTGCAATTTTTCTCCATCTAAATTATAATTTGCTTTTCTATTTTTTCTACCAAAGTGGATAACCTCACATTTTCCCACAGTATACTCCATCTGCCAAAGTTGTGCACACTCACTTAGCCTGTCTATATCCCTTTGCAGATTTTTTGTGTCCTCCTCACAATTTGCTTTTCCACCCATCTTTGTATCATCAGCAAACTTGGCTACATTATACTCAGTCCCTTCATCCAAGTCATTAATATGTATTTAGAACTTTGAATAAATATTTATATTTGCTTGTACAGTACTTGTTGACTTGAGTACATGCCACATTTAGTGATTCAGTATTGTATGTAGCTGCATTGGATAGCAAGCTGTATCATGGACAAAGCTGTGCCCTCAGTAGAACTACTAGGTGGCTAGAAATTCGGTTTTCGTGAAAACGGTATTTTTACGCCAAAATTACCGTTTTTCGCTTCACTACTGTTAGTAGGCCCAATATTGAGCCTTTAAGTTGTGCAGCGGTCCGCAAACCACGAATCGTGAATTTCGGCAATTTTAGCCCAGGGCCGATAGCAAGAGAGGCCTTGGAAGGGGAGAAAAAAAACAACAAAAAAAAATTGGGAAAAAAAAATTCACAAAACATTCACAAAACTCTTACCTACTAAATCGCTGAAAAAGAATTAAAAAACAAAAGCTTTAACTTACCTTTATTGCAGGTCTTCATACTTACCGCTGCTGGCAGGGCTGCAACGCAGGTTTTTCCCTGTCGGTATTCTGGGTGCAGAATACGGTGCGGAGTAAACCAAATTTCGGGTGAAAACGCTATTTCGGGTCTTTTACGGCAGCGCTCCTCTCCCCAGCGGTATGTGGAAAGCAGTGCCGCAAAAACATGCCCGAAGTTCCCGCCGACTGGTTTTTCGCCGCCAAGGGTGAAATATCGCCAAAAGCCCGGGCCAATATTGGCAAATTTCTCTTACTGTTCACCTAATAGCTACAATATTTCATGTACCTACAACATAGTCTACAGTTTGTTTGGCCTTTTAAGATAGCCACGTGATGTCTTTTAGGTTATTTATATACGTTTACATATGTGTATCTCAAATATAAGCACATGACAGCACTTCACGCAAAATAAAAATCAACAGATATTTGGGATGGAGGGATAATTCACTGATATGTTAAAATACGGCATATTCCACCCATCTTTGTATCATCAGCAAACTTGGCTACATTACATTTGCTTGTACAGTACTTGTTGACTTGAGTACATGCCACATTGGATATCAATTTTGACAAATTGGAAATGTCAGTTATAAGAACATATATATCCTGCCTATATTTCCTAAAGAACAACCTTTTTAATTTTACTGATAGTGCCAGAAAATTCTTCTACTCATTTCAGCTAACAATGCTAGCATTACGTAACAGTTTTCAAACATCAACATATTTGCCATCTCTCGTGTAAACACCAGTAACTGGGCAGCAAGAGCTGAACACAAAAAGCATAATCCAAATATTTTCCACTACCACCATTAAGTCCTGTATTAGAACATTTAAGTAACCTATTAAATCATTTCAGTGTCAGAAATAAGGAGGCCACGAATGTAAACACAAGAAGGAGCCAGTTGGCCATGCTAAGCGGCAGCCAGGTGTAAAGATATACATAATTTTATCTTTTCTCCACTCCGTGCTGTGTGAATTGAAGACGAGCCCTTTTTAAAATAAATCATAGTAACACTAATGGCAACCTCTTGTTTTAAAACTTTGGTCATAAAATAATGAATTTAAGTTATAGTTTATTTCAATAAGGGTTATTATAAATGCTGGACGTGCTTTAATACTTTCCATTATGATCGGCCAGAGGCTACAGTAGCCGATAAATGAACGGTGAGCAACTTGCCCTTACCCATTTCATTTCTGTGGTCTTTTGCACTGGAAGTTCGAGATCCAAACAGTGCAGCACCCTCGACAGAGCATCTGGGACCTGTGGATCAGGGCAGGCAACTGTGTGTCTCCTTAACCAATCAGATTGAAGTATTGTTAATGAGCAGTGCAGAGTCTGAACCAGGAAGTGTCAGTTAGAATAATGAATTCAATGTCAAATCAAGTACAGAAAACCAAACAAAGAGAGGGAAAGAAAGACTGGATTAAAAGTTGAGAAAAAAGAGACCGAAAGAAAAAGTATTTTTAAATCTTCAAGAACAATTAAAAACCAGAGAATGAGGCTCCATCCAGAGAGGTTGTTTGGCAGTAATTAAGACTTATCATGCCATAAAAAAGAGTACTTAGACTGAAATAGACACGCCCTAACTTTCTGTGCCATTTAGTTCATATAGAAACATAGAAACATAGAAAAATAGGTGCAGGAGTAGGCCATTCGGCCCTTCTAGCCTGCACCGCCATTCAATGAGTTCATGGCTGAACATTCAACTTCAGTACCCCATTCCTGCTTTCTCGCCATACCCCTTGATCCCCCTAGTAGTAAGGACCTCATCTAACTCCTTTTTGAATATATTTAGTGAATTGGCCTCAACAACTTTCTGTGGTAGAGAATTCCACAGGTTCACCACTCTCTGGGTGAAGAAGTTCCTCCGCATCTCGGTCCTAAATGGCTTACCCCTTATCCTTAGACTGTGACCTCTGGTTCTGGACTTCCCCAACATTGGGAACATTCTTCCTGCATCTAACCTGTCTAACCCCGTCAGAATTTTAAATGTTTCTATGAGGTCCCCTCTCATTCTTCTGAACTCCAGTGAATACAAGCCCAGTTGATCCAGTCTTTCTTGATAGGTCAGTCCCGCCATCCCGGGAATCAGTCTGGTGAACCTTCGCTGCACTCCCTCAATAGCAAGAATGTCCTTCCTCAGGTTAGGAGACCAAAACTGTACACAATACTCCAGGTGTGGCCTCACCAATGCCCTGTACAACTGTAGCAACACCTCCCTGCCTCTGTACTCAAATCCCCTTGCTATGAAGGCCAACATGCCATTTGCTTTCTTAACCGCCTGCTGCACCTGCATGCCAACCTTCAATGACTGATGTGCCATGACACCCAGGTCTCTTTGCACCTCCCCTTTTCCTAATCTGTCACCATTCAGATAATAGTCTGTCTCTCTGTTTTTACCACCAAAGTGGATAACCTCACATTTATCCACATTATACTTCATCTGCCATGCATTTGCCCACTCACCTAACCTATCCAAGTCGCTCTGCAGCCTCACAGCATCCTCCTCGCAGCTCACACTGCCACCCAACTTAGTGTCATCCGCAAATTTGGAGATACTACATTTAATCCCCTCATCTAAATCATTAATGTACAGTGTAAACAGCTGGGGCTCCAGCACAGAACCTTGCGGTACCCCACTAGTCACTGCCTGCCATTCTGAAAAGTACCCATTTACTCCTACTCTTTGCTTTCTGTCTGACAACCAGTTCTCAATCCATGTCAGTACACTACCCCCAATCCCATGTGCTCTAACTTTGCACATCAATCTCTTGTGTGGGACCTTGTCGAACACCTTCTGAAAGTCCAAATATACCACATCAACTGGTTCTCCCTTGTCCACTCTACTGGAAACATCCTCAAAAAATTCCAGAAGATTTGTCAAGCATGATTTCCCTTTCACAAATCCATGCTGACTTGGACCTATCATGTCACCTCTTTCCAAATGCACTGCTATGACATCCTTAATAATTGATTCCATCATTTTACCCACTACCGATGTCAGGCTGACCGGTCTATAATTCCCTGTTTTCTCTCTCCCTCCTTTTTTAAAAAGTGGGGTTACATTGGCTACCCTCCACTCCATAGGAACTGATCCAGAGTCAATGGAATGTTGGAAAATGACTGTCAACGCATCCACTATTTCCAAGGCCACCTCCTTAAGTACTCTGGGATGCAGTCCATCAGGCCCTGGGGATTTATCGGCCTTCAATCCCATCAATTTCCCCAACACAATTTCCCGGCTAATAAGGATTTCCCTCAGTTCCTCCTCCTTACTAGACCCCCCGACCCCTTTTATAACCGGAAGGTTGTTTGTGTCCTCCTTCGTGAATACCGAACCAAAGTACTTGTTCAATTGGTCCGCCATTTCTTTGTTCCCCGTTATGACTTCCCCTGATTCTGACTGCAGCGGACCTACGTTTGTCTTTACTAACCTTTTTCTCTTTACATATCTATAGAAACTTTTGCAATCCGTCTTAATGTTCCCTGCAAGCTTCTTCTCATACTCCATTTTCCCTGCCCTAATCAAACCCTTTGTCCTCCTCTGCTGAGTTCTAAATTTCTCCCAGTCCCCAGGTTCGCTGCTATTTCTGGCCAATTTGTATGCCACTTCCTTGGTTTTAATACTATCCCTGATTTCCCTTGATAGCCACGGTTGAGCCACCTTCCCTTTTTTATTTTTATGCCAGACAGGAATGTACAATTGTTGTAGTTCATCCATGCGGTCTCTAAATGTCTGCCATTGCCCATCCACAGTCAACCCCTTAAGTATCATTCGCCAATCCATCCCAGCCAATTCACGCCTCATACCTTCAAAGTTAGCCTTCTTTAAGTTCTGGACCATGGTCTCTGAATTAACTGTTTCATTCTCCATCCCAATGCAGAATTCCACCATATTATGGTCACTCTTCCCCAAGGGGCCTCGCACAACGAGATTGCTAATTAATCCTCTCTCATTACATAACACCCAGTCTAAGATGGCCTCCCCCCTAGTTGGTTCCTCGACATATTGGTCTAAAAAACCATCCCTTATGCACTCCAGGAAATCCTCCTCCACCGTATTGCTTCCAGTTTGGTTAGCCCAATTTATGTGCATATTAAAGTCACCCATTATAACTGCTGCACCTTTATTGCACGCACCCCTAATTTCATGTTTGATGCCCTCCCCAACATCACTACTACTGTTTGGAGGTCTGTACACAACTCCCACTAACGTTTTTTGCCCTTTGGTGTTCTGCAGCTCTACCCATATAGATTCCACATCATCCAAGCTAATGTCCTTCCTAACTATTGCATTAATCTCCTCCTTAACCAGCAATGCTACCCCACCTCCTTTTCCTTTTATTCTATCCTTCCTGAATGTTGAATACTCCTGGATGTTGAGTTCCCAGCCCTGATCATCCTGGAGCCACGTCTCCGTAATCCCAATCACATCATATTTGTTAACATCTATTTGCACAGTTAATTCATCCACCTTATTGCGGATACTCCTTGCATTAAGACACAAAGCCTTTAGGCTTGTTTTTTTAACACCCTCTGTCCTTTTAGAATTTTGCTGTACAATGGCCCTTTTTGTTCTTTGCCTTGGGTTTCTCTGCCCTCCACTTTTCCTCATCTCCTTTCTGTCTTTTGTTTTTGCCTCCTTTTTGTTTCCCTCTATCTCCCTGCATTGGTTCCCATCCCCCTGCCATATTAGTTTAACTCCTCCCCAACAGCACTAGCAAACACTCCCCCGAGGACATTGGTTCCGATTCTGCCCAGGTGCAGACCGTCCGGATTGTACTGGTCCCACCTCCCCCAGAACCGGTTCCAATGCCCCAGGAATTTGAATCCCTCCCTGCTGCACCATTGCTCAAGCCACGTATTCATCTGAGCTATCCTGCGATTCCTACTCTGACTAGCACGTGGCACTGGTAGCAATCCCGAGATTACTACTTTTGAGGTCCTACTTTTTAATTTAGCTCCTAGCTCCTTAAATTCATTTCGTAGGACCTCATCCCTTTTTTTACCTATGTCATTGGTACCAACGTGCACCACGACAACTGGCTGTTCTCCCTCCCTTTTTAGAATGTCCTGCACCCGCTCCGAGACATCCTTGACCCTTGCACCAGGGAGGCAACATACCATCCTGGAGTCTCGGTTGCGGCCGCAGAAACGCCTATCTATTCCCCCTACAATTGAATCCCCTATCACTATCGCTCGCCCACTCTTTTTCCTGCCCTCCTGTGCAACAGAGCCAGCCACGGTGCCATGAACTTGGCTGCTGCTGCCCTCTCCTGATGAGTCATCCCCCTCAACAGCACTCAAAGCAGTGTATCTGTTTTGCAGTGGGATGACCACAGGGGACCCCTGCACTACCTTCCTTGCACTACTCTTCCTGCTGGTCTTCCATTCCCTCGCTGGCTGTGGGCCCTTCTCCTGCGGTAAGACCAACTCGCTACACGTGATACTCACGTCATTCTCAGCATCGTGGATGCTCCAGAGTGAATCCACCCTCAGCTCCAACTCCGCAACGCGGACCGTCAGGAGCCGGAGGTGGACACACTTCCCGCACATGTAGTCGTCAGGGACACTGGTGTTGTCCCCGTGTTCCCACATGGTATCTATGACATAATATGCAGGAAACTTTTATTTATTCATTCGTGTTTTGTGAGCCTAGCCGACAAGGCCAGTATTTAATGCCCATCCCTAATTACCCTTGAGTAGGTGATAGTGAGTCACCTTATACACCAGAGTGGCTTGCTGAGCTATTTCAGAAGGCAGTTAAGAGTCAATCATGCCATCAACACATTTGAATGGGGAGCCAGACCCCGAGATTCCATTTTCGCCCAGTTTATTAAGGAGCAGCAAATCTCGGACAGCAGCATCCATATTTTCGCATTTAACTGAGCAACTGAGCTTGCCAGAAGTAGCTGGCCAATTTGCGCATAAATAACGGTCAGCGGCATTAGCCTCTCCATTATTTTTACAGTAAATTCTGACCCAATATGATGTTTAAGTCATCTCAAATCAAAAATGATTAGCTACTATACTAAAAATGTCCTAAACAGTAACTTAGCACAAAAAATCTGCAAAAGGACACAGACAGACTAAGTGAGTGGGCAAAAATTTTGCAGATGGAGTATAATGTTAGAAAGTGTGAGGTCATGCACTTTGGCAGAAAAAATCAAACAGCAACTTATTATTTAAATGGAAAAAGATTGCAAAGTGCCACAGTACAGCGGGACCTGAGGGTACTTGCGCATGAAACACAAAAGGATAGTATGCAGGTACAGCAAGTGATCAGGAAGGCCAATGGTATCTTGGCCTTTATTGCAAAGGGGATGGAGTATAAAAACAGGGAAGTCTTGCTACATCTATATAAGGTATTGGTGAGGCCACACCTGGAATACTGCATGCAGTTTTGGTTTCCATATTTACGAAAGGATATACTTGCTTTGGAGGCAGTTCAGAGAAGGTTCACAAGGTTGATTCCGGGGATGAGGGAGTTGACTTAAGAGGAAAGGTTGAGTAGGTTGGACCTCTACTCATTGGAATTCAGAAGAATGAGAGGTGATCTTTTCAAAATGTATAAGATTATGAGGGGGCTTGACAAGGTGGATGCGGAGAGAATTTTTCCACTGATGGGGGAGACTAGAACTAGAGGGCATGATCTTAGAATAAGGGGCCGCCCATTTAAAACAGAGATGAGGAGAAATTTCTTCTCTCAGAGGGTTGTTAATCTGTGGAATTCGCTGCCTCAGAGAGCTGTGGAAGCTGGGATATTGAATAAATTTAAGACAGAAATAAACAGTTTCTTCAACGATAAGGGGATAAGGGTTTATGGGAGCGGGCGGGGAAGTGGAGCTGAGTCCATGATCAGATCAGCAATGATCTTATTAAATGGTGGAGCAGCTTCGAGATGCCGTATGGCCTTCACCTGCTCCTACTTCTTATGTTCTTATTAAATAAATAGTGCCAGCTGAGATCTGAGCACCAGTTGTTTCACTCGTGAGAACTGAGACTTTTAGTTAGCATGATTGTTTTTGGAATCTTGGCAAAATATTAAGCTTATCTTTTCAAATTCTTCATCACCTACTCCATGGAAAGAAAAGTCACTTTTACAGCATTAGTACTCTGTAGAAAGCTACTGCTGTGACATTACTGATGCAAAGCACCAAAATGTGGCAGAATTACTACAGTACTTTATAGTTTAACAGATAAGTTAATTTTTTCCTTGCATATAATACTATTTTATAAATGGCATAAATTACTTATCCTACATCACATGTATATCAACCCCCTTTACCACCTACACACTGTGTCTGCAGTATATACTACCTACAGGACACACTGCAGCACCTCCCACCCCAACGACTCCTACCACTGACAAGGGCATCATGAGAACATGATCACCTTTGTTATGTATGTAACTATGTGATACTTGCCACCAGAGGACACCACTGTTGGAGTCCTAATGGTCACCTGCACACATGTGTAGGGCCAGTATAAAAGGTTGGCTGCCATGTTGTATAGGCTTTCTGTAATAAAGAAGACTAAGGTCACACTAAGTTTAGCTCACAGTACTCAGCCTTGTGGAGTTTTTGTATACACAACAATTGGCGATGAGTAACAGAATACGAACCTTCACGCAACCATGGCGTGTTAATATTAAAGAGATTCGTAGAGGGTGATGATTGGGAAGCCTTCATCGAGCGTCTCGACCATTATTTCGTGACCAACGAGCTGGAAGGAGACACTAACGCGGCCAAGCGCAGGGCGGTTCTCCTCATCGTCTGTGGGCCTAAAATATACGGCCTCATCAAAAATCTGCTCGCACCGACAAAACCAATGGAGAAGGAATATACAGAGTTGTGCACGCTGGTTCGGGACCACCTCAAGCAGAAGGAGAATATCCTCATGGCCAGGTATTGTTTTTACATACACCATCGCTCCGGGGGCCAGGACGTGGCGGATTATGTCGCCGACCTGAGATGCCTCGCGGGACCTTGCGATTTTGGAGCTGCTTTGGGGCAAATGCTGCGGGACTTTTTCATGCTGGGCATCAGCCACAAGGTCATTCTTCGAAAGCTGCTGGCTGCCGAAACCCTAGACCTGAGCGGGGTCATTGCGATCGCCCAGGCGTGCATGGCCACGGATGATAACACCAAACAGATATCTTTTCAACATCGAAGCTCACCGGCAAGTACTGTGCATAAAATGACGTCGCTAGCAGGCCGTCCTGCATATGGCAGGGCCTATAAGTCTGCGGCTGCAAGACCTGTGATGACTCAGAGTCCGCCATCGGGGGTGAATGTGAATCCATTAGCACATGTTGGCGCTGCGAGGGTAATCATTGGCCCCACCAATGTCGATTCAAGCATTACTTGTGCAAAGGCTGTGCAACGATGGGGCACCTCCAGCGAATGTGCAAATGGGCTGAGACATACCACGTGGCAGAGGATGATCGATCCGGCGCGGATCACGCAGCACAGGCAACTCAACCCGAGGAAGAAGTGTATACCTTCACCATCAAGAGCCCTCCTATAATGCTGAAAGTCAAACTAAATGGAGTTTCATTATCCATGGAGTTGGACACGGGTGCGAGTCTGTCAATAATGAGCCAGAAGACTTTCGAGAAACTGTGGGGCAATAAGGCTCAATGGCCCAAACTGAGCCCGATTAATGCAAAACTGCGTACATACACCAAAGAGCTCATACCAGTCATTGGAAGTGCGGCAATGGACGTATCATATGATGGAGCTGTGCATAATCTATCATTGTGGATTGTTCCAGGCAATGGCCTGTTCAGCAGAAGCTGGCTAGAAAAGATTAGATGAAATTGGAACGACATTAAAGCACTATCTTCAGTGGATGACGCCTCATGTGCTCAAGTGCTGAGCAAGTTTCCCTTGCTATTCGAACCAGGCATCAGCAACTTCACAGGCACCAAGGTACAGATCCATCTAGGCCCCGATACACAGCCCGTCCATCACAAGGCTCGGGCGGTTCCGTACATGATAAGGGAGAAAGTCGAGATCGAACTGAACAGACTCCAACGCGAAGAAATCATATCGCCAGTCGAGTTCAACGATTGGGCCAGTTCAATTGTTCCGGTATTGAAAAGCGATGGCACGGTCAGAATCTACGGAGACTACAAGCTAATGATTAACTGAGTCTCACTACGCTGCCCAAGGCGGATGACCTGTTGCAACGTTAGCAGGGGGAGGAAGTCGTGCACCAAGTTGGACCTAACCTCCGCCTACATGACACAGGAGCTGGCTAAATCTTCGAAAAGACTGAGGTGCATCAACACACACTAAGGGCTGTTTATATACCACAGGTGCCCTTTCAGGATTTGTTCGGCTGCAGCCATTTTCCAAAGAAACATGGAGAGTTTGCTGAAATCTGTTCCGCGCACCGTTGTGTTTCAAGACGACATTGTGATCGGTGATCGTGACACCATCGAACATCTACACAACCTGGAAGAGGTTCTAAGTGGCCTAGACAGAGTGGGATTCAGGCTGAAACGCTCCAAGTGTGTTTTCCTGGCGCCAGAAGTCAAATCTTTGGGGAGAAAGATTGCAGCATCAGGCCCACGGACTCAAAGATAGAGGCCATCAAGAATGCACCCAGTTCCACAGAATGTGATGGAGCTGCGTTCGTTCCTGGGTCTCCTCAACTATTTCGGTAACTTTCGACCCGGGTTGAGCACGTTGTTAGAGCCTTTGCACATGTTGCTACATAAGGGTGATGACTGGGTTTGGGGCAAATCTCAAGACACCGCCTTTGAGAAGGCCAGGAACCTGCTCTGTTCAAATAAGTTACTTGTTCACTATGACCCATGTAAACGTTTAGTGCTAGCTTGTGACGCCTCATCGTACGGGGTCGGCTTCGTCTCGCATCCAAAGATGGGCACTAACATTATCCGCTTATGACTATGTTATCCGCCACAGACCAGGCACCGAAAACTGTGCCGATGCTCTCAGCCGGCTACCATCACCCACCACTGAGGTTGAAATGGTGCAGCCCGTAGACTTGCTACTGGTCATGGATGCTTTTGAGAGCGAGGTATCACCTGTCACAGCTCGCCAGATCAGGACCCGGACCAGCCAGGATCCTGTGCTATCATTAGTAAAGAGTTGCTTCCTAAATGGGAACTGGTCGGCTGTTCCCGGGGAAATGCAAGATGAAATTAAGCCATTTCACCGATGTAAAGATGAAATGTCTATCCATTTGGATTGTCTCTTATGGGTTAATCATGTGGTTTTGCCAAAAAAAGGGAGGGAAACGTTTCTACGCGACCTACATATTACCCACCCAGGCATTGTCATGATGAAGGCAATTGCCAGGTCGAATGTTTGGTGGCCCGGCATTGACTCGGACTTGGAATCATGTGTACACCAGTGCAACACTTGCTCGCAACTGAGCAATACACCAAGGGAGGTTCCATTGAGTCTATGGTCATGGCCCTCCAAATCGTGGTCCAGGATCCACGTCGATTTTTCCGGCCCTTTTCTAGGAAAGATGTTTTTAGTAGTTGTGGACGCTTACTCCAAATGCATTGAATGCGTAATCATGTCATCCAACACGTCCACAGCCACCATTGAAAGCCTTGGCCCATGTTCGCCGCCCATGGCTTGCCCGACGTCCTTGTCAGTGACAATGGACCGCGTTTCACCAGCTCGGAATTCAACGAGTTTATGACCCACAATGGCATCAAGCATGTCAGACGTGGGCTTAAATGGATCAGACCTAACGGTCAAGTGGAGCGGGCAGTCCAAACAATCAAGCAGAGCATGAAACGCGTGACGGACGGCTCCCTGCAGACCCGCTTGTCTCGCATTCTGCTCAGTTACTGGATGCAACCCCACTCGCTCACCGGGGTTCCCCCGGCAGAATTGTTAATGAAGAGAGCCCTTAAAACCAGGCTCTCCCTAGTCCACCCGGATCTTAATGATCACGTGCAAACCCAGTGACACCGGCAGAACATGTACCACTAGTGCGCGGCTGTTTCACATGACATTGATGTTAACGAACCTATGTTTGTCCTGAATTATGGTCATGGTCCCAAGTGGGCTGCTGGCACTGTTTTGGCCAAGGAAGGGAATGGGGTGTTTATAATCAAACTGTTAAACGGCCAAAGGTGCAGAAAGCATTTAGATCAGACCAAATTGCGATTTACTGACAACCAGGAACGACTTGAAGAGGACATTACCATCGACGATCCACCAACACACACCCAACCAGCAATCAACCTCGCTGTCAATCACGAGGATGAACCCACCATTCCTGACAGTCCAGTCAGACCAGCCGCGGTGCAGTGCAGCAATGGTCCGGCCAACTCACACACACCAGGGTTTGAAGTTAGACAATCAACCAGGGAGCGAAGGCGTCCGGATCGCCTCAACTTGTAAATAACTTGTACCGAAGACTTTGGGGGGAGTGATGTTATGTATGTAACTATATAATACTTGCCACCAGAGGGCGCGACTGTTGGAGTCCTAATGGTCACCTGCACACACATGCAGGGCTAGTATAAAAGGTTGGCTGCCATGTTGTTTAGGCAATCTGGAGTTGTAATAAAGAAGACTACGGTCACACTAAGTTTAGCTCACAGTATTCAGCCTCATGGAGTTCTTCTATATACAACAACCTTCAAGTTCCACTTCAAGTCACACATCATTCCTTTAGTATGGATGAATCCAATTCTTGGAATTTCCCATATAACACCATAGTGGGAGCAATGTGGGAACAATTGGCCCAATTTTTACCCTGAGTGGAAATTGGATTGGTGGGATATGAGGAGAGCACCAAAACCCCTGCCCGTCATAGCGTGAGACCAGTGATATTTGAACTCCTTGACCTCATCTCCATGCTTCTGGTCTGTTGCCTGCCTGAAACCAGCCGGAAGCTTATACATGCAAAGTCAAGGATTGTTTGTTTTTTATCTACTTGTGCTGACACCTTTAATGGCCTACGTATCTTCACACTCCATTTAAAATCTTAGTAGACTTCATTTGATAACATAGCTGATGATGGTTGTGTTGTCTGCCTAGAGATGCACTAAAAGTGTCGTATTGTTTGTATTCAAGCCAGTTGACAAGACCCATGAAACTATCTGTAGTAGCCTTTACCTGAACACAAACTGAGGAGGTTAGCCTTGCATCTTGTGCCAGGACTTCCTTCAGATTGGACGCAAGGCGATAAGAGTCAAGCACATGGGTTTCTGATCTCTCAATGAAGGAGGGATCAGATTTTGGTGTTTGGAGGCTAGGAGGCTCTGAGGCTAGCAGGTAGAACTGCACTCCTGTTTCTACTCCTACTCACAGTTTCCTGGCAGATGGGCCTTGCTAATGTCTGGAACACAAAATCGAGGGGCACGGCAGGCTAGACAGGTGGAGCCTGATCGGCTTCACCTGCCATGTAGCTGGGCAAGGGACATAAGGATTGTGAAGGCATATGTCTTCAACAGAGGAAGGAAAGAAAATGGGCAAGAAATAAAAAAAACAATGGTCATACATTCTCTTAAAATGTGTTATTAATCCTTCTCCTGCACTCAGGAGCATAACATGATGCAAACCTAACAACACTGAACCACCAACAAAGCCACAAATGCTTTTTCTACACAGCAATATCATTCAAAGTAATTCATTCTATGTAAAATAGTGTAAAACACTTCTGAAATATGTGATAAGGCAGCATTTAAATGAAAGTATTTATTTCCTTTCTAAAGCCTCTGAAGATCAAATGGAGGCAAAAATGCCCGGTGCCCGCATTGGGGGCGGTAACCTACTCGGGGCAGAATTTCCTGTGTCCAGCGCGTAATTCCCGCCGCGGCCGCTGAATTGGACTTACCGCCCTCAAAGGAAGTGGAGTGTAATCTCACGTGCTCCATTTCCTGATGGGGCAGGACGTGACACTAACGGGGTGTGATCGGGAGCGCTATGCGGATGCTCCATGTGATGCTGACGTGCTTCAATGCCCCTCCCCTTCACTTAAAGGGGAGGGCCGCTGCGCACTCTGCAAGGCCTCTGATGGCCTCCACTGGACCACCAGGGCAGTGTGGTACAGGGGCTGCAACCCGGCACCCAACATGGAGTGCCGGGCTGCATGATGGCGGTCCGGACCACACTCGTGAGCAAGTATTGGCGCCAACCCAAGAGTCGGCAAAATGGCAAAGATGGCAGCGTGGGGTGGCGGTGCCCTCCCCTTTAACTTCCATCCCACAAATGGATGTCGGTCAGCTTCGTGACCCGCGAAGCTGCCACTGACACCCACTTGTGCCAGCCTCGCGGGCTGCGGGGCAATATCCCCCGCATGCTGGAAAGGCATTGGCGTGCAGCATTGAGGGGTCACCTCACACGACGATGACGTCATCGGCGGTTGCGTGCCAGCCTAGGGCGCTACCCGTGGGGCGCAGTGCTGCCATGACAGTGCCTCCACAAACTCCCGAGTGATTTCCCAGGATCCGGTAGTGTTTCTTCCCCCCCCGCCCTCCTCGCCCCCTCCCCCCCCCCCCCGGGGAAAGGTTTTTTGTGCCCTGTTAGCGCCCCCGGTGGTGGAAAATAGGCAGCAAACCTGAACTATAATGACAAGCAAAGAACTTATTTTATTCCATATAATCCAAAAGCATGTTTATTTAAAACAAACAAGTACATTGTAGGATCCCATTGCAACGGTTCCAGAAAAAGCAAACAGTTTTTATTTTAGCTGATATTATTGGATCAAATACTCAATCGTATCCTTGGAATTCTTTATTCATTGGAAATAGAAGATTTAAATAGAGCTTTAAAACAGAGAATAATTTGTCTGTGAACAATTACATGACTAGTAGCAACAGATTATCACCAATAAAGTTTCTTTGATAGACATAATAGCAGCTGTTGAATGAACAAGTGAAGATTAACATTTTCCCACATTTTTCACTAGTTTCTCCTCCCCTTCACCCTACATCTGCACTGTCATCTCAGCAGGAAAGCCAGATTGGTTCAACCTACAGAGGATGTCATGAATGTAATTACTGTCATTACTGAGAAACACACTTCAGCAGAAAGGGAAGAAGCCCCTCTTCCCTGAGCTAGTTTTCCCGCAGCATCCAAATGGGTGAAATTGGCCTCTCAGAGTGGGAACGTCAGTCAAAATGTAAAATTTGGATGTCCCAGTCAGTTTCAGCATTGTAGAGACATTGTAGTCCCACTCGAACATTAGCATATTCTGAATTAAAACCTTTGTACTTTGAAAATGTATACATTCTGTTTTTGTGACAAAGGTTTAGCACCATTCCACTGATGAAGCAGCTTTCCTCAATGTACCTCATACAAGTTGCAAAGTACTGAAACGCAATATAGCCTGAACTGATTTGTATTATATATGCCAACTTTATGACCTGAGATTAGTTTTAAAAGTTTATGTTGTAAAATAATAACACTGATAACTTTTCAACCTGCCATACATTTGCAGTCTAAGAAACCATCAACGTTAAGGTTGTGTTTTGTTTAGTGTTCTGTAACATTACAAATAAAACACATTTACCGATATCTAATCCTTAACTACATTTTTCCATCTGTTCTGACATCTTAGGTCCTCGTGTATTCCCCTGAGTAATCCAGTGTAGACAAAATTACTGACATTTCTCAGTGATGTATGGAACAGGAGCACTTTAACCTGACCCATACCCCAACACACTGCAGTTTTTATATTAACTAAATGGTAAAACACCACCATTTTCAACAGCCTAGTGTCTGCAGAAGATTGCCACAAGACCTTTCTGATTCAATAAGGCTCCACTAATCTGCTCATTAATATCTGTCTACTATCCCACAAAGGCAGAGAATGAGTTCTTATATAAACAAGTGCTATTAACAAAATGGCCTTTTGGTAAGCAGCATTAAGTATTTCTGCAAGTATCCATCTCAAAGCATATAGATGATCATATTCAAACTCTTTGCAGGGAACGTTGTCTGTAAATTTTACTCGGGTTATTTCTAAGATGCTTTCTTTTTGCAGCTGACTTATTTTTTATTGATTAATTATATGTATTTTGTTGGCAGTTGTAATATGGATATCACATATTCAAGAAAGAGAATACCAATGGGGAATGGAACAAATTTTCACATAATTACTTTTTGAAGATACAAATAAAAGTCCAATTAATGTCATCATTAAATATAGAGAAGTATACATAAATCCATGTGGAATGCAGAAAATATATTTAGGAATCTTAGGTTTTGAAAATATCACCTTGTAACAAAAGGCCATTCTGTTGACCTAATAATGGAACTGTCAAATGACACATAAATTAATTGTTTTATGTATTGGAATACTGGTTCTAATGCAGTTTATTGGTTCAGATATTGTTTGTTGAATCACCAGAAAACACATTAATTTGAAAAACTAAGCACATTAACATATTGAATATATAGTCCAAGTTTGACATCCTAATATTCCAGTAACATTTACAGGAAATGCATTCTACAGAATTGTGCTTTTTTACTCATAAGTTTATTATTACAAAAAAATCTCAAAATACCAAAGTGTATTTGAACTCTGTTACAATCCTCCTCATTGTTAACTACATTTCAGAGTTTCGTGTCATCCACAATCTTTGAAATTATGTCCTGTATACCCAAGTCCATGTCATTAATATATATCAAAAAGAGCAGTGGTCCTAATACTGACGCCTAGGGAACACCATTGTATACTTGCCTCCAGTCTAAAAAAACAACCATTCACCATTACTCTCTGCTTTCTGTGCCTTAGCCAATTTTGTATTCATTGTCGACTGTACATTTAATCCCATGGGTTTTAATTTTGCTAACAAGTCAACCATGTGATACTTTGTCAAACACCTTTTGAAAGTCCATATACACAACATCAACTGCACTGTCGTAGAATGTTTACAGCACAGAAGGAGGCCATTCGGCCCATTGACCTGTGCCGGCTCTCTGCAAGAGTACTTTGGCTAGTCCCACTCCCCGCCCTTTACCCATAACCCTGCATTTTTTTTTCCTTCAGGTACTTATCCAAATCCCTTCTGAAAGCCATGATTAAGTCTGCCTCCAACACCCTTTCAGGCAGTGAATTCCAGATCCTAAACACTCACTGCATAAAAAAGCTTTTCCTAACACGCCTTTGGTTCTTCTGCCAATCACCTTAAATCTGTGTCCTCTAGTTCTCGACCCTTCTGCCAATGGGAACAGTTTCTCTCTATCTACTCTGTCTAGACCCCTCATGATTTTGAACACCTCTATCAAGTCTCCTCTCAATGTTCTCTGCACCAAGGAGAACAACCCCAGCTTCTCCAGTCTATCCACAAAAAGATTTTCTGCACCCTCTCTGAGGCTTTCACATTCTTAAACCCTCACCATTACTTCATCAAAGAACTCAGTCAAGTTAATCTAACACTATTAGCCTTTAATAAATTCGTGCTGACTTTCATTTCCAAATGCCAATTAATTTTTTCCCAGATTATTGTCCCATGGTAAACAAACAATTGTCACTGATTCATGTCGCAGAGCTCATGCATCACTCAAGTTCACCTGCCAAAGCTGAGTTAATTTTCATTCTCACCAAGGCATCAATAAGGGCTGAATATTAACTCGGAGGTGGGGAGGAATTGAAGGGGCTGCTTTGAGTTTGGGAAACCCAAATTTAACAAATTTAACGGCAGGACCTGATTAAGGACTGTTTCCAGGCCACAGCCAACCAGATTGAGAGGCTGCCTGGCTGTTGGATGGATAGGCCTTCAGCACCAGGCCACCACTGAGGAGCTGGAAGGAGGGACTGAGGGGTCGGAAAGGCCGGGGGCTGGAGAAAGATCAGAAACTACATTGAAAATCGGGGTCCGGAACAGGGGGGAGGTTAGAGACCAGAGGAAATATCGGGGTCCAGCGCAACGGGGGGAGATCGGATGCCAGAAGGGAGCTTGGAGGCCTGAGGCAAGTTTGGAGACCAGAGCAGGGAGGAGATCAGAGGACAAAAGGAATGTCGGAGGCCTCGTGGAGGAAATCGGAAGGGTTGGTGGAGATCAGAGGCCTCGTGGAGGAGAGCGGACAGGTCCGGAGAGATCGGTGGCCACGTGCAGGACATCAGATGGGTTGGGGGGGAAGGAATCAGAGGCCTCGTGGAGGACATCAGAAGAGTCAGGAGGAGATCAAGAGCTGGCGAGAGATCGAAGATCTCGTGGAGGAGATCAGAAAAGTCAGGGGGGGAGATTAGATGGGTTGGAGGGGTGTCTGATCGCGGGGGGTTGGTGAAGTAGGTAAACTGGACCAGCAGGTAAGTGGAAAGACACTTACTTCCTGGATCCAGCAGTCCTCACCTCCCTTTAGCCACCGGCTTTTCCGAGACCTGGAAAACTCGGCCGGTCAGGGTTACATTTAAAATAGTGGTTAAATATGAGGTGTGGAGCCTCATTATAATATTTAAACTGCCAACCCACTTCCTTGGTTTCCCACCCACCTCATCCTGCCTCCATGAAAACTGCGTGGGTGGGCTGGAGGAGTGTTGAGGTCAGGATTCAGATTGTTAATATGGTAACATCCCACCCAAGCCAAAAACACCCATTTTGGGAGGTTAAAATTCCTTTGTTCCATGTGGAACAGGGTGATAGCCAACATTTCGTGGCATGCATATTTGAGCCATCTGCCTGGTAAACTGTAATGTTGTATATGCTTAACTTGGCAGCTTCCTTCTTTTGTATCCATTTCCAGATCATGCAGGCATTGTAAAAGAGTTGAACCTGGCCACTACCAGCTGCTAGGCATGTTGCATTGCTGTTCTTTGGGGAGGGTGCCTTAGTGTCAAATAAGGAAATCACCTCATTCAGCAGCACCTCCATTTTTCTAGCCAGGAAATGGGTTTTAGTGCTGTGTTGATTCATCACTTGGCCACCGACTCTGTTTCCTGCCTCCACATTTATTTTATCTACCATGGTTTTATCCAGCTATGTTTGATGCCATGCAGCCTTTGCAAAAATTGAAAAAGCTGAAATAATATTTTTCTCCTTATGTGGCCACATTCCTTTAAATTTTGATTGTAGCCCTTCAAGGGCCATTCACGCATTCAATTTCCCATCTTCCCCCTTTGGCACGTCACTGCATCAGGTCTATCATGGAATAGGACCTCACCATTAATATATTATTAGAACCGACCTCAAAAAATCCTGCATTATCAGGCCAGTACAATATCAGTGGGCATTCAGCTCGCTGCTCCATATTCGTACTGCTTTAGCACCCAAATAAGAAGATTAACGTTTAAATGCCTGCATTAAACTCACCATAGACAGCTGCTTGTGGAATTGCAACCAATTCTAGTTATGAAGAAATATATTGCTTGAAAGCCCTGCCTTCTCAGGTGAAAGAGGTCATGAGCATGCAACCCCTTGTGAGAAAATAAAAGGCAAGCAATGAGGCCTTTTTCCTTTCAAACAAAGGCCACAAATAATGACCCATTAAAGGGAGATTCTCAGCTGATATTCCTGTCTAGAATTTATTTATTTTATTATTAATATTTTAGCTTGAAGGAAAAGTATCACAAACTCAGATCATGAGCAGAAGAGTCACCTTTTTTTAGGTTCTATATTGTTTTGACCTCTAGCCTTTAGTAGCTTCAAACAAGTCAGCACATTTTGCAAGCTGTTCTTCTTTAATAAAATTACTATCATTTATCAACCAGTATAGCAATAATGTATGAATTGACAGGTTTCCAGAGACAAGCAGCAGCCTGGATGCTATAATATCCAACGTCACTCAATACTGTATGTTACAGTGTCAGAAATCCATCAATACAATTGGGATGACAGATGTAAACTAGTTTAAGATACTGCATCTTGCGAGGGTTAGTAAAAAAAAAAATCACACGCAGGCTTTTTCTAGTCGGCCATTTACAGATCGACTTGCCCTGTAACATCTTCAGCAATCCACTTTGCTTTTAATAGCATCAACATGTGGCTCTCTTTATGTTATATTTTACAGCAGGTCGAGTTGCATCAGCAAAATTAGTTTCCATATTCCTGGTGAACTACTAAATGGTTGGATTATATAGATGTCAACTTTGTCATTACACAATTACTGATAATCACAAAGGCTGATAGGATATAACTAGCAAGTTCTCAAGTAAGGACTTTGTTCATGTCCTGTATGTATGCTTGGAGTTACTAGCCACCAGGTGGCGTGACTTTCGGAAGTCATTGGGCTGTACGCACGTGTGCCCAGGTATAAAAGGCAAGCCATCTTGTAATGTAATCGCTGTGGGCCCTAATAAAGCAGAGCCAGGTTTGTACCTGTGTTAGTTTACAGTATTCAGTCTATCGAGTTATTACATACATAACATTTGGCGACGAGGTAACTTATGAATCTTCGCATGCAAAAATAAGCACAATTGGAATTCTGGAGAGATTCGTGGAGGGAGAGGACTGGGCAGATTTGTAGTTCGTCTGGACCAGTACTTCATGGCAAGCAAAATGGACAAACCCACTGACGCAGTTAGGCACAGGGCGGTCTTCCTCACGGTTTGCAGTCTGAAAATCTATGGACTCATAAAGAATCTTCTCTCGCCTGCAAGTCCAACGGACAGGGACAATGAGGGATTGTGTGCTCTGGTACGTGACCATCTCAAACCAGAAGAAGGCATCATCATCTCACAATATCGATTCTACAAGCACGTTCGTTCTGAGGGCCAGGGTGTGTCGGAATTCGTTGCCGACCTTAGACATCTAGCTGGACCGTGTAAGTTCGAAAATGCGTTGGGAGACATGCTGTCGGATTTCGTTGTAATCGGCATCAACGACGAGGTGATCCTGCGTAAGCTACTGGCGGCGGAAACGCTGGACTTGAGCAAGGCCATCACGATTGCCCAGGCATGCATGACGACAGACAAGCACTTAAAGCAGATATCATCGGAAAATCGGAACTCGGCAAATACTGTCAACAAGATTGTATCGTCGTTTGGGAGAGCTGCATATGGCAGGGCCTACTCGACTGCATATGCGAAACCTATGGCTGCTCAAAGTCCACCAATGGGAATGAATCCGATTTCACCGTGTTGGCGTTGTGGGGGCAATTATCAGCCTCATCAGTGTCAGTTTAAACATCATCATCATCATCATCGGCAGTCCCTCGGAATCGAGGAAGACTTGCTTTCACTCCTGAAGTGAGTTCTTTGGTGGCTGGACAGTCCAATACAAGAGCCACAGAATCTGTCACAGCTGGGACAGATAGTTGTTGAGGGAAGGGGTGGGTGGGACTGGTTTGCCGCAAGCTCTTTCCGCTGCCTGCGCTTGATTTCTGCATGCTCTCGGCGTTGAGACTCGAGGTGTTCAGCGCCCTCTCGGATGCACTTCCTCCACTTAGGGCGGTCTTGGGCCAGGGACTCCGAGGTGTCAGTGGGGATATTGCACTTTATCAGTGAGGCTTTGAGGGTGTCCTTGTGGCGTTTCCTCTGCCCACCTTTGGCTCGTTTGCCATGAAGGAGCTCCGAGTAGAGCACTTGCTTTGGGAGTCTCGTGTCTGGCATGTGGACTATGTGGCCTGCCCAGCAGAGCTGATCGAGTGTGGTCAGTGCTTCAATGCTGGGGATGTTAGCCTGAATGAGGACACTGATGTTGGTGTGCCTGTCCTCCCAGGGAATTTGTAGGATCTTGCGGAGACATCGTTAGTGATATTTCTCCAGAAACTTGAGGTGTCTACTGTACATGGTCCATCTCTCTGAGCCATACAGGAGGGCAGGTATTACTACAGCCCTGTAGACCATGAGCTTGGTGGTTGTTTTGAGGGCTTGGTCTTCAAACACTCTTTTCCTCAGGCGGCTGAAGGCTGCACTGGCGCACTGGAGGTGGTGTTGGATCTCGTCATCGATTCCTGCTCTTGTTGATAGGAGGTTCCTGAGATATGGGAAGTTGTCCATGTTGTCCAGGGCCGCACCGTGGATCTTGATGACTGGGGGGCAGTGCTGTGTGGTGAGGACAGGCTGGTGGAGGACCTTTGTCTTACGGATGTTTAGCGTAAGGCCCATGCTTTCGTATGCCTCAGTAAATACATCGACAATGTCCTGGAGTGCAGCCTCTGTATGTGCGCAGACGCAGGCGTCATCTGCGTACTGTAGCTCGACGACAGAGGTCGTGTGGTCTTGGATCTGGCCTGGTTCCCACTGGTTCTGTAGTTTAGTTCAACTCCAGAAGGGAGCTTGTTGACTGTGAGATGGAGCATGGCGGTGAGAAAGATTGAGAAGGGGGTTGGGACGATGTCGCAGCCCTGATTGACCCAGGTTCAGACGTGGATTGGGTCTGTGATGGATCCATTGGTAAGGATCATGGCCTGCATGTTGTCATGGAGCAGGCGGAGGATGGTGACGAACTTTTGGGGGCATCCAAAACGGAGGAGGACACTCCATAGACCCTCGCATTTGACAGTGTCAAAGGCCTTTGTAAGGTCGAAGAAGGCCATGTATAAGGGTTGGCGCTGTTCCCTGCATTTTTACTGTAGCTGTTGCACTGCAAAAATCATGTCCATTGTGCCCCGTAGGGGACGAAATCCGCACTGTGACTCCGGGAGGAGTTCCTCGGCCACGGGAAGAAGTCTGTTCAGGAGGACTCTAGCAACGACTTTCCCAGTGACTGATAGCAGGAAGAAGAACGCTGCCTCCATGGAGTCAGCTGCGCCATCAAAAACGAGCTGGTTGACCGCCTCAAAGACTGCCCCTGCAGGGCTAACGAACGCCTCATGACTCTCCGACTCACCCTATCCCGGAACCAGTGCGTCACAGTCATCAGTGCGTATGCCCCGACACTTGATGCAACTGATGAGGCCAAAGAGGGTTTTTACACCAACCTCGAAAAATCCCTGTCCTGCGTCCCCGCGGGTGACAAACTGATCCTCCTCGGTGACTTCAACGCCAGGGTTGGCAAGGACACAGACCTCTGGGAGGGCGTGATTGGCAGAGAGGGGGTAAGGAAAGCCAAGTCCAGTGGTACTCCACTCCTGACAAACATAGAAACATAGAAACATAGCAAATAGGTGCAGGAATAGGCCATTCGGCCCTCTGAGCCTGCACCACCATTCAATAAGATCATGGCTGATCATTCCTTCAGTACCCCTTTCCTGCTTTCTCTCCATACCCCTTGATCCCCTTAGCCGTAAGAGCCATATCTAACTCCCTCTTGAATATATCCAATGAACTGGCATCAACAACTCTCTGCGGCAGGGAATTCCACAGGTTAACAACTCTCTGAGTGAAGAAGTTTCTCCTCATCTCAGTCCTAAATGGCCTACCCCTTATCCTAAGACTGTGTCCCCTGGTACTGGACTTCCCCAACATCGGGAACATTCTACGCGCATCTAACCTGTCCCGCCCCGTCAGAATCTTCTATGTTTCTATGAGATCCACTCTCATCCTTCTAAACTCCAATGTATAAAGGCCAAGTTGATCCAGTCTCTCCTCATATGTCAGTCCTGCCATCCTGGAAATCAGTCTGGTGAACCTTCGCTGCACTCCCTCAATAGCAAGAACGTCCTTCCTCAGATTAGGAGACCAAAACTGAACACAATATTCCAGCTAAGGCCTCACCAAGGCCCTGTACAACTGAAGTAAGACCTCCCTGCTCCTATACTCAAACACCCTAGCTATGAAGGCCAACATACCATTTTCCTTCTTCACCACCTGCTGTACCCGCATGCCAACTTTCAATGACTGATGTACCATGACACCCAGGTCTCGTTGCACCTCCCATTTTCCTAATCTGCCGCCATTCAGATAATAGTCTGTCTTTGCGTTTTTGCCCCCAAAGTGGATAACCTTACATTTATCCACATTATACTGCATCTGCCATGCATTTGCCCATTCACCTAACCTGTCCAAGTCACCCTGCAGCCTCCTAGCATCCCCCTCACAGCTTACACCGCCATCCAGTTTAGTGTCATCTGCAAACTTGGGGATATTACACGCAATTCTTTCATCCAAATCACTGATGCATATTGTAAAGAGCTGGGGTCCCAGCACTGAGCCCTGCGGCACTCCACTAGTCACTGCCTGCCATTCTGAAAAGGACCCATTTATCCCAACCCTCTGCTTCCTGTCTGCCAACCAGTTCTTTATCTATGTCAGTATATTACCCCCAATACCATGCGCTTTGATTTTGCACACCAACCTCTTGTGTGGGACCTTGTCAAAAGCCTTTTGAAAGTCCAAATATACCACATCCACTGGTTCTCCCTTCTCCACTCTATGAGTTACATCCTCAAAAAATTCCAGAAGATTTGTCAAGCATGATTTCCCTTACAAAAATCCATGCTGACTTGGACCGATCCTGTCACTGCTTTCTAAATGTGCTGCTATTTCATCCTTAATAATTGATTCCAACATTTTCCCCACTACTGATGTCAGGCTAACCATTCTATAATTATCCGCTTTCTCTCCCCCTCCCTTTTTAAAAAGTGGTGTTACATTAGCTACCCTCCAGTCCATAGGAACAGATCCAGAGTCGATAGACTGTTGGAAAATGATCACCAGTGCATCCACTATTTCTAGGGCCACTTCCTTAAGTACTCTGGGATGCAGACTATCAGGCCCTGGGGATTTATCGGCCTTCAATCCCATCAATTTCCCCAACACAATTTCCAACCTAATAAGGATATCCTTCAGTTCCTCCTTCTGACTGGACCCTCGGTCCCCTAGTACTTCTGGAAGGTTATTTGTGTCTTCCTTCGTGAAGACAGAACCAAAGTATTTGTTCAATTGGTCTGCCATTTCTTTGTTCCCCATTATAAATTCACCTGAATCCGACTGCAAGGGACCTACATTTGTCTTCACTAATCTTTTTCTTTTCACATATCTATGGAAGCTTTTGCAGTCAGTTTTTATGTTCCCAGCAAGCTTCTTCTCATACTCTATTTTCCCCCTCTTACTTAAACCCTTTGTCCTCCTCTGCTGAATTCTAAATTTCTCCCAGTCCTCAGGTTTGTTGCTTTTTCTGTCCAATTTATATGCCTCTTCCTTGGATTTAACACTATCGTTAATTTCCCTTGTTAGCCACGGTTGAGCCACCTTCCCCGTTTTATTTTTACTCCAGACAGGGTTATACAATTGCTGAAGTTCATCCATGTGATCTTTAAATGTTTGCCATTGCCTATCCACCGTCAACCCTTTAAGTATCATTTGCCAGTCTATTCTAGCCAATTCACGCCTCAAACCATCGAAGTTACCTTTCCTTAAGTTCAGGACCCGAGCTTCTGAATTAACTGTGTCACTCTCCACCTTAATAAAGAATTCTACCATGTTATGGTCATTCTTCCCCAAGGGGCCTCGCACAACAAGATTGCTAATTAGTCCTTTCTCATTACACATCACCATGGCCAGCTCCCTAATTGGTTCCTCGACATATTGGTCTAGAAAACCATCCCTAATACACTCCAGGAAATTCTCCTCCACCGTATTGCTACCAGTTTGGTTAGCCCAATCAATATGTAGATTAAAGTCACCCATGATAACTACTGTACCTTTATTGCATGCATCCCTAATTTCTTGTTTGATGCTATCCCCAAGCTTACTACTACTGTTTGGTGGTGTGTACACAACTCCCACTAGCGTTTTCTGCCCTTTGGTATTCCGTAGCTCCACCCATACCGATTCCACATCATCCAAGCTAATGTCCTTCCTTACTATTGCATTAATTTCCTCTTTAACCAGCAATGTCTAGAGCACGAACTTGTCATCACCAACACCTTGTTCCGCCAGAGGGACAAATACAAGGCATCGTGGCAACACCCTCGCTCTAAACACTGGCACCTGCTCGACTATGTCATCATCCGAGCCAGGAACCGCAAGGATGTGCGCATCACCCGTGCCATGACAGGGGCCGATGATTGCTGGACAGACCACCGCCTAATCCGATCCATCATCGACATCAACATAGCCCCAAAGCGGAGGGGGCAACAGAAGCAGTGCCGCAAAAAAGTCAATGCCGAAGCGCTTAAGGACTCAGCTAAGAGAGCTCTCTACAGCCAGCACCTCACAACTAACTGGCGTGCCTTGACGATCCCGAGACCAGAATGCCAACAGCGCTTGGTCTACCCTCCAGGCCTCCATAACCAGTGCCTACAAAGAGGCACTCGGTTGCTCAACCAGGAAACACCAGGACTAGTTTGATGAGAATGATCAGGAGATCCAAGTGCTAATAGATTGCAAGCATAGGCTTTTCTGAGCCTTAAACAACAACCTGAAGCGGGAGCAACAAAGTAGCATTACAGATAGCTCAAGGCTCAGGTCCAACAAAAAACCAGGGACCTAAAGAACAGGTGGTGAATGGAGAAAGCACGGGAGATGCAGCAGCTGGCCGACAACCATGATGTGCGAGGTTTCTTCATCGCAGTAAAGGCCATTATGGGACAAACACCCAAGGCCCCACCCAACTGCTGGCCAAGAACAGGGAAACACTCATCAAGGACACCGAGGCAGTCAGGGCCCGCTGGAAGGAGCACTTCGAAGATCTCCTCAATCGAGACTCTGCTTTTAACTTGACTCCATCCCACAGCATGCTACCCACAACCATGTCAGTGAGACCCCAACACTGCACGAGGTAAAAAAAGCCAAAAGACAGCTTAAAAATAACGGGTGTGGACGGAATCCCTGCTGAGGCATTGAAGAATGGCGGAGAGGCACTGATGGCGCGAATACACAACCTCATCTCTCTCATCTGGAGGGAGGCGAGCATGCCGAGGGATCTCAGAGATGTAGTAATCGGGACTATCTTTAAAAAAGGGGACAAGTCGGTTTAAACAGTACATTTGTAAAGGCTGTTTGAGATGGTGGCATCACCAGCGCATGTGTCCGCAACTGAGCAAGTGCGCTGCGACACACCACGTGGAGGATGATGACTGGTATAGCGCGGATTCGGATATGCAATCCGAGATACCAGAGGAGGAAGTGTATGGACTGTATTCGTTCCTAACAAAGCCAACCGATAATGATTAATGTGAAACTTCCCGGTGTGCCGGTACCGATGGAATTGGACACGGGTGCGAGTCAATCAATAATGAGCCAGAGGACATTCAACAAGCTGTGGATACTAAGGCTGTGAAGCCTAAGCTGAGTCCAGTCAATGCTAAGTTGCGTACGTACACTAAAGAACTCATAACGGTGATTGACAGTGCAGTAGTCAAGGTGTCATATGATGGTGCGGTTCATGATTTACCATTATGGATTGTTCCAGGCAATGGTCCAATGCTGTTCGGCAGGAATTGGCTCGAAAAAATCAAATGGAATTGGAACGATATCAAAGCGTTGCTGTCAGAGGATGATACTCCATGTGCTCAAGTGCTGAGCAAGTTCCCCTCTCTGTTTCAACCAGGCATCGCTAAATTCACGGGAGCCAAGGTGCAGATCCACATGGACTCTGATGCAAGACCCGTCCATCATAAAGCTCAGGCAGTTCCGTAGATGATGAGGGAGACGGTCAAAATCGAACTGGACAGACTCCAGCGTGAAGGGGTCTTATCACCGGTTGAGTTTAACGAATGGGCCAGCCCTATTGTTCCTGTGTTGAAGAATGATGGCAGTGTCAGGATTTGTGGAGACTACAAGGTTACGATCAACCGAGTTTCAAAACAGGATCAATACCCATTACCAAAGGCTGATGACCTGTTTGCAACGCTGGCCGGGGCGAAGTCGTTTACTAAACTGGATCTGACGTCGGCCTATTTGACACAGGAGCTGGTCGAGACGTCGAAGAAACTTACGTGCATCAACATTCATAAAGGACTGTTTATCTACAACAGGTGTCCTTTTGGAATTCAGCCATATTTCAGAGGAACATGGAGAGTCTACTGAAGTCCATCCCCAGAACCGTCGTGTTCCAAGATGACATCCTGGTCACAGGTTGTGGCACCGCCGAATATCTGAATAACCTGGACGAGGTTCTACAGCGTCTGGACAAAGTGGGATTCAGACTGAAATGTTCGAAGTGCGTCTTCATGGCACCGGAAGTCAAATTGCTGGGGAGAAAAATTGCTGCTGACGGTATCAGGCCTACGAACTCGAAAACCAAGGCCATCAAAAATACACCCATGCCTCAAAATGTGACGGAGCTGCGCTCGTTCCTTGGTCTACTCAACTACTTCGGTAATTTCCTACCTAGATTGAGCACTTTATTAGAGCCACTGGGTTTGGGGTGCGTCTCAAGACAGAGCTTTCGAGAAAGCTACTAATCTGCTTTGCTCTAACAAGCTGCTGGTACATTATGATCCGTGTAAACGTCTAGTATTGGCCTGTGATGCTTCGTCATATGGAGTTGGTTGCGTGCTCCAACAAACTAATGAGTTGGGTAAATTCCAACCTGTTGTATATGCTTCTAAAAGTTTGTCAAAGGCGGAAAGAGCCTACCGCATGGTAGAAAAAGAAGCATTATCCTGTGTGAATGGGGTTAAAAAGATGCATCAGTACCTGTTTAGTCTGGAAACAGATCACATTTCATTGTTTTCGGTAAACAAAGGTATCAATACCAATGTATCGTCCCGCATCCAGAGGTGGGCGCTGACATTATCTGCCTATGATTATGTCATTCGCCAGACACCTGGCATTGAGAATTGTGTCAATGCACTGAGCCGTCTGCCGTTGCCCACACCGGAGGTGGAGATGCCACAACCTGCAAAACTACTGTTAGTCATGGATGCTTTTGAAAGTGAAGGAACCCCTGTCACGGCTCAACAAGTTAAGACCTGGACCAGCCAGGACCCGATATTATCGGTTGTGAAACGCTGTGTCCTTAGTGGTGATTGGTCTGCCATACCCAAACAAATGGGTGATGAGACCAAACCTTACAACCGTTGCAAAGATGAACTATCCATTCAGTCAGATTGTTTACTGTGGGGTAATCGTGTTGTTATGCCTAAGAAAGGCGGAGAGAAATTTGTATATGATCTACATAACACTTATCCCAGTATTGTCATGATGAAAGCCATTGCCAGGTCTCATGTATGGTGGCCTGGAATTGACTCTGATCTGGAATCATGTGTGCATCAGTGCAACACTAGCATGCAGCTTAGTAAAGCACCAGCAGAATTGCCGCTGAGTCTGTGGTCGTGGCCATCTAAATCATGGTCCAGGATCCACATCGACTTTGCAGGTCCCTTCCTGGGAAAGATGTTCTTAGTTGTGGTGGATTCTTATTCCAAGTGGATAGAGTGTACAATCATGTCATCCAGTACATCCACAGCTACCATTGAAAGCTTTTGTGTCATGTTTGCCACTCATGGTCTGCCCGACACCGTTGTAAGCGACAACGGACCTTGCTTCACTAGTCTGGAGTTTCAAGAATTCATGAAACTCAATGGTATCAAACATGTGAGGTCAGCACCATTCAAACCCGCATCTAATGGTCAAGCAGAGCGTGCGGTCCAAACCGTCAAGCAGAGTATGAAACGTGTAACTCAAGGATCACTGCAGACTCGCTTGTCACGCATATTGCTTAGTTACAGGACAAAACCTCACACACTTACCGTGGTCCCCCCTGCTGAACTATTGATGAAGAGAGGTCTCAAGACCAGGCTTTCTCTTGTCCACCCTGAACGATCACGTTGAATACAGACGTCAAAGTCAGCAGTGGTATCATGATCGCGCTGCCATGTCACGCGACATTTCTGTTAACGATCCTGTGCATGTACTAAATTTTGGTCAAGGTCCCAAGTGGATCGCTGGTACTGTTAAGGCCAAGGAGGTTAACAGAGTGTTTATCATCAAGCTCAAGAATGGGCAAACATGCAGGAAACATGTTGATCAGATAAAGCTGTGGCACACGGATGAACCAGAACAGTCTGAGGAAGACACAATCAGTGATCAACCAACCTACCCTCAGTCATCAGAGGACTCCACTGTCATCAATGAAGCTGGACTTTCAATCCCTGACATGGTCATTGCCACTCCCATCAGAGCGACTACCCAGTCCCCAGTGATAAAAAAACTCAAAACACTCGCTCATTGCCACTCCCATCAGACCGGCCGCCCAGCCCCCAGTGATAAAAAACTCAAAACACTCGCTCATTGCCACTCCCATCAGATCAGCTACCCAGCCCCCAGTGATAAAATACTCAAAATACTCGCTCATTGCCACTCCCATCAGATCGGCCGCCCAGCCCCCAGTCTAACAGACTCAGAACACTCGCCCAAGGTTAGAGTTGAACTGAGACGATCAACTCGGGAGTGGAAAGCCCCGGAGCCGATATCGGGTCAATTTGTAAAAAGACTGTTACTAATATCTTAAAAGGGGATATTGTCATGTATGTATGCTTGGGGTTACTAGCCATCAGGTGGCGCGACTGTCGGAGGTCAAATGGGCTGTACACAAGTATGTGCAGCCCAGGTATAAAAGGCAAGCCATTTTGTAATGTAATCACTTTGGGCCCTAATAAAGCAGAGCCAGGTTTATACCTGTGTTAGTTCACAGTATTCAGTCTATCGAGTTATTACATACATAATAGTTCGCACTATGTGAAACCAGTATCAAACCATTAGGAAGAAAACTCCTTTTTTGCAAGGAGCCCCATTGCTCAGTTTAATGTCCTATACATGTGATTGTTTTAAAATTGCTCTATTTGTATTTCTTGTTAGGAACTTAACTTGTATTGTCAAAGTTTTAAATTAATGTTCCCATTAATTTTCACATATCTCAAGTTGCAGATATTAACAGACATTGGTGCTCTGATTTAGCGTTCATTCACCAATGAAGAAATAGCTTCAAGAACAATTTAAAAACCCTCTGGCCTACAGGAGAAACCTTCAAGTAAAAAAAAAAGCACAAATACAACCTGAGTGCCTGGCTTCATGAGCTACATATAGCCCACTGACCATGGTTTGGATACCCCATTTATTTGGTAACCTCATCATGAATGACCCAGGAAATTGCCATTTCACCCCAAAAAAGTCAGGATAGGTGCAGAGCATCTTCCTTACCTTCCAGCAGCTGATTACAAAGTGACCTTGCAACAGTTCTGTTAGCTGGTCATTTTACTACATGCAAGATATTTATCATATTACCGTTCATGAATAATATTGGAATGTGGAATTCCAAATAAGGTTCATAAGCTAAAGTGAGTTTCTACAAGGTTTGATTAAATTAAGCAGTAATAATTTGTACATATGCAAGCACCATATCTTGTTGCTTAAAACTGGAATATCCATTGGGAATCTTCCAAGAACCAAGAGCCTTCTGCTGAGCCCCGCTGCTGTCCCTTATAGGCTTTACGGGCTGGATTTTCTGCTTTGATGTTTTTGGGCCGATAATAATGGTGGGGCGGTATAGTTTGCGCCCGGACACAGTTTGCGCCTCAGTAAGTAACATTGGGCAGCTGGGCCCTGAGTCAGGGGACGCAGCGTTAAGGGAGGCGTTGTTACACCTCTCTTGGGCGCTAGCATGGGAAACTCCCGAGTTAAAGAGCTGGGCCGGGTGCACTCCGAGAGACGCCTGGGGGGCAAAATAAATGTTAAAAAAAGCCTCAAAAACATTCCCAAAACATTGCCCATGCCACCACAACACAAATCGGCAAGAAACAATCACACTTACTTTAGGAGTTCATTACTTACCTCTCCGCTGTCGGTATTGTTGGACTGCCTGACTTCCCAGGCGTTCACTGCGGGGCGCATTTCGGGGCATACGGGTCAGGCAAGAGACAAAACTCCCACCGGTGTCACAACCGGGGCGTTGCACACCGGCGCAGCTCTTCCGGGCGGTGTTGCTCCGCGCAGCCGAAAAACTGGACCCAAAGACCGCTGCAGGGTGCTGGGGGCCCACCCAGAACACTTCACCGCCGCCATTGCCACCTCTACGAGGCAAAAAATGGAGCGGAGAGGAGCCGAAAATCATCCCAATATACTTATTGTATACCATCATTTTCGTGAACATCGATGATCATGATGTATCCTAAATCTTCATGAATGTTCAGTCTCCTCCTTTTCCAAAACCAGATTAAACCACTTCTACAGGCCTCGGCCTCTAGACCTAGCATCCGTTATCTTGTCTATCATATACTTAACTCTCTCTTATTGGTCTTAGGTTCCTCACAATTCTGATCTGAGCTCATCTTCATTGTAATAGATATGAATTAACTATTCCTAACCTGTGCTCTTTCATTTGTTTGAAAATTATTTTTATTTATTCATTTGTGGGATGTGGGCATCACTAGCAAGGCCAGCATTTATTGCCCATCACTAATTGCCCTTGAGAAGATGGTGGCAATCCGCCTTCTTGAAATGTTGCAGTCCATATGGTGAAGGTACTCCCACAGTGCTGTTAGGGAGGGAGTTCCAGGATTTTGACCCAGCAACGATAAAAGAACAGCAATATATTTCCAAGTCAGGATGGCGTGTGACTTGGAGGGGAACTTGGAGGTGATGGCATTCCCATGTGGCTGCTCATCTTGTCCTTCTAGATAATAGAGGTTGTGTGTTTAGGAGGTGCTGTTGAAGAAGCCTTGGCGAGTTGCTGCAGTGCATCTTGTAGATGGTATACTCTGCAGCCACAGTGCGCCGGTGGTGGAGGGAGCGACTTTCTAATGTGCCAATCAAGAGGGCTGCTTTGTCCTGGATGGTGTCAAGCTTATTGAGTGTTGTTAGAGCTGCACTCATCCAGGCAAGTGGAGAATATTCCATCACACTCCTGACTTGTGCCTTGTAGACGGAGAGTCACTTGCTGCAGAATACCCAGCTTTAAACCCATTCTGTCCAGTTCTGCAGTATATCACATGACTGGTTTCGGCACAAAATTGTTAGCAGTTACCTCAGGACGCAGTTCTTATCTCAATGTCTCTATATCTTGTTTTGTTTACATTGATCTGCAATCCTAGTACTTTTCCATCAGGCCTGGGCTCTCTGTCCATGGCAGTACAACAACAACAACTTGCATTTAAATACCACCTTTAATGTAGTGAAACGTACCAAGATACTTCACAAGAATGTTATCAAAATAAATTTGACACCGACCCACATAAGGAGATATTAGGAAAGCTGACCAAAATCTTGGACAAAGAGGTAGGTTTTAAGGAGTATCTTAAAGGAGGAGAGAGAGGTAGAGAGGCAGCGAGATTTAAGGAGGAAATTCCAGAGCTTAGGGCCTAGGCAGCTGAAGGCACAGCCGCCGAGGGTGGAACGATTAAAATCGGGGATGCGCAAGATGCCAAAATTGGAGCAGCACAGAGGCATTTAGGCCTGGAGGAGGTTACAGAGAAAGGGAGGGATGCAGCTATGGAGGGATTTCAAAACAAGGATGAGAATTTTAAAATTGAGGTGTCGCCAGATTGAGAGCCAATGTATGTCAATGAGCACAGGAATGGTGAGTGAATGGCACTTAGTGCCAGTTAGGATACGGTGCAGTTTTGGATGACCTCAAGTTTATGTAGGGTGGAAAATGGGAGGCCGGCCAGGAGAGCATAAGAATAGGTGAGTCTAGCAGTAAAAAAGGCATGGATGAGGGTTTCTGCAGCAGATGAGTTGAGGCAGAGGCAGAGTCGGGCAATGTTATAGAGGTAGAAGTAAGTCTTCTTGATGATATGCAGATGCTCATCTCGAGGTCAAATACGATACCAAGGTTGCGAAAGGTCTGGTTCAGCCTCAGATAGTTTGTCAGGGAAAGGTGTCAGTGGCTAGGGAATGGAATTTGTGGCGGGGACCAAAGACTATGGCTATGGTCTTCCCAATATTTAGTTAGAGGAAATTTCTGCTCATCCAGTACTGGATGTCAGACAAGCAGTGTGACAAATCAGAGACAGTGGAGGATTCGAGAGAGGTGGCAGTGAGGTTCCGCTAGATGACATCAGCATCCATGTGGAACCTGTCATGTTTTTGGATGATGTCTCCAAGGGGCAACATAGAGAGTAGAAATAGAAGGAGGCCATAAAAGAAGAAATTAATGCAGATGACCAAAAGCTTGGTTAAAGAGGTAGGTTTTAAGGAGTGTCTTAAAGGAGGAAAAAGTGGTAGAGAGGCGGAGAGATTTAAGGAGGGAGTTCCAGAGTTTAGGGCCCAAACAGCTGAAGGCATGACCACCGATGGTTGAGCAGTTATAGTGAGGGATGTTCAAGAGGCCAGAATTAGAGGAGCGTAGACATCTTGTGGGATTGTAAGGCTGAAAAATATTGCAGAGATAGGAAGGGACAAGGCCATGGAGTGATTTGTAAACAAGGATGAGAATTTTGAAATCAAGGCGCTGTTTAACCGGGAGCCAATGTAGATCAGAAAGCAAAGGGGTGATGGGAGATCGTGACTTGGTGCGAGTTAGGACATGGGTTGCTGAGTTTTGGATGACCTCAAGATTACATAGTATAGAATGTGGGAGGCCAGTCAGAAGTGAATTGGATTAGTCAAGTCTAGAGGTAACAAAGGCATGAATGAGGGTTTCAGCAGCAGAAGAGCGAAGGCAGGGGCGGAGGCGGGCCATGTTACGGAGGTGGAAAAAGGGTGTTTTAGTTATGCCATGGATATGTGGCTGGAAACTCATTTCAGGGTCAAAAATGACACCTAGCTTGTGAACAGTCTTGTTCACCCTTAGATTGATGCTAGGGAGAGGGATGGAGTCAGTGGTTAGGGAACGCAGGTTGTGGCGAGGACCAAAGATAATGGCTTTAGTCTCCCCAATATTTAATTGGAGAAAATTTCTGCTCATCCAGTACTGGATGTCGGATAAGCAATCTAACAATTTAGATACCAAGCAGGGGTCGAGAGAAATGGTGGAGAGGTAGAGCTGGGTGTCATCAGCATACATGTGGAAACTGACTCCATGTTTTCGAATGAAAACGCCAAGGGGCAGCATATAGATGAGAAATAAGAGCAGTTCAAGGACAGATCCTTGGAGGACACCAGAGGTAACGATGTGGGTGAAGAGGGATAATTTACCACAGTCAAAGTCACATAGGATGTCATTGGTTACTTGGATAAAGGTCGTTTTGGTATTGTGGAGGGGCGGAAACATGATTGGAGGGATTCAAACATAGAATTGCGGGAAAGATGGGCTCGGATTTGGAAACGATAACATGTTGGAGAAGGAAGGGAGGTTGGAGATGGGACAGTATGCAAAGACAGAGGGGCCAAGGGTGCTTTTTTTTGAGGAGAGGAGAGATGACAGCAGATTTGAAGGGGAGGGGGATAGTATCTGAGGAGATGGACCGAGGCACCCATTAAGAATATCAGCTAACATAAGAACATAAGAACATAAGAATTAGGAACAGGAGTAGGCCATCTAGCCCCTCGAGCCTGCTCCGCCATTCAATAAGATCATGGCTGATCTGGCCGTGGACTCAGCTCCACTTACCCGCCCTCTCCCCGTAACCCTTAATTCCCTTATTGGTTAAAAATCTATCTATGTGTGACTTGAATACATTCAATGAGCTGGCCTCAACTGCTTCCTTGGGCAGAGAATTCCACAGATTCACAACTCTCTGGGAGAAGAAATTCCTTCTCAACTCGGTTTTAAATTGGCTCCCCCGTATTTTGAGGCTGTGCCCCCTAGTTCTAGTCTCCCCTACCAGTGGAAACAATCTCTCTGCCTCGATCTTGTCTATCCCTTTCATGATTTTAAATGTTTCTATAAGATCACCCCTCATCCTTCTGAACTCCAATGAGTAAAGACCCAGTCTACTAAATCTATCATCATAAGGTAACCCCCTCATCTCCGGAATCAGCCTAGTAAATCGTCTCTGTACCCCCTCCAAAGCCAGTATATCCTTCCTTAAGTAAGGTGACCAAAACTGATGCAGTACTCCAGGTGCGGCCTTACCAATACCCTATACAGTTGCAGCAGGACCTCCCTGCTTTTGTACTCCATCCCTCTCGCAATGAAGGCCAACATTCCATTCGCCTTCCTGATTACCTGCTGCACTTGCAAACTAACTTTTTGGGATTCATGCACAAGGACCCCCAGGTCCCTCTGCATCTCAGCATGTTGTAATTTCTCCCCATTCAAATAATATTCCCTTTTACTGTTTTTTTTCCCCAAGATGGATGACCTCACACTTTCCGACATTGTATTCCATCTGCCAAACCTTCGCCCATTCGCTTAACCTATCCAAATCTCATGGGGGCATGGAGGCCAGGAAGGGAAGTTGGGTTGTCAGCAGTTTGGTGGGAATAGGATCGAGGCAGTAGGTGAGTCTCGTGGACAAGATGAACTCAGAGAGGACAGGATGGGAGATCGAAGAGAAACTAGAGAAAGATGCAAGTTCAGGGCTAGAGCAGGGGGAATCCTTAGGAGAAGTTTGGCCGGTGGGCTAGTGAAACGGAGGGAGGCAGCAGAGGCAGCTAAATCTTTGTGACGAAGACATCCATCAGCTCCTTGCACTTGTTGTTGGAAGTGAGGGTAGGGGAGGCTGGGGAGAAGGGTTTAAGAAGACGAGTTGTAGTGGAGAAGAGAAGGCGGGGGTTATCTTTGCATTCCAGAATGATCCTGGATCAGTGAGCAGTTTTGGCAGAGGAGAGCAGGACCCGATAGTGCTTTATGTGGTCAAAGGCGAGATAGTTGGGAATTTGAAACAGCAGTTGTAAGTAACTTGGGGGACAGTTTTTTCCAGGAGCAGACACATATAGGAGTGGGGTTTAGAGGGAGAAGGGGGATATGAGTGGAGAGGAATACAAAGAAGTGATCGGAGATGGCCTTATCTGCGATTAACACTATGGGAATAGTGAGGCCACGTGAGATAGCAAAGTCGGGCGGTGGGGGGAGGGGGCGGGGGGAGGGGGGACAAGTATATGGGTAGTCTTCTTCGTAGACAATCCCTCGGAGTCGAAGATGACTTGCTTCCACACTAAAAATGAGTTCTTAGGTGACTGATGAGTCCAATGCGGGATCGACAGTCTCCGTCACAGGTGGGGCAGACGGTGGTTGAAGGAACAGGTGGGTGGGGCGCTTGGGTTGCCGTGCGCTCCTTCCGCTGTTTGCGCTTGGCTTCAGCTTGCTCCCGGCAAAGAGATTCGAGATGTTTGGCGCCTTCCACTTTGAGCGGCCTTGAGCCAGGGATTCCCAAGTGTCGGTGGGGATGTTGCACTTTTTCAAGGAGGCTTTGAGGATGTCCTTGAAGCATTTCCTCTGCCAACCTGGGGCTCGCTTGCCATGTTGGAGCCTGTTTTTGGAGTCTCGTATCGGGCCCGCCCAACGGAGCTGATCGAGCTTCGATGGTCAATGCTTCAATGCTGGGGATGTTGGCCTGAGCGACAACACTGACATTGGTGCACCTATCCTGCCAATGTATTTGCAGGATCTTGCAGAGGCAGCATTGATGATACTTCTCCAGTGCTTTGAGGTGCCTGCTGTACATAGTCCATGTCTCTGAAGCACATAAGAGGGTGGGTATTGTAATGTATGTACATAAGGTCTGCCCACCACCAGAAGGCACTACCGTCGGAGGTCTTAGGATCATAGGTACACTTGTGCTGGGCCCGGTATATAAGCTGAACTTCACCTTTGTATCTTCATTTCTGGAAGCCATTAAAGACTGACCAGGTTACACCTAGTCACTGGCTCACAGTATGGAGTTCATTGTATCATTTCATACATCATAACTGGCGACGAAGCAAATACAAACCCACGCAAAAGTATGGCGAGCACGGCACGATCGAGTACTGTTGGAATCCTCGAGAGATTCAATGAGGGAGAGGATTGGGGAGATTTCGCGGATCACCTTGACCAGTATTATGTGGCAAATGACCTAAACAAAGCCAAGGATGCAAAGAAACTTAGGGCAGTTCTTCTCACCGTCTGTGGCCCCACGATCTATGCACTCATCAAGAATCTGCTCTCACCCACTCTTCCTACAGAAAAGGATTACAAAGAACTGTGTGCTCTAGTTCGGGAAGACCTTATAGCCATGGAATGAATCCTCATATACCGATATTGCTCTATACGCACATTCGTCCAGAAGGCCAGGATGTGGTGGCATTTGTTGCCGACCTGAGACGTCTTGAAGGGCCTTGCAAATTTGGGCCTGCATTGGAACACATGCTGCATGACTTTGTCGTGATCGGGGTCAACCACAAGGCGATCTTAAGTAAGCTGCTGGCTGGGGAGACGCCGGACCTCAGCAAGGTCATCACCATCGCCCAGGCTTGCACTTCCACTCAGAAAAGCACGAAGCAGATATCGCGACAAAACAGGAACTCCACGGCAAGTACCGTGTACAAAATGTAGCCATGGCCTGCAGAGCTGCACATGGCAGGGCCTACTCGACTGCGTCTGCAAGACCGGGAGCCCCTCAAAGTTCGCCATCGAGGGCCTACTCGACTGCGTATGCGAGAATGGGAGCCGCTCAAAGCCCGCCATCGGGCGCAAATCCGAGCTCAACTTGTTGGCATTGCGGGGGCAATTACCGACCCCATCAGTGCCACTTCAGGCAGTATGTATGCAGAGGGTGTGCGAAGACGGAGCATCTTCAGCGGACGTGTCCGCAGTGGAGCAAGCGAGCTGCGATACACCACATGGACATGGATGATAATCAATTCAGCGTGGATCTGGCGATGCAGCCGGAGACATTTGAGAGCTCCGAGGAGAAAGTGTATAGCGTATGTGCGTTCCTAACAAGGAGCCAACCGATAATGATGGAGGTAAAATTAAACCGCGTGCCGGTATCCATGGAATTGGACACGGGTGTGAGTCAATCGATAATGAGCCAGAGGACTTTTGAAAAGCTGTGGGAGGCCAAGGCAGCGAGGCTCAAACTGAGTCCGATAAATGCAAAGTTGCGTACTTATACCAAAGAGCTCAAACCAGTGATCGGTAGTGCAGCAGTAAGAGTGTCGTACAAGGGAGCAGTTCATTATCTACCATTATGGATTATCCCGGGCAATGGCCCATTGTTATTTGGCAGGAGTTGGCTCGAGAAAATAAAATGGAAATGGTACGATATCAAAGCTTTGTCATCAGCGGATGATGATTTTTGTGCTCAAGTGCTGAACAAATTTCACTCATTGTATGAACCGGGAATTGGCAGCTTCAAGGGAGCCAAGGTGCAGATTCACCTAGGCCCAGACGCAAGGCCCATCAATCACAAAGCCAGGGCGGTCCCGCACATGATGAGAGAAAAGGTCGAGCTCGAATTGGACAGGCTACAATGCGAGGGGGTCATCTCACCGGTTGAATTTAATGAATGGGCCAGTCCCATTGTTCTGGCGTTAAAGAGCGATGGTACGGTCAGGATTTGTGGTGACTACAAGGTCACGATCAACCAAGTTTCGAAACAAGATCAGTACCCGCTACCGAAAGCTGTTTGTAATGCTAGCCGGGGGAAAATTGTTCACCAAATTGGATCTAACATCGGCCTACATGACACAGGAACTGGTTGAATCATCAAAGAAACTTACGTGCATCAACACGCACAAAGGACCGTTTATTTACAACAGGTGCCCTTTTGGCATTCGTTCGGCGGTAGCCATATTGCAGAGAAACATGGAGAGCCTATTGAAATCCATCCCCAGGACCGTGGTATTCCAAGACGACATCCCAGTCACAGGTCGTGATGCCGAGCATCTGCACAATCTAGAAGAGTTTCTGCATCGTCTGGACAGAGTAGGACTCAGGCTGAAACGTTCGAAGTGCATTTTCATGGCACCAGAGGTCGAATTCCTTGGATGAAAGGTTGCTGCAAACGGAATCAGGCCTACAGATGCGAAAACAGAGGCCATCACAAATGCACCCAGGCTCTAGAATGTAACAGAGCTGCGTTCGTTCCTGGGTCTTCTCAACTACTTCGGTAACTTCTTACCCAAGTTGAGCACAGTATTAGAGCCTTTGCACAAGCTGCTCAGGAAAGGAGATGACTGGGTATGGGGTGAACTTCAAGACAGAGCCTTTGAGAAGGCTAGAAATCTGTTGTGTTCCCACAAGCTACTGGTACTGTATGACCCATGCAAGCATCTAGTTTTGGCCTGTGATGCATCGTCCTATGGGGTCGGCTGCGTACTCCAGCAAGCCATTGAGTCAGGCAAACTACAACCAGTTGCATACGCGTCTCGAAGCAAGGCATGGTAGAGAAAGAGGCTTTGCATGTGTTTATGGGGTTAAAAAAAATGCACCATTACCTGTTTGGGCTTCGCTTCGAGCTGGAAACCAATCCCAAGCAGCTTATATCGTTGTTCTCGGAACACAAAGATATCAATACCAATGTGTCATCCAGCATCCAGAGGTGGGTGCTGACATTATCTGCCTATGATTATGTCATTCACCATAGACCAGGCACCGACAACTGCGCTGATGCATTGAGCCGGTTACCGTTGCCCACACCAGAGGTAGAAACGCCAATGCCTGCAGAGCTACTCATGGTCATGGATGCCTTTGAGAGTGAAGGGTTGCCTGTCACTGCTCAACAAGTTAAGACCTGGACCAACCAGGATCGGACCCTATCGGTTGTAAAACGTTGTGTTCTTAATGGGAACTGGTCGACCATCCCCAAGGAAATGGGTGATGAAACCAAAACGTACAGCCATCGCAAAGATGAGCTTTCCATCCAGTTCGACAGTTTACTGTAGGGTAATCGTGTTGTAATGCCCAAGAAAGGCAGGGCGAGATTTGTACAGGAGTTACATAGTACTTATTCCGGTATTGTCATGATGAAGGACATCGCCAGGTCCCATGTTTGCTGGCCTGGCATTGACTCAGATTTAGAGTCATGCATGCATCAGTGCAGCATTTGCATGCAGTTCTTGCATGCAGTTAAGCAATGCTCCAAAGGAAGCTTCGCTCAGTCTGTGGTCATGGCCATCCAAACCGTGGACTAGAATCCACATCGACTTTGTTTTTTGTGGTGGTGGATGCATACTCCAAATGGATAGAATGTGCGATCATATCATCCAGTACTTCCACTGCCACCACTGAGAACCTGAGAGCCATGTTTGCCACACATGGTCTGCCAGACATCATTGTCAGCGACAACGGACCGTGTTTCACGAAGCTGGAGTTTCAAGAGTTCATGAAATGCAATGGCATAAAACATGTGAGGTCAGCCCTGTTCAAACCCGCAACCAATGGTCAAGCGGAGCGGACAGTTCAAGTCATCAAGCAGAGCCTGAAACGCGTAACTCACGATTCCTTGCAGACACGCTTGTCACGCATACTGCTCAGTTAAAGGACAAGGCCACACATGCTCACCGGGGTCCCGCCTGCGGAACTATTGATGAAGAGAGGCCTCAAAACCAAGCTCTCTCTAGTCTGTCCTGACCTTAACGATCATGTCGAAACCCAACGTCAACGCCAGCAGTGGTATCACGACCGCACCGCAGTGTCACGCAACATATCTGTAAATGACCCAGTGTATGTACTTAACCATGGTCAAGGGCCCAAGTGGCTCCCGGGCAATGTTACGGATAAGGAGGGTAACTGGGTGTGTATGGTTAAGCTCAAGAATGAGCAGATGTGCAGGAAACACACTGATCAAATCAAGCTAAGACACACTGACGAACCGGAACAGTTGGAAGAAGACACCGCGAGCTTAGATGACCAACCAACTCACATCCAGCCATCAGAAGAACCCACTGTGGTCAACGCCCAGCCCCAAGTCGTGAGAGATTCGAAAAGCACTGGGATTGTACTGAGATGGTCAACCAGGGAGCGAAGGGCTCCAGACCATCTGAACTTGTAATATGGACTTGTGCCAACAACTGGGGGGGAATGATGTGACAAAGGACAAAGGGTGTTAAAAAAGCAAGCCTGAAGGCTTTGTGTCTTAATGCAAGGAGTATCCGCAATAAGGTGGATGAATTAACTGTGCAAATAGATGTTAACAAATATGATGTGATTGGGATTACGGAGACGTGGCTCCAGGATGATCAGGGCTGGGAACTCAACATCCAGGGGTATTCAGTATTCAGGAAGGATAGAATAAAAGGAAAAGGAGGTGGGGTAGCATTGCTGGTTAAAGAGGAGATTAATGCAATAGTTAGGAAAGACATTAGCTTGGATGATGTGGAATCTATATGGGTAGAGCTGCAGAACACTAAAGGGCAAAAAACATTAGTGGGAGTTGTGTACAGACCTCCAAACAGTAGTAGTGATGTTGGGGAGGGCATCAAACAGGAAATTAGGAGTGCATGCAATAAAGGTGCAGCAGTTATAATGGGTGACTTTAATATGCACATAGATTGGGCTAGCCAAACTGGAAGCAATACGGTGGAGGAGGATTTCCTGGAATGCATAAGGGATGGTTTTCGAGACCAATATGTCGAGGAACCAACTAGGGGGGGAGACCATCTTAGACTGGGTGTTGCGTAATGAGAGAGGATTAATTAACAATCTCATTGTGCGAGGCCCCTTGGGGAAGAGTGACCATAATATGGTGGAATTCTGCATTAGGATGGAGAATGAAACAGTTAATTCAGAGACCATGGTCCAGAACTTAAAGAAGGGTAACTTTGAAGGTATGAGGCGTGAATTGGCTAAGATAGATTGGCGAATGATACTTAAGGGGTTGACTGTGGATGGGCAATGGCAGACATTTAGAGACCGCATGGATGAATTACAACAATTGTACATTCCTGTCTGGCGTAAAAATAAAAAAGGGAAGGTGGCTCAACCGTGGCTATCGAGGGAAATCAGGGATAGTATTAAAGCCAAGGAAGTGGCATACAAATTGGCCAGAAATAGCAGCGAACCTGGGGACTGGGAGAAATTTAGAACTCAGCAGAGGAGGACAAAGGGTTTGATTAGGGCAGGGAAAATGGAGTACGAGAAGAAGCTTGCAGGGAACATTAAGGCGGATTGCAAAAGTTTCGATAGGTATGTAAAGAGAAAAAGGTTAGTAAAGACAAACGTAGGTCCCCTGCAGTCAGAATCAGGGGAAGTCATAACGGGGAACAAAGAAATGGCAGACCAATTGAACAAGTACTTTGGTTCAGTATTCACTAAGGAGGACACAAACAACCTTCCGGATATAAAAGGGGTCAGAGGGTCTAGTAAGGAGGAGGAACTGAGGGAAATCTTTATTAGTCGGGAAATTGTGTTGGGGAATTTGATGGGATTGAAGGCCGATAAATCCCCAGGGCCTGATGGACTGCATCCCAGAGTACTTAAGGAGGTGGCCTTGGAAATAGCGGATGCATTGACAGTCATTTTCCAACATTCCATTGACTCTGGATCAGTTCCTATCGAGTGGAGGGTAGCCAATGTAACCCCACTTTTTAAAAAAGGAGGGAGAGAGAAAGCAGGGAATTATAGACCGGTCAGCCTGACCTCAGTAGTGGGTAAAATGATGGAATCAATTATTAAGGATGTCATAGCAGCGCATTTGGAAAATGGTGACATGATAGGTCCAAGTCAGCATGGATTTGTGAAAGGGAGATCATGCTTGACAAATCTTCTGGAATTTTTTGAGGATGTTTCCAGTAAAGTGGACACAGGAGAACCAGTTGATGTGGTATATTTAGACTTTCAGAAGGCTTTCGACAAGGTCCCACACAAGAGATTAATGTGCAAAGTTAAAGCACATGGGATTGGGGGTAGTGTGCTGACGTGGATTGAGAACTGGTTGTCAGACAGGAAGCAAAGAATAGGAGTAAATGGGTACTTTTCAGAATGGCAGGCAGTGACGAGTGGGGTACCGCAAGGTTCTGTGCTGGGGCCCCAGCTGTTTACACTGTACATTAATGATTTAGACGAGAGGATTAAATGTAGTATCTCCAAATTTGCGGATGACACTAAGTTGGGTGGCAGTGTGAGCTGCGAGGAGGATGCTATGAGGCTGCAGAGTGACTTGGATAGGTTCGGTGAGTGGGCAAATGCGTGGCAGATGAAGTATAATGTGGATAAATGTGAGGTTATCCACTTTGGTGGTAAAAACAGAGAGATAGACTATTATCTGAATGGTGACAGATTAGGAAAAGGGGAGGTGCAACGAGACCTGGGTGTCATGGTACATCAGTCATTGAAGGTTGGCATGCAGGTACAGCAGGCGGTTAAGAAAGCAAATGGCATGTTGGCCTTCATAGCGAGGGGATTTGAGTACAGGGGCAGGGAGGTGTTGCTACAGTTGTACAGGGCCTTGGTGAGGCCACACCTGGAGTATTGTGTACAGTTTTGGTCTCCTAACTTGAGGAAGGACATTCTTGCTATTGAGGGAGTGCAGCGAAGATTCACCAGACTGATTCCCGGGATGGTGGGACTAACCTATCAAGAAAGACTGGATCAACTGGGCTTGTATTCACTGGAGTTCAGAAGAGTGAGAGGGGACCTCATAGAAACGTTTAAAATTCTGACGGGTTTGGACAGGTTGGATGCAGGAAGAATGTTCCCAATGTTGGGGAAGTCCAGAACCAGGGGTCACAGTCTAAGGATAAGGGGTAAGCCATTTAGGACCGAGATGAGGAGAAACTTCTTCACCCAGAGAATGGTGAACCTGTGGAATTCTCTACCACAGAAAGTAGTTGAGGCCAATTCACTAAATATATTCAAAAGGGAGTTAGATGAAGTCCTTACTACTCGGGGGATCAAGGGGTATGGCGTGAAAGCAGGAATGGGGTACTGAAGTTTCATGTTCAGCTATGAACTCATTGAATGGCGGTGCAGGCTGGAGGGGCTGAATGGCCTGCTCCTGCACCTATTTTCTATGTTTCTATGTTTCTATGATGTAATGTATGTAGATAAGGTCTGCCCAGAGGGCACTACCGTCAGAGGTCCTTGGGTCATTGGTACACTCATGCTGGGCCCGCTATATAAGCTGAACTTCACCTTTGTATCTTCACTTCTGGAAGCCATTAAAGACTGACCAGGTTACACCTGGTCACTGGTTCACAGTACGGAGTTCATTGTATCATGTCATACACCATAGATATCACTACTATTCTGTAGACTATGAGCTTGGTGCCGGGTTTAAGGTCCTGCTCTTCAAACACTCTCTTCCTCAGGTGACCAAAGGCTGCGCTGGCACACTGAAGGCGGAGTTGGACTTCGTCATCGACGTCTGTCCTTATTGACAGTAGGCTCTCGAGGTATGGAAAATGGTCCACATTATCCAAGGCCTCATCGTGGATTTTGATAATTGAGTAGCATCTTCGATGTGCTCCTTCCAGCGGGCAGTGACTGCCTCTCTGTCCTTGATGAGCACCTCTTCATTCTTGGCCAGCAATGGGGTAGGGCCTTGGGTGCTTGGGCAGTAGGTAGTCTTGACTGCGCTGAAGAATCCACGCACGTCATGGTTGTCGGATAACTGCTGGATCTCCTATGCTTTCCTCACCCAGGTCGCGAGTTTTTTCTTGGACCTCAGCCTTCAGACTTGCGGCTTATTAGCTCCTGGATCTCCTGGTCATTCTCGTCGAACTAGTTTTGGCATTTCCTGGTCGAGTGACCGAGCGTCTCTGCACATGCTAATAATAGAGGCCTTGAGGGCAGACCCGGCACTGTGGTCATTCTGCATCTCTGGGTCACTGGGAGTCATCAGGTTGGCAGTGAGGCACTAGCTGAATAGAGCTTTCTTAGCAGGGTCGTGGAGTGCTTCAGCATTGATTTTCCTGCGGCATTGTTTCTGTTGCTGTCACTGTTTTGGGGCTACCTTGATGGCTATGACAGAGCAGATTAGGCGGTGGTCCATCCAGCAACCGTCAGCTCCTGTCATGACGCGAGTGATCTGCACGTCCTTGCGGTCCCTCACTCGGACGATGACGTAGTCTAGCAGGTGCCAGTGCTTGGAGCGAGGGTGCTGCCATGAAGCTTTATACTTGACTTTCTGACGGAATGTGTTGGTTATGACAAGGCCATGTTCTAAGCATTTTGTCAGGAGGGTACTGTTGGAGTTGTTTTTTTCTACCCCCTCTCTAACAATCACCTCCCCAGAGGTCTGGGTCCTTTCCAACTCGCCCAGGAGGATCAACTTGTCATCCGTTCGTACTCGGGACAGGGATTCGAGGCTAGAGTAGAATTCTTTTTTGGTCTCGTCTGTAGCTTCCAGTGTTGGGGCATACGCGGTGAAGACCGTAGTGCACTGGTTCTGGGCTTGAGTGAGCCAAAGAGTCATGAGGTGTTCATTTATCCCGCAAGAGGTGTCTCTGAGATGGCCAACTAGTTCATTTATTATGGTGAAGCCTACCCAATGGAGGCGGCGATCTTCTTCTACTTTACCTTTTCAGAAGAAGGTGTAACCACCATCTTGTTCCTTGAATTGGCCTTCCCCTGCCAGCCGGGTCTTGCTTAGGGTGACGATGTCAACATCGAAACATCTGAGCTCCCAGGCAACGATAGCAGTACGGCGTTCCAATCTATTGCTGTTGGGGTTGTCCATGAGGGTCCTGACGTTCCAGGTCCCGAACTTCATTTTGAAGGATCGAAGATGCCTGTGCGTGAATTCTTTTAACATGATATGGCCAATGCACACCAGCTACCACAGAGGTTTGGCAAAGTAACATCTTGGTCCAGTGGCAATGGGGTCTAAGACAACTGGAGACCAGGTTCCACTGCATGGGTCTAGTGCATACACACACACACACTGTCCTCCTTTCTCCTTCCCGCAGGTCCTCTCTTCCTGGGTTTCATAGGCTGCAGTGTCAGCCTCACGATCTCGCTGTTGGTCTGTGCTGCTCCTCCCCTGGACCCCGACCCCGCTGCTGGTCCAATCTGTGCTGTTCATGGGCCTCGACCTCCGTTCCTCGTCGCTTCCCACCTCCTGGCCTTTCCGGTCCCGACCTCCGCTCCTCGCCGACCTCTGGGCCTCCCGCTGATTGCCGACCTACGGGCCTCACTGCTCATCCCACTGCTCGCCGGTGACTCACTCCTCCCCAACCTCTGGGCCTCCCGCTCCTCCCCGACCTCCGGGCCTCCCGCTGCTCGCCGATCTCTGGACCTTGCCGCTGCTTGCTGACTTCTCCTGGGCCCCGGCCCATTGCTGGGCTCGACCTCACTCCAAGATACGCCACCAATCAGTTGCCTGGGTTGCCGTGGCATGGTTTTGTTGCCTTCTTTGATTTTGTTACCCTCTCAGGACGGCTCAGGAAGGGTAGTAGAGTTTATATGGAGGGAGAGCTTTAGTGAGGATAGGAGAGCAGTGAACTCAGGAGAGAGAGCATACTGAATTGAGATGGAGGTTTAAATCACCAAGATTGAGAAGTCGCTCGGTACAGAGGCTGAGGGAGGAAAGCAGTAAAGATATCTCGGTGAGAAACGTGGCGTGGTACTTGGTGAGCAGTAGGGAACGATGATTTAAAATGAGAGGTGAGAGGTGTGGAACAAGGCAAAATGCTCAAAGGAGAAGAAAATGCCAGAGGAGTAGAATGACAGACCAAGGTGTGATCTGGTGATAAGAGCTATATCTCCACTGCGGCAGTTTGGTAGAGCAAGTAGTGGAAGGTATAGCCAGGCGGGGAAGCTTCATTAAGGGGGAAGGTGTCATGCAACCAGGTTTCCTTCAAGGCCATTATTATGCTCATAATAAAGGATGAAACTGAGTACTGTATGCAATGAGTGTGATCTTAGCTCCTTTAATTAGACTCCAGAGTGCAGGTACCGTGTGGGAGGCCTGCTTATATACAGTGCTCCCAAGGGATGCTGGGATCCCTTGAGACTCCAACAGGTGGGCCCTCTGGTGGTGGTGTGATACAGGTTGCCAAGGGTTACATACATAACATCACTACCTCGTAAAGTCAGGGTGAGACGATCTGGGGCTTTTCGCTCCCTTGTCAATCGTCTCGGTACAAATCCAGGTGTGGGTGAGTTGGTTGGTTCTTCACTGGGCTGCTGGGCAGCTGACCTTGCCAGGCTGCTGGGGACGGTGAGTTCGGCTACGTGGTCAACCATGATGTCAGTTGCCACTTGTGTATGTGTTGGAGGGTCGAAGTTGGTGTGTCCTCTTCGGGTTGCTCGTAGCTGTTAGTGAACAGCAGTTTGGTTTGGTCCAAATGCTTTCTGCACGTTAGTCCATTGGCCAATTTGACCTGAAACACCCTACTCCCTTCTTTGGCTATGACCGTGCCAGCAAGCCATTTTGGACCATGTCCATAATTGAGTACAAACATAGGGTAATTGACCTCAATATCGCGTGACAAGTTTGCACGATCATGGTACATGCTTTGTTGATGCCGCCTGCCCTCGACGTGATCATGGAGATCAGGGTGGACAAGAGAGAGCCTTGTTTTGAGCGCTCTTTTCATGGGCAGTTTGGCTGAGGGAACCCCGGTGAGCGAGTAGGGTCTGGTGCGGTAGCTGAGCAGCACTTGAGACAACCGGGTCTGCAGGGAGCCTTCCGACACGCGTTTCAAGCTTTGCTTGATGGTCTGAACTGCCCGTTCTGCCTGGCCATTGGATGCGGGCTTGAACGGGGCAGACATGACGTGTTTGATCCCTTTGCGGGTCATGAATTCCTTGAATTCAGCACTGGTGGTGAAACACGGCCCATTGTCGCTGACTAGGACATCAGGCAGGCCGTGTGTGGCAAACATGGCTCGTAGACTTTCGATGGTGGCGGTGGACGTGCTTACAGACATTATTACACATTCAATCCATTTTGAATAAGCATCCACAACAACCAAGAACATTTTGCCTAGAAATGGGCCCGCAAAGTCAACGTGGATCCTAAACCACGGTTTGGAGGGCCACGACCACAAACTTAGCGGTGCCTCTCTGGGTGCATTGCTCAGTTGAGAGCAAGTGTTGCATTGGCGCACGCATGACTCTAAATCTGAGTCGATGCCGGGCCACCACATATGGGATCTGGGTATGGCTTTCATCATTACAATGCCTGGGTGGTGCTGTGTAGATCCCGTATGAACATTTCTCTGCCTTTCTTGGGCAAGACAACACGATTACCCCACAAAAGACAGTCCGCCTGTAAGGACATTTCGTCTTTGCGACTGTGGAATGGCTTAATCTCTTCCTGCATCTCCGCTGGGACGCTGGACCAGCTCCCATGGAGAACACAATTTTTTTTACCAGGGACAGTAAAGTATCCTGGCTGGTCCAGGTCCTGATCTGGTGGGCCATAACGGGTGACTTTTCGTTTTCGAATGCATCCATCACCATGAGCAAGTCTGCAGGCTGTGCCATTTCTACCCTGGTGGTGGGCAATGGTAGCCAACTGAGAGCATCAGCGCAGTTCTCTGGGCCCGGTCTGTGGCGGATTACATCGTTGTATGCCGACAGCTGAGCGCCCATCTTTGGATGCGGGCAGAGGCATTGGTGTTAATCCCTTTGCTCTCTGAGAATAGCGATATGAGCGGCTTATGGTCAGTTTTAGCTCAAACTTGAGACAAAACAAATACTGGTGCATTTTTTTCACCCCATAAACGCACGCCAGAGCTTCTTTTTCAATCATGCTGTAGGCCCTTTCGGCCTTGGATAAACTCCTGGACGCATAAGCGACCAGTTGCAAAATCCCCGATTCGTTGGCCTGTTGTAACACACACCCGACCCCGTATGAAGACGCATCGCAAGCTAGCACTAATCATTTGCATGGGTTATACAGACCAAGCACTTTGTTTGAACATAACAGATTTCTGGCTTTCTCAAAAGCAGCCTCTTGAGAATTGCCCCATACCCAGTTGTCTCCCTTGCGCAGTAGCACATGTAGGTGTTCTAGCTTAACCCACGTAGGAAATTACCGAAATAGTTGCGAAGTCCCAGGAACGACCGCAACGCCGTCACGTTCTGTGGTCTCGGCGCGTTCTTGATGGCCTCCATCTTGGCGTCGGTGGGTCTGATGCTGTCTGCTGCAATTCTTCTTCACAAGAACTCGACCTCTGGCACCAGGAAAACACAATTCGAGCGTTTCAACCTGAGTCCCACGTGATCTAGCCGACTAAGAACCTCTTCCAGATTCTTCAAGTGTTCGATGGTGTCCCGACCTGTGATCAGTATGTCATCCTGGAAAACCACGATGCGTGGAACCGACTTTCGCAGGCTCTCCATGTTCCGTTGGAAAATTGCCGTGGCCGAACGAATCCCAAATGAACAGACCTTTGTGCGCATTGGTGCAGGTGAGACCTTTCAAAGATTCCTCCAGCGCATGCGTCACGCAGGCATTGGTCAAGTCCAACTTGGTGAACATCTTTCCTCCAGCCAGGGTCGCAAATAGGTTGTCTGCCTTGGATAGTGGGCACTGGTCCTGTAGCGAAAAATGGTTAATCGTTACTTTATAGTCCCCACAAATTCTGGCCGTGCCGTCACCTTTGAGTACCAGGACAATCAGACTGGCCCACTCATTGAATTCCACCGGCGCGATGATGCCTTCTCACTGCAGCCTGTCCAGCTCAATTTCCACTTTCTCTCGCATCATATACGGTACAGCCCGTGCCTTGTGGTGGGTGCGTCGTGTACCGGGAACCAAGTGGATCTGCACTTCTGCTCCCGAGAAATTTCCAATGCCTGGCTTGAACAACAATGGGAATCTGCTCAGAACCTGGGCACATGAGGCATCGTCGACGGACGAAAGTGCTTGGATGTCGTCCCAGTTCCAGCGGATAAGGTGTTCAATTTAGGGAGGAAGTTACCAAAGTAATTGAGTAGACCCAGGAACGAACGCAGCTCCGTCACATTCTGCAGCTTGGATGCAATATTGAATGCCTTGGTTTTCTTGTCCGTGGGCCTGATGCCGTCAACAGCAATTTTCCTCCCCAAGAATTCGACCTCTGGTGCCATGAAGACGCACTTCGAGCGTTTCAGTCTGAGTCCCACCTTGTCCAGACGATGTAGAACCTCTTCCAGGTTGTTCAGATGTTCCTCGGAGTCACGACCTGTGATCAGGATGTCATCTTGGAACACGACGGTTCTGGGAACGGACTTCAGTAGACTCTCCATGTTCCTCTGAAATATTGCTGCAGGCGAGCGAATTCCAAAAGGGCACCTGTGATAAATAAAGTCTTTTATGTGTGTTAATGCACATAAGTCTCTTTGACATCTCAACCAGCTCCTGTGTCATGTAGGCTGATGTCAAGTCCAGTTTGGTGAACGACTTCCCCCATGGCTAGCGTTGCAAACAAGTCATCAGCCTTCGGTAACGGGTACTGATCCTGTTTCGAAACCCTATAGATCGTAGCCTTGTAGTCGCCATAGATTCTGACTGTGCCATCACTTTTCAGCATAGGAACAATGAGGCTGGCCCGTTCATTAAATTCAACCGGTGATATGATCCCTTCACGCTGAAGTCTGTCCAGTTCAATTTCGACCTTCTCCCTCATCATATACGGAACTCCCCGAGCTTTATGATGGACGGATCTTGCATCCGAGTCCATTTGCATCTGCACCTTGGCTCCCGTGAAGTTGCCGATGCCTGGTTCGAACAGCGAGGGGAACTTGCTCAGTACTTGGGCACATGTATCTTTCTCCGACGACAACGCCTTGATATCGTTCCAATCGCATCTGATTGTTTTCAAGCCAGTTCCTGCCGAACAACGTTGGGCCATTGCCTGGGACAATCCATAGCGGTAACTCGTGAACCACACCATCATACTACACTTTAATTGTGACCAGCATGGACAATCACTGTAATTTTATATTGATTTGTTTTTTTTTAATCCAATTTCGTTCCAGATCAACTCTAACGCCAAAGATCACTTTGCGCCAATGTGTTTGATCTTAGGCCAAAAGGCCGAGAGGCGAAGTTGCACCGTTCCTGGAAATATTGCAATACCAGGTCGGTGCATGGAGTGGACGGGGCATGCCCCTGATCTAGCTCCCTGTCCAAAAATCAATTCAATATCATGTCCCCATAGGGGATATTAAACTGATAAGAACAGATACTATACTTGATCTTAGCCAAAAGGCCGAGAAGCGTTGCATGTTGGGATAAAGTGGGAGATGTTACTGCAACATTGCTATTTAAGTTCACTACCCAGTGTGTGTAGAGCTATTTCTAAATGAGGGGAATTATATTTACTACAAGGAACACTTCATAGAATACTTCATTAGACCATTTATCCACTGCTCCTAAAACACAATCTTTGATTTAGAGTTGTTTTATGACTAAGTCAAGCAAGCACTGTCTAAATCATTATTAGTATGCAAATACTTTTTCAATATTTTTCTATTCTGCATACATTTTGGAAATTATGCTTCAGTAAATATTAAGCTAAGCTCGTACATTACGGGCCATATAATAATCTCAGTGTAATAACTAATACAACCAGCCTAACCATAAATTGTTCAATGCTTTACCTACATGTACTCTGAACTTCTATTCTGACCATGCTACACATAATTTTACAGGTCTATAGCTTACACCAGACGTGTTGTTCCCTTGCTATTTCTTATCTCCACCCAAACTGATTCTACATCTTGATCTTCCAAGCCAAGATCATTTCTCACTATTGTACTGATCTCATCCTTTATTAACAGAGCGTTTCCTTTCTGCCTTTCCTTCCAAAATGTCAAGTACCCCTGAATATTTAATTCCCAGCCTTGGTCACCTTGCAACCACGTCTCTGTAATGGCGATCAGAGCATACCCATGTACTTCTATATGTGCCATCAATTCATCTAGCTTGTCTTCCGAGAGCAATTTTCTTACCTAAACCTGAGCCAGGAACAGTGTCTGGGGCATCTGCAATTTAAGGATGTGCTCACAGAACTGTGCCACTTCTTGCAACCAGACCTGCAGCCTCATTTCAGGGCAAAGACAACACTGCCAGAGGCTATGAAGGTGACCTTGGCCCTGAATTTTTTTGCATCAGGATCATTCAGGCTGGAGCAGGCGACATCTGTAACATCTTGCAGTTTGTTGTACATTGCTGCATAAGAGGGGTGACAGACGTTCTTTATGCCAGGAGTGGGAACTTCATTGTCTTCTCTCTCACCTGGGAGATGCAGACAGCGTGCACATGGCTTTGCAAGGATAGCGGACTTCCCCATGGTGTAGGGCGCCATCGACTGTACGCACATGGCTTTACAGGCATTGTATATAAATGCTGAGATGTACTGCAACAGCAGAGGTTACCACTCGCTGAATACGTTTGGTGTGCGACCATGCCCAGCATATCATGATGATGAATGCCTGGTATCCTGGCAGCAGTCATGAAGCTTTTATTCTGGGCCAGTCCACTGCTCCCTCAGTCTTCGAGCCACCAAGACAAACCAGAGGATGGTTACTGGGCGGCAACGACTATCCTTTGATCACCAGGCTCATGATTCCACTCCACTACCCAATCACATGTGCGCAGCCTGCATAGAATAAGAGTCATGCTACCAAATGAAACATCATACAGAATACCATTGGCTTAAACAGCACTTCCGCTGCATGGACCGTTCTGGAGGAGCGCTACAGTACTCACCACAGCATATGTCCCAATTCATCCTCCACAACCTGGTCATCATGAGGGCACAGCCCTTGTCACTAGGGAAATGCTGACCACTCAGGAGCAGGTGGAGGAGGAAGAGGAGGGGGAGCAGGAGGAGGGGAAAGAGGAGGAAAAGAGGAAGAGGCGGAAGGAGGCTTCCCAGACAGCCCCTTTCTGGCCGGGATACACGGGATCCAATTATCCGCCTGTGGTACAATTGAACACAACCCCATTTCCTCATTCAACCTTACTCCCACACCTTACCTCCCCTCTGTTACTGACCATCACAGTGTCATATTGGCCACAATGCTGAAATAAAAGCCACCATAAAGCAAATATTCCAATCAAACGTTAGACATCTATCCATCCAATAGTTAATGATGATTACATCAAAAATTTAACTAATCACCTTTGTACATTCCCTTAGTGACTGTGTGTGTGCCTTTGCCTATTCAAATGCTTCTACACAGTACTACACCAGTGGCTGCAGCATGGCTGGTGGAAGGCTGCTGACTTTGTGGGGGAGACTACAGATGGCCTTGCAGGATGACCTCGAGGAGTTCTAAGCCTAGTAGGCCCGGCTTCAGACTGCACAACCTCGGCATGGGTGGCAGCAATCTGGGCTGGCTGGCTGACAGGCAGCAGCAAGGGTACGGGTGGAGTGGCAGTGAATCATAGAATCATAGAATGGTTACAGCACGGAAGACCATTCGGCCTGTCGAGCCCGTGCCGACTCTCTGCTAATCCCACTCTCCTGCCCTATTCTCATAGCCCTGCAATTTTTTTTCTTCAGATAATTATCCAACTTCCTGTTGAAAGATAAAATTGAGTATGTCTCCAGCATCCTTTCAGGCAGTGCATTCCCGATCTTAACCACTCACCTTTGTTTCTTTTGCCAATCACCTTAAATCTGTGTCCTCTGGTTCTCGACCCTTTTGCCAATGGGAACAGTTTCTCTCTAGCTACCCTGTCCAGATCCCTCATAATTATCAAATCTCCTCTCAACCTTCTTTGCTCTAAGGAGAACAACACCAGTTTCTCCAGTCTATCCATGTATCTGAAGTCTGTTGTTAATAGGTCCTCGGCCCCCTGTGGGAAAAGGACCTCTCTCCTGGATTTGACCTCCTGGACCATAGCCTCCAGTGCTGCATCGGAAAATCTTGGAGCACTTTCTTTAGCCTGTTATGCCATTACTCACTCCTCTTTTTTTAACAGCAGCCTTCACAATCACTTCTACCATCTGTTGCAGGGAGAAGGCACTTTAAGAGACGCAGACTGCCTTTAAGTTGTGCAGGCTAGCTTTAATTGGAGCTAGCCTCGCATGAACTTCGGCCCCCTGCTGAGCCTTCAGCCACTCGGCAGCGCAGTCAGCGCTTGACAGAACACTACAATCATGCAAAGTAGCAGCAGCACAAATTTTACCTACTACCTGCAGTCCTCCGAACAGACATGGGTTCCTATCGCATCGCAATCCCCGGCCACCCTTTTCCAGGGCTACAAAATCTCTAGGCCCTTTATTTTGGATCTGACTCATGCTATAGCAATTAATGCTAAATTAATGATTTGGACGAGGGGATTAAACGTAGTATCTCTAAATTTGTGGATGACACTAAGTTGGGTGGCAGTGTGAGCTGTGAGGAGGATGCTATGAGGCTGCAGAGTGACTTAGATTTTTTTCAGGTCGGAGGCTTTCGTACGAAGGAAGCCTCCGACCACAATTTCCCCCCCAATATTTGTTGCACAGGAGTTAGGGCAGGGGAATAGGATGCCACAGATGACAGCTTGCTGAAGGGCGAGGTCGCATAGTAGCTCTGCTGCAGAGGATTTAGATACTGACTGGCATCATATTGGGGACTTAGTAGGTCACTTAGTGCTCAATTTCTAATCCAATATCTTCCTGAACTCACAAAAGCAAAATACTGTGGATGCTATAATCTGAAATAAAAACAGCATTTTCTGTTTTTATTTCTCTGACTTCAACCTTTCTGTTCCCCTCAGTTTGATGAACTTTTTTTGTAAAGTTTATAGAACATAAAGCAAAAGCTACAATGCTTTTCTTTTAAAAAATCCAATATATATTTTACCTCAACCAAATTTTTGAAACTTGCCCTCTTTTTCAAAATTATTTGAAGAAAAGCTAATGGGTAGAAAATATCCCATCAGTACAGCTGGCTGAATGGTACTGATACATCCTGGGAAATTAGGTACAGATACAACATCCGAAATCCGGAATCCTTGGGACCGAGTCCGTTCTGGTTTTTGGGTTTTTCCGGATTTCAGATAAGAAAATCAGTACTCTGAAATCAGGAATCCTTGACCGAATCTATGCCGGGTTTTGAGCGGCGAGGTCCGAAATCCAGCAAAACCCAAAATCCGGTATGAATTAGGTCGAGGATACAGGATTTCAGACTTGATTTTCTTGTCGAAATCCGGAATCCTCAACCGAACCCGTGCCGGATTTCGGGTTTTGCCTCAAAAATGTCCGGTTTTCGGACAATAATTCCGGATTCCAAACGAGTCCATTAGCTATGCGCAAAATGTCCAGTTTTTGGACAATTCCAGTTTTCGGAGTTTCGGATTCAGGACGTTGCACCTGTACAATGTATCTGCTCAGTCGACACAATCCAAATTCAACTCACAACATCACAGTTCTGGCCAAAAAAATTAAGTCCAAGCCCAGATATTTGGGTTACTGATGCTTTCAAGTGAAAACTTTAATGAAGGCATTAAAAGACTGAAAAAAAGTTTCATCGTGCTGTTATGAAATATGTAATTTTTTTGATTTTGTTTTGTTCAAACTCTTATATTGAATATTGGAGAAGAAGGATTGTGAGATCAACTGTGTCAAAGGCTGCAGATAGGTCAAGAAGGATAAGGTGGGATCAGTCACATAGAATGTAATTTGTGAAGGAGGCTTCCGATATCCTCACCGTGTCAATATGAGCCTGCTCTTCAGATAGGTCAAAGAAGCTTAGCCTCTGTCTGTAGATCCTCTGATGTGGGTAGTGCCTCCACCAACCTGGGCCCCTCTGTTGCTCTCCTCTCTGCTGTTCTCCACATCTGTGTTGTGCACCTCTCTTATGCACCTGCATATCCCACCACAGCACAATGTCACAGCCACGGATGGTGATCGTCTCCATCTGACTTCCTCTTGAAAACATCCATGGGTTCCCCCATCCTGATGTTGTCTGTTTGAAAGCCTCCAAACTTTTCAAAAACTTCTATGATCACAAGAAGTCTCTGCAAAACATTTTCCAGAGGGAACTGACAAACCAGCTGTAAGCAGTTCTCTGAAAAACATGCATGGCATCCCCCATCAGCGGCTGTAAGCAGTGAGGCTTGATTGATAACAGACAATCTGACCTGTAAACACCCCCATGAAGTGCCCTTCAATCTCGCCTTCTTTTCACTGGCGAGGTTTTCAAGGCCTGAGAAACCCATGCTCGAGGTGTTAAATTCAAATGCCTGTTTAATTTAATTCAAAATCGCATCTTTACCATGTGCTAATGATATAAACGGCTGTCCTAATTACCAACCCACTTGCCCTAATGGATTACGCCACATCCAGCGAGCAAGTTACTCGCAAGTAGCCAAAGGCGCGTCCGTTAAACCCGGAAGCTGGCACTTTGTAGGCGGGTTGCAGTCATGCTGCAAATTTCTACAATTTCTACATCTCACCCTGTTATGTTTAGAATAACTCCACAAGACTGAGTACTGTAAGTTTAAACTGATGTGACCTTAGTCTCTTTAATAAAACTTCAGAGTGCCTAAGCAGCATGGCAGACAACCTTTTATACTCGCTTGCATGAGGTGTGCAGGTGACCCTTGGGTCTGCAACAGGTGCGACCTCTGGTGGCAAGTCTTACATAGTTACAATGTTTACATACATAACATCACTCTCCCCAAAGTCTTTGATACTAGTTATTTACAAGTTGAGGCAGTCCGGGGCCCTTCGCTCACTGGTTGAACGCTTGAGTTCGAACCCTGGCATGGGTGAGTTGGTCGGGCCATTGCTGTACTGCGGCGCAGCTGGTCTGACCGGACTGTTGGGAATGGTGGGTTCATCGTCTTGATTGACAGTGAGGTCGATTGCTGGTTGGGTGTGTGTTGGTGGATCGATGATGGTGATGTCCTCTTCAAGTTGTTCCTGGTTGTCAGTGAATCGCAGTTTGGTCTGATCCAAATGCTTTCTGCACATTTGTCCATTACATAGTTTGACTAGAAACACTCTATTCCACTCCTTGGCCAAGACAGTTCCAGCAACCCAGATGGGACCATGACCGTAATAAAGGACAAACACGGGGTCGTTTACATCAATGTCATGCGATACAGCCTTGCGATCGTGGTACATGTTTTGCCGGTGATGCCAGGTTTCCACATGATCATTAAGATCCAGGTGGACTAAGGAGAGCCTGGTTTTGAGTGCTCTCCATCAACAATTCTGCCGGGGGAACCCAGGTAAGCGAGTGGGGTCGCGTCCGGTAGCTGAGCAGAACCCAAGATAAACGGATCTGCAGGGAGCCGTCTGTCACGCATTTCAAGCTCTGCTTGATAGTTTGGATTGCCCGTTCCGCTTGACCGTTGGATGTGGGCTTAAACGGGGCAGACCTGACATGTTTAATGCCATTGCGGGTCATAAACTCGTTGAATTCCAAGCTGGTGAAACACGGTCCATTGTCACCGTCAAGGACGTCAGGCAAGCCATGGGTAGCGAACATGGCCCGGAGGCTTTCAATGGTGGCAATGGACGTGCAGGATGACATGATTACACATTCAATCCATTTAAAGTGTCCACTGCTACTAAGAACATCTTTCCTAGAAAGGGGCCAGTGAAATCTACGTGGATTCTGGACCACGGTTTGGAAGGCCATGACCACAGACTCAGTGGAGCCTCCCTTGGTGCATTGCTCAACTGTGAGCAAGTGTTACATCGGTGTACGCATGACTCCAAATCCGTGTCAATGCCGGGCCACCAAACGTGCAACCTGGCAATAGCCTTCATCATGACTATGCTTGGGTGGGTACTGTGTAGGTCGCATATAAACCTTTCCCTGCCTTTTTTTGGCAAAACCACGCGATTACCGCATAAGAGACAATCCGACTGGATGAACATTCCATCTTTACATCGGTGAAACGGCTTAATTTCATCTTGCATTTCCCCGGGAACAACCAACCAGCGCCCATTGAGGACGCAACTTTTTACTAGTGATAGCACAGGGTCCAGGCTAGTCCAGGACCTGATCTGGCGAGCCATGACGGGTGACCCCTCGCTCTCAAAAACATACATGAACAGAAGCAAGTCTGCAGGTTGCGTCATTTCCACCCCGGTGGTGGGAAATGGTAGCCGACTGAGGGCATCAGCACAGTTCTCCGTGCCTGGTCTGGCGGAAAACAGTCATAAGCTGACAATGTTAGTGCCCATCTTTGGATGCGGGATGAAGCATTGGTGTTTGTACCTTTGCTTTCTGAAAACAGTGAAATAAGCGGTTTGTGGTTGGTTTCAAGCTCGACCCGGATTCCAAATAGGTATCAGTGCATTTTCTTAACCCCGTATACGCATGCTAACGCCTCTTTCTCGACCATACTGTAGGCTCTTTCAACCTTAGATAGACTTCTAGATGCATATACAACTGGTTGCAGTTTGCCTGATACATAGGTTTGCTGCAACACACACCCAACTCCAGACGAAGATGCATCACAAGCTAGCACTAAATATTTACACAGGTCATACAATACAAGCAACTTGTTAGAACATTGCAGGTTTCTGGCCTTCTCAAAGGCTGTCTCTTGAGATTTACTCCAAATCCAGTCGTCACCCTTACGTAGCAACATGTGCAATGGTTCCAGCAAAGTTCTCAACCCGGATAGAAAGTTACCAAAATAGTTGGGAGTCCCAGGAACGAACGCAGCTCCATCACATTCTGTGGTCTGGGTGCATTCTTGATGGCCTCCGTCTTTGAGTTTGTGAGTCTGATACCATCTGCCGCAATCTTTCTCCCCAAAAATTCGACCTCAGGCGCCAGGAAAACACACTTGGAGCGTTTCAGCCTGAGTCCCATTCTATCTAGTCGACTTAGAACCTCTTCCGGGTTGTGCAGGTGTTCGATGATGTCACGACTGCCGATCAGGATGTCATTGTCATGTTTGTAACCTTCATGTAACTGTAACCTTCATAACAACACTGCATACTGTATACACCTAAGAAATGCACACCTTGACCACAGGTGGTGAACTTGTGGGAGACACTCCTCACCTGGTCATCCAGGTATATAAAGGGAGGTCCCGCGCAGGATCATCACTTCTTGGTCCTGTGAATAAATGTTCAGGTCACAGAGTGACTTTGTCTGCAGAAAGTGCCTCGTGTGAATTTATAGTAGTGTGTAAGGATATTACATTTGGCGACGAGAAACGGGAATCAACGACTCGCAACAATGGCCACCGGCAGCACAGAGTAACGGTACTGAGTTGGTGAGGACTGGGACGATTTCGTTGAGAGGCTCCAGCAGAGCTTTGTCACGAAGGACTGGCTGGGAGATGCAGCGGCTGACAAGCGAAGGGCGCATCTACTGACCAGCTGTGGACCTAAGACGTACGCGCTGATGAAAGACCAGCTCACACCCGAGAAGCCAGCAGACAAAACCTTTGAAGAGCTTAGCAAACTGATCGGTGAGCACCTCAAACCGGTGAGTAGTATACACATGGCCCAACACCGATTCTATACACACCGGCGTTGGGACGGACAGAGCATACTGGACTTCGTTGCGGTCCTTCGGTGCTTGGTCAGCCTCTGTAAGTTCACAGACGCCTGCAGGGGTGAGATGTTAAGAGATTTCTTTATTGAGGGCATTGGTCATGCCAGGATTTTCAGACAGCTAATTGAGACCAAGGACTTGATCTTGGAAGCGGCGGCGTTGATGGTTCAGACCATCATGGCGGGGGAGGAGGAAACCAAGATAATATACGCACGCAACTCTGCTTCCAACGTGGCGATGGAGCAAGGAGTTAACATTGTAAACTCGACTCAGAACCCCGCAGGCAGGCAAGGGCAATTCAACACCACCCAGGCAGCAACAGACTCTAGAGTGGGTCCTCAACACAGACAATGGCAGGTTGAACAGACATTTAGGCCATCACGGTGGACAATGCGTCCCAGGATGGGGCCATTGAAACCCATTGAGGAATGCCTGGGAACAGCCCTTTTGTTCACAACAATCTCAGCTCATGCTGGAGGTGCGGGGGCAAACATGCTGTGAAGACCTGCCAGTTTCAACAATTCATCTGCAGAAATTGTAACTTGAGTGGACATTTAGCCAGGATGTGCAGGAAGCCCGCAGCGAGGCTGGTTTACGAAGTGGATGAACCACAAGAGGGGTCTGCAAGGCTGGGGTATGCCTGAGACACAGCAATGGTTGCTGAAGTTCAACGAGTCCAGGTGGCAAACATCCACAGCTCATACACAAAAACGCCACCTATGATGATGAGAGTACTGTTAAATGGCATCCCGAAACGCATGGAGCTGGACACAGGAGCCAGCCAGTCACTTATGAGTGTCCAACAATTTGAGAAACTGTGGCCACTCAGAGCTAGCAGTCCCAAACTAGAACGCATTGACACGCAACTACAGACGTACACCAAAGAGATCATCCCAGTGCTAGGCAGTGCAATGTTGGTGGTCACACATAATGGATCAGAGAACCGGCTGCCACTCTGGATTGTCCAGGGAAATGGTCCCGCGCTTTTGGGGAGGAGCTGGCTAACCGAGATGAACTGAAAATGGGGGGGATATGCACGCCATTTCATCTATGGAGCGATGTTTATGCTCACAGGTCCTACAGAAATTTGAGTCACTATTTCAACCTGGTGTCAGGACTTTCAAAGGTACCAAAGTAGTGATACGCATCACCCTGGACGCCAGACCAGTGCACCACAAAGCCTGAGCTGTGCCGTATGTGATGCGGGAGAAGATTGAGAGTGAGTTGGACAGGTTGCTAAGAGAGGGCATAATTTTGCCCGTTGAATTCAGCGACTGGGCAAGCCCCATCGTCCCTGTCCTAAAAACAGATGGCTCGGTCAGGACCTGTGGCGACTACAAGGCCACTATCAACTGACTGTCACTACAAAAGCAATACCCGCTTCCGAGAGCGGAGGATCATTTTGCTACGCTGGCAGGCGGCAAGCTGTTCACCAAGTTGCACCTCACTTCAGCCTACATGACCCAGGAACTGGCCGAAGAATCCAAGCTCCTGACCACCATCACCACAAGAGACTGTTTGTCTACAACAGGTGTCTGTTTGGCATTCGACCAGCGGCCGCTATCTTTCAAAGGAAGATGGAAAGCCTACTCAAATCCATCCCTGGAACAATCGTATTTCAGGACAACATCCTTATCATGGGTCGAGATACCAGGGAACGCCTGCACAACCTGGAGGAGGTGCTACGCCGACTGGACTGGGTAGGCCTGCGACTAAAGAAGTCCAAGTGTGTGTTTTTGGCCCCAGAGGTTGAGATTTTGGGCAGGAGGGTGGCAGTAGAGGGGATCCGGCCTACCGAATCCAAAATGGAGGCGATTCGTCGTGCGCCCAGGCCCAACAATACATCGGAGTTGCGTTCATTTCTGGGACTCTTGAAATATTTCAGGAACTTTCTGCCGAACTTAAGCACATTGTTGGAGCCGCTACACGTGCTCCTGCTTAAGGGTTGCGATTGGTTTTGGGGGGACTGTCAGGAACGGGCTTTCAATCAGGCGCGGAACCCGCTTTGTTCTAATAAGCTGTTGATTCTGAACAACCCCTGTAAGAAATTGGTTTTGACATGTGATGCATCATACTATGGGGTTGGGTGTGTGTTGCAGCAGAGTAATGATGACGGCCAACTCCAACCTGTGGCTTATGCCTCCAGGTCGCTCTCCCAAGCAGAACGTGGATATGGGATGGTTGAAAAGGAAACACTCATGTGTGTCTATGGGGTGAAAAAGATGCACCAGTACTTTTTTGGCAGAAGGTTCGAGTTAGAAATGGACCACAAGCCGTTAACATCCCTGTTGTCAGACAGCAAAGCTGTCAATGCCAATGCGTCAGCTCGCATACAGCAATGGGCTCTCACGCTGGCTGCATATGACTACACCATACGGCACCAGCCAAGCACCGAAAATTGCGCTGACGCACTCAACAGGCTTCCACTGGCCACCATTGAGGGGGCAGCGGTGCAAAGCGCTGAGGTGGTCAAGGCCGTTGAAGCTTTTGACAGCGCAGGCTCCCCCATCACAGCCTGCCAGATCAAAATCTGGACCAACAGAGATCCCCTCCTATCCTTGATTAAGAAATATGTCCTGACTGCGAATTGGGCGCCCCGAGGAGGTCAGACCATTTCACAGACGGATGGATGAGCTCTCCATCCAAGCCAACAGCCTACTATGGGGCAGCTGGGTTGTCATGCCCCAGAAGGGAAGGGAAGCATTCATCAGGGAACTCCACAGCGAACACGCAGGCATCGTGCTAATGAAGGCCATTGCCCGGTCACATGTATGGTGGCCGGGAATTGACTCAGACCTGGAACACTGTGTTCGCAGGTGCATGACGTGTGCCCAGCTGGGCAATTCCCCCAGGGAGGCCCCACTCAGCCCGTGGCCTTGGCCCACCAGGTCATGGTCATGTATTCACGTAGGCTACGCGGGCCCGTTCATGGGAAAAATGTTCCTCATTGTTGTTGATGGGTACTCGAAATGGATCGAGTGCATCATTTTGAATTCATGCACGACATCCACCACTGTGGAGAGTCTGCGTGCGGTCTTTGCGACCCATGGCTTGCCGGACATCCTGGTTAGCGACAACGGCCCGTGTTTCACTCGCTATGAATTCCGGGAGTTCATGTCGGGTAATGGCATCAAACATGTCAGGACGGCATCGTTCAAGCCGGCTTCCAATGGCCAGGCGGAACGTGTGGTCCAAATCATAAAGCAAGACATGCTCCAGATTCAAGGACCCTCCCTTCAATGCCGCCTATCGTGCCTCCTGTTGGCCTATAGGTCCCGACCGCACTCGCTCATGGGAGGCCCGCCCGTGGAACTACTCATGAAATGTACACTTAAAACTCGGCTGTCCCTCATTCATCCTGTCCTGTCAGACATTGTTGAGGGCAAGCGCCAGGCCCAAAATGAGTACCATGACCGTAACTCAAAGGGGAGATGTATAGAAATCAATGACACTGTATTTGTTCTTAATCACGCTTTGGGGCCCAAGTGGCTTGAGGGTACTGTAATTGGCAAAGAGGGGAATAGGGTCATAGTGGTCAGACTAAACAATGGACAGATATGCCGCAAGCATCTGGACCAAGTAAAAAAAAAGGTTCAGCATGGACACTGAGGAACCTGAGGAAGATCATGAGATGTTGCCCGCACCACCGCCAGTGAACGAGCAACAAGAACATTCAGCAGCATGCACAGTCCCTGCGGCCAAGCTGGAATCACCACAGGTGACAGAGACACATGCCAAGGCTCAACAACCAGAGCCCCAACTGTGGCGCTCCACGAGAGAGCGTCGACCGCCTGAAAACTTAATCTTTGACCCCATAAGATGTTGGCGGGGAGGTGATGTCATGTATGTAACCTTCATGTAACTGTAACCTTCATAACAACACTGCATACTGTATACACCTAAGAAATGCATACCGTGACCACAGGGGGTGAACTTGTGGGAGACACTCCTCACCTGGTCGTCCAGGTATATAAAGGGAGGTCCCACGCAGGATCATCACTTCTTGGTCCTGTGAATAAAGGTTCAGGTCACAGAGTGACCTTGTCTGCAGAATGTGCCTCATGTGAATTTATAGTAGTGTGTAAGGACATTACAGTCATCTTGAAACACAATGGTACGCGGAACCGATTTTAGCAGACTCTCCATGTTCCTCTGGAAAATGGCAGCAGCCGAGCGAATCCCAAAAGGGCACCTGTGGTAGAAAACAATCCTTTGTGCGTGTTGATGCACGTCAATCTTTTCGAAGATTCAGCCAGCTCCTGTGTCATGTAAGCAGAGGTTAGATCCAATTTGGTGAACGGCTTCCTCCCTGCTAACGTTGCGAACAGGCCATCCACCTTGGGTAGTGGATACTGGTTCTGTAACGAAACTCGGTTGATCGTTACCTTGTAGTCTCGCAGATTCTGAGCATGCCATTGCTTTTCAACACCGGAACAATTGGGCTGACCCACTCGTTGAACTCAACTGGCGATATGATTCCCTCTCATTGAAGTCTGTCCAGTTCGATCTCGACTTTCTCCCTCATCTTATATGGAACCGCTCGAGCCTTGTGATGAACAGGCCGTGCATCAGGGACTAGATGGATCTGCACCTTGGCTCCTGTGAAGTTGCTGATGCCTGGTTTAAATAGCGACGGAAATTTACTCAGCACTTGAGCACACGAGGCGTCATCCACCAAAGATAGTGCTTTGATGTCATCCCATTTCCATCGAATCTTTCCTAGCTAGCTTCTGCCGAACAGCATTGGGCCATCGTCTGGTACAATCCACAGTGATAAGTCATGCACAGCTCCAACGTTGGATACCTTCACTGCTGCACTGCCAATGACTGGTATGAGCTCTTTGGTGTAAGTGTGCAGCTTTGTATAAATCGGGCTCAGTTTGGGCCTTTGTGCCTTGTTGCCCCACAGTTTCTCAAAAGCCTTCTGGCTCATAATTGACTGACTTGCCCCCGTGTCCAACTCCATGGAAACTGGAATGCCATTTAATTTGACTTTCAGCATTATAGGAGGACTCTTGGTGGTGAAGGTGTGTACCCCATACACTTCTTCCTCGGCCTCGGGTTGAGTTGCCTCTCTTACTCGTTCTGCGTGATCCACTTCGGATCGACCATCTTCTGCCGACTCTGCCACGTGGTGAGTCGCAGCACGTTTGCTCATTCGCTGGAGGTGCACGATTGTTTCGCAGCCTTTGCACACGTAGTGCTTGAATCGACATTGATGGGTTCTATGATTACCCCCGCAGCGCCAACATGGTGTTAATGGATTCGCATTCACGCCCCACAGCGGACTCTGAGTCATCCTAGGTCTTGCAGCTGCAGACGTGTAGGCCCTGCCATGTACAGTTCTGCCTGCTAACGGCATTATTTTATGCACAGTACTTGCCGGTGAGCTTCGATGCGGAGAAGATATCTGTTTAGTATTATTGTTCATCGACATGAAAGCCTGGGCTATCGTGATGGCCTTGTTCAGGTCTGGGGATTCGGCAGACAGCAGCTTGCAAAGAATGACCTCGTGGCCAATTCGAAGCATGATAAAGTCCCACAACATTTCCCCCAAATATCCAGCAAATTTGCAAGGTCCCACAAGACATCTTAGGTCGGCAACATAACTTGCCACGTCCTGGCCCTCGGAGCGATGTTGCGTTTAGAAGCCAAACCTGGCCATTAAGATGCTCTCCTTCGGCTTGAGGTGCTCCCGAACCAGCGTACACAACTCTGCAGATGTCTTTTCCGTTGGTTTCGTCGGTGCTAGCAGATGCTTGATGAGGCCGTATGTTGTAGACCCACAAACGGTGAGGAGAAGCGCCCTGCGCTTGATCGCTTTATCGTCCACATCCAGCTCGTTGGCCACGAAGTACTGGTCGAGACGTTCAATGAAGGCTTCCCAATCATCACCCTCTACAAATCGCTCAAGAATACCAACGGCAGCCATAACCGCGTGAAAGTTTGTGATCTGTTACTCGTCGCCAATTTAGAATAACTCCACAAGACTGAGTACTGTAAGCATTAACTGATGTGACCTTAGTCTATTTAATAAAACTCCAGAGTGCCTAAGCAGTATGGCAGACAATCTTTTATACTCGCTTGCATGAGGTGTGCAGATGACCCTTGGGTCTCAAACAGGTGCGCCCTCTGGTGGCAAGTCTTACACAGTTATAATGTTTACATAGATAACACACCCAACTACAACCCACCCATTTTTGGGGTTAAAATTACGTCTCTATTTATAAAGCCAAAGATCCCATATGTCTTTTTAACAGCCTTCTCAACATGTCCTGCCACCTTCAAGGACTTGTGTACATATTCCCCCTTTAAAATGCTGCCATTTATTATACTGCGGATATTAGAAATCTGAAACAAAAACAGAAAATGCTGGAAATATACAACAGGTCAGGGGGCATTTGTGGACAAATCTAACAAGTATTTTATCAGATACAAAATTATGCTAATTTGTCTGGCATCTAGTTTTCTTCACACCCTATCCAGGAATGCAGGTAGCAGATGGAAGCTGTTATGTAAAGCTGTGGTTTCCAGAGGGGGTGATGTCATTAACTTAAAGCATGAAATTCGAGACAATGGAAGGAGTGCATTACTTCTGGAGACTGCATGATAATCAGGTGAAGGTCTTCTATTATTGTCTTGGACATGACCATTTTGTAAGAAGCTGTCCAGACCTGTACTATTATAACTGCGGTGAGTCTGGACACATTGCTCGGAGCTGCAAGGCAGAGAGCTGTGGGGTGTGTCACAAAGGCCCCACCTGCTGTGAATGTGAAGCAGAAGGAAGTAACTTGAGTGACGAGGAGATGAAAGAAGGAACAGGAGGTGTGAGTAGAATGGCCGGAGGAGCGGAGCAGGTGGAGGACAGAGCCGGCGAACGGAATGAGAAACGAGCGCAAGAAGAGGCAGAAAATTGCGGAGCAGTAAACAGGATAGAGATGGTGGAAAACATAGTGGAAAAGGACAAAGACAGCAGAGGGCAGCACGGGTCATGTGCAGAGTCAAGCCATTATATGGCTCGGCTTTCCCTAAAGAATCAGATGTCCATGGCGGGAGCAGAGGCAGGAGCGGGGTAAGTGTAAGTACTCCAAAGAAAGACAGGGAGTCAGACATCTTGGGGAGCAAGAGGGGGCAAGACCAGGAGTGGGTGAATGAGGCAGGAGCCTTAAAGGGGCAGCAAAATGGGAGTGGGGAGAAAAAGACTGCAAATGGGAGCAAGATAAGTGAAGACGTGCCATTGTCCCAGTGAGAGAAGAAACGGGGAGCAAGGGTCAACGGTGGAGATGAGGCTGCAGGGAGCGGCACTGTTGGAGAAACCATGATAGCAGGAAGCCTCTGTAAGGGAGATTATGTATCTGACAGGAGTAGGGACGGGAGATTACAGAAGAGCTCGAGAGTGAGGAGTCAGAGGGGGATGGAGACATGAAAGTGTAGGGTAGGGTGGGATCATTCAGAAAGGGAAAAAGTTAGTAAGGGGAAGGAGGGAGAAAGGGTAGCTCCTCAGCCTAAAATATAATGAAGAGGCTGAACCTGCAGGGAAGGTTCAAAAAGGAGGTGAAAAAGAGTTGGAGGCTGCAGGAGAAAGCAACAACTGCCCAAAAAGTTGAGAAGGGGCATAGAAACATAGAAACATAGAAATTTACAGCGCAGAAGGAGGCGATTCTGGCCCATCGTGTCCGCGCTGGCCACCAAAGAGCCACATGGCCCTTGGTCAGCAGCCCTAAAGGTTGTCATGTCCTTCCTATAATACGGTGACCAGAACTGCACATAATACTCCAGCTGTGGTCTAACCAAAGTATTATACAATTTAAGCATAACCTCCCTGCTCTTATATTCCATGCCTCGGCCAATAAAGGCAAGCATTCCACATGCCTTCTTAATTTCCTTATCCACCTGACCTGCTACTTTCAGGGATCTGTGGACAAGCACGCCAAGGTCCCTTTGTTCATCTACACTACTAAGTGGCCTACCGCTTAATGTGTATATGCTTTCCTTATTAGCCCTCCCAAAGTGCATGACTTCACACTTCTCTGAATTAAATTCCATTTGCCACTGCTCTGCCCACCTGACCAGTAGACTGATATCCTCCTGCAGCCCATGACTTTCCTCTTTGTTATTAACCACAAAGCAATTTTAGTATCATCTGCAAACTTCTTAATCATACTCCCTATATTCAAATCTGAATCGTTGATATATACCACAAAAAGCATGGGTCCCAGTACTGAGCCCTGCGGAACCCCACTGGAAACATTCTTCCAGTCACAAAAACATCCATCAATCATTACCCTTTGCTTCCTACCTCCAAGCCAATTTTGGATCCAACTTGACAGTTTGCCCTGTATTCCATGGGCTTTAACCTTCATGACCAGTCTACTATGTGGGACCTTACCAAAAGCTTTGCTAAAGTCCATATATATTACATCGTATGCACTACCCTCATCGACCCTCTTGGTTACCTCCTCAAAAAATTCAATCAGGGTAGTCAGACACGATCTTCCCTTGACAAATCCGTGCTGACTGTCCCTAATTAATCCTTGCCTTTCCAAATGTAGATTTATCCATCTTTCAGGATTTTTTTCCAATAATTTTCCCACCACTGAGGTTAGGCTGACAGGCCTGTAATTACTCGGCCTATCCCTTTCTCCCTTCTTAAACAAGGGTACTACATTAGCAGTCCTCCAATTCTCCGGCACCATACCCAGATCCAAAGAGGTGGTCAAGGCCTCTGCTATTTTCTCTTTTACTTCGCTCAACAGTCTGGGATGCATTTCATCCGGGCCTGGGGATTTATCTACTTTGAAAGCTGCTAAACCCCTTAATACTTCCTCTCTCACTATATTTATTTCATCCAGAATATCACACTCTTCCTCGATAGCAGTATCTGCATTGTCCCTTTCCTTTGTGAAAACAGATGCAAAGTATTCGTTAAGAACTCTACCAACATCTTCCTCCTCCACACAAAGATTACCCTCATGGTCTCCAATAGGGCCTACCCTTTCTTTAGTTACCCTCTTACTCTTAATATATTTAAAGAACATCTTAGGGTTTTCCTTAATTTTACTGGACAAGAATTTCTCGTGCTCTCTCTTAGCATTCCTAATACCCTTTTTAATTTTGCCTCTTAACTTTCTATATTCCTCTAAAGATTCTATTGTATTTAGCCGTTCATACATGACATAAGCGTCCTTTTTTTCTTAATCCTCCCTGTAAGTCCCTAGACATCCAAGGGGCTCTAGAACTATTTTTCACAGCTTTTTTCTTTAAGAGCACATGTTTGAGCTGAGCCTTCCGGATGTCCTCCTTAAATGCCTCCCACTGTTCCGACACTGATTTATCCACACGTAGCTGTTTCCAGTCCACCATGGCCAAATCACTCCTTAACTTAGCAAAATTAGCTTTTCCGCAATTTGGAACTTTTATTCCAGGCCTATTCTTGTCCTTATCCATAACCAACTTGAATCTGACTGAATTATGGTAAATTGCACCCAAGTGCTCTCCCACTAATACCCCTTCAACCTGCCCAGCTTCATTCCCCAAAACTAAATCCAAGACCGCTCCCTCTCATGTTGAGCTTGCTACATACTGACTAAAAAAGTTCTCTTAATGCATTTCAAGAATTTCGCACCCTCTATACCCTTCACGCTAAATTTGTCCCAATCAATATTTGGATAGTTAAAATCCCCTACTATTACTACCCTATGGTTTTTGGACTTCACAGCAATTTGCCTACATATTTGTTCCTCTATCTCCCTCCCGCTGTTTGGGGGTGTGATCGCCCCTTTTTTATTTTTCAATTCGACCCATATCATGTCCTCATTTGATGATCCCTCTAACATATCATCCCTCCTCACCACTGTAATATTTTCTTTAATCGGTACCACAACGCCCCCCCCCCCACCTGCTTTTTACCCCCCTCTCTATCTTGTCTAAAAATCCTATAGCCAGGAATATTGATCCCAAACCTGCCCCTCTTTCAGCCATGTTTCTGTAATAGCTATAATGTCATACTCCCAAGTGTCAACCTGTGCTCTTAGCTCATTCGCCTGATTCGCTATACTCCTTACATTAAAGTATATACCATTCAGCACAGGAAGACCTCCTTGCTTCCTACATACAAAACCCTGTTTCCTCTGTCTTACAGATTCGCTTTCTAGATTCTTGCTATCCAATTTCAACTTTACTTCCTTCCCTTTTGAATTCGTTCTCAGGTTCCCATCCCCCTGCCAAGCTAGTTTAAACTCTCCCCAACAGCACTAGCAAAACTCCCCACGAGGATATTGGTCCCGGCGCTGTTGAGGTGTCCGGTTTGTACAGGTCCCATCTCCCCCAGAAGCGATCCCAATGCCTCAAGAATTTAAAGCCCTCCCTCCTACACCAACTTTCCAGCCACGTTCATCCTTTCTATCCTTCTATTCTTATACTCATTAGCACGTAGCACCGGTAGTAACCCGGAGATTACTACCTTGAGGTCCTACCTATTGTGTATGCAAGGACTCTCTTAATGACTCCACGTGTATGGCACTTGAACTGTATTGACTGTAGTCCTTTATTGCAGCTCCTAGAGTGAGGACACCAAGAGGTGAGCTCCATTTTATACTGGGTTACCTGCAGAGTACAGGTGACCCTTCGGTCTCCAGCAGCAGCACCCTCTGGTGTACAGGTATGGCATATACAGGGTGAAGGTACATTCAGGTCTAGTGTTACAGTACAACATTAACATGTATACATAACACTACCCTTTAATTTTCTTCCTAGCTCCCTGAATTCTTCCTGTCGGACCTCATCCCTTATTTTATCTATGTCGTTGGTCCCGATATGGACCACAACCTCTAGCTGCTTACCCTCCTCCCCTCCCCCCCAGGAAGCCCTGCATCCGCTCTGTGACATCCTTGACCCTGGCACCAGGGAGGCACAAAACCATTTGGGAGTCACGTCTACGTCGCAGAAACGCCTGTCTGTTCCCCTAATGATAGAATCCCCTATCACTAGGGCTCTTTTGTTCTTCATCCCTGCCCCCTGTGCAGCTGAGCCACCCGTGGTGCCTTGGAATTGGCTCTGGCTGCACTCCCCAGAGGCACCATTGTCCTTACCGATACTCAGAAATGAATATTGGTTTGAAAGTGAGATGGACTCATGGGGGAACTCTTGCGCTACCTGCCTAGCACACTTACTACGTCTGGTGATCACCCACTTCCCCTCTACCTGCAAGCCTTTAAGCTGCGGGGTGACCACCTCCTGAATCGTGCTATCCACGTAGTTCTCAGCCTCGCGGATGCACCTTATTGACTCCACCCACTGCTCCAGCTCCAAAACGTGGAGCTCGAGCAGTTGCAGCCGGTGACACCTCCTGCACACATGGTTGTCTAGGCTGCGCGAAGCATCCAGAACTTCCCACATGCCACAGGATGTGCACTTCATGGGACTGAGCTGCACTGCCATCCCTCTAGTTAGCCTTATCTAGTTTAAAATCTACTTAAAAAGAAATAGAGAAAAGAGAGCTACTCACCAACTCACCTCACCGACCTCCGTGGCCTCCCGAACTCACCGACCTCTGTGGCTTCCCGACCTCTAGGCCTCCGAACTCCCGACCTATTTAAAAAGAAATAGAGAAAAGAGAGCTACTTACCAACTCACCTCACCGACCTCCGAAGTCTCCGAACTCAAGGCCTCCGAACTCCCTACTCGCCGACATCACAGGGCCTACCGACTCGCCGACCTCAGGGCCTACCAACTCGCCGACCTCGGGGCCTACTGACTCACCGACCTCGGGGCCTACTGACTCGCCGACTTCAGGGCCTACTGACTCGCCGACTTCAGGGCCTACTGACTCGCCGACTTCAGGGCCTACCGACTCGCCGACTTCAGGGCCTACTGACTCGCCGACCTCGGGGCCTACCGACTCGCCGACTTCAGGGCCTACTGACTCGCCGACTTCAGGGCCTACTGACTCGCCGACTTCAGGGCCTACCGACTCGCCGACCTCGGGGCCTACCGACTCGCCGACTTCAGGGCCTACTGACTCGCCGACTTCAGGGCCTACTGACTCGCCGACTTCAGGGCCTACTGACTCGCCGACTTCAGGGCCTACCAACTCGCCGACTTCGGGGCCTACCCACTCGCCGACCTCGGGGCCTACTGACTCGCCGACTTCAGGGCCTACTGACTCGCCGACCTCGGGGCCTACTGACTCGCTGACCTCGGGGCCTACTGACTCGCCGACTTCAGGGCCTACTGACTCGCCGACCTCGGGGCCTACCGACTCGCCGACCTCGGGGCCTACCGACTCGCCGACTTCAGGGCCTACTGACTCGCCGACCTCGGGGCCTACTGACTCGCCGACTTCAGGGCCTACCAACTCGCCGACCTCGGGGCCTACTGACTCGCCGACCTCGGGGCCTACCGACTCGCCGACTTCAGGGCCTACTGACTCGCCGACTTCAGGGCCTACCAACTCGCCGACCTCGGGGCCTACCGACTCGCCGACCTCGGGGCCTACTGACTCGCCGACTTCAGGGCCTACCGACTCGCCGACTTCAGGGCCTACCGACTCGCCGACCTCGGGGCCTACTGACTCGCCGACTTCGGGGCCTACTGACTCGCCGACTTCGGTGCCTACTGACTCGCCGACCTAGGGGCCTACCGACTCGCCGACCTAGGGGCCTACTGACTCGCCGACTTCAGGGCCTACTGACTCGCCGACTTCAGGGCCTACTGACTCGCTGACTTCGGGGCCTACCGACTCGCCGACTTCGGGGCCTACTGACTCGCCGACCTCGGGGCCTACCGACTCGCCGACCTCGGGGCCTACCGACTCGCCGACCTCGGGGCCTACTGACTCGCCGACTTCGGGGCCTACCGACTCACCGACCTCGGGGCCTACTGACTCGCCGACTTCGGGGCCTACCGACTCGCCGACCTCGGGGCCTACCGACTCGCCGACTTCAGGGCCTACTGACTCGCCGACTTCAGGGCCTACCAACTCGCCGACCTCGGGGCCTACCGACTCGCCGACCTCGGGGCCTACTGACTCGCCGACTTCAGGGCCTACCGACTCGCCGACTTCAGGGCCTACTGACTCGCCGACCTCGGGGCCTACTGACTCGCCGACTTCGGGGCCTACTGACTCGCCGACCTTGGGGCCTACCGACTCGCCGACCTCGGGGCCTACTGACTCGCTGACTTCGGGGCCTACCGACTCGCCGACTTCGGGGCCTACTGACTCGCCGACCTCGGGGCCTACCGACTCGCCGACCTCGGGGCCTACCGACTCGCCGACCTCGGGGCCTACCGACTCGCCGACTTCGGGGCCTACTGACTCGCCGACCTCGGGGCCTACCGACTCGCCGACCTCGGGGCCTACTGACTCGCCGACTTCGGGGCCTACTGACTCGCCGACCTCGGGGCCTACCGACTCGCCGACCTCGGGGCCTACCGACTCGCCGACCTCGGGGCCTACTGACTCGCCGACTTCGGGGCCTACTGACTCGCCGACCTCGGGGCCTACCCACTCGCCGACCTCGGGGCCTACCGACTCGCCGACTTCAGGGCCTACTGACTCGCCGACCTCGGGGCCTACTGACTCGCCGACTTCAGGGCCTACTGACTCGCCGACCTCGGGGCCTACTGACTCGCCGACTTCGGGGCCTACTGACTCGCCGACCTTGGGGCCTACCGACTCGCCGACCTAGGGGCCTACTGACTCGCCGACTTCAGGGCCTACTGACTCGCCGACTTCAGGGCCTACTGACTCGCTGACTTCGGGGCCTACCGACTCGCCGACTTCGGGGCCTACTGACTCGCCGACCTCGGGGCCTACCGACTCGCCGACCTCGGGGCCTACCGACTCGCCGACCTCGGGGCCTACTGACTCACCGACTTCGGGGCCTACTGACTCGCCGACCTCGGGGCCTACCGACTCGCCGACCTCGGGGCCTACCGACTCGCCGACCTCGGGGCCTACTGACTCGCCGACTTCGGGGCCTACTGACTCGCCGACCTCGGGGCCTACCGACTCACCGACCTCGGGGCCTACCGACTCGCCGACCTCGGGGCCTACTGACTCGCCGACTTCAGGGCCTACTGACTCGCCGACTTCAGGGCCTACCGACTCGCCGACCTAGGGGCCTACTGACTCGCCGACTTCGGGGCCTACTGACTCGCCGACCTCGGGGCCTACTGACTCGCCGACCTCGGGGCCTACTGACTCGCCGACTTCAGGGCCTACCGACTCGCCGACCTCGGGGCCTACTGACTCGCCGACTTCGGGGCCTACTGACTCGCCGACCTCGGGGCCTACTGACTCGCCGACTTCAGGGCCTACCGACTCGCCGACTTCAGGGTCTACCGACTCGCCGACTTCAGGGCCTACTGACTCGCCGACCTCGGGGCCTACCGACTCGCCGACTTCAGGGCCTACTGACTCGCCGACCTCGGGGCCTACTGACTCGCCGACTTCAGGGTCTACCGACTCGCCGACTTCAGGGCCTACTGACTCGCCGACCTCGGGGCCTACTAACTCGCCGACTTCAGGGCCTACTGACTCGCCGACCTCGGGGCCTACTGACTCGCCGACTTCAGGGCCTACCAACTCGCCGACCTCGGGGCCTACTGACTCGCCGACTTCAGGGCCTACCGACTCGCCGACTTCAGGGTCTACCGACTCGCCGACTTCAGGGCCTACTGACTCGCCGACCTCGGGGCCTACTAACTCGCCGACTTCAGGGCCTACTGACTCGCCGACCTCGGGGCCTACTGACTCGCCGACTTCAGGGCCTACTGACTCGCCAACCTAGGGGCCTACTGACTCGCCGACCTAGGGGCCTACTGACTCGCCGACTTCAGGGCCTACTGACTCGCCGACCTCGGGGCCTACTGACTCGCCGACCTAGGGGCCTACCGACTCGCCGACTTCAGGGCCTACTGACTCGCCGACCTAGGGGCCTACTGACTCGCCGACCTAGGGGCCTACTGACTCGCCGACTTCAGGGCCTACTGACTCGCCGACTTCAGGGCCTACCGACTCGCCGACCTAGGGGCCTACTGACTCGCCGACTTCGGGGCCTACTGACTCGCCGACCTTGGGGCCTACCGACTCGCCGACTTCAGGGCCTACTGACTCGCCGACCTCCCGATTCAGTCGACGACCTCCCGGCTCGCCGACTCTCCTGCTCTCGGATTCTCCCGCTCTTGGACTCTCCCGCTCTCGGACTCTCCCGCTCTCGGACTCTCCTGCATGAGAGGAGGGAACAGCTGTAGATTAATTGATGGGGGGATTATCAGGCACACTTCCTTTATTAAGAGCCATGATTACATTGGTCTCGATTAACGTGAATGGAGTGAGGAGGGAGAAGAAATTGCAGCTGTTGCTGCAGTGTTTTAAAGGCATTGACTTGTTGTGTCTGAAAGAAACCCTTTGGGATGAGGATATCCTAGAAAGAGTTTGGCAGGTTAGGTTATGATCAATTTTTAAAGTACAATAGATTAATATATGCTGCGGCAGACAAATTCAACTTTACGTTTTGATGTTAATATGTGTTAGAGGAACGGCTGTGCAGATTGGCAGAAAGGATTTGTATGATACAATGGAATGATCACAATGTTGTAAATGTTTTTAATGTTAAATAAATAATGACAATAAAAAAGTGGATAGCACACTCGCCTCTGAGTCAGAAGGTTATGGGTTCAAGTCCCACTCCAGGAACTCAAGAACATAAATTTATGCTGAGACTCCAGTGCAGTGCTGCACTGTTGGAGGTGCCGTCATTCAGATGAGATGTTAAACCGAGGCCCAGTCTGCTCTCTCAGGTGGACATAAAAGATCCCATGGCAGTATTTCAAAGAAGAGCAAGGGAGTTATCCCCCGTGTCCTGGTCAATATTTATCCCTCAATCAAAATAACAAAAATGGATTATCTGGTCATTACCACATTGCTGTATGTGAGAGCTTACAGTATGCAAATTGGCTGCCGCGTTTCCCACATTACAACAGTGACTACACTCCAAAAGTAATTAATTGGTTGTAAAGCGCTTTGAGATGTTCGGTAGTCATGAAAGGGGTTATATAAATGCAAGTTTTTCTTTCTTTTTAATATAGATAGAGATGGATGGGTGAAGGTGCAAGGTAAGTTGGTGTGAGTAAGAATGTGCAGGAGTAGGGTAGGGAAGGCAGAGTAATGGGGATGTGCTGAGGAGCACAGCAGGATGATGTTGAGTGTGGCTTTGTACTAATGTTTCGTGATCTACTAAGATCATTGAAATGTTTGCGGCATTGCAGCCAGATCCTTTACAATGTGCAACCAGGCTATATTGATCTCCTGGGGTGATCTCTTCCGCCCATGGGAAGAGAAGAGGACCTCCTTGCATGATGTGACTCCTTCCATAAGCATAGGGAGTCATGGGAGAGCCTGGGTGCAGCCCTGTGCCTTTGTGCAGTCATTGTCAGTGTTTGCAGCACCTCAATGCTGTAGAACACTGACAGCACAAATGTCAAAATAAATTTGGACATGGTCCCTTTAAGGAAACTGGCTGATCATCAAATGACATCACCAGACCTGCTTCATCTAATTGGCCGGGAAACATGCGCAATCAAGGGAAATTCATTTTACAGAGCGGGCTGGAGCTAGCAGTGGGGTTGGGACCTGCCACCAACGTCACCTTTCACGGACCTGCCGAGGTTAGTAAGATCCCAGCCTTAGTCTGCACTATCAGAACATCATTGACATAGAGATTGGCTGAATTATTTCAATGTTCTTTAATGCAGAATCAAGGGAGTGAAAAAGCACTATTGATGCTGAGAGGCTTTTCTGACTTTTCAGTTAAGGGGTTTGAGGTCACCAAAAGTGCTGCTCTATCAACTGCCCCCTGGCCTCTAGCTGCAATGCATTGTGCTCCCCCTCCTTCATGTGGTTATCACTCAACTTCATCCAATTCTTCCTCTTCTGAAGATGCCTCTTCGTGTTTCTGTGCCTCCTCCAACTCCAATCATTCTTGCATTGTCAGGTTGTGCAGAATGCAGCAAACTACAATGACGCGGCCCACTTTGCGTGAGCCATATTATAGGGAGCCCCCAGAGCAATCTAGGTTGCAGATGGGTATCACCCATGTCTGTAAGGCATATCCCTTGTCCCTAGCCTTTCAAGACCGCAGGACATCCCAAAACACAGCCAATGAAGTATTTTTGAAGTGCAGTCACTGTTGTAATGTAGGAAACGTGGCAGCCAATTTGCACACAGCAAGCTCCCACAAACAGCAATGAGGTAATGACAAGATCATCTGTTCTTTGTTCATGATGTTGAGTAATAAATATTGGCCATGACATCGTAAAATTGGGTTTGGGTTCTAATAACATCATAGGACCCCAATTTGAATATCTTCATGAAGCATCAGGCACCCGAACCAGCTCCGGAGTTAAAATGGCTATCAGCGAGCTGGATCAGGATGATAAATTGTTTTTCACGATTTTAGCCATTCACCCTCCCAGTTCCTGTTGGGCAGGTTGGGGTTAAAATAAGATCCATTATTTTGGGTTTACTTTGACTAACCTGTTAATTGCATTACATATCTGCATTTGGTCCCATCAAAGGCACCCTTCTCAAAAATGAGGAACTTTGTAAAAGGCTATATCCCTTTATCACCACTTTTTACTATGTTTGATGCTTCAAAACTATTGGATAGAAGTAGCCAGGAAGCAGATATTTATGTTGAACTCCCCCAATGTGACATCATGGAGTTTTGTGCCAATGGCATCACAAATATAAGTAGCTGTCTGCAAAAAACAGCTTTTATTTATATAGTGCCTTTAACATACAAAAAATCCCAGGTGCTTTACAGAGAAATAAGAGGAACCGATGCCCAGCCACGGGAAAAGGTTGAAAAGAAGGATTTTGAAAAGGTTTTTAAAAAAGGGCAGAGAAATAGAAAAGTGGAGGGGTTTAGGTAATTCCAGAGAGCAGTGCTGAGGCAACTGAAGGCACTGCCACCAAGGTATTGGCTGAAAGGATAGGGATGCAGAGTAGGCCAGAGTAGAAGGATTGACAAGTACGGGAGGGAATGTGGGCTGGTGAATGTTGCAGGGGTAGGAAAGAGTGAAGCCATTGTGCAGTTTGAAGATGAGGGCAAGTATTTTAAATTGCACATGTAGGAGAAGGGGAGCGAGCATAGGTTGGTAAGGGTAAATGTGATAAGTTAGCGAGACCCAGTGCAAGTAGCTCGAATGCATAAAATATGTCAAGAAAAAGTTCCTGCAAGATACTACAAAGTGTAGACATCCCCTTTTCTAATGTAGGAATGTTTGGGCAATCAGTAGAATATATTTCCTATTTACATGACCCAAAACTTGGTACATATTGAGAAATTGCTTCAATCTATTTGCTTTGAAGAATAATCTCCATTATAACTATTAAACTGACAGTTAGTGAAGGAAAAAATGGGCGAAACAATACAAGTTTACAATAAGAGGCAGTTTTGAGTGCATTCTTTTGACTCCCATATGTGCTATGGAACCACATTAGTTGAGCAAATTCTAAAGCAGATGAGGGATCTAACACATTTGTATACTCAAAAGTAGTAGAACTCCCTCTTATCAACAAAGAAGGTTCTTATAAATCATTTGTATAAATGAACAGACCTCCTCCTGACTCAACAAATTATTACAATGCCTCACCTCCCTTTTCATTACTGTTGTATTGATTTGTCAGGAGCAGAACCATGATTTATTAGTGCTTTTGAAAAAAGATAGTATGTCATCCTAATATATTCTTATGCCTTTGCTCTCATTGGCATACAATGAGTGTGTAAGCAACCAGTAAATCTGAATCTGACCCCAGACAGGATGACTATCATACATACACTTATCTTCCTGTGTTTTTTTCAAAGTATTGATTCAAGCTCCCTGTGCAGCTACTTGACTAAATACTTAGTTACTGACATACAAACAAAACTCACTGTCTGACCGTTCTAATGCTGTTCAGTTTAGACAGTGTAGGAGCCCATGTCCATCATAACCAATCTTCTACTGGTGCTACATGTTGGCACTATCCACCATACACTCAAATTGGGCATGACTTGGGGAACTGTGACAGAGGAACAGCAGGCAGAAAATGACAGGAAACCAGACAGCAGATGGAAGATGATAGGGAAGCAGGTGGCAGCACTTGAGGGTGCGGAGCTATAACTGCAGAGATCTCGGTAGAGGGTATATTTCATAGTTCATTGCACTTTTCTCTATACGCAGGTGCACGGGGATTTAGGTAGTTCCTGTTTGCCATAACATCTGTGCTGGGGATTTGTCTTGTAACTTAATTCTGAGGTAATCCTTCAGAAACCCAAACTTCTACAAATAGTATTAAATTTGTGTTAAGAAAGAAGATTCACGTTATTTAATAAGGGTATATAAATCTTTGTTTGTTGAATAGATTTTATTAGTTATTTGTACAGACAATAACACATGGAAAGCCACCATCTTCGCTCCTGTGAGAGAATGCACTTCTACCTTAAGAGAATCAGTTGGGCATATCATTTGGGTGAGAAGTTAAGTAAATTGTGCAGTTATCGGTGAAGTGCAATATTTCTCCCTCCATCTAAATTCAAACCATCAGAAAGATTAAACTTCAGTCAGCCATCAGTCTGGTCAGCATGGAAGAAAAGATTTTCACCGTTCAGGACTGTGACAAAACTTTACAAAGAAGATGGTGATTGTTGTGTCCTTACACACTACAGCAAATCAACATGAGGCACATACTGGAGACAAGGTCACTCTGTGACCTGTACCTTTATTCACAGGACCAAGAAGTGATGACCCTGCGTGGGACCTCCCTTTATATACCTGGATGACCAGGTGAGGAGTATCTCCCACAAGTTCACCCCCTGTGGTCAAGGTGTGCATTTCTCAGGTGTATACAGTGTACAGTGTTGTTACATAAAGGTTACAGTTATGTGAAGGTTACAAACATGACATCACCTCCCCCCAACATCTTTGGGTCAAAGATTGAGTCTTTCAAGCAGTCGACGCTCTCTCGTGGAGCACCGCAGTTGGGGCTCTGGTTATTGAACCTTGGCATGTGTCTCTGTCACCTGTGGTGATTCCGGCTCGTCCGGGCTGAGCGCAGGGACTGTGTATGCTGCTGACGGTTCTTGTTGCTCGTTCACTGGCAGTGGTGTGGGCAGCATCTCATGATTTTCCTCAGGTTCCTCTGTGTCCATGCTGAACCTTTTTTTAAAATTGGTCCAGATGCTTGCGGCATATATGCCTATTGTTGAGTCTGACCACGATGACCCTATTCCCCTCTTTACCAATTACAGTACCCTCGAGCCACTTGGGCCCCACAGCGTGATTAAGAACAAATACTGGGTCATCGATTTCTATCCATCTCCCCTTTGAGTTACGGTCGTGGCACTCATTTTGGGACTGGCGCTTGCCCTCAACAATGTCTGACAAGACTGGATGAATGAGGGACAGTCGAGTTTTTAGTGTACATTTCATGAGTAGTTCTGCTGGCAAGTGCGATCGGGACCTGTAGGCCAGCAGGACGTGCGATAGATGGTACTGAAGGGAGAGTCCTTGAATCTGGAGCATGCCTTGCTTTATGATTTGGACCACATGTTCCGCCTGGTCATTAGAAGCCGGCTTGAACGGCGCTGTCCTGACATGTTTGATGCCATTACCCGACATGAACTCCCGGAATTCAAAGCTAGTGAAACACGGGCCGTTGTCGCTAACTAGGATGTCCGGCAAGCCGTGGGTCGCAGAGACCGCACGCAGACTCTCCACAGTGGTGGATGTCGTGCACGAATTCAATATGATGCACTCGATCCATTTCGAGTATGCATCAACAACAATGAGGAACATTTTTCCCATGAACGGGCCCGCGTAGTCAATGTGAATACGTGACCATGGCTTGGTGGCCAAGGCCATGGGCTGAGTGGGGCCTCCCTGGGGCATTGCCCAGCTAGGCACATGTCGTGCACCTGCGAACACAGTGTTCCAGGTTTGCATCAATTCCATGGCCACCATACATGTGACCGGGCAATGGCCTTCATAAGCACGATGCCTGGGTGCTCGCTGTGGAGTTCCCTGATGAATGCTTCCCTACCCCTCTGGGGCATGACTACCCGGCTGCCCCATAGTAGGCAGTCGGCTGGGATGGCGAGCTCATCCATCCGCTTGTGAAACGGTCTGACCTCTTCAGGGCATGCTCCGTGTGCGGGCGCCCAATCCCCAGTCAGGACACATTTCCTAATCAGAGATAGGAGGGGATCTCTGTTTGTCCAGGTTCTGATCTGGTGGGCTGTGATGGGGGAGCCTGCGCTGTCAAAGGCATTGACAGCCATGACCATCCCCGCGCTTTGCTCCGCTGCCCCCTCAATGGTGGCCAGAGGAAGCCTGCTCATCGCATCAGCGCAATTTTCGGTGCCTGGTTGGTGCCGTATGGTGTAGTCATATGCAGCCAGCATGAGAGCCCATCGCTGGATGCGAACTGACGCATTGGCATTCACAGCTTTGCTGTCAGACAACAGGGATGTTAACGGCTTGTGGTCCGTTTCTAACTCGAACCTTCTGCCGAAAAGGTACTGGTGCATCTTTTTCACCCTGTAGACACTTGCGAGTACTTCCTTTTCAACCATCCCATACCCCCTTTCTGCTTGGGAGAGTGACCTGGAGGCCAAAGCCACAGGTTGGAGTTGGCCCTCATCATTACTCTGCTGCAACACGCACCCAACCCCACAGGATGATGCATCGCATATCATAACCAATTTCTTACAGAGGTTGTACAGGATCAATAACTTATTAGAACAAAGCAGGTTCCACGCCCGATTGAAAGCCCGTTCCTGACAGTCCCCACAAAACCAATCGAAACCCTTACGCAGGAGCACGTGTAGCGGCTCCAGCAATGTACTTAAGTTCGGTAGAAAGTTCCCGAAATAGTTCAATAGTCCCAGAAATGAACGCAACTCTGATGTGTTGCCGGGCCTGGGCGCACGACAGATCGCCTCCGTTTTGGATTCGGTAGGCCGGATCCCGTCTGCGGCAACCCTCCTGTCCAAAAACTCGACCTCTGGGGCCAGAAATACACTCTTGGACTTCTTTAGTCGCAGGCCTACCCGGTCCAGTCCACATAGCACCTCCTCCAGGTTGTGGAGGTGTTCCTTGGTGTCTCGACCCATCATAAGAATGTCGTCCTGAAATACGATTGTTCCGGGTATGGATTTGAACAGGCTTTCCTTGTTCCTCTGAAAGATAGCGGCTGCTGAACGAATGCCAAACAGACACCTGTTGTAGACTAACAGCTCCTTGTGCATGGTGATGGTGGTCAGTAGCTTGGATTCTTCGGCCAGTTCCTGGGTCATGTAGGCCGAAGTGATGTCCAACTTGGTGAACAGCTTGCCGCCTGCCAGCGAGGCAAAAAAATTCTCCGCTCTCGGAAGCGGGTATTGGTCCTGAAGGACACTCGGTTGATGGTGGCCTTGTAGTCGCCACAGATCCTGACCGAGCCATCCGTTTTTAGAACAGGGACGATGGGGCTTGTCCAGTCGCTGAATTCAATGGGCAAAATTATGCTCTCTCTTAGCAACCTGTCCAACTCAATCTCAATTTTCTCCCACATCACATACAGCACAGCTCTGGCTTTGTGGTGCACTGGTGTGGCATCCGGGGTGATGTGTATCACTACTTTGGTGCCTTTGCAAGTCCTGACGCCAGGTTGAAATAATGATTCGAACTTTTGTAGGATCTGTGATCATGAACTTCGCTCCACAGATGAAATGGCGTGCACATCCCCCCCATTTCCAGACATTTTGAAAAGGGAGGGTGAACAGCCAGTTGTCGTGGTACATATAGGTACCAACGACATAGGGAAAAAATGGGATGAGGTCCTACGAGACAAATTTAGGGAGCTAGGAGTTAAATTAAAAAGTAGGACATCAAAAGTAGTAATCTCAGGATAGCTCAGATGAATACATGGCTTGAGGAGTGGTGCAGAAGGGAGGGATTCAAATTCCTGGGACATTGGAACCGGTTCTGGTGGAGGTGGGACCAGTACAAACCGGACGGTCTGCACCTGGGCAGGATCGGAACCAATATCCGAGGGGGAGTGTTTGCTAGTGCTGTTGGGGAGGAGTTAAACGAATATGGCAGGGGGATGGGAACCTATGCAGGGAAACAGAGGGAAATAGAAGGGGGGCAGAAGCAAAAGATAGAAAGGAGAATAGTAAAAGTGGAGGGCAGAGAAATCCAAGGCAAAAAGCAAAAATGGCCAGACCAATGCGTATAAGGTGGCCAAGGTTAGTGGGAAACTAGAAGATTGGGAAAATTTTAAACGACAGCAAAGTATGACTAAGAAAGCAATAAAGGAAAGATAGATTACGAAAATAAACTTGCGCAAAACATAAAAACAGATAGTAAAAGCTTTTACCGATATATAAAAAGGAAAAGAGTGACTAAAGTAAATGTTGGTCCTTTAGAAGATGAGAAGGGGGATTTAGTAATGGGAAATGTGGAAATGGCTGAGACCTTAAACAATTATTTTGCTTCGGTCTTCACAGTGGAAGACACAAAAACCATGCCAAAAATTGCTGGTCACGGGAATGTGGGAAGGGAGGACCTTGAGACAATCACTATCACTAGGGAGGTAGTGCTGGACAGGCTAATGGGACTCAAGGTAGACAAGTCCCCTGGTCCTGATGAAATGCATCCCAGGGTATTAAAAGAGATGGCAGAAGTTATAGCAGATGCATTCGTTATAATCTACCAAAATTCTCTGGACTCTGGGGAGGTACCAGCGGATTGGAAAGCAGCTAATGTAACGCCTCTGTTTAAAAAAGGGGGCAAACAAAAGGCAGGTAACTATAGGCCGGTTAATTTAACATCTGTAGTGGGGAAAATGCTTGAAGCTATCATTGAGGAAGAATTAGCGGGACATCGAAATAGGAATAGTGCAATCAAGCAGACACAACATGGATTCATGAAGGGGAAATCATGTTTCACTAATTTACTGTAATTCTTTGAAGATATAACGAGCATGGTGGATAGAGGTGTACCGATGGATGTGGTGTATTTAGATTTCCAAAAGGCATTCGATAAGGTGCCACACAAAAGATTACTGCAGAAGATAAGGGTACGCGGAATCAGCGGAAATGTATTAGCATGGATAGAGAATTGGCTGGTGAACAGAAAGCAGAGAGTTGGGATAAATGGGTCCTTTTCAGGTTGGAAATCGGTGGTTAGTGGTGTGCCACAGGGATCGGTGCTGGGACCACAACTGTTTACAATATACATAGATGACCTGGAGGAGGGGACAGAGTGTAGTGTAACAACATTTGCAGATGACACAAAGATTAGTGGGGAAGCGGGTTGTGTAGAGGACACAGAGAGGCTGCAAAGAGATTTAGATAGGTTAAGCGAATGGGCTAAGGTTTGGCAGATGGAATACAATGTCGGAAAATGTGAGGTCATCCACCTTGGAAAAAAAAAACAGTAAAAGGGAATATTATTTGAATGCGGAGAAATTACAACATGCTGCGGTGCAGAGGGACCTGGGGGTCCTTGTGCATGAATCCCAAAAAGTTAGTTTGCAGGTACAGCAGGTGATCAGGAAGGCGAATGGAATGTTGGCCTTCATTGCGAGAGGGATGGAGTACAAAAGCAGGGAGGTCCCGCTGCAACTGTACAGGGTATTGGTGAGGCCGCACCTGGAGCACTGCGTGCAGTTTTGGTCCACTTACTTAAGGAAGGATATACTAGCTTTGGAGCGGGTACAGAGACAATTCACTAGGCTGATTCCGGAGATGAGGGGGTTACCTTATGATGATAGATTGAGTAGACTGGGTCTTTACTCGTTTGAGTTCAGAAGGATGAGGGGTGATCTTATAGAAACATTTAAAATAATGAAAGGTATAGACAAGATAGAAGCAGAGAGGTTGTTTCCACTAGTCGGGGAGACTAGAACTAGGGGGCACAGCCTCAAAATAAGGGGGAGCCAATTTAAAACTGAGTTGAGAAGGAATTTCTTCTCCCATAGAGTTGTGAATCTGTGGAATTCTCTGCCCAGGGAAGCAGTTGAGGCTAGCTCATTGAATGTATTCAAATCACAGATAGATAAATTTTTAACCAATAAGGTAATTAAGGGGTATGGAGAGCGGGCGGGTAAGTGGAGCTGAGTCCATGGCCAGATCAGCCATGATCTTTTTGAATGGCGGAGCAGGCTCGAGGGACTAGATGGCCTACTCCTGTTCCTAATTCTTATGTTCTTATGTTCTTATGTATTAAATCAAGATTCAAAACGGGCAAAGTGCCTTAAAAAGACAAACCTGAAGGCTCTGTGCCTCAATGCGAGGAGTATTTGGAATAATGTGGATGAATTAAGCAGTTAACGGATACGATGTGATTGGCATCACGGAGACATGGCTCCAAGGTCACCAAGGCTGGGAACTCAACATCCATGGCTATTCAGCATTTAGGAAGGATAGACAGAAAGGAAAAGGAGAAGGGGTGGCGTTGCTGGTTAAAGAGGAAATCAATGCAATTGTAAGGAAGGACATTAGCCTGGATGATGTGGAATCGGTATGGGTGGAGCTGCGGAATTCCAAAGGGCAGAAACCGCTAGTGGGAGTTGTGTATAGACCACCAAACAGTAGTAGTGAGGTTGGGGACGGCATCAAACAAGAAATAAGGGATGTGTGCAATAAAGGTACAGCAGTAATCATGGGCGACTTTAATCTACATATTGATTGGGCTAACCAAACTGGTAGCAATACGGTGGAGGAGAATTTCCTGGAGTATATTAGGGATGGTTTTCTCGACCAATATGTCGAGGAACCAACCAGGGAGCTGGCCATCCTGGACTGGGTGATGTGTAATGAGAAGGGACTAATTGGCAATCTTGTTGTGTGAGGTCCTTCCTTACAATTGCATTGATTTCCTCTTTAACCAGCAACGCCACCCCTTCTCCTTTTCCTTTCTGTCTATCCTTCCTAAATGCTGAATAGCCATGGATGTTGAGTTCCCAGCCTTGGTGACCTTGGAGCCATGTCTCCGTGATGCCAATCACATCGTATCCGTTAACTGCTTAATTCATCCACATTATTCCGAATACTCCTCGCATTGAGGCACAGAGCCTTCAGGTTTGTCTTTTTAAGGCACTTTGCCCGTTTTGAATCTTGATTTAATACATAAGAACATAAGAACATAAGAATTAGGAACAGGAGTAGGCCATCTAGTCCCTCGAGCCTGCTCCGCCATTCAAAAAGATCATGGCTGATCTGGCCATGGACTCAGCTCCACTTACCCGCCCGCTCTCCATACCCCTTAATTACCTTATTGGTAATTATATGATAGAATATGATAGAATTCCTTATTAAGATGGAGAGTGACAAAGTTAATTCGGAAACAAGAGTCCTGAATTTAAGGAAACGTAACTTCGACGGTATGAGGTGTGAATTGGCTAGAATAGACTGGCAGAGGATACTTAAAGGGTTGACGGTGGATAAGCAATGGCATACATTTAAAGATTACATGAATGAACTTCAGCAATTGTACATCCCTGCCTGGAGTAAAAATAAAACTGGGAAGGTGGCTCAACCGTGGCTAACAAGGGAAATTAAGGATAGTGCAAAAACCAAGGAAGAGGCATATAAATTGGCTAGAAAAAGCAACAAACTTGAGGACTGGGAGAAATTTAGAATTCAACAGAGGAGGACTAAGGGTTTAATTAAGAGGGGGAAAATAGAGTACGAGAGGAAGCTTGCAGGGAACATAAAAACTGACTGCAAACGCTTCTATAAATATGTGAAGAGAAAGAGATTAGTAAAGACAAACGTAGGTCCCTTGCAGTCAGATTCAGGTGAATTTATAATGGGGAACAAAGAAATAGCAGACGAATTGAACCAATACTTCGGTTCTGTCTTCACAAAGGAAAATACAAATAACCTTCCAAATGTACGAAGGGACAGTGGGTCTAGAGAGAAGGAGGAACGGAAAGATATCCTTATTAGGCGGGAAATTGTGTTAGGGAAATTGATGGGATTAAAGGCTGATAAATCCCCGGGGCCTGATAGTTTGCATCCCAGAGTACTTAAGGAAGTGGCCCTAAAAATAGTGGATGCATTGGTGATCATTTTCCAACCGTCTATCGACTCTGGATCAGTTCCTATGGACTGGAGGGTAGCTAATGTAACACCACTTTTTAAAAAAGGAGGGAGAGAGAAAACGGGTAATTATAGACCAGTTAGCCTGACATCAGTAGTGTGGAAAATGTTGGAATCAATCATTAAGGATGAAATAGCAGCGCATTTGGAAAGCAGTGACAGGATCGGACCAAGTCAGCATGGATTTATGAAAGGGAAATCATGCTTGACGAATCTTCTGGAATCTTTTGAGGATGCAGAGTGGACAAGGGAGAACCAGTGGATGTGGTATATTTGTACTTTCAAAAGGCTTTTGACAAGGTCCCTCACAAGAGGTTGGTGTGCAAAATCAAAGCGCATGGTATTGGGGGTAATGTACTGGCGTGGATAGAGAACTCATTGGCAGACAGGAAGCAGAGAGTCGGGATAAATGGGTCCTTTTCAGAATGGCAGGCAGTGACTAGTGGGGTGCCACAGGGCTCAGTGCTGGGACCCCAGCTCTTTACAATATACATTAACGATTTGGATGAAGGAATAGAGTGTAATATCTCCAAGTTTGCGGATGACACTAAACTGGGTGGTGGTGTGAGCTGTGAGGAGGACGCTAAGAGGCTAAAGGGTGACTTGGACAGGTTAGGTGAGTGGGCAAATGCAGTATAATGTGGATAAATGTGAGGTTATCCATTTTGGAGGCAAAAACACGAAGGCAGAATATTATCTGAATGGCGGCAGATTAGGAAAAGCGGAGGTGCAACGAGACCTGGGTGTCATGGTTCATCAGTCATTGAAAGTTGGCATGCAGGTACAGCAGGTGGTGAAGAAGGCACGTATTTATCTGACTAGCCTTCCTATTTCGACCCTCACTAGTATGTGGCACTGGCAGTAATCCCGAGATTACCACCTTTGAGGTCCTGACTTTCAATCTTACTCCTCGCTCCCTAAACTCAGCTTGCAGGACCTCACCCCTCTTTCTACCTATGTCGTTGGTACCAATGTGGACCACAACCCTTTCCCTCCTCAAAATGCCCTGCAGTCGCTCAGTGACATCATTGACCCTTGCACCAGGGAGGCAACACACCATCCTGATGTCACTTTTGCTGCCGCAGAAGCGCCTATCTGCTCCCCTAACTACTGAATCTCCTATCACTATAGTCCTTCCCGTCTTCTTCCTCCCCCCCTGTGCAGGACTTGGCCCTGACTGCACTCCCCAGAGGCATCACTGCCCTCGCCAGTAGTCAGAATAAAGTACCGGTTGGAGAGCGGGATAGCCTCAGGGAACTCCTGCACTACCTGCCTCGCCATACTCTTGTTAGCGACGGTCACCCATTCCCTATCCTCCTGTACCCTTTTAATCTGTGGGCTGACCAACGCCTGAAACGAGCTATCCACGTACCTCTCGTTCTCTCGGATGCTCCTCAGTGCCTCCAGTCCTCGCTCAAGCTCCGAGACTCGGCGCTCGAGTTGGAGGAGCTGGAGACACTTCCTGCACATGTGGTCATCCCCGTTGCGGGAAGCATCCAGGAATTCCCACACGGCACAGGTGTTGCATTCCGTTTGAATGAGCTGCCCTGCCATCCCAATAGTTACCCTTAAATTACCCAGCAAAAACACTGACTCCCACTACACACATTAAGCAGTTATTTAGTAATTTATCCTCTTATCTATTAGAACACAAAATCAAAGAGATATACTCACCAGCCGATCAGCCAACCACTTATCAGCTTGGCTGTGACGTCACTTTTTGATTTCTTGTCCCTCCTCCCCGCACTGCTCGCTCACCGACTGCCGCTGGGCCTTTGTAGACGCTGACCCCGGACTGCCGCTGACGCTGCTCCTCCCCGCACTCAGACGTCACCTCTCGATTTCTCACCCCTCTATCTTTGTCTGCAGCTGGTTGGGCTGGTCTCTGGGCCTCCGGCTCCTACTCTTGCACTCCTTATCAGCTGCTCTAGTGTCAGCACTGGTAGGAAAAACAAGACAAAACAGCACCTGCCACCCCCACTTGCCCGAACTCACCCACTTACCAAACTCACAAATGTCACTCTATGCTGCTGCACTCTGTGCTCTGCACGAGCTGCCTCTTTTTTTTCCTAAAAATCCTGGCATGACCAATGCCCTCAATGAAGAAATCCCGGAACATCTCCCCCCTGCAGGCGTCTGTGAATTTACAGAGGCTGGCCAAGCGCCGAAGGTCCGCAACGAAGTCCGGTATGCTCTGCTCTTCCCAACGTCGGTACGTATAGAATCAGTGTCGGGCCATGTGTATACTACTCGCCGGTTTGAGGTGCTCACCGATCAGTTTGCTGAGCTCCTCGAAGGTCTTGTCCGCCGGCTTCTCGGGTACGAGCAGGTCTTTCATCAGCGCGTACGTCTTAGGTCCACAGCTGGTCAGTAGATGCGCCCTTTGCTTGTCAGCCGCTGCCGCTCCCAGCCAGTCCTTCGTGACAAAGCTCTGCTGGAGCCTCTCAACGAAATCATCCCAGTCCTCACCAACACAGTACCGTTTCTCCATGCTACCGGTGGCCATTCTCTTGAGTCGTTGATTCCCGTTTCTCATCGCAAAATGTTGTGTCCTTACACACTACAGCAAATCAACATGAGGCACATATGGGAGACAAGGTCACTCTGTGACCTGTATCTTTATTCACAGGACCAAGAAGTGATGACCCTGTGTGGGACCACCCTTTATATACCTGGATGACCAGGTGAGGAGTGTCTCCCACAAGTTCACCCTCTGTGGTCAAGGTGTACATTTCTCCGGTGTATACAGTGTACAGTGTTGTCACATAAAGGTTACAGTTATGTGAAGGTTACAAATATGACAGTGATATATAGGTTAGAACACTTTGGCATAAGGCAAGAACACGAACACATACATAAAGCTTTCACAGTTAGATTGGTAAATCATGAAAAAATTCTGCCAATGTGAAGCTAAAATTTGCTCTGGTGAGCAGAGATGAATTCTAGTCTCTGAATACTGTATCTTTGTTCAGTGTATCCTTGTCTGCTTGCTCACCGTATTGGACATGTTCATTTCTCTTCTTCCTCCTCCTGGGCACTCCTCCTCAACGTGCCAAATTATAGACTGTGAAAGAACTCTTAAAAATGGCATTCCTTAATGAAGGCGAGAATAGATGCTAGCAATAAAATATCTATCATGTATTTTCCACTGCTTCCCTGTGTCTTCAGCTATGAGTCATCATAGGCAGTCCCTCGGAATCGAGGAAGGCTTGCTTCCACTCCTGAAGTGAGTTCTTTGGTGGCTGAACAGTCCAATACAAGAGCTACAGACTCTGTCACAGATGGGACAGATAGTCGTTGAGGGAAGAGATGGGTGGGACTGGTTTGCCGCACGCTCTTTCCGCTGCCTGCGCTTGATTTCTGCATGCTCTCGACGTTGAGACTCGAGGTGCTCAGTGCCCTCTCGGATGCACTTCCTCCACTTAAGGCGGTCTTGGGCCAGGGACTCCCAGGTGTCAGTGGGGATGTCGCACTTTATCAGTCATCAGCTATGAGTAAAGGAATGCTTGCAGGAAAAGAAAGAAGGGTATTGCAGTAGTTCCTGCACATAACTGGAAAGTTGCAGATTGTGTTTTACGTAGTAAGGATAAGGCAGCTGCAACTGGGAAACATGATTATTACAATACACTGTTGCAAGCTGTTCTACTGTTTATGTAGAAAAGATTAATAGCATTGTATAATATAGAACATAGTTCCATATATTACTGGGGATTAATTATACATGCACAACTTCAACCACATAAATAAGCAACAACTTACACTCCAAGAATTTTAACTTCAGAACTACTTCTTTTACTAATGAATTACAATACTAGGTATTGAAAGTCATAATTTTTCTATATATGTTAATATTTGGATTTTGAGGAATAAGCCACATGAATTTAATCAGGAACATCAAGTGCAAGTAATGCTGGGACCTCTCAATCTTTTATGTCTACGACAATTTTTTCAAACTAAAATCGCCAGAAGCAACACTTTTTCAACTGAACCATAGAATATTCCAACTCTTATATTTTCCTGTCTCTGTTATCACAAAGAAATTAGTACTGCAGTCGCAGTCAAGTGATGGTGTATATCTTCAGATCTGATGGAAACCATCTATATCACTCCAGCACCTATATTCCTTAGTACCTACTGTAATATCTAATCCATAAATTACAACTTCATGTAGGATTTTATGACCGTCATGAAGGTGTGATTTTTACATCAATGCAGCCAATAAACTGCCTTTTATACTACATCATTCATAGACTTCACTGAAGAAGCATTAAGTACTGCTGAAAAAAGATGAAATTAGTTTGTAATAAATTTAAATGTTACCTGACACATTATAATGAATAAAAAATACCTGGTAGATTTATAAGACAGTAATTGAATCTCAAAGTTCTAATGATATTAAAGTCACCTAGCTTTGGTTTATGGTGCGATTGATGATGTCATCAGAGTACCCTTGATTTTCTTGTATCTCACTGCCAACCATCAAATAGCAAATATGTTTTGTCACAAAATTACTAATAAAATTACCTTATCTTGATGGTACTGGCTACAATCAAACACCTAAAACTTTACGGGTGTTGTGGAAGGTCATTTGTATTCAATATGCTTCTGTTGCCACTAGATGGAGACTGTGGGCTAAGCTATCCACTAACTCATTCAATTTTTTGCTGTTTTGTGGTGAAGCACCAACATTGCATTTAACGCAATGAAAGTCAAAATCATTGCCACATTGGATGCATACAATTATCATTTTACAAACCAGGAGTGTTGGCATCACTACAAACTTCAGCAGCCTCCCAGCCTCCGATGTCAATGATGGTCCCCTCATTGCAGATACATGTTTTATTTGTGTTGGTTACATTTATGTTTTTTTTACTCAAGATATTTTTCTCTGATCCAGCAACTTGGACTACTTCCATAGATGAATGTTTACTGCTTACAATCCAGAGTTTTGCTTTACCCGCCCAATGTCTAGGTAAATGTAGTGAGCCCAGGGATCGGACAGAAAACCCTTGTCACCTACATTTGGCTTATGGGTGTTATCGCAAGCACTCATGTGATTTTCCTTGTCTTTGGAAGGCAGTAGAGTACTGCACTAGACCACTGCTCAACCTATAAATTGCCAAACAGATTTATTTAGCAGTAATGCCCTTCTTAGTGCCACACAGCCCTCATGGCCCAAGTCAAGATGCTGCAATCTGCAGCCAGGCCCTCATGGCCAAGAGCTGCTCAGGGTCACCCACCATGGCCTTGCTCTCCATTATCAAATCTGCTCACAACGCCAGGATCATTGTGGAATGCAAAGATAACCACCTGGTTTCTTTTACTACCAACCATCTCCTTAAACCCCCTCCCTTGCTCCCTCCACCTCACCTATAACAACAGTTAGAAGAGTTCATGGACGTCTTTGTCACTGAAATTGAGACCATCCGTTCAGCTGTCTCTGCTGCATCCCTCCTTTTCCCTTGCCCACCAAGCCTACCTTCTTATGAGATTCTTTTCTGCTCTTGCCCTGACCTGCATCTTTCTCTAGTTTCTCTCCCATCTCCCCTCATGCCCTCGCCAAGCTCATCTTATCCGTAAGAACTACCTCCAGTCTCAACCCTATTCTCACTAAACTGCTAACCCAACTTCCCTTCCTGGCCCCGTGCTAGCTGATATTGTAAATGGTTACCTCTCCTCAGCTACTGTCCCCCTCTCTTTCAAAGCTGCTGTCATCACCCCCTCCTCAAAAAACCCATCCTTGACCCCTTTTCCCCTGCAAACTACCACACTCCATTTGCTCCTAAACCTCTCTGCCTATCCATCTCTCGATCCTCCTTTAAACCTACATCTTTGACAAAGCTTTTAGTCACCCCTCCTATTGTTTACTTCTTTGGCTTGGTGTCAATTTTTGTTTGATTAACGCTCCTGTGAAGCGCCTTTGGATGTTTCCGTATGTTAAAGATGCGAAATAAATACAAGCTATTGTTGAATAGCTGAGGCAGTGGGGGTGGGGGGGAGGGGCGGTGAGGAAAGTCGAAATGGAAGCACAAAATACTGGCAAAGTGGTGTGGGATCCAGCGGCCCAGGAGCATTGGAGAAGAAGAAAGTAGGTCGACTTGGGGGGTACAGGGCACCATTTTGAAATCTGCATGTGACAGAAAACTTGGAAATGTAGGAATCAATATGGAAGACAGTAATAGACTTCAAGAGGACATAAACAGGCTGGTGGAATGGGCGAACATATGGCAGATGAAATTCAATGCAGAAAAGTGTGAGGTGATAAATTTTGATAGGAAGAATGAAGAAAGATAATACAAGCTAAATGGTACAATTTTAAAGGAGGTGCAAGAACAGAGAGACCTGGAGGTGTTTGTGCACAAATCTTTGAAAGTGGCAGGACAGGTTAACAAAACAGTTAATAAAGCAAAATACTGCGGATGCTCAAAATCTGAAATACAAATAGAAAATGCTGGAAATACTCTGCAGGTCAGGCAGTATCTGTGGAGAGAGAAACAAAGTTAATGTTTCAGGTCGATGACCTTTCATCATTGAAACATCGACCTGAAACATTGTCCGATAAATTGCAGTCGGAGGCATACTGTCGAAGTATACCTCCGACCCGCAAAACAATTACAAAAGTACCTCCTGGTGCCCAGACTGCGAAAAGTTGTGGTCTCAGGCCTCGAGGCAGAGGGCAGTGTAATGTACCACAGGTACCCGGGACACAGGCAGTTCAGACGTGTATCTGGGAGCACGTGGGACGGTCCTTCAATGACAAATGAGAATTCCATTTCAGTCATTTACGAAAAGAATCCCCAAATGATATGCAATGGAATTTCCAAATCTAATCATTATACCATGTGCAGAATTGGAATTTTATTCATAAGTTTCTTCATTGCAACAACCTCAGTAAAAAAATTATTTTAAAAAAATTATTTTATACATCATTAAGATTATAATTTGGGCCAATATTTGCATAAACTCATTTAATAAAGTATATGTGCATACTTGCAAGATACAAAAATGTTTAATTTAAGCCTTAGATAGCCCCTTACGCTGATGCAAGCAGATCCTATAACTGTTTGCATTAACTGTAAGACTTACATGGGCAATTGCTCGCCAGTCGCTGGGCAAATATCTCAGTGTCCATTCTTTCTTTTCATTTCTGGTTGCTTCTATATAAATGGAAGTCCTTCTGTGAAAGTTTTCTTATATTTAAAATGGTGCAATCTGTGTGCATTTTAGTTGGTGCAATTTATACATTATTCAATGAGGGGCAGGACTAAGAAAGTATTTTTTTAATGCTACTTGGCCCACCACATTCAAATTGGAAAATTCAGCAGCATTAGAATAGTGTCGAGTGTTCCCACTCTTATGGTGGCTGTATAGTGAGTCAGAGAGAACAGAACAGGAGACCAACAGACAGAATGGTGTTGGAGAGTATTGAAGCAGGTTATCTATCACAGCATTTATATCAGGCTGAGTCAGGTTAAGAATACAGTACAGGTAATGTGGCAAATTCAGGCAGACCTTAAAGAGAAGGAGGAAACAGTGTTGTCAAAGGGAGCGATACAGGTGACTGTGGCTGAGTGGCATCATAAAATATGTTGCATCAAAGTAACAGTCAGTACAATTTTATCCTACTATATTACTATAAACTCTAATATTTGATTTAAGATGTTATATTGAAATGATATATTAGGAATGCACTGCATATGGTTAAGAGTAAATAAATATATTAGTTATGATTGACCACATCAAACCCAGTAAGCAGATTACTGCAAATGTTTGTCCCTCAGGTACACATCTCGAAGATGGATTATAGAAAAGGTACTTCTTCAGGATTGTAGAGAACAAAGTCCACTTACGGGAATTACTATTAAATCATTGAGAAATGTCAGCTTTATAAAAACCCAGAATTGTAACATGTCATTTAAACTGTGTTTCATTCCTTACCTAGTTTAGCCAGTAGCTGGGCTCTGGTTTATGCTATTTTATCAAGTCCTCACACTGTAATAAGTATACAGCCTTGAATGCTGAAAGCCAAGTAGTAGGAGAATGTAACTGCCAAGTTCTAACAAATTCCGTGACAGCTGCTTCAATGCCTTCTTCAATTACATTTACATTATTAGCTGCAGTATTTCCATTGGTCAGAGCAAGTCAATGTCTTTTTTTAGTTTACTTTTTTTCCTTTTGCAGTCAATGCTTTTAGTCATCCCACATCACGTGGTAAACAGATAGAGAGATCACCACAAATACTTTGGATAGTTATTGTGGATTTGGGAGAACACAAAAAAGATGAAAAACAAACAAGATAAAGTTATGCTTGAATTTGCTGTCTCTTGTAAACAAAGCTGCAATTCAATTTACTCATAAACTGTTGTGAACATATTTAGTTTGAACTAGTTGAAAGTTTATTTGAAGCTGCCAAAACGTTGAGAAGTTCATGATGCTGTTGGGTTACTTTGTATGTGATAGTTAATAAGGCTGACCAAGATAAACCATTTTATTAACAAAAATATTTTTGGGGGGTAGGGAGATTTAATATAACCCAAATTGTCTTCAGCCATTATTTAACATCTAAACTGACCAGTCCATAAAAATGTTCTGGAAATTGTGCACATTTTAGGTCTAAAATGCTAATACCTGTAGTATGCTTGGAGAAGGTTTTTGTTCACTTATTTAACATGAGTAATGTTATTAATTTTAAAAGATATTGATTTTATCAAGGCTAAATTATATAGATCACAGTACAGAAATATTGAAAGACTGCCAACCCAGAAATACTCTAGCCTCGAAAATCTGCGAGTCGTGAAGCCGGTGGTTAATTCGGGGTCACACTCATCAGTGCCCTCCAGTGCTGACCCTAATAAAGTTTGTACGGTCAGTGGCACAGTGAATCATTACCTCCCACAAGATCCTGCAAATCCTCTGGGAAGACAGACGCACCAACATTAGCGTCCTCGATCAGGCCAACATCCCCAGCATCGAAGCACTGACCACACTCGACCAGCTCCATTGGACAGGCCACATTGATCGCATGCTTGACACAAAACTCCAAAAGCAAGCGCTCTACTCGGAACTCCTACACAGCAAGCGAGCCCCAGGTGGGCAGAGGAAACGTCTCAAGGACACCCTCAAAGCCTCCTTGATAAAATGCAACATCCCCACCGACACCTGGGAGTCCCTGGCTAAAGACAGCCCTAAGTGGAGGAAGAGCATCCGGGAGGGCGCTGAGCACCTCGAGTCTCGTCGCTGAGAGCATGCAGAAAACAAGCGCAGGCAGAGGAAGGAGCGTGCGGCAAACCAGTCTTCCCACCCACCCTTTCTTCAACGACTGTCTGTCCCACCTGTGACAGAGACTGTAATTCCCGTATTGGACTGTTCAGTCACCTAAGAACTCATTTTTAGAGTGGAAGCAAGTCTTCTTCGATTTTGAGGGACTGCCTACGATGATGATGATGATGATGAAGAATCATTAAATGGAACCAGCACTACTACAGGTGTAACTCTGGCACTTACTTGCCCGATGCAGCTGGACAATACACCATTTTTCTGCCAAAACTTTAGCCGTTTAACTTTAAAATATATATCTTTGCTTTGCTGGTCTAGGCTACTCCCATCACCAGGGCTCATTGGCATGGCCCACTTGTGTCCATTTGGAAGCCGATGCACCTCATCTCTTTCAGCATACCAGCCTCCAGTAATATGCAAGGTCCCTTCTGAGCCAGGGAAATGAGAACTCTCAGTCTCGGGAGTACCCGCCTCTTTAGTATCATTAGCTTTGTAAGGGGCAAGCGGAGGTTAAGTCCCTTTTAAGGCCAATCAAAACTCCCGGTGTTGGTAGGGACATGGTTTAATGATGTAAAGTACTTACACAATACCACAAATCCACACGAGGCACATTCTATGGACAAGGTTACTCCATGACCTGAACCTTTATTCACAGGACCAAGAAGTGATGACCCTGCGTGGGACCTCCCTTTATATACCTGGATGACCAGGTGAGGAGTGTCTCCCACAAGTTCACCCACTGTGGTCAAGATGTGCATTTCTTATGTATATACAGTATTGCAGTGTTGTTACATAAAGGTTACATACATGACATCACCTCCCCCTCAACATCTTATTGGGATCATAAGTTAAGTCTCTCGGGTGGTCTGCGCTCTCTCGTGGAGCGCCGCAGTTAGGGCTCTGGTTGTTGAGCCTTGGTATGCGTGTCTGTAACCTGTGGTGATTCCGACCTGTCCGGGCTGGCCGCAGGGACTGTGCATGCTGCTGAATGTTCTTGTTGCTCGTTCACTGGTGGTGGTGTGAATACCATCTCATGATCTTCCTCAGGTTCCCCAGTGTCCATGCTGAACCTTTTTTTTTTACTTGGTCCAGATGCTTGCGGCATATCTGCCCATTGTTAAGTTTAACCACTATGACCCTATTCCCCTCTTTGTCTATTACAGTACCCTCAAGCCATTTGGGCCCCAAAGCGTGGTTGAGAACAAATACGGGGCCATCAATTTCTATACATCTCCTCCTTGAATTTCGGTCATGGTACTCGTTTTGGGACAGGCGCTTGCCCTCAACAATATCGGATAGGACTGGATGAATGAGGGACAGCCGAGTTTTGAGAGTTAATTTCATGAGTAGCTCCGCAGGCGGGACCCCCGTAAGCAAGTGCGGTCGGAACCTATAGGCCAGCAGGAGGCGCGATAGGTGGCATTGAAGGGAGGATCCTTGAATCCGGAGCATGCCTTGTTTTATGATTTGGACCACACGTTCTGCCTGGCCATTGGAGGCCGGCTTGAACGGTGCCGTCCTGACATGGTTAATGCCATTACCCGACATGAACTCCCTGAATTCGTAGCTTGTGAAACATGGGCCATTATCGCTAACAAGGGTGTCCGGCAAGCTGTGGGTCGCAAAGATCGCACGCAGACTCTCCACGGTGGTGGATGTCATGCACGAATTCAAAATGATGCACTCGATCCATTTCGAGTACGCATCAACCACAATGAGAAACATTTTTCCCATGAACGGGCCCGCGTAGTCTACGTGAATACGTGACCATGGCCTGGTGGGCCAGGGCCACGGGCTGAGCGGGGCCTCCCTAGGGGCATTACCCAGCTGGGCACATGTCGTGCACCTGCGAACACAGTGTTCCAGGTCTGAATCAATTCCCGGCCACCACACATGTGGCCGGGCAATGGCCTTCATCAGCACGATGCCTGGGTGCTCGCTGTGGAGTTCCCTGATGAATGATTCTCTGCCCCTCTGGGGCATGACTACCCAGCTGCAGCATAGTAGGCAGTCGGCTTGGATGGAGAGCTCATCCATCCATCTGTGAAACAGTCTGATCTCCTCGGGGCATGCTCCGTGTGCGGGCGCCCAATCCCCAGTCAGGACACATTTCTTAATCAAGGATAGGAGGGGATCTCTGTTGGTCCAGATTTTGATCTGGCGGGCTGTGATGGGTGAGCCTGTGCTGTCAAAGGCATCGACAGCCATGACCATCTCAGCGCTTTGCTCCGCTGCCCCCTCAGTGGTAGCCAGAGGAAGCCTGCTGAGCGCGTTAGCACAGTTTTCGGTGCCGGACCGGTGCCAGATGGTGTAGTCATACGCAGCGAGCGTGAGAGCCCATCGCTGTATGCGAGCTGACGCATTGGCATTGACAGCCTTGCTGTCTGACAGCAGGGATGTTAATGGCTTGTGGTCCGTTTCTATTTCGAACCTCCTGCCAAAAAGGTACTGATGCATCTTTTTCACCCCAAAGACACATGCGAGTGCTTCCTTCTCAACCATCCCATATCCCAGTTCAGCTTGGTAGAGCGACCTGGAAACATAAGCCACAGGTTGTAGTTGGCCCTCAGCGTTACCCTGCTGCAACACACACCCAACCCCGTAGGATGATGCATCATATGTCAGAACCAATTTCTTACGGGGGTCGGACAGGGTCAACAACTTATTTGAACAAAGTAGGTTCCCCGTCCGATTGAAAGCCCATTCCTGACAGTCCCCACAAAACCAATCGCAACCCTTATGCAGGAGCACGTGTAGCGGCTCCAACAATGTGCTTATGTTTGACAGAAAATTCCCGAAATAGTTCAAGAGTCCCAGAAATGAACGCAACTCCGATGTGTTGCAGGGCCTGGGCGCTCGTCGAATCACCTCCATTTTGGATTCGGTAGGCCGAATTCCGTCTGCATCAACCCTCCTGCCCAGAAACTCGACCTCGGGAGCCAAAAACACGCACTTAGACTTCTTGAGTCGCAGGCCTACCCGATCCAGTCGGCATAGCACCTCCTCCAGGTTGTGGAGGTGTTCCTCGGTGTGACGACCGATGATGAGGATGTCATCCTGAAATACAATCGTTCCAGGAATGGATTTGAGCAGGCTTTCCATGTTTCTTTGAAAAATCGCGGCCGCTGATTGAATGCCAAATGGACACCTGTTGTAAACAAACAGTCCCTTGTGCGTGGTGATGGTGGTCAGTAGTTTAGATTCGTCGGCCAGTTCTTGGGTCATGTAGGCTGAGGTGAGGTCCAACTTGGTGAACAGCTTGCCGTCTGCCAGCGTGGCAAAAAGGTCCTCCACTCTAGGGACACCCGGTTGATAGTGGCCTTGTAGTTGCCACAGATCCTGACCGAGCCATCCGCTTTTAGGACGGGAACGATTGGGCTCACCCAGTCGCTGAATTCAACGGGTGAGATGATGCCCTCTCTCAACAGCCAGTCCAACTCTCTCTCAATTTTCTCCTGCATCTCATACGGCACAGCTCTGGCTTTGTGGTGCACTGGTCTGGCGTCCGGGGTGATGCGTATCACTACTTTGGTACCTTTGAACGTCCCGACGCCAGGTTGAAATAGTGACTCAAATTGCTGTAGGACCTGTGAGCATGAACTTCGCTCCACAGATGACATGGCGTGCACATCCCCCCATTTCCAGTTCATCTCAGCTAACCAGTTCCTCCCCAACAGTGCGGAACCATTGCCCGGGAGAATCCAGAGCGTCAGCCGGTTCACCGATCCATTGTGTGTGACCGCCAACATTGCACTGCCTAGCACTGGAATGATTTATTTGGTGTACGTCCGTAATTGCGTCTCAATGCGTTCTAGTTTGGGTCTGCTGGCCTTGAGTGGCCATAGCTTTTCGAATTGTTGAACACTCATGAATGATTGGCTGGCCCCCGTGTCCAGCTCCATGCATACAGGGATGCTGTTTCATAGGACTTCCATCATCATAGGTGGCGTTTTGGTATATGAGCTGTGAATGTTTGCCACATGAACCCGCTGAACTTCAGCTTCCATTAATTTGCCCCAAGCATCATCCTGGCTCGCAGACCCCTCATCTGGTTCATCCGCCTCGTATATTAGCCTGGTTACAGGCTTTCTGCACATTCTGGCTAAATGGCCACTGAGGTTACAATTTCTGCAGACGAACTGTTGAAACCTGCAAGTCCTGGCAGCATGTCTGCCCCCACACCTCCGGCATGAACTGAGATTCCCATTGTTGTGAACAAAAGAGCTGTTACAAGGTATTCATTGCTGATTATCCCTTTGACTGCTCTTGAGCACCCTGTTAGTGGGTGTCAATGGCCCCATCCCAGGCCGCATTGTCCACTGGGGGGGCATAAATGTCCGTTTAGCCTGCCATTGTCTCTGTTGAAAACCTGTTCTGGGGTCTATTGCTGCTTGGGGTGTGTCGAACTGCCCTTGCCTGCCTGTGTCATGTTTATGATATTGACTCCCTGATCCATCGCCACGTTGGAGGCAGAATTGCACGCGTTAATTATCTTGGTTTCCTCCTCCCCCGCCATAAAAGTCTGAGCCATCAACGCCGCCACTTCCAAGGTCAAGTCCTTGGTCTCAATTAGCTTTCTGAAAATCCCAGCATGACCGATGCCCTCAATAAAGAAATCCCTTAGCATCTCCCCCTGCAGGCGTCTGTGAACTTACAGAGGCTGGCCAAGCACCGGAGGTCCGCAACGAAATCCGGTATGCTCTGTCCTTCCCGACATCGGTGGGTATAGAATCTGTGTCGGGCCATGTGAATGCTGCTTGCCGGTTTGAGGTGCTCACCAATTAGTTTGCTGAGCTCTTCAAAGGTTTTGTCCGCCGGCTTCTCAGGTGCTAGCAGGTCTTTCATGAGCGCGTAAGTCTTAGGTCCATAGCTGGTCAGCAGATGAGCCCTTCTCTTGTCCGGCCAGTTCTTCATGACAAAACTCTGCTGGAGCCTCTCAATGAAATCGTCCCAGTCCTAACCAACACGGTACCGTTCATCTGTGCTGCCGGTGGCCATTCTCGTGGGTCGTTGATTCCCGTTTCTCGTCACCAATGTAAAGTCCTTACACAATACCACAAATCCACACGACGCACATTCTATGGACAAGGTCACTCCATGACCTGAACCTTTATTCACAGCACCAAGAAGTGATGACCTTGCGTGGGACCTCCCTTTATACACCTGGATGACCAGATAAGGAGTGTCTCCCACAAGTTCACCCCCTGTGGTCAAGGTGTGCATTTCTTATGTATATACAGTATTGCAGTGTTGTTACATAAAGGTTACATACATGATAAACGGGGTCCCTGCCTTTTTGATGGATTTCTCCCGACTCACATCGGAGTTACGGCTAAAATTTAAAAGTCCAGTGAAACCCTTGAGTAACTTCGGGACCCCTATATTTAACTATTGTTGGCTTCCATACATTAGCAAAGATGATAAACATGCTTTTTGACTGAATGATTGCTGCACTTATGAAATTTAATGCATATATTTGGTTTTCCTTATTATTGAATCATACAAGGACTCCGAACCCTGATGAGTTTTTTTAGTCAAGTTCTCTTAGCCTTGCCCATCTAAATCAACATAATTACTTATTTATAAGCAATAATACTAACCTAACCCCAAACTATGAGTATTCAGGCCTAATGTAGGTATAATTTTGGAATGGCTCCTCATTTAACACCCATGGGTTAACCTTAAGCTAGTGTGTACATCAAGTAATTAAAAGAAAAATGTTCTTTCGGTCTTAAATCTTGCATTACTTTTTAAAGATCATCTTCTACTTTGGAATTAACAGGATATGAATATACACTTCCGAAAGCAGACATTCTGGGAAACACCCAATTTAGTTAATTATCTGCCCACATGTTGGCAATACTCCATCACAAGATTATTGGTGATAATCAGGGAACACCTAGTAGACCACAAACATACTTCTGCTTTCTCTCTTTACCTTGACCCTAATGGCAGATATAACCACATTAGCATATGAAGTACATCAGTCTATCTGTAACTCATAACACACTAATTTACCCTTAGCAAATTTAATGACCCAAATTAAATAACGGCGAATTCACGACGCACGTCTTTATTAATATGCAAATCGATCAGCAAGTTCAGGCGAAGAAGATACACTGTGAATTGCAAATCGCCATAACTTGCTGGCTGATTTACGCCATTCCACCATTTGCCTCGCACAGATGGCAGCTCGCCCTCAACCTCCCCATTAGTTTCAAGTATTTGGTGGATTTGTACATTATAATCAAATTAAACTCACCGCAGAAAGTTAGAGTCAGTACTTAACAGCGCAAGAACCCTTTTAACGACGTGATCATTGTTATGCAATGCAAACCGACCTCTCTGGCCCAGAAAGGGTACTATTTAATTTGTTGAGTCTCATTCCTGCATGTAGCAAATCCTTAGATATTTAAAAAACAAATTTAAAAGAAAAAATCTTACTTTTCCTTTCTGTCTCTTTTTTCTTTCTAAACAACAACTTGTATTTATATAATGTAGTAAAACATCCCAAAGTGCTTTACAGGAGCGTTATCAAACAAAATTTGACACTGAGCCACATAAGGGATATTAGGGCAGATGACCAAAAGCTTGGTCAAAAGAGGTAGGTTTTAAGGAGCGTCTTAAAAGAGGGGTAGAGAAACAATGAGGCATAGCGAGGGAATTCCAGAGCTTAGGGCCTTGGCAGCTGAAGGCAGGGCCACCAATGGTGAAGGGATTAAAATCAGGGATGCGCAAGAGGCCAGAATTGGAGAAGTGCAGATATCTCTTTAAAAATAGCAGAGCAATACAAAGCAGGGCAATGCAAAGGGGGCGAAGATGCAGCAATATGGGTCTGCGATTTTACGCTATGTTTTCATAGAATCATAGAAATTTACAGCACAGATTGAAGCCATTTCGCCTCATCATGTCCATGCCGGTCAACAAGAGGCTATCCAGCCGAATCCCACTTTCCAACTCTAGGTCCGTAGCCCTGCAGGTTACAGTACTTTAAGTGCACATCCAAGTACATTTTAAATATGGTGAGGGTTTCTGCCTCTACCACCTTGTCAGGCAGTGAGTTCCAGACCCCCACAACCCTCTGGGTGAAGAAATCTCCTCTAAACCTTCAACCAATTACTTTGAATTTATGCCCGCTGGTTGTTGAACTCTCTGCCAAGGGAAATAGGCCCTTTCTAGCCACTATATCCAGGCCCCTCATAATTTTATATACCTCAATGAGGTCTCCCCTCAGCCACCTCTTTTCCAATCTGTCCTCATAGCGAAGATTCTCCACTCATGGCATCATCCTCGTAAATCTCCTCTGTACACTCTCCAGTGCAATCACATCGTTCCTGTAATGCAGTGACCAGAATTGGACACGGTACTCTAACTTGTGGCCTAACTAGTGTTTTATACAGTTCAAGCATAACTCCCTTGCTCTTGTATTCTATGCCTTGGCTAATAAAAGCAAGCATTCCATATGCCTTCTTAACCACCTTATCTACCTGGTCTGCTACCTTCAGGGATCTGTGGATCTGCACTCCAAAGTCCCTTTGTTCCTCTACAGTTGTCAGTGTCCTACCATTTAATCTGTATTCCCTTTCCTTGTTAGCCCAAATGCACTACCTCACACTTTTCCGGATTGAATTCCATTTGCCATTGTTCTGCCCACCTAACCAGTTGATTGATATCTTCCTGCAGTTTACAGCTTTCTTCTTCATTATCAACTACAGCCAATTTTAGTATCATCTGTAAACTTCTTAATCATACTCCCTATATTCAAGTCTAGATCATTGATGTATACCACAAAAAGCAAGGGACCTGGTACTGAGCCCTGCGGAACCCCACTGGAAACAGCCTTCTAGTCACAAAAACACCCATCAACCATTACCCCCTTACTACCTTTGAGCCAATTTTCGATCCAACTTGCCACTTTGCCCTGGATCCCATGGGCTTTTACTTTCGGGATCAGTTGGCCATGTGGAACCTTATCAAAAGCCTTACTAAAATCCATATACACTACATCAAATGCACTACCCACGACCCTCCTTGTTACCTCCTCAAAAAATTCAATCAAGTTAGTCAGACACGACCTTCCCTACATTTGCGGTTTTCCAATCTGCTGGAACTGCCCCAGAACCAGGGAATTTTGGTAGATTACAACCAATGCATCCACTATCTCTGTAGCCACTTCTCTCAAGACCCCAGGATGTAAGGCATCAAATCCAGGGGACTTGTCTGCCTTTAGTCCCATTATTTTACCTAGTACTATTTCATTATTGATAGTGATTGTATTAAGTTCCTCCCTACTTATAGCCCCTTGATTATCTACTATTGGAATGTTTTTAGTGTTTTCTACCATGATAAAAACATGGTGATAAAAACAGAGAGACAGACTATTATCTGAATGGTGACAGATTAGGAAAAGGGGAGGTGCAACGAGACCTGGGTGTCATGGTACATCAGTCATTGAAGGTTGGCATGCAGGTACAGCAGGCGGTTAAGAAAGCAAATGGCATGTTGGCCTTCATAGCAAGGGGATTTGAGTACAGGGGCAGGGAGATGTTATTACAGTTGTACCAGGGCTTGGTGAGGCCACACCTGGAGTATTGTGTACAGTTTTGGTGTCCTAACTTGAGGAAGGACATTCTTGCTATTGAGGGAGTGCAGCGAAGGTTCACCAGACTGATTCCCGGGATGGCGGGACTGACATATCAAGAAAGACTGGATCAACTGGGCTTGTATTCACTGGAGTGCAGAAGAATGAGAGGGGATCTCATAGAAACGTTTAAAATTCTGATGGGTTCAGACAGGTTAGATGCAGGAAGAATGTTCCCAATGTTGGGGAAGTCCAGAACTAGGGATCACAGTCTAAGGATAAGGGGTAATCCATTTAGGACCGAGATGAGGAGAAACTTCTTCACCCAGAGAGTGGTGAACCTGTGGAATTCTCTACCACAGAAAGTTGTTGAGGCCAATTCACTAAATATATTCAAAAAGGAGTTAGATGTAGTCCTTATTACTAGGGGGATCAAGGGGTATGGCGAGAAAGCAGGAATGGGGTACTGAAGTTGCATGTTCAGCCATGAACTCATTGAATGGCGGTGCAGGCTCGAAGGGCTGAATGGCCTACTCCTGCACCTATTTTCTATGTTTCTATGAAGATCGATACAAAATATTTGTTCAACGTCGCTGTCATTTCCCTGTTCTCCATTATTAATTCCCCAGTCTCATCCTCCAGGGGACCAAAATTCACTTTAGCCACTCTTTTCCTTTTTATGTACCTGTAGAAACTCTTACTATCTGTTTTTATATTTCGTGCTAGTTTACTTTTATAATCTATCTTTCCTCTATATCATTTTTTTAGTTGTTCTTTACTGGCTTTTAAAAATTTCCCAATCCTCTGGCCTCCCACTAGTCTTGGCCACATTGTAGGCCTTTTTTTTCATAGAAACATAGAAACATAGAAACATAGAAAATAGGTGCAGGAGCAGGCCATTCAGCCCTTCTAGCCTGCACCGCCATTCAATGAGTTCATGGCTGAACATGAAACTTCAGTACCCCCTTCCTGCTTTCTCGCCATAACCCTTGATCCCCCGAGTAGTAAGGACTTCATCTAACTCCCTTTTGAATATATTTAGTGAATTGGCCTCAACTACTTTCTGTGGTAGAGAATTCCACAGGTTCACCACTCTCTGGGTGAAGAAGTTTCTCCTCATCTCGGTCCTAAATGGCTTACCCCTTATCCTCAGACTGTGACCCCTGGTTCTGGACTTCCCCAACATTGGGAACATTCTTTCTGCATCTAACCTGTCTAAACCCGTCAGAATTTTAAACGTTTCTATGAGGTCCCCTCTCATTCTTCTGAACTCCAGTGAATACAAGCCCAATTGATCCAATCTTTCTTGATAGGTCAGTCCCGCCATCCCGGGAATCAGTCTGGTGAACCTTCGCTGCACTCCCTCAATAGCAAGAATGTCCTTCCTCAAGTTAGGAGACCAAAACTGTACACAATACTCCAGGTGTGGCCTCACCAAGGCCCTGTACAACTGTAGCAACACCTCCCTGCCCCTGTATTCAAATCCCCTCGCTATGAAGGCCAACATGCCATTTGCTTTCTTAACCGCCTGCTGTACCTGCATGCCAACCTTCAATGACTGATGTACCATGACACCCAGGTCTCGTTGCACCTTCCCTTTTCCTAATCTGTCACCATTCAGATAATAGTCTGTCTCTCTGTTTTTACCACCAAAGTGGATAACCTCACATTTATCCACATTATACTTCATCTGCCATGCATTTGCCCACTCACCTAACCTATCCAAGTCACTCTGCAGCCTAATAGCATCCTCCTCGCAGCTCACACTGCCACCCAACTTAGTATCATCCGCAAATTTGGAGATACTGCATTTAATCCCCTCGTCTAAATCATTAATGTACAATGTAAACAGCTGGGGCCCCAGCACAGAACCTTGCGGCACTCCACTAGTCACTGCCTGCCATTCTGAAAAGTACCCGTTTACTCCTACTCTTTGCTTCCTGTCTGACAACCAGTTCTCAATCCACGTCAGCACACTACCCCCAATCCCATGTGCTTTAACTTTGCACATTAATCTCTTGTGTGGGACCTTGTCGAAAGCCTTCTGAAAGTCCAAATATACCACATCAACTGGTTCTCCTTTGTCCACTTTACTGGAAACATCCTCAAAAAATTCCAGAAGATTTGTCAAGCATGATTTCCCTTTCACAAATCCATGCTGACTTGGACCTATCATGTCACCATTTTCCAGATGCACTGCTATGACATCCTTAATAATTGATTCCATCATTTTACCCACTACTGAGGTCAGGCTGACCGGTCTATAATTCCCTGTTTTCTCTCTCCCTCCTTTTTTAAAAAGTGGGGTTACATTGGCTACCCTCCACTCCATAGGAACTGATCCAGAGTCAATGGAATGTTGGAAAATGACTGTCAATGCATCCGCTATTTCCAAGGCCACCTCCTTAAGTACTCTAGGATGCAGGCCATCAGGCCCTGGGGATTTATCTGCCTTCAATCCCATCAATTTCCCCAACACAATTTCCCGACTAATAAAGATTTCCCTCAGTTCCTCTTCCTTACTAGACCCTCTGACCCCTTTTATATCCGGAAGGTTGTTTGTATCCTCCTTAGTGAATACCGAACCAAAGTACTTGTTCAATTGATCCGCCATTTCTTTGTTCCCCGTTATGACTTCCCCTGATTCTGACTGCAGGGGACCTACGTTTGTCTTCACCAACCTTTTTCTCTTTACATACCTATAGAAACTTTTGCAATCCGCCTTAATGTTCCCTGCAAGCTTCTTCTCGTACTCCATTTTCCCTGTCCTAATCAAACCCTTTGTCCTCCTCTGCTGAGTTCTAAATTTCTCCCAGTCCCCAGGTTCGCTGCTATTTCTGGCCAATTTGTATGCCACTTCCTTGGCTTTAATACTATCCCTGATTTCCCTAGATAGCCACGGTTGAGCCACCTTCCCCTTTTTATTTTTACGCCAGACAGGAATGTACAATTGTTGTACTTCATCCATGCGGTCTCTAAATGTCTGCCATTGCCCATCCACAGTCAACCCCCTAAGTATCATTCGCCAATCTATCCTAGCCAATTCTCGCCTCATACCTTCAAAGTTACCCTTCTTTAAGTTCTGGACCATGGTCTCTGAATTTACTGTTTCATTCTCCATCCTAATGCAGAATTCCACCATATTATGGTCACTCTTCCCCAAGGGGCCTCGCACAATGAGATTGCTAATTAATCCTCTCTCATTACACAACACCCAGTCTAAGATGGCCTCCCCCCTAGTTGGTTCCTCAACATATTGGTCTAGAAAACCATCCCTTATGCACTCCAGGAAATCCTCCTCCACCGTATTGCTTCCAGTTTGGCTAGCCCAATCTATGTGCATATTAAAGTCACCCATTATAACTGCTACACCTTTATTGCATGCACCCCTAATTTCCTGTTTGATGCCCTCCCCAACATCCCTATTACTGTTTGGAGGTCTGTACACAACTCCTACTAACGTTTTTTGCCCTTTGGTGTTCTGCAGCTCTACCCATATAGATTCCACATCATCCAAGCTAATGTCTTTCCTAACTATTGCATTAATCTCCTCTTTAACCAGCAATGCTACCCCACCTCCTTTTCCTTTTATTCTATCCTTCCTGAATGTTGAATACCCCTGAATGTTGAGTTCCCAGCCCTGATCATCCTGGAGCCACGTCTCCGTAATCCCAATCACATCATATTTGTTAACATCTATTTGCACAATTAATTCATCCACCTTATTGCGGATACTCCTTGCATTAAGACACAAAGCCTTCAGGCTTGTTTTATTAACACCCTTTGTCCTTTTAGAATTTTGCTGTACAGTGGCCCTTTTTGTTCTTTGCCTTGGGTTTCTCTGCCCTACACTTTTCCCCATCTCCTTTCTGTCTTTTGCTTTTGGCTCCTTTTTGTTTCCCTCTGTCTCCCTGCATTGGTTCCCATCCCCCTGCCATATTAGTTTAAATCCTCCCCAACAGCACTAGCAAACACTCCCCCGAGGACATTGGTTCCAGTCCTGCCCAGGTGCAGACCGTCCGGTTTGTACTGGTCCCACCTCCCCCAGAACCGGTCCCAATGCCCCAGGAATTTGAATCCCTCCCTGCTGCACCACTGCTCAAGCCACGTATTCATCTGCGCTATCCTGCGATTCCTACTCTGACTATCACGTGGCACTGGTAGCAATCCCGAGATTACTACTTTTGAGGTCCTACTTTTTAATTTAGCTCCTAGCTCCTTAAATTCGTTTCGTAGGACCTCATCCCTTTTTTTGCCTATGTCGTTGGTACCAATGTGCACCACGACAACTGGCTGTTCTCCCTCCCATTTCAGAATGTCCTGCACCCGCTCCGAGACATCCTTGACCATTGCACCAGGGAGGCAACATACCATCCTGGAGTCTCGGTTGCGGCCGCAGAAACGCCTATCTATTCCCCTCACAATTGAATCCCCTATCACTATCGCTCTCCCACTCTTTTTCTTGCCCTCCTGTGCAGCAGAGCCAGCCACGGTGCCATGAACTTGGCTGCTGCTGCCCTCCCCTGATGAGTCATTCCCCTCAACAGTACCCAAAGCGGTGTATCTGTTTTGCAGGGGGATGACCGCAGGGGACCCCTGCACTACCTTCCTTGCTCTACTCTTCCTGCTGGTCTTCCATTCCCTATCTGGCTGTGGACCCTTTCCCTGCGGTAAGACCAACTCACTACACGTGATACTCACGTCATTCTCAGCATCGTGGATGCTCCAGAGTGAATCCACCCTCAGCTCCAATTCCGTAACGCGGACCGTCAGGAGCTGGAGGCGGATACACTTCCCGCACACATAGTCGTCAGGGACACCGGAAGCGTCCCTGAGTTCCCACATGGTACAGGAGGAGCATAACACCCGACCGAGCTCTCCTGCCATGACTTAACCCTTAGATACACTTAAACTGGTAATAACAATGTTAAAAGTTACTGACCAATATAAGAAGAAAAAGAAAAACTACTCACCAATCACCAGCCAATCACTTACCCCCTAGGCTGTGACGTCACCTTTGTTTTTTTGCCTTCTCCCTGTAGCTGCACCGGTACGCCTCTCGCCGACCCCGGACTCGCGCTGCTCCGAGCTCCCGCCTCCTCGACTGACTGCTCCGAGCTCCCGCTGGCCTTTATAGGCCTCTCGCCGACCCCGGACTCACGCTGCTCCGAGCTCCCGCCTCCTCGACTGACTGCTCCGAGCTCCCGCTGGCCTTTATAGGCCTCTCGCCGACCCCGGACTCGCGCTGCTCCGAGCTCCCGCCTCCTCGACTGACTGCTCCGAGCTCCCGCTGGCCTTTATAGGCCTCTCGCCGACCCCGGACTCGCGCTGCTCCGAGCTCCCGCCTCCTCGACTGACTGCTCCGAGCTCCCGCTGGCCTTTATAGGCCTCTCGCCGACCCCGGACTCGCGCTGCTCCGAGCTCCCGCCTCCTCGACTGACTGCTCCGAGCTCCCGCTGGCCTTTATAGGCCTCTCGCCGACCCCGGACTCACGCTGCTCCGAGCTCCCGCCTCCTCGACTGACTGCTCCGAGCTCCCGCTGGCCTTTATAGGCCTCTCGCCGACCCCGGACTCGCGCTGCTCCGAGCTCCCGCCTCCTCGACTGACTGCTCCGAGCTCCCGCTGGCCTTTATAGGCCTCTCGCCGACCCCGGACTCACGCTGCTCCGAGCTCCCGCCTCCTCGACTGACTGCTCCGAGCTCCCGCTGGCCTTTATAGGCCTCTCGCCGACCCCGGACTCACGCTGCTCCGAGCTCCCGCCTCCTCGACTTGATTTGATACCCTCCCTTATTTCCTCAGTTAGCCATGGATGGTTATCCCTTCTCTTACAGTCTTTCCTTCTCATTGGGATATATTTTTGTTGCGAGTTATGAAATATCTCCTTAAATGTCTGCCACTGTTCATCAACCGTACCATTCTTTAGTCTATTTTCCCAGTCCACTTTAACTAGCTCTGCCCTCATACATTTGTAGTCTTCTTTATTAATCATTTATTAATCCTGCCTCACTACACAGTACTAGATCTAAGATAGCCTGCTCCCTGGTTGGTTCCGCAACGTACTGTTCAAGAAAAGTGAACCAGATACACTCCATGAACTCTTCCTCAAGGCTACCCTGGCTAATTTGCTTTATCTAATCAATATGAAGGTTAAAATCACCCATAATTATTGCCGTTCCTTTATTACAAGCTTCCATTATTTCTTTATTTATATTCTGTCCAACAGTGTAGCTACTGTTAGGGGGCCTATAGACTATGCCCACCAGTGACTTTTTCCCTTTATTATTCCTTATCTCCACCCAAACTGATTCAACATCTTGATCCTCTCAGCCAATATCGTTTCTTACTAACGCACTGATCTCATCCTTTATTAATAGTGCTACCCCATCTCCTTTTCCTTTCTCTCTGTCCTTCAGAACTGTCAAATACCCCTGAATATTTAGTTCCCAGTCCTGGTCACCTTGCAACCACATCTCTGTAATGGCTATCAGATCATACCCATTTGTATCTATTTGTGCCGTCAGCTCATCTATTTTGTTACCAATGCTACGTGCATTTGTCTAAGAGCTTTTAAATTTGTTTTTTTACCCTTTTTTCCTGCTTGTTTCCTCTGTCCTTCAAACTCACTTTATACATTTTTGCTTTCTAATTTCAGCTTTACTCCCCTCCCTACTGAATCTATTCTCAGGTTCCTATCCCCCTGCCAAGCTAGTTTAAACCCTTCCCAACAGCACTAGCAACCCTCACCCCGTCTCCCTGTGAGGATATTGGTCCCGGCTCTGTTGAGGTGGAACCCATCCGGCTTGGACAAGTCCCACCTCCACCAGAAACGGTCCCAATGCCTCAGGAATCTGAAACCCTCCCTCCTGCACCATCTCTCCAGTCACGCATTCATCTGCTCTATCCTCCTATTTCTGTACTCACTAGCTTGTGGCACCGGGAGTAATCCGGAGATTACTACCTTTGAGGTCCTGCTTTTTAATCTAGCTCCCTAAACTCTGCCTGCAGGACCTCATCCCTCTTTCTAGCTATGTCACTGGTCCCAATATGGACCACGACCTCTAGTTGTTCACCCTCTTCCCCAAGAATGCCCTGCAGCCGCTCGGTGACATCCTTGACCCTGGCACCAGGGAGGCAACATACCTTCCTGGAGTCACATCTGCGGCCGCAGAAACGCCTGTCCGCTCCCCTGACTCTTCCATTCTTCTTCCTCCCCCCCCCCCTGCCACCACCCTGTGTAGCTGAGCCACCCGTGGTGCCGTGGTCTTGGCTCTGGCTGCACTCCCCAGAGGCACCATCGCCCCCACCGGTACTCAGAAGAGAATACCAGTTGGAGAGCGAGATGGACTCACGGGACTCCTGCACTACCTGCCTATTCCTCCTCTTCTGTCTGGCAGTTACCCACTCCCTCTTTGCCTGCACATTCTTAAGCTGCGGGGTGACCGCCTCTAGAAATGCGCTATCCACGTAGCTGTGTCTCACGGATGCACCGCAATGACTCCAGCCGCCAAGCTTGGAGCTCGAGTTGGTGCAGTTGGAGACAACTCCTGCACACGTGGTTGTCCCAGCTGCGTGAAACATCCAGGACTTTCCACATGCCACAGGATGTGCAATTCACGAGACTGAGCTGCCCTGCCATTCCTCCAGTTAGACTCGGAATTATCAAGCAAAAATAAACTCTAAACCTTAGCAAAACACACTCAGCAACTACTCAGTAATCAGCTGATTTAACTAACCTTTATTTAAAGACTAAGTATTAACTTATCAGCTACTTCCCTTGTGCCGATGTCACTTTTAAAATCTGACGTCCCTTTCGAATGTTGCCTGTTGAGCCTTGCCTTTTAAGTGCTCCACCTCGGCTCCTGCTGCTGCTTTTTATTTAAAAAAGGAGGCAGACAAAAAGCAGGAAACTATAGATCAATTAGCCTAACATCTGTCGTTGGGAAAATGCTGGAGTCCATTATTAAGGAAGCAGTAACGGGACATTTGGAAAAGCATGATTCAATCAAGCAGAGTCAGCATGGCTTTATGAAAGGGAAATCATGTTTGACAAAATTGCTGGAGTTCTTTGAGGATGTAACGAGCAGGGTGGATAAGGGGGAACCAGTGGATGTGGGTGTATTTGGATTTCCAGAAGGCATTCAACAAGGTGCCACATAAAAGGTTATTGCACAAGATAAAAGCTCACGGGGTTGGGGGTAATATATTAGCATGGATAGAGGATTGGCTAACTAACAGAAAACAGAGAGTTGGGATAAATGGGTCTTTTTCCGGTTGGCAAACAGTGACTAGTGGGGTGCCGCAGAGATCGGTGCCTGGTCCTCAATCTATATGAATGTGAATATGAATGACTTGGATGAAAGGACAGAGTGTAATGTAGCCACGTTTTCTGATGACACAAAGATGGGTGGGAAAACAAATTGTGAGGGGGACACAAAAAATCTGCAAAGGGATATAGACAGACTAAGTGAGTGGGCAAAAATTTGGCAGATGGAGTATAATGTGGGAAAATGTGAGGTTATCCACTTTGGAAGAAATAATAGAAAGGCCAATTATAATTTAAATGGAGAAAAATTGCAAAGTGCTGCAGTACAGAGGGACCTGGGGGTTCTTGTGCATGAAACACAAAAAGTTAGTATGCAGGTACAGCAAGTAATCAGGAAGGGAAATGGAATGTTGGACTTTATTGCAAGGGGGATAAAGTATAAAAGCAGAGAAGTCCTGCTACAACTGAACAGGGTATTGGTGAGGCCACACCTGGAGTACTGCATGCAGTTTTGCTCTCCGTATTTAAGGAAGGATATACTTGCATTGGAGGCTGTGCAGAGAAGGTTCACTGGGTTGATTCCGGAGATGAGGGGTTTGACTTATGAAAGTAGGTTGGGCCTATACACATTGGAGTTCAAAAGAATGAGAGGTGATCTTATTGAAACTTATAAGATAATGAGGGGGCTTGACAAGGTGGGATGCAGAGAGGATATTTCCACTCATATTGGAAACTAAAACTAGGGGACACAGTCTCAGAATAAGAGGCACCCATTTAAAACTGAGATGGGGAGAAATTTTTTCTCTCAGACAGTTGTAAATCTATGGAATTCTCTGCCCCAGAGAGCTGTGGAGGCAGGGTCATTGAATATATTTAAGGCAGAGATAGACAGATTTTTGAGCGATAAGGGAGTAAAGGGTTACGGGTAGCGGGCAGGGAAGTGGAGCTGAGTCCACGATCAAATCAGCCATGATCTTAAATAAATGGTGGAGCAGGCTCGAGGGGCCAAATGGCCTGCTCCTGCTCCTATTTCTTATGTTCTTATTTTAACAAATCTGTGCTGACTGTCCTTGATTAATCCATATCTTTCTAAATGAAGATTTATCCTGTCCTTCAGAATTTCGAGGTTAGGTTCACTGACCTGTAATTACTCCGTCGATCCTTTTCTCCCTTCTTAAACAAAGGTATCACGTTAGCAGTCCTCCAGTTCTCTGGCACCACACCTGAAGCCAGAGAGATTGGAAAATGATGGCCAGAGCCTCTGCTATTTCCTCTTTTGCTTCGCTTATCAGCCTGGGGTGCATTTCATCCGGGCCTGGGGACTTATCCAATTTTAAAGCTGCTAAACCCCTTAATACCTCCTCTCTCACAATGTTTATTTCACACTCCTCCTCCGAGAGAGCAGAGTCTGCATCGCCCCTCTTTTTTGTGAAAACAGACACAAAGTATTCATTAAGAACCATACCCATGTCTCCCACCTCCACACACGGATTACCCTCAAGGTCCCTAAAAGGGCCTACCCTTTCTTTAGTTATCCTTGTAAGTGGTTCTGCCCCTGGTGGTTTCGAATCACCCCTCTTACAATAGTTCTAGACACTGGAATTATAGTCGTGAACAGTAATATACAGTCATAGACAGATCTTTTCGGTCTCTATCATCACAATGCTTTTATTCAAGTTAAAACACACCCTGGTAGAGTAATACAAACAAACTCAGTACAATACACACAGTTTGGCCTGTCTAAACAGGCCCCTAACTTGAAGTACCCACGTCTAAAACACCCCCGCTCGGATTCAAAATTGTACCACTGAAATGTGACCAATAGAATGTGCGTACGCTTATGATCCTTGCAAAAACCTCCCCACTAAAACCCCAACGCCTTGGTTGGGACACACGACACCCTTTCACACTATGCAGTGGTCTTAAAGATGCGTGGGCTGGGATAAATGCTCACCAATTACCCCTCTAGCTTACTTGCTGCTTCTCCCGATGAGGCATATCTTCTGGATCCGTACTAATCTGTGGTATTCAAGTCCAGTCTCAAGATCAGCTTCCCAGTTGAAGTAGCAAGGCTCTCTGGTGTTTCTGGTCCGTGTGCTTTGCAAGCAGGCATAGAAGAGGGGAGAGGGAGAGAGATGGCAGCCCAAAACTGCCTCTCTTATACTTGCAAAAATGCGTCTTCTTGGCGCCAAAAATCCAACTGTCCTTTCCCCTGAGGCTGTCCAACTGAAAAACAAACTCAAGTCTGTAGGGCTTGTTCCTTTGTCAACTGGGCTGTACCTCGATGTGTGGCTTCGATGAGTCTGTGGTCAAAATAGCTTTCCTTTGTCTTTTGATGGCCTGAAACCCTGCCACTTTACTTAGTGTCCCACTGATTGCTTCCCATTCCATGACAAAAGGCGCCCATCAACCATGATGTTCATGCTTTCAGCCATTCTCATTCCCGCCCAGCTGATGTGTATTCCTGTGAGACATGTTTAGACCTTTCCCACTTCAGCTGTCTGCTCTTCTGCAGTAACAGAAAATATGTCCAAGCAAAGTCCAAAAGGTCCAACAAGTGTTTTCGCCAAATTCTTACATCCTCTTGCTCATAATATATTTATAAAAACATCTTTGGAATTTCCTTGATTTTACTTGCCGAGAATTCTTCATGCTCTCTCTTTGCTTTCCTAATATCCTTTTTAATTTCAACCCTGCACTTTCTATACTCCTCTATAGATTCTGCAATATTTAGCCCTCGGTATCTGTCATAAGCCTCCCTTTTATTCTTTATCCTACCCTGTATGTCCCTAGACATCCAGGAGGGTTCTAGATTTGTTAGTACCACCCTTTTTTCTTTAAGGACACATATTTGGTCTGAACCCTCTGGATCTCCTCCTTGAATGCATCCCACTGCTCCGACACTGATTTACCTTCAAGTAACTGTTTCCAGTCCACTATGGCTAAATCACCTCTCCGCTAAGTAAATTTGGCTTTTCCCCAATTTAGAACTTTAATTCCTTTTCTAGCCTTGTCCTTTTACATAACTACCTTAAATCTAACTGAATTATGGTCACTAACCCCTAAATGCTCTCCCACTGATACCCCTTGCACCTGCCCAGCTGCACCTGGGCAGGACCAGAACCAATGTCCTAGGGGGAGTGTTTGCTAGTGCTGTTGGGGAGGGATTAAACTAATATGGCAGGGGGATGGGAACCTATGCAGGGAGACAGAGGGAAGTAAAATGGGGGCAGAAGCAAAAGATAGAAAGAAGAAAAGTAAAAATGGAGGACAGAGAAACCCAAGGCAAAAATCAAAAAGGGCCACATTACAGCAAAATTCTAAAGGGACAATGTATGTTAAAAAGACAAGCCTGAAGGCTCTGTGCCTCAATGTGAGGAGTATTCGTAATAAGGTGGACGAATTAACTGCACAGGCAGCTATTAATGAATATGATATAATTGGGATTACGGAGACATGGCCCCAGGGTGACCAAGGCTGGGAACTCAACATCCAGGGGTATTCAACATTCAGGAAGGATAGACAGAAAGGAAAAGGAGGTGGGGTAGCGTTGCTGGTTAAAGAGGAGATTAACGCAATAGTAAGGAAGGACATTAGCTTTGATGATGTGGAATCTGTATGGGTAGAGCTGCGGAATACTAAGGGACAGAAAACACTAGTGTGAGTTGTGTACTGACCATCAAACAGTATTAGTGAGGTTGGGGACAGCATCAAACAAGAAATTAGGGATGCGTGCAATAAAGATACAGCAGTTATCATGGGCAACTTTAATCTATATATAGATTGGGCTAACCAAACTGGTAGCAATACAATGGAGGAGGATTTCTTGGAGTGTATTAGGGATGGTTTTCTAGACCAATATGTCAAGGAACCAACTAGAGGACTGGCCATCCTAGACTGGGTGATGCGTAATGAGAAAGGACTAATTAGCAATCTTGTTGTGCGAGGCCCCTTGGGAAAGAGTGACCATAATATGGTAGAATTCTTCATTAAGATGGGAGTGACACAGTTAATTCAGAGACTAGGGTCCTGAACTTAAGGAAAGGTAACTTCAATGGTATGAGACGTGAATTGGCTAGAATAGACTGGCATATGATACTTAAAGGGTTGATGGTGGATAGGCAATGGCAAACATTTAAAGATCAAATGGATCAACTTCAACAATTGTACATCCCTGTCTGGAGTAAAATCAAAACAGGGAAGGTGGCTCAACCTTGGCTAAAAAGGGAAATTAGGGATATGTTAAATCCAAGGAAGAGGTATATAAATTGGCCAGAAAAAGCAGCAAACCTGAGGACTGGGAGAAATTTAGAATTCAGCAGAGGACAAAGGGTTTAATTAGGAAGGGGAAAATAGAGTATGAGAGGAAGCTTGCTGGGAACATAAAAGCTGACTGCAGAAGCTTCTATAGATATGTGAAGAGAAAAAGATTAGTGAAGACAAACGTAGGTCCAGTCGTGCCCCGGTAACTGCCCCCAAAGGAAGTGGAGTGTGGGAAATTGCACTCCGCTTCCATTGAGGGATGGTAAGTCAATTCTGCGGCGGGAGCAGGACTTCCACGCTGGGGGCTAAAATTCCCGGCCCCAGAAGGTTACCGCCCCCAAGATGGGAGCCTGTGTGGGGAGGCAGAGGCAAGTGGAGGGGAGACGGGGGCGGGGGATGGAGGGGAGAGTGGTGGAGGTGGGGGGCGGAGAAACCCAGGGCGAGGGACGGGAGTGGACACATTGCAGCGGAGGTCTGGGGGGGGGCGAAGTGTGTTGGAGAGGCGGGCCTGGGGGCTCTGTGCCTCGGTGCAGGGAGTGTTCGGAGTGGGGTGGACGGGTTGACTGTGCAGTTGGCGGTTGGTGAATGTGGTGTGATTGGCGTCGCGCGGGCGTGGCTCCGGGGTGGCCGGGGCTGGCGGCACAACATCCGGGGGGGTTCGGCATTTGGGAAGGATTCTGACGGGAAGGGGCGGGTTGGTGCAGGGGGAGTGTTCCCGGTTTTGGGTGGGTCCGGAGCCGGGGGGGGGGGGGTGGGGGGGGCATGGTCTTGGGATGGGGGTGGGCTGTTTGGGGCTGGGATGGGGAGAGACTTCTTCACTCGGGGAGTTGTTGGCCTGTGGGGTTCCCTGCCACGGAGAGTTATTGATGCCAGTTCATTGGATGTGGTCCTTGCGGCTGGGGGGGGGTCGGGGGGAGGGTGTGGAGAAGGCGTGGGGGGGGAGGTGCTGGGGTGGGTGATCAGCCATGATCTTGTTGAATGCCGGTGCAGGCTCAAAGGGCCGAATGGCCTACTCCTGCACCTATTTTCTATGTTTCTATGTCCCTTTCAGTCGGATTCAGGTGAATTTATAATGGGGGACAAAGAAATGGCAGACCAATTGAACAAATACTTTGGTTCTGTCTTCACGAAGGAAGACACATATAACCTTCGGGAAATACTAGGGGACCGAGAGTCTAGCGAGAAGGAGGAACTGAAGGAAATCCTTATTAGTCAGGAAATTGTGTTGGGGAAATTGATGGGATTGAAGGCTGATAAATCCCCAGGGCCTGATAGTCTGCATTCCAGAGTACTTAAGGAAGTGGCCCTAGAAATAGTGGATGCATTGGTGATCATTTTCCAACAGTCTATCGACTTGGGATCAGTTCCTATGGATTGGAGGGTAGTTAATGTAACACCACTTTTTAAAAAAGGAGGGAGAGAGAAAACGGGGGAATTATAGACCGGTTAGCCTGACATCAGTAGTGGGGAAAATGTTGGAATCAATTATTAAAGATGAAATAGCAGCGCATTTGGAAAGTAGTGGCAGGATCGATCCAAGTCAGCATAGATTTATGAAAGGGAAATCATGCTTGACAAATCTTCTCGAACTTTTTGAGGATGTAACTAGTAGAGTGGACAACGGAAAACCAGTGGATGTGGTTTATTTGGACTCTCAAAAGCCTTTTGACAGGGTCCCACACAAGAGATTAGTGTGAAAAATTAAAGCACATGGTATTGGGGGTAATGTGTTATGGTGGATAGGGAACTGGTTGGCAGACAGGAAGCAGAGAGTAGGGATAAATGGGTCCTTCTCAGAATGGCAGGCAGTGACTAGTGGGGTGCCGCAGGGCTCAGTGCTGGGACCCCAGATATTTACAATATATATCAATGATTTAGATGAAAGAATTGAGTGTAATATCTCCAAGTTTACAGATGACACTAAGCTGGGTGGTGGCATGAACTGCGAGGAAGATGCAGGGTGACTTGGACAGGTTAGGTGAGTGGGCAAATGCATGGCAGATGCAGTATAATGTGGATAAATGTGAGGTTATCCACTTTGGTGGCAAAAACATGAAGGCAGAATATTATCTGAATGGTGGTAGATTAGGAAAAGGGGAGCTGCAATGAGACCTGGGTGTCATGGTACATCAGTCATTGCAAGTTGGCATGCAGGTACAGCAGGCGGTGAAGAAGACAAATGGCATGTTGGCCTTCATAGCTAGGGGATTTGAGTATAGGAGCAGGGAGGACTTAATGCAGTTGTACAGGGCCTTGGTGAGGCCTCATCTGGAATATTGTGTTCAGTTTTGGTCTCCTAATCTGAGGAAGGATGTTCTTGCTATTGAGGGAATGCAGCGAAGGTTCACCAGACTGATTCTCGGGATGGTGGGACTGACATATGAGGAGAGACTGGATCGACTGGGCCTGTATTCACTGGAGTTTAGAAGGATGAGAGGGTATCTCATTGAAACATATATAATTCTGATGGGACTGGACAGGTTAGATGCAGGAAGAATGTTCCCAATGTTGGGGAAGTCTAGAACCAGGGGTCACAGCATAAGGATAAGGGGTAAGCCATTTAGGACCGAAATGAGGAGAAACTTCTTCACTCAGAGAGTTGTTAACCTCTGGAATTCCCTACCGCAAAGAATTGTTGATGCCAGTTCGTTAGATATATTCAAGAGGGAGTTAGATATGGCCCTGATGGCTAAAGGGATCACGGGGTATGGAGAGAAAGCAGGAAAGGGGTATTGAGGTGAATGATCAGCAATGATCATATTGAATGGTGGTGCAGGCTCGAAGGGCCGAATGGCCTACTCCTGCACCTATTTTCTATGTTTCCTAAAACTAAATCCAGAACTGTCCCCTCCCATGTTGGGCTTGCTACATACTGGCTAAAAAAGGTTCTCCTGAATGTATTTTAGGAATTCCGCACCCTCTATACTCTTCACACTAATTTTATCCCAGTTAATATTAGGGTAGTTGAAATCCCCTACTATTACTGCCCTATAGTTTTTGCACTTCTCAGAAATTTGCCTACATATTTGCTCTTCTATCTTCCTCTCACTGTTTGGGGGGCTATAGTACACTCCCAGCAGTGTGATCGCCCCTTTTTTGTTTTTCAGTTCGACCTATATGGCCTCGTTTAATGATCCTCTAATCTATCATCCCTCCTCACAGCTGTGATAGTTTCTTTAATCAATACCGCAAACCCCCCCCCCCCCCCCCACCTTCCTTTTTACCCCTCTCTCTATCCCATCTGAAAATGCAGGAATGTTGAGCTGCCACACCTGCCTCTCTTTTAGCCATGTCTCTGCAATAGCTATATCATACTCCCATGTGTCTATCTGGGCTCTGAGCTCATCTGCTTTATTCCCTATACTCTTTGCATTGAAGTATATATTATTGTTGGCTACTTTCTAGCTATTGTTTCCTCTGTCTTTCAAATTCACTTTCTACATTTTTGCTTTCCAATTCCAGCTTTATTTCCCTCCCCTGTGAATCTATTCTCAGGTTCTATTCTCTGGCTAACTAGGAAATAAGGGAGGGTATCAAATTGTAAACAAAGGCATACAATGTGGCCAAGACTAGTGGGAGGCCAGAGGATTGGGAAAATGTTAAAAGCCAGCAAAGAACAACTAAAAAAATGATAACGAGGGGGAAGATAGATTACGAAAGTAAACTAGCACAAAATATAAAAACAGATAGTAAGAGTTTCCACAGGTACATAAAAAGGAAAAGAGTGGCTCAAGTAAATGTTGCTCCTCTAGAGGTTGAGACTGGGGAATTAATAATTGAGAACAGGGAAATGGCAGAGACGTTGAACAAATATTTTGTATTGGTCTTTACAGTAGAATACACTAAAAACCCAATAGTGGATAATCAAGGGGATATAGGGAGGGAGGGACCTAATACAATCACTCACTATTACTAAAGAAGTAGTACTCAGTGAAATAATGGGACTAAAGGCAGACAAGTCCCCTGGATCTGATGGCTTACATCCTAGGGTCTTAAAAGAAGTGGCTTCAGAGATAGTGGATGCATTGGTTGTAATCTACCAAAATTCCCTGGATTTTAGGGCAGTCCCGGCGGATTGGAAAACTGCAAATGTAACGCCCCTATTTTAAAAAAAAGAGGCAGACAAAAAGCAGGAAACTATAGATCAGTTAGACTAACATCTGAGGTTGGGAAAATGCTGGAGTCCATTATTAATGAAGCAGTTGCAGGACATTTGGAAAAGCATAATTCAAACAAGCAGAGTCAGCATGGTTTTATGAAAGGGAAATCATGTTTGACAAATTTGCTGGAGTTCTTTGAGGATGTAACGAGCAGGGTGGATAAGGGGGAACCAGTGGATGTGGTGTATTTGGATTTCCAGAAGACATTCGATAAGGTGCCACATAAAAGGTTATTGCACAAGATGAAACTTCATGGGATTGAGGGTAATATATTAGCATGGATAGAGGATTGGCTAACTAACAGAAAACAGAGAGTCGGGATAAATGGGTCATTTTCCGGATGGCAAACACTAACGGATGGCAAACAGATGGAATCGGTGCTGTGGCCTCAACTATTTATAATCTATATTAATGACTTGGATGAAGGGACCGAATGATACAAAGATGGGTGGGAAAGCAAATTGTGAGGAGGACACAACAAATCTGTAAAGGGATATAGATAAGTTATGTGAGTGGGCAAAAATTTGGCAGATGGAGTAAAATGTGCGAAAATGTGAGGTTATCCACTTTGGCAGAAAAAATAGAAAAGCAAATTATAATTTAAATGGTGAAAAATTGCAAAGTGCTGCAGTACAAAGGGACTTGGGGGTCCTTGTGCATGAAACACAAAAGTTAGTATGCAAGTACAGCAAGTAATCAGGAAGACAAATGGAATGTTGGTCTTTATTGCAAGGGGGATAGAGTATAAAAGCAAAGAAGTCCTGCTACAACTGTACAGGGTATTGGAGAGGCCACACCTAGAGTACTGCATACAGTTTTGGTGTCCGTATTTAAGGAAGGATATACTCGCATTGGAGGCTGTTCAGAGAAGGTTCACTATGTTGATTCTGGAGATGAGGGAGTTGACTTATGAAGATAGCTTGAGTAGGTTGGGCCTATACTCATTGGAGTTCAGAAGAATGAGAGGTGATCTTATTGAAATCTATAAGATAATGATGGGACTCGACAAGCTGGATGCAGCGAGGATATTTCTATAGGAGAAACTAAAACTAGGGACATTGTCTCAGAATAAGGGGCCGCCCATTTAAAACTGAGATGAGGAGGAATTTCTTCTCTGAGGGCTGTAAATCTATGGAATTCTCTGCCCCAAAGAGCTGTGGAGGCTGAGTCATTGAATATATTTAATGCAGAGATAGACAGATTTATGAGCGATAAGGGAATAAAGGGTTATGAGGAGCGGGCAGGGAAGTGGAGCTGAGTCCATGATCAGATCAGCCATGATCTTATTAAATAGTGGAGCAGGCTCGAAGGGCCAAATGGCCTACTCTTACTCCTATTTCTTATGTTCCCATCCCCCAGCCAAGCTAGTTTAAACCCTCCCCAACAGCACTAGCAAATCACCCCGCAAGAATATTGGTCCCAGCTCTGTTGAGGTGCAACCCATCCAGCTTGTACAGGTCCCACCTCCCCCAGAAGTGGTCCCAATGCCTCAGGAATCTAAAGCCCTCCCTCCTGCACCATCTCTTCATCCACGCATTCAACTGCTCTATCCTCCTATTTATGTACTCACTAACTCGTGGCACTGGGAATAATCCGGAGATTACTACCTTTGAGGTCATGCTTTTTAATCTCTCTCCTAGCTCCCTAAACACTGCCTGCAGGACCTCATCCCTCTTTCTAGCTATGTCATTGGTACCGATATGGACCACGATCTCTGCCTGTTCACCCTCTCCCCCAGAATATCTTGCAGCCTGGGAAAAAAGGAATATCATTTCCCAGCACAAAGTAGAAGAAAACTAGCCATATTCTTTTCTGTAACCAGTTCAAGACTGTATTTATTGAAAAAGACCTTTTGAAGTGTCATCACTGTTGTAATGTAAGAAACACGGAAGTCAATTTGTGCACAGAAAGGTCCCACAAACAGAAATGAGGTAATAACCAAATAACATGTTTTAGTGATGTTGGTTGACACAATTCAGCATGCAAACTTATTATAAATGTCAATTTGTTTTTCATTAATAATTAATAATTTTGTTATTGCAAGTTTACATTGAAATAAGCGGACAAGTGCGCAAGTGAGGTTTGAATAATCTTCTGACTGCCGCTGTCTGGGAAATTCAGGCTTGCTTGTGCCTGTCCAGTGCCAGGCCAGAAAAACCAGCCCCAAGGAGTTTAAAATCCAGCTGTAGCCAAAATCATCTCCCCAGCTTAACTCAATATACAAATGTTTTAAAGGTGTATTTGATTGTTTACAGAAAATTCCAGGGGAGAAGTCAAGCCACATTCATACAAAAATGTACTATGATTTGATCAGTTATATGTATGACTGGCAGTTCCTTTTGAATTAAGCAGTGTTAGTTAAATCCAACAAATCCCAGCAACTGTTTGAGTGGTATTTAAATAGGTTGAACTGTTCAAATCATTCAGTACAAAATTTAAATAGAAAGCAACCAGCAAAAAAAAAGGACAAAAAAGTGTAGACAGCCACACAAAAACACTGATTGCAGTAGAACAATGTCAATGTAAGCTGGAAAGCAAATTCACAGCCCAGACATTTCTCAATTTTTGTGGAATTTTCTGAACTACGTTGTTCCACACTCTCATGTATTCAACGATCATTGTAACTCATGTATAAGCTGACCTAAGTTGTACACCTTGTGAACATTGACCACAAGGGGGTGAACTTGTGGGAGACACTCCTAACCTGGACTTTCAGGTATAAAAGGGGAAGCTCCACCCACCTTCATCACTTGAGGTCTTGGTAATAAAGGTAACTGCTCACAGAGTGACCTTCTCTCAAGTATGGGCCTCGTGTGCATTTATACTATATAGTAAGGACATATCATTGACGACGAGAAACTGGGATTGAAACCACGCGAGCATGGCCACTAGCAGCACAGAAGAGAGGTACTGTGTTGGTGATGATTGGGATGACTTTATTGAGAGACTACAGCTAAGTTTTGTCACTAAGGAATGGTTGGGACAGGATTCGGCCGACAAACGCAGGGCTCATCTCCTGACGGTTTGTGGATCAAGAACGTACTCCCTGATGAAGGACCTTCTAGCTCCAGAGAAGCCAGCGGACAAGACATTCGAAGAGCTCAGTAAGTTGATCGGGGAACACCTTAAACCGGCGAGACACCGGTTTTACATGCACCGGCGGCGAGAAGGGAAACATAGAAACATAGAAAATAGGTGCAGGAGTAGGCCATTCAGCCCTTCTAGCCTGCACCGACATTCAATGAGTTCATGGCTGAACATGAAACTTCAATACCCCCTTCCTGCTTTCTCGCCATACCCCTTGATCCCCCGAGTAGTAAGGACTTCATCTAACTCCCTTCATCAGAAAAGCGTTCCTGACTTCGTGGCAGATCTCCGGCGACTGGCGAGCCTATGTAAGTTCACAGATGCATGCAGAGCGGAGATGCTGCAAGACTTTTTTATTGAAGGCATCGAGCACGCTGGGGTTTTCAGGAAACTGATTGAGACCAAAGACTTGATCTTGGAAGCGGCGGCTCTGATAGCCCAGATATTTATCTCAGGGGAGGAGGAGACCAGAATGATGTATGACAAAAATCTTGGCTCAAATGCGGCAAGCGACCAGTGAGTCAACATTGTTAACATGACACACAGTTCTCTAGGCAGACAAGGGCAATCACACATGCCCCAGCATGTACTCGAACCCAAAGGGGGAATTCAACAGAGACAATGGCTAGCTGAACGGCGATTCATGCCATCGCAATGGACAATGCGGCCAGTAATGGGGCCATCAACACCTGTTAATGGTGCGCAGAAAGACAGTTACAGAGACAGTCAAAGACGATCGACTGGTAATGGACCTTTTGTTTCCAACAACGGGGCTTCCAGCTTATGCTGGAGGTGTGGAGGCAAACACACAGCCAGAGCTTGCAGGTATCAGCAATATACCTGCAGAAACTGCAACATATCTGCAGAAACTGCAACATCAGCGGTCACTTGGCGCATATGTGCAGGAAGCCTGCAGCCAGGTTGATGTACGAGGAGGACGGGCCCGATGTAAGCCCTACGAGGCCAAATGAATACTGGGGGAAATCGCTGAAAGCTGAAGTTCAGTGAGTTCATGTGGAGCACATATACAGTTCATATACCAGGACGCCACCGATAATGATGAAAATGCTCCTCAATGGCATCCCAGTATTAATGGAACTAGACACGGAGGTCAGCCAGTCCCTGATGAGTATCAAACAGTTCGGAAGGTTGTGGGTGTCCAAGGCCAGGAGGCCAAAATTATTGCCGATTGACGCACAGCTACGGACATATACAAAGGAGATCATTCCGGTGCTAGGTAGTCGTGACCCACAAAGATTCGGAGACCAGGTTGCCACTCTGGATTGACCCGGGGGACGGTCCCGCACAATGGGGAGGAAATGGCTTGCTGTCATTAACTGGAAATGGGGCGATGTCAATGCAATTTCTTCTGTGGAGCGAGTATCATGCTCACAGGTCCTGGACAAACTTGACTAATTATTTCAACCCGGCATCGGCACTTTCATGGGGCCAAGGTAGTGATTCACATACACCCGGACGCCAGGCCAGTACACCACAAGGCCAGAGCGGTGCCGTATGTGATGCGGGAAAAGATAGAATGCGAATTGGACCGCCTGCTGAGGGAAGGCATCATCTCGAAGTCGAATTCAGTGACTGGGCGAGCCCGATCGTGCTGCTGCTCAAGGCAGATGGGTCGGTCAGAATATGTGACGATTACAAGGCCACCATCAATCGGGTGTCACTCCAAGACCAGTACCCGCTACCAAGAGCGGAGGACCTCTTTGCGACGCTATCCGGTGACAAACTTTTTTCAAAATTGGACCTGACCTCAGCTTACATGACCCAGGAGCTGGTGAGTGAGTTGAAGAAGCTGACCACCATCATGACACACAAGGGGTTGTTTGATAAAACAGATGTCCGTTCGGGATTTGCTCGGCCGCCGCGATCTTTCAGCGAAATATGGAAAGTCTCCTCAAGTCGATTCCAAGGATGGTGGTTTTTCAAGACGACATCCTCGTCAGGGGTCGCGATACTGAAGAACACCTCCACAATCTGGAGGAGGTGCTACGCAGACTGGACCGGGTAGGGCTGCGACTGAAAATGGCAAAGTGCGTCTTCTTAGCTCCAGAGGTAGAATTCCTGGGGGGGCGGGTAGCAGCAGACGGGATCAGACCCACTGCGTCCAAAACGGAAGCGATCCAGAGAGCACCCAGACCCCTTAGCCCCTGGTCCTGTTATTACCCATCCAGGTACATCACTGACCTCACTCATACTGTTGCTATCCATCTAAATACATCACTGATCTCACTCACACTGTCACTACGGAGCTGCGTTCATTTCTGGGGCTCCTGAACTATTTTGGTAACTTTCTTCCCAAATTGAGCACGCTGTTAGAGCCGCTACGCGTGCTCCTATGCAAAGGTCGTGATTGGATCTGGGGGGACAGCCAGGAAAGGGCTTTTGATGGAGCATAACAAGTTGCGTGCTCGAACAAACTGTTAATGTTATATGACCCGTGTAAGAAACTTGTTCTAACGTGCGATGCGTCGTCCTATGGGGTTGGGTGTGTGTTGCAGCATGTGAATGCCAAGGGTCAATTACAGCCGGTAGCTTATGCCTCCAGAAGTCTGTCCCAGGCAGAAAGGGGCTACGGGATGGTACAAAAGGAAGCGCTAGCATGTGTATATACAGTAAAAAAAATGCACCAGTACCTGTTTGACAGGAAATTTGAGCTGGAGACAGATCACAAACCCCTAATGTCCCTTTTGGCCGACAACAAGGCCATAAATGCAAATGCACCGGCCTGCATACAGAGGTGGGCACTCACGTTAGCCGCCTATGACTACACAATTCGGCACAGACCGGGCACTGAAAACTGCACCGATGCACGCAGCAGGCTCCCACTAGCCACCACTGAGGGGGCAACTGAGCATGATGCTGAGATGGTCATGGCTGTTGAAGCTTTCGAAAGCGAAGGCTCACCTGTGACAGCCCGATCAAAGTCTGGACAAATAAAGACCCGCTACTGTCTTTAGTTAAGAAATGTGTCCTGAATGGGGAGTGGGCAGCCACGTACGGGGCATGCCCTGAGGAATTTAAACCGTTTCATAGGCGCAAGGATGAACTCTCAATTCAGGCCGATTGCCTACTGTGGAGAAACCGAGTATTCATGCCGCAGATGGGCAGAGAGGTGTTTATCAGAGAACTTCACAATGAGCACCCGGGCATTGTCATGATGAAGGCAATTGCCAGGTCACACGTTTGGTGGCCAGGGATAGATGCAGACCTGGAATTTTGAGTTCGAGGTGCAACACGTGTGCTCAGCTGGGCAACGCACCCAGGGAAGCCCCCCTTAGCCCCTGGTCCTGGCCTGCCAAGCCATGGTCACGCATCCATGTGGATTACGCAGGTCCTTTCATGGGAAAATTTTTTTTGGTTGTAGTAGACGCCTACTCCAAATGGATTGAGTGTGCCATTTTAAATTCAAGCATATCCTCTGCCACGGTAGAAAGTCTACGGGTAATGTTCGCCGCCTGTGGTCTACCGGATGTCTTGGTCAGCGACAATGGCCCGTGCTTCACAAGCACTGAATTCCAGGACTTCATGGCAGGCAATGGAATCAACCATGTCAGAACGGCACCGTTCAAGCCGGCCTCAAACGGCCAGGTGGAACGAGCAGTGCAGATAATCAAACACGGGATGCTCAGAATCCAAGGGGGTTCCCGACAAAGCCGCTTTTCACGCCTCCTGTTGGCCAATAGATCCCGACCACACTTGCTCACAGGTGCCACCCGCAGAGCTGCTAATGAAAAGGATGCTCAAAACCAGGTTATCCCGTATACATCCTACTATGAAAGAAATTGTTGAGAGCAGGCGTCAGTCACAATGTGACTACCATGACAGGAATGCGAAGGCGCGATGTATTGATGTTAATGACCCCGTTTTTGTCCTTAATTACGCTGCAGGGCCCAAATAGCTTGCAGGCACTGTGGTTCCAAAGAGGGGAATAGGGTTTTCTTACCTTACCAATGGACAAATCTGTTAAACTTACCGATGGACAAATCTGCCGCAAACACGTGGATCAAACTAAAAGGAGGTTCAGCAACCCCATAGAAGAAGCAGAGGAAGAACACGACATAGAGTTTACTCCACCACAGGTGACCGAACACCAGAACCAAGTGGAGGAGAGCCCAGTCACTGTGGGTAGTCCGGACAGGCCTCAGACACTCAGGCCAGCACCCAACAACCGGAGCCCCAACTCAGGCGCTCTACAAGGGAGCATAAACCACCAGAGAGACTTACCCTGTGATCCCAATAAAACTTTGGGGGGGAGGTGATGTCATGTATTCAACTATCATTGTAACCCATGTATAAGCTGACCTAAGTTGTACACCTTGAGAACATTGACCACAAGGGGGTGAACTTGTGGGAGACACTCCTAACCTGGACTTTCAGGTATAAAACGGGAAGCTCCACTCATCTTCATCACTTGAGGTCTTGGTAATAAAGGTAACTGCTCACAGAGTGACCTTCTCTCAAGTATGGGCCTCGTGTGCATTTATACTGTATAGTAAGGACATATCACACACTCCACAAGCAGTGTAGTTTGGTGGCTGTGAAGCACTTTGGGATATCTTGACAATGTGAAGTATTAGATAAATGTAAATTCTTTTAGTAAGAACAAAATGCCAGAAACACTCAGCAAGTCAGGCAGCAATCCTGGAGAGGAAGGCAGGGTGCTCGCTTTAATCTGGTCCTGTAGTTTCAGCAGATCTCTGATGAGCTCCACCAAATGTATTTTGCTCTGTATCTGCGCAGATGCTTGGGGATCATATTGACACAGACCACTGGAGATTTATACACCTGGGCCCGTTGCGCAGGCCACATTGTCCGCCTGCCTGACACGAGACTCCCAAAGCAAGCGCTCTACTTGGAACTCCTACATGGCAAGCGATTTCCAGGTGGGCAGAGGAAACGTTTCAAGGACACCCTTAAAGCCTCCTTGATAAAGTGCAACATCCCCACTGACACCTGGGAATCCCTGGCCAAAGACTATCCAAAGTGGAGGAAGAGCGTCCGGGAGGGTGCTGAGCCACTCAAGCCTCGTCGCCGAGAGCATGCAGAAATCAAGCGCAGGCAGCGGAAGGAGCGTGCGGCAAACCAGGCTCCCCACCCACCCTTTCCTTCAACTGTCCCACCTGTAGAGACTGTAATTCCCGTATTGGACTGTTCAGTCACCTGAAAAGTTACTTTTAGAGTGGAATCAAGTCTTCCTCGATTTCGAGGGACATGCCTATGATGATGATACTCCTGGGAATTGCCTTGACCATGGCATATAGGATCTGAAGTCACTGGGGAACTAATCTAAACAGGGTTAAGTTTCACATTAATATGTCCTTACTATAGCTGTATAAATGCACACGAGGCCCACACGAGGCCCATACTCGAGAGAAGGTCACTCTGTGACCAGTAACCTTTATTTGCCAGCACTGAAGTGATGAAGGTGGGTGGAGCTTCCCCTTTTATACTTGAAAGTCCAGGTTAGGAGTGTCTCCCACAAGTTCACCACCTAGCGGTCAGTGTTCTCACGGTGTACAACTTAGGTCAGCTTATACATGGATTACAATAACAGTTGAATACATGACACACATAAATGAAATAAAACCGAAATGGTGAAAATGCCCAGTAGATGGGGCAGCACCTGTGAAGAGAAAAATGAAGGTTGCCGTTTTGGGAGAGAACGCTTGAACTAACTGGTTGACTTAACCAGAAATCTTAGGTTAAGTACAATTGACTTCAGGGGTCGAATACCTGGAATCCTTGAGGCTGCACTTGACCTGAGGTCAGAGACCAGACACAAAAATGGTAGGCCCCACCCACTCTCGCTGCCGGTACGTTCGTTACTACGGCAACCTCACCCGCCCCGCCGCGCGCTCCGTGACGTGTGCGGAGGGCTCGCAGCGGACGCGGTATCGCGAGACTGCCGCTTGGTGCATGCGCGGCTGTGGGACGTGGTGGCATTTTGTTGAGGGAGACGCGAGCGTGGAGTTGGAATTATCAGGTAAAACAACACCAAAAAAAAAAGCTCATCTTCTGTGTCAGGAAGTGCTACAGGTAGCCCGGCCTTAAATTACATGGGATACCCTGAGAGAATAACCCTCCCCGCCCAACAGGGCACAGAGACCCCTGCCAGCGCGGCCTGTGGTTGAGAGTGACTGACGTGCGGTGTGTGATGGGTGGGGGTGGAGTGACAGGGTCGGCATTCCACAGGCTGCACACCGCTGCGGAGCAGCAACAGCTCCGTTTAAGGTTAAAGAAATTGTGGAATACAACAAAAAAAATTCCCATCAGCTGAAGCGAATGTTATTGGGTCATTGTATTGGATTGCAATTTGCCTATTGTTTTTTGTTTTCCTATTGGAGTTTACTTTCCGCCGAAAGTTGCTTTAATGCAAATTTTCTAGTCGCGCATCCTGCCTTGCTGGCAGTCAGTAAATGCATTTCATTCAGTGTATGTCTTGTAAACCGAATTACGTGCATATCAATATCTGGGGATTGCTAAACTTCTGTAAATTTACTGGTGACAGCTGCATTTACTTTGGAAAAGAATCCCATTCCGGTTTTGAAATGCGAAATTTCCGATGTTGGGTCAATCTGCTCTGCCTTTTACACCGTTTAATTTATTTTGGAGAAATTTATCATTTGACATTGCATTTCAATAGAATGGTGGTTCTGTAAGTGTTTATGTCTGAATATCTGTCTCAAAGGTGACGAGATCGGTTGGGTTAAAGTCTCGGCACATAAAACAACCCATTCACCTAGGTTTCAAATTCCATTCACCTAGGACCTGCTTGCAATTTAAATTGTTGACCTTGCTTTTTGATAGGAACAGTGGCTCTCTTTTGTTGATGTTCATGGATAGTGGGTGTGCAATATGGTTATGTTTCACTCTTGACTTGGCCTGCTCCTTTTATGACCACTGCTCTTATTGGATAACTTTATATCTACTTATAAACTGCTGAGGTTATTCAGAGAGTATTTGTAATTGCTTGTACATTTTGGGCTGCATATTAATGGCTCTTTTTTTTAAAAGATTGTTTTTGGATCTGTAATAGAATGTGGTAGAAATGCCTTAGACACTTTTTAAACATTGGAATGATTGGTGCGAGAGAATGTATTAATCTACCCACCCTCCTTAAACCTCTGTCCCCTCAACTCCGACAAGAAGTGTGAGGAACTCAGGGACTTATCACTAAGATTGAGACCATCCGTTCAGCTGCCTCTGCAACCGCCCCATTTTCCCTTGCCCACCAAACTTCCCTCAGGGTCTCCCACGCTAGCCACGAACCGCATATTTCTCTAGCTTCTCTCCTACGCTCTGAGTTCATCTTGTCCGTGAGACTCACCTCCTGTTCTCTCAACCCTATTCTCACTAAGCTGCTGACCATCCAATTTCCCTTCCTGGCCCCCATGCTAGCTGACTTTGTAAATGGTTCCCTCATGTTAAATATTGTCCCCTTTTCTGTTCAAAACTGCTGTCATTACCCCCCCTCATAAAATCCATCCTCAATCCCTCTGTCTACAAACTACCACCCCATCGCCAACCTTCCTTTCTTCTCCCAAGTCTTTTAACATGTTGCCTCCCAAATTCATGCACATCTTTGCTGCAACTCCAAGTTTGAATCTCTTCAATGAGATTTCCGCCACACCACATCACTGAAATGGCTCTAATTAAAGTGACAAATTATATCCTCTGTGACTGTAACCATGATGTACTATTCCTCCTCATTCTTCTCAACCACTGCCTTTGACACGGTTGACCACATCATCCTCCTCCAGCACCTCTTCTCCATTGTCTGGCTGAGTAGGACTGCCCTCGCTTGGTTCAACTCTTGCCTATCCAATCGTAGCCAGAGCATCTCCAGCAATGGTTTTTATTTCCGCCCCAGACTGGTACCTCCTGAAGTCCTCTTAGAATCTATCCTTGGCCTCCCCCTCATCTACATGCTGCCCTTCAGCAGCATCATCCAAAGGTTCCACATGTACGCTGACAACACTCGGCTCTACTTCTTTACATCTCAACCCCTCCACTGCCTCTTGGTTGTCAGCCTGCTTGTTCGACGTACAATCCTGAATGAACCACAGCTTCCTCCAGTTAAACATTGAAAAGTCCGAATCCATAGTCTTCAGTCTCCACCACAAACTCTGTACCCTCGCCTCCGATTCCATACTCCTCCCTGGCCACTGCCTCAGGCAGAATCAGACTGTTCTCTACAATTGTGTTCTATCTGACTCTTAAGCTGAGCTTTGGAAACAGGGTATTGCCATAGGTGGGATCTCACACGGTCTCTGTTCTATCTGATAATATAAGTACCTTTCCACTTGAGTATTTTTACAGATTGCTATAAAAGTCTATTTCAGCACAGAGCAGTGATTGCATTTTAAGCCTTTCTGATGCGAATATCCCAGTAGCACAACACATTTAACCACTACAAAAATTGAGGGGAGGGGAGGGGATGGTGGGGTGGGTGGAGGAATGAGAGAAAAAAGTATTTCAAAATGTTTCTCATCATTTTTATTAAGTGACTTTTTTTCATGTAGGTGTTGCTTCCTGTACACTCAGTTAAAGATTCTCTTGGAAGCAGTAGCTCAGACAACCTAATGTTTGGAAAATTAGGAATGAAATATATGAAATGCATTTTATCTTTTGGGGGTAATAAATTGCAATGCAAATGTAGTTTCCTTCGATAGTTTCAGCTATGGAATTTTGGAAGCAAAGCTTTGCTTATGCCATTATTACTTAAACTGAAGCCTTTTTCCCCATTACATCATCTTTTCTCCAGATTCAGAATGTAGTTTAGACCTTCTCTGGTCTGGAGTTGTCCACCTGTAGATTCTTTAACCTTATTAATGAGTCAATATAATATTTAGATTATACACAGCTGATAGAAACATAGAAAATAGGTGCAGGCCCTTCGAGCCTGCACTGCCATTAAATAAAATCATGGCTGATCATTCCTTCAGTACCCCTTTCCTGCTTTCTCTCCATACCCCTTGATTCCCTTAACCATAAGGGCCATATCTAACTCCCTCTTGAATATATCCAGTGAACTGGCATCAACAACTCTCTGCGGCAGGGAATTCCACAGGTTAATAACTCTCCTCATCTCAGTCCTAAATGGCCTACCCCTTATCCTAAGACTATGTCCCCTGGTTCTGGACTTCCCCAACATCGGGAACATTCTATCCTGTCCAGTCCCGTCAGAATCTTATTCGTTTCTATGAGATACCCTCTCATCCTTCTAAACTCCCGTGAATAAAGGCTCAGTTGATCCAGCCTCTCCTCATATGACAGCCCAGCCATCCCTGGAATCAGTCTGGTGAACCTTCGCTGCACTCCCTCAATAGCAAGAACGTCCTTCCTCAGACTAGGAGACCAAAACTGAACACAATATTCCAGGTGAGGCCTCTCGAAGGCCCTGTACAGCTGCATTAAGACCTCCCTGCTTCTATATTCAAATCCCCGAGCTATGAAGGCCAACATACCATTTGCCTTCTTTACCGCCTGCTGTACCTGCGTGCCCACTTTCAGTGACTGATGAACCATGACACCCAGGTCTTGTTGCACCTCCCCTTTTCCTAGTCTGCCGCCATTCAGATAATAATCTGCCTTCGTGTTTTTGCCCCCAAAATGGATGACCTCACATTTATCTACATTATACTGCAACTGCCATGTATTTGCCCACTCACCTAACCTGTCCAAGTCACCCTGTAGCCTCTTAGCGTCCTCCTCACAGCTCACACCGCCACCCAGTTTAGTGTCATCCGCAAACTTGGAGATATTACACTCTATTCCTTCATCTAAATCGTTAATGTACATTGTAAAGAGCTGCGATCCCAGCACTGAGCCCTGTGGCATTCCACTAGTCATTGCCTGCTATTCTAAAAAGGACCCGTTTATCCCCACTCTCTGCTTCCTGTCTGCCAACTAGTTCCCTATCCACGTCAGTATATTACCCCCAATACCATGTGCTTTGATTTTGCATACCAATCTCTTGTGCGGGACCTTGTCAAAAGCCTTTTGAAAGTCCAAATACACCACATCCACTGGTTCTCCCTTGTCCACTCTGCTAGTTACATCCTCAAAAAATTCCAGAAGATTCGTCAAGCATGATTTCCCTTTCATAAATCCATACTGACTTGGTCCGATTCTGTCACTGCTTTCCAAATGCGCCGCTATTTCATCCTCAATGATTGATTCCAACATTTTCCCCACTACTGATGTCAGGCTAACCGGTCTATAATTACCTGTTTTCTCTCCCTTTTTTAAAAAAGTGGTGTTACATTAGCTATCCTCCAGTCCATAGGAACTGATCCAGAGTCGATAGACTGTTGGAAAATGATCACCAATGCATCCACTATTTCTAGCGCCACTTCCTTGAGTACTCTGAGATGCAGACTATCGGGCCCCGGGGATTTATCGGACTTCAATCCCATCAATTTCCCTAACACAATTTCCCGCCTAATAAGGATATCCTTCAGTTCCTCCTTCTCACTAGATCCACTATCCCCTAGTACCTTCAGAAGGTTATTTGTATCTCCCTTCGTGAAGACAGAATCGAAGTATTGGTTCAATTGGTCTGCCATTTCTTTGTTCCCCATTATAAATTCACCTGAATCCGACTGCAAGGGACCTACGTTTGTCTTTACTAATCTTTTTCTCTCCACATATTTATAGAAGAAAACACTATGCATACAAAAGAGAAGACAAATGCATATTTTGGATTTCAAAAATGAACAGAAATCCTAGTAACTGTAGCATGAACAATTTATTTTCAGTCAGATATGACTGAAGTATGATGAATATGTTAATGGGTATTAGCCGATTAAATCTAAATGCTATGTAAAATGGAGCTTGTTTAATTCATACTCTTAGACATGAGGATGAACTTTAAATCAAAAAACTTGTGAGTAATGTCTTTTTGATATTGCAAAATACCATGTACAAAAGTTCATTAACTATGAGTTATCAACTGGTTTCTATTAAACGTGCTGTACAGAATGAGATGTGTTGGGAACTAGAGCCTGGTATCATTTGGATGTTCTGCGCACACATTTTCAACGCAGCAGTACAAATTCTGTTTAGTGGCTGTTAATTGATTTGGCTAGAAATAATTCATATTTCATTCATTTTTCACACTGACCAGCACACTAATAATTCCAAGTAAATTATCAAAACCTAAAATGATCAAATGTTTAACATTTAAGGTCAGAAATTACTGTTACAGATATTAATGAACAAACACTTAGAATCATTGGAATCTTACAGCATATAATAAAACTTTTATTTATATAGTGCCTTTAACATAGTAAAACGTCCCAAGGTGCTTCACAAGACAAAATAGATATATTTGACACTGAGCCACAAAAGAAGAAATTAAGACAGATGACCAAATGCTTGTTTAAAGAGGTAGGTTTTAAGGAGTGTCTTAAAGGAGGAAAGAGAAGTAGAGAGGCGGAGAAGTTTAGGGAGGGCGTTCCTAAACAGCTGAAGGCACAGCCACTGATGGTTGAGCAGTTATAATGAGGGATGTTCAAGAGGACAGAATTTGAGGAGCATAGACATCTTGTGGGGTTGTGAGGCTGAAAAAGATTAGAGATAGGATGGGGCAAGGCCATGATTTGTAAACAAGGATGAGAATTTTGAAATCGAGGCGTTGTTTAACCGGGAGCCAATGTAGGTCAGAAAGCATAGGGGAGATGGGTGATCATGACGGTGCAAGTTCGTACACGGGTTGCTGAGTTTTGGATTACTTCAAGTTTACGTACTGTAGAATGGGAGGCTGGCCAGGAGTGAGTTGGAGTAGTCAAGTCTAGAGCTAACAAAGGCATGAATGAGGGTTTCAGCAGTAGAAGAGCTAAGGTAGGTGCGGAGGTGGGCAATATTACGGAAGTGGAAAAAGGCAGTTTTAGTTATGCTGCGGATATGTGGCTGGAAACTCCTTTCAGGGTCAAATATAACATCTAGGTTGCGAACAGTCTTGGTCACCCTCCGATTAATGCTAGGGACAGTGATGGAATCAGTGGTTAGGGAACGCAGTTTGTGGCAGGGACCAAAGATAATGGCTTCGGTCTTCCCAATATTTAATAATATCATAATATAGGAGGCGTTATCCCTTATCCTCATTTTTTGCAGGCTTTGACATGTTTTGCTACCAACCACCATCAACATCTCTCTTCCATTGTCCAACTTTGTATAGAATCATACAGCATAGAAAGAGGCCATTCAACCCATCATGCCTATGTTGGCTCTTTGAAAGACCTATCAAATTCTTCCCACTCCCTTGCTCTTTCCCCACAGCACAGCAATTTTTTCCTTTTCAAGCATGTATCCAATTCCCTTTTGAAAGTTACTATTGAATCGGATTGTGCAATCCTTTCAGGTGCAATGCACAATTCCAGATCATTACAACTCATTGCATTAAAAACATTTTTCTCATCTACACCTAGTTCTTTTGCCAGTTACCTTACATCAGTGTCCTCTGGTTATCTAGGTTGATTCTGGAGATGAGGGGGTTGACATATGAAGGTAGGTTGGGCCTATACATATTGGAGTTCAGAAGACTGAGAGGTGATCTTATCGAAACATATAAGATAATCAGAGGGCTCGACAAGGTGGATGCAGAGAGGATATGTCCACTCATAGGGGAAACTAAAACTCGGGGACTTTGGGCTCAAGTCCGTCCCGTCCCCCCAGCAAAAATGGCACACCTCCATGAGGTGCACTGACTTTCTGGAAGAAAAAGTGCGCCGAAAAGTTCACTTACAATTCTGGACGATCCTCGGGTCTTCTTCAGCCGCAGCGTGGCACAGCAGAATGAGAGGGGGGGCGGAGCTAGGGCTGTGCTGGGTAAACAGAGCCATCGGGGAGGGGCGGGCCGAGGGTTGGCAGTGTTGCGCATTGGAGCGGTTGCGCATGCGCAATCGGCCCCCCCCAGATGCTGCGTTCACCCCCCAGCCTGTCGCGTTGAGCCTTCTCCCTCCTTCTGTTCAGATGCCATCAGCCTAGCCTCCCTCCTGCACCTAGCCCTGTCCGAGGGGCTTGCCGGTGCGTTGTCCCGCACCTAGCCCTGGCCGAAGGGACTCCTGCACTGCACTGGCCGGGGCGGGCCCGCTGTGGATCTCTTTTTTTTTTTTCCCCTCTCTTCTCTCTTTTCCCCCCCCCCCCCCCCCATTTGAGATGCCATGTTCACCATCGCCAGCCCCCCCCCCCCCCCCTCCAGCCTGTGCCATGTTGAGCCTTCTTCCTATCTCCTACTCTTTCCCCCTGCCCCCCCCCAGTTCAGATGCCGCGTTCTCCTGCATCTATCCCAGGCCGAGGGGACTCCCGCACGGTTAGCCGCTGCCGAGTTTAGTTGAAGGTAGGATTTACTTCAATTCTTTATTTGTTGATTTAATTATTTACTTCAGTTCTTTATTTTTTATTGAATGCTTATTTTTGTGCTTTGTTTGGTACTTGGTGGTGCTTTAAATGTAGTTACTTGCGCTGATTCCTTAACTCTAGGTAAGGTTTTTCTGTGCGGACAGAAGTGGCAACATACGCTGGCCTGAGTTAGTTTGGAGCAACTATTTGCTGGCCAAACTCGGCAAATGGCCAAAACAGGCGTAAGTGGCTGGGAACGCCCACGTTTGGGGGGGAAAAAAACCTAAAAAAACCCCACCTAACTCACTTACCCTGGCACAAATTAAATGGCCAGAATTGCAACTAAAAAGATACTCCAGAAAAATCAAGTTGTTCCAAAAAAAAACGGAGCAACTCCTGGAGAAATTTGGGCCCATCGTCTCAGAATAAGGGGGCACTTTTTTAAAATTGAGATGAGGAAGAAAATCTATGGAATTCTCTGCCCCATAGAGCTGTGGAGGCTGGGTCATTGAATATATTTAAGGCAGAGATAGTCAGGTATTTGAGTGATAAGAGAACAAAGGGTTATGGGGATGGGGCAGGGAAGTGGAGCCGAGTCTATGATCAGATCCGCCATAATAAATGGTGGAGCAGGTTCGAGGCGCCAGGTGGTCTACTCCTGCTCCTATTTCTTATTGACTCTGCTGCCACTGGCAAGAGTTTCTCCTTATTTACTCTATCAGAGCCCTTCATAATTTTGAACACCTATTAAATAATCTCCACATAACATTCTCTGCTCTAAAGAGAACAACCCCAGCTTCTCTGGTCTCTCCACATAACTGAAGTCTCATCTCTGGTACCATTCTATTAAATCTCCTCTCCACCCTTTCTAAGACCTTGACATCCTTCTTAAAGTGTGGTGCCTAGAATTGGACACAATACTCCAGCTGAGGCCTCACCAGTGATTTATAAAGGCTTAGCATAACTTTCTTGCTTTTGTAATCTGCCTGCAAGGGTGGATTTAAGGGGAAGCTAGATAAGTACATGAGGGAGAAAGGAATAGAGGGATCTGTTGATCGGGTGAAATGACTTGCGGTGGGAAGAGGCGTGTGTGGGGCTTAAACACCGACATAGACCTGTTGGGCTGAATAGACTGTTTTCTATGCTGTAAATTCTATGTAATGTCTCTATTTATAAAGCCAAGGATCCTGTATACTTTAACAGCCTTATCAACTTGTCCTGCCACCTTCAAAGATTTGTATATGTGAACATCCCCCCTCTTTGTTCCTGCACCCGCTTTAGTTTATATTGCCTCTCATTCTTCCTTCCAAAATGCATCACTTCACACTTCTCTGCATCAGATTTGAGATGCCATGTATCTGCCCATTTCACCTGTCTGTCTATGTTCTCTTGAAGTCTGCTATTATCCTCCTTGCTGGTTACTACATTTCAAAGTTTTGTACCATCTGCAAACTTTGAAATTTTGTCTCCTATATCCAAGTCCAGGTCATTAATATATATCAAAAAGAGCAGTGGCCCTAATAGCAAAGAGCTGTGTATTCCCTCGGGAAAATCACTGTACATTTCTCTCCATTCTGAAAAACAACTGTTCACCACTACTCTCTGCTTTCTCTCTCCTAGCCAATTTCATATCCTTGCTACTACTGCCCCTTTAATCTCACGGGCATCAATTTTGCTAACCAGTCTATTATGGCACTTCTTCAACACCTTGTAAAGTTAATATACACTATCAACTGCACTACCTTCAATTCTTATTTATTTAGTTATTTATATGATGTCTCCATACCAATATTTTAATATGGGTTTTGTATAACAGACAAATATACAAAACGTGTGCCTGCTGATACCTGCAGCAATAATTTCTAGATCTTTTGAAATATTTCAAACAATATTTAAACAGTGACTATTAAAATATAAAAATGTCCATAATTATAATGGTTAAAGTTAATTGTACATCCTAAACTTAGTTAAAATACAAAAGTTTGAATGCATAAAATTATATTAAAATAAAATAAACTTCCACGGTCATTTTCAGTATAATTAGCGTAAAGAAATGGGATGAGTAGAACTGCCCTTAATTTAAATATACGAATGGAGCCGTGTACAGTTAGGCAGCTAGAAACATGATGGACATGGTCCTACTGGGAGGAGCACTAGGGCAGGCAGCCAAACAGGCCTAGTGCAGCCAGGCAAATGGGTGACTGAAGGCCTGGTTGGCAAGGCATACAGCAGAACGCTGAGCCATTCAGTACTAAGGGAATGCTGCACTGTCAGAGGTTAAACTGAGGCCCTGTATGTCCCTCAAATGGACATAAAAGATCCCATGGCACTATTTGAAGAAGAACACGAGAGTTCTTTCAGTGTTCTGACTAAAATTTATCCCTCAACCAACACCTAATAAAGATTTGGTCATTTATTTAATTGCTGTTTGTGGGAACTTGCTGTGCACAATTTGACTGCTGTCTTTCTCACATTACAACAGTGACTGCGCTTCAAAAGGACTTCATTGGCTGTAAAGCACTTTGCAGCATCATGGGGTTGTGAAAGGCACTATATAAATGCAAGTCTTTCTTTTTTCTGACAATAGCATAATGCAGGGATACAATGACGGTATCCTCCTGTGATCAAGACCAGATTTTTCCAAAGGCAGACTGAACAAACACTTGGTGAGATGAGACTCAATACGAATTGTTAAGCTGCTTTATTTCCCATCAAATGGGCACACGGTTCTGATTGGCTTTACTTATTTCTTTCAAAACAACATATCTTCACGTAATAGAAAAAGAATGAATGCACTGCGCTACCACAGTTCAGTGGGTCATCTTCTTTGACTTAAATCTGATTTTCTAATCTTCTTGCAGCCCTTTGCTGCTTGACTACTTCCAGCTTTCACAGCTGTTTCTTTTTGTCTGTCTCCAGTGTCAGCTTTTAGGCAAACTGACTACCCTGCTTCCCTCCCCCTCCTCCCCCCTCCTCCTCCCCCCTCCCCCTCCCCATCCCCCCCCTCCTCCCGCCTCCTCCTCCCCCCCCACTCCAAAAAGAGAAGAATCCACCAGCCTAACTTTCCAATGGCCTCTGCCAAGTTCAAGCGAAAAGAGTTGATGCAGAAGCAGTTAGCCTGAACGATCACTAGATATCAAACTATGTTGCCTTGTCTCCAGCATGCTGGTTCAGATACCCTGTTTGATAACTAATTAACACCTGACAGTGCTGGTATCCTGTGGATTTAACCCTGCGAGAGTTAAGTTTAGCTCAATAGTAACATTTTTAACATATTACAATAAGGTCTGCCCCTCTCTGGTGGCATAGGTCTGAAATCCTATTCTAAAATATTTTTGCTCTTTCTCTCAATGGATTTTAGTATTTGTTTAAGGTGTAATTACTTGAATTGTTGCTTCCTCTTCAACTTTTTTTCCTCAGCTATTAACCTAATAAAAGAATAACCCCCACCCCAGTCATTTCCTACATTGGATTTGTGGTTCTCATTGACACTTTAATTGGTGTGCTACGGACAAAAATGTTTTTTGCACTGTTCAGCCTCCGACCAGCACCTGACTATTTGTAATAGTTTGGCCTGACATGCTGCTTACCTCTGGCCGCAATGTCTGCAGTCAAGCAGAAAATCGCATCGCCCTTTGGCCCTGGGGAAAGGATTAGATCCCTTAGCAACATGGGAAAAAAAACTCATCCTTAACTCCATCATTAACATAGAACTTTTATTTAATGGCTAAACAATATTTTTTAAAGAAAAGAAAAATTAAATCGTTTGGCTTTGTCACTTATTTGTACATTTTCTGCCTGGATCACAATTTGTTCTGGAAATTGTTGCTCCACATGGATAGGATAAAAATTGAACCTCTCTGTTTCAATGTCTGCCTTTTGCTCTTTCACTCTCTGCATCATAGGAATAGGAAGGAGTAAGTCATTCAACCCCTTGAGCCAATTCTGCCATTCAGTTAGATCATAGCTGATCTGAACCTCGGCACCATTTAAAGACCTTTGTTCCATATTCCTTGATACTCTTATCGAACACAAATCTACCAATTTCAATTAATCCAGTATCCACATACTTTTAGGAGAACAAGTTTCAGATTTACACTACCCTTTGTGTGGAAAAAGTGCTTTCTGATTTCACTCCCAAATGGTTTAGCTATAATTCTAAAATTATGGGCTCAATTTTCCTCAAAGCTTTTTTTTGGCGTACTTGAAGAGTTACGCCCATTTTTTGGGGGCCAAGTATGCCAAAAAAAATGTCTAAGTTTCCCCGTTTGGTTTCTTCATTTTTGCGCAGCTTAACATGTCCTTTAGTTTTGGAGGTGGAGCCTTGATCTGTGCCAAAAAGATCGGGTTGCCAAGGTAACCAGGGACACAAAGCGGGCTGAGGCTCGAAAGTGAAACATACAGCCAGCTCACAACCTGCACAAGCACCTTAAAATATATTGCAGCAATTTACCTCCACTAAATTATTAAAGTTTCCCTCGCCCCTCCTCCTGATGCCGGTCTGCTCCCCCACCCCGAGCCCAGGCCGAACGGCCTCCCGCTCCCCCACCCCTATCCCAGGCCGAGTGGCTTGCCGGTCCGCTCCACCGCCCCTATCCCAGGCCGAGTGGCTTGCCGGTCTGCTCCCCCGCCCCTATCCCAAGCCGAGTGGCTTGTCGGTCTGCTCCCCTGCCCCTATCCCAAGCCGAGTGGCTTGCCAGTCCGCTCCCCCACCCCTATCCCAGGCCGAGTGGCCTGCCGGTCAGCTTCCAAGCCCTGGCCAAGTGATCTCCCAGTCCGCTCCCTCATCCCTATCCCAGGCCGAATGGCCTCCTCCCTTCTAGTCCCCGCACCTAACTACTTGAAAGGCTTCTTCCCCCTCTCTCTTACCTCTCCTGCTGCTGCTGTCCAGGCATCTGCTGCACTTACTTGTGCCGATTTCCTTAACTCTCCACAAGGTTTTTCTACAGAGACCACATACGCTGGCTTAAGAAGAGCTGGAGTAACTCTCAGCTGGCCTAACTGGCCAGAATTGGCACGGGTGGCAGGTTACGCCCCCTTTGGCTGAAAAAGAACTTGCCTAAAAAAATCGTAACTAATTGAGTTACGCTGTTGCAAACTGATCAGGGAAACTTGGGTTTTTTAACTTGGGCCAAAAAAACCGGCCTGCGCCAAAAAAACAGCGCAAATCTCTGGGGAAAATTGAGCCCTCGGTTCTCTTGCTCTGGATTCTCCACCAGAGGAAATAATTTCTCTGTACCTATCCTATTGAATCCCTTTATCATTTTAAACACTGATTCAATCACCCCTCAACATTCGAAACTCGAGGGAATACAAACCAAGTTAATGCAACTTCTAATAATTTAACCCTTTAAGCCCTTGCATCAATCTCATGAATCTGCACTGCATCCTTCCCAAAGCCAATGTATTGTTCCTGAGATTTGTTGCCCAAACCTGAACATAGTACTCCAGATGTGGTCTGATCAAGACTCTCTACAACTGAAGCATCACTTCCTCACTTTTGCTTTCCTTGAGATAAAGGCCACATTCCGTTAGGCTTTTGATTACCTTTTGCACCTGTGTACTAGCTTTTAATTTGTGTATATAGACACCGAAATCCCTTTGCTCCTTCCACAGCTCTTAATATCTCACTATTAAGAAAATATTCTGATTCGTCTTTTTCCGATTCAAAGTGGATGACCTCATAATTCCTCACATTGAACTCCATACATAACATAAGAACATAAGAATTAGGAACAGGTGTAGGTCATCTAGCCCCTCGAGCCTGCTCCGCCATTCAACAAGATCATGGCTGATCTGGCCATGGACTCGGCTCCACTTACCCGCCCGCTCCCCGTAACCCTTAATTCCCTTATTAGTTAAAAATCTATCTATCTGTGACTTGAATACATTCAAATGAGCTAGCCTCAACTGCTTCCTTGGGCAGAGAATTCCACAGATTCACAACCCTCTGGGAGAAGAAATTCCTTCTCAACTCGGTTTTGAATTGGCTCCCCCGTATTTTGAGACTGTGCCCCCTAGTTCTAGTCTCCTCGACCAGTGGAAACAACCTCTCTGCCTCTATCTTGTCTATCCCTTTCATTATTTTAAATGTTTCTATAAGATCACCCCTCATCCTTTTGAACTCCAACGAGTAAATACCCAGTCTACTCAATCTATCATCATAAGGTAACCCCCTCATCTCCGGAATCAACCTAGTGAATCGTCTCTGTACCCCCTCCAAAGCCAGTATATCCTTCCTTAAGTAAGGCGACCAAAACTGCACGCAGTACTCCAGGTGCGGCCTCACCAATACCCTATACAGTTGCAGAAGGACCTCCCTGCTTTTGTACTCCATCCCTCTCGCAATGAAGGCCAACATTCCATTCGCCTTCCTGATTACCTGCTGTACCTGCAAACTAACTTTTTGGGATTCATGCACAAGGACCCCCAGGTCCCTCTGCACCGCAGCATGTTGTAATTTCTCCCCATTCAAATAGTATTCCCTTTTACTGTTTTTTTTCCCCAAGGTGGATGACCTCACACTTTCCGACATTGTATTCCATCTGCCAAACCTTAGCCCAGTCGCTTAACCTATCTAAATCTCTTTGCAGCCTCTCTCTGTCCTCTACACAACCCGCTTTCCCACTAATCTTTGTGTCATCTGAAAATTTTGTTACACTACACTCTGTCCCCTCTTCTAGGTCATCTATGTATATTATAAACAGTTGTGGTCCCAGCACCGATCCCTGTGGCACACCACTAACCACCGATTTCCAACCCGAAAAGGACCCATTTATCCCGACTCTCTGCTTTCTGTTAGCCAGCCAATTCTCTATCCATGCTAATATATTTCCACTGACCCCGCGTACCTTTATCTTCTGCAGTAACCTTTTGTGTGGCACCTTATCGAATGCTTTTTGGAAATCTAAATACACCACATCCATCGGTACACCTCTATCCACCATGCTCGTTATATCCTCAAAGAATTCCAGTAAATTAGTTAAACATGATTTCCCCTTCATGAATCCATGTTGCGTCTGCTTGATTGCACTATTCCTATCCAGATGTCCCGCTATTTCTTCCTTGATGATAGTTTCAAGCATTTTCCCCACTACAGATGTTAAACTAACCTGCCTTTTGTCTGCCCCTTTTTTAAACAGAGGCGTTACATTAGCTGCTTTCCAATCCGCTGGTACCTCCCCAGAGTCCAGAGAATTTTGGTAGATTATAACGAATGCATCTGCTGTAACTTCTGCCATCTCTTTTACTACCCTGGGATGCATTTCATCAGGACCAGGGGACTTGTCTACCTTGAGTCCCATTAGCCTGTCCAGCACTACCCCACTATTGATAGTGATTGTCTCCAGGTCCTCCCTTCCCACATTCCTGTGACCAGCAATTTCTGGCATGGTTTCTGTGTCTTCCACTGTGAAGACCAAAGCAAAATAATTGTTTAAGGTCTCAACCATTTCCACATTTCCCATTATTAAATCCCCCTTCTCATCTTCTAAGGGACCGACATTTACTTTAGCCACTCTTTTCCATTTTATATATCTATAAAAGCTTTTACTATCTGTTTTTATGTTTTGCGCAAGTTTACCTTCGAAATGTGTCTTTCCTTTCTTTATTGCTTTCTTTCGTCATTCTTTGCTGTCGTTTAAAATTTTCCCAATCTTCTATTTTCCCACTAACCTTGGCCACCTTATACGCATTGGTTTTTAATTTGATACTCTCAATTTCCCTGGTTATCCACGGCTGGTTATCCCTTCTCTTACCACCCTTTTTCATTGGAATATATTTTTGTTGAACACTCTGAAAGAGCTCCTTCAAAGTCCTCCACTGTTCCTCAATTGTGCCACCGTTTAGTCTGTGTTCCCAGTCTACTTTAGCCAACTCTGCCCTCATCCCACTGTAGTCCCCTTTCTTTAAGCATAGTATGCTCGTTTGAGACACTACTTCCTCACCCTCAATCTGTATTACAAATTCAACCATACTGTGATCACTCATTCCAAGATGATCTTTTACTAGGAGATCGTTTATTATTCCTGTCTCATTACAGAGGACCAGATCTAAGATAGCTTGCTCCCTTGTAGGTTCTGTAACATACTGTTCTAAGAAACAATCCCGTATGCATTCTATGAATTTCTCCTCCAGGCTACCCCGTGCGATTTGATTTGACCAATCGATATGTAGGTTAAAATCCCCCATGATCACTGCCGTTCCTTTTTCACATGCCTCCATTATTTCCTTGATTATTGCCCGCCCCACCGTGAAGTTATTATTTGGGGGCCTATAAACTACGCCCACCAGTGACTTTTTCCCCTTACTATCTCTAATCTCCACCCACAATGATTCAACATTTTGTTCATTAGAGCCAATATCGTCTCTCACAACTGCCCTGATATCATCCTTTATTAACAGAGCTACCCCACCTCCTTTCCCTTCTTGTGTATCTTTCCAAATCGTCAGATACCCCTGTATGTTTAATTCCCAGTCTTGGCCACCCTGCAACCACGTTTCTGTAATGGCCACCAAATCATACCCATTTGTAATGATTTGTGCCGTCAACTCATTTACTTTATTTCGAATGCTGCGTGCGTTTAGGTAGAGTATTTTAATACTAGTTTTTAATCCATGATTTTTAGTTTTGACCCCTCCTGCAGCCCCTTTACATTCAGTGGCCCTTTTTGTTTTTTGCCTTGGGTTTCTCTGCCCTCCACTTTTACTCATCTCCTTTCTGTCTTTTGCTTTTGTCTCCTTTTTGTTTCCCTCTGTCTCCCTGCATTGGTTCCCATCCCCCTGCCACATAAGTTTAACTCCTCCCCAACAGCACTAGCAAACACTCCCCCTAGGACATTGGTTCCGGTCCTGCCTAGGTGCAGACCGTCCGGTTTGTACTGGTCCCACCTCCCCCAGAACCGGTTCCAATGCCCCAGGAATTTGAATCCCTCCCTGCTGCACCACTGCTCAAGCCACGTATTCATCTGAGCTATCCTGCGATTCCTACTCTGACTAGCATGTGGCACTGGTGGCACTAGTATCTGCGATAGTTTTGTGCACTCACTTAGTCCCTTTGCAACTTCCTGCTCCCATCCATGCAACTTACTGTGCCTCTTAACTTAGTTTCATCTGCAAACTTGGATATACAACTCGCTATTCCTTTATCTAAGTCATTGTATATATATATGGTGGAAAGCTGAGGCCCCAGTATAGATGCCTGAGGAATGCCATTTGTCACATCCCACCAAACAGAGAATTATCCTTTATCCCTATTCTGTCTCCTACCTGCCAACCAATTACCACGCATGTCACAAGTTTACCTCAGCTTCTGTGTGCACTTTTTTTTACTAATAATCTCTTGTGTGGAAACTTATGGAAGTCCATATAAACAACTTCCATAGACACATCTCAAGCCACCATACTGGTAATCTCCTCAAAAATTCAACTAGATTTATCGGACATGACATGACCAGCTAATATTTCTCCATGTGCTCAGTCACTCTGCCTCTGATAGATTTCAGTAATTTCCCACAATTGATGCTAAATTGACAGGTCTGTAATGATCTAGTTTCGAACTTCCTTCCCTTAAATATTGGAGTGATATTTGCAATTCCTGAATCTAGAGAAATTTGAAAAATTATGAAATTGTATCTGCAATTTCCTGATCTATTTATTTTAATACCCTGGGTAAAACTCATCAGGTCCTGGCGATGTGTTTCTCTTAAGTCTCATTACTTTCTCCATTACCTTTTTTTTACTTAATCTACTAAGTTCCTCCCCGTAACTTATTTTTAGGTTCCCTTGTACTGCTGGTATTTTGTCCTCTTTCTCCAGTGAAAACTAATACAAAGTAGTCTACCATTTCCTTATTATCCATTACAGTCTCGCCTGTATCCATCTTTAATGGGCTCACATTCCTCTTCAACACATAAACGATGAGACGTATAGTAACAGACTTCAGGATGACATAGACAGACAGGTGAAATGGGCAGACACATGGCAGATGAAATTTAACGCAGTGAACTGTAAAGTGATACATTTTGGGAGGAAGACTGAGGAGAGGCAATATGAACTAACTGGTACCATTTTAGAGGCGGTGCAGGAACAAAGAGACCTGGGGGTGTATGTACACAAGTCTTTGAAGGTAGCAGGACAGGTCGCGAAGGCTGTTTTTTAAAAAAGCATATGGGATCCTTGAGTTTATTAATAGAGGAATAGAGTACAAAAGCAAGGAAGTTATGCTAAACCTTTATAAAACACTGGTTAGGCATCCACTGGAGCATTGTGTTCAGTTCTGGGCACCACACTTTAGGAAGATGTCAAGGCCTTCAAGAGGGTGCAGAAGAGATTTATTGGAATGATACCAGGGATGAAGGATTTCAGCTATGTGGAGAGACTGGAGAAGCTGGACTTCTCCTTTAGAGCAGAGACGGTTAAGAGAACAATCCTGAAAAATATTGCTAGTTACCCAAATAATTGGTGAAAGATTGAGATGTCTACAACAAGTTATGCATAGATAGTATTTCTATGGCAGTTGGAAATTTCACCTGGACATTGACATTTCCAGCTACTGGAGCGAGATGGAGATGGAAGCTGGGTCCTCGACTATTTACAATCTATATTAATGACTTGGATGAAGGGACCGAGTGTAATGTTGCCAAGTTTGCTGATGATACAAAGATGGGTGGGAAAGCAAATTATGAGGAGGAGACACACAATCTCTGCTCTAAGGAGAACAACTGCAGCTTCTCCAGTCTATCCATGTAACTGAAGTCCCTCATCCCCGGAACTGTTCTAGCTAAATACAAATACAAATGCATGGAAAAGTGGAAATCCAGCAGACTGGGAGTTATAAAAAGCAACAAAGGGGTACAAAGTAAAAAGAGGTGCAGAAGCGAATATGTAAAAAATAACTTGCAAATGATACAGCACAGGAGGCCATTCAGCCCATTTGAGAGATGTTCAAAATCATGAATGGTTTTGATAGAGTAAATAAAGAGAAGCTGTTACTAGTGGCAGAAGGGTAGGTAACTGGAGGACACAAATTTAAGATGATTGGCAAAAGAACCAGAGGCAATGAAAGGAAACGTGTTTTTTACCCAGTGAGTTGTGAGCTGCAATGCACTGTGTGAAAGAGTAGTGGAAGCAGTTTTAATAGTAACTTTCAAAAGAGAATTGGATAAACACTTGAAAGAAAATTTTACAGGGCTAGAGCAGGGGAGTGGAATTAAAATTGGATAGCTCTACCAAAGAGCCAGCACAGACATGATGGGCTGAATGGCCTCCTGTGCTGTATCATTTGCAAGTTTTTTTTTACATATTCGCTTCTGCACCTCTTTTTACTTTGTACCCCTTTGTTGCTTTTTATAACTCCCAGTCTGCTGGATTTCCACTTTTCCATGCATTTGTATTTGTATTTAGCTAGAACAGTTCCGGGGATGAGGGACTTCAGTTACATGGATAGACTGGAGAAGCTGCAGTTGTTCTCCTTAGAGCAGAGATTGTGTGTGTCCTCCTCATAATTTGCTTTCCCACCCATCTTTGTATCATCAGCAAACTTGGCAACATTACACTCGGTCCCTTCATCCAAGTCATTAATATAGATTGTAAATAGTCGAGGACCCAGCTTCCATCTCCATCTCGCTCCAGTAGCTGGAAATGTCAATGTCCAGGTGAAATTTCCAACTGCCATAGAAATACTATCTATGCATAACTTGTTGTAGACATCTCAATCTTTCACCAATTATTTGGGTAACTAGCAATATTTTTCAGGATTGTTCTTGTGACTATAAAATATATAAAGAAAAGATAATTCAAGTCAATACAAGTTGATTAATGGAAGTATGCATCTGGGTAAACATTCATCAAGCACATCCACCTCACTTGGTTATTAATCAATGTAATTTAGCCAGCAGCCTTAACACAAGCAGCACTTGCCAAATGCCACAGAGACATTTTTTTTTAAAGTGATATGTTATGCCTGCAGTCCATTATTGAGTATTGTACCTCTGTGACTTTTTAAAAACAAGATTGTATTACAAAGGGTTTTGTGGATATACGAATCTGCCACTTTTTGATAAACCAGTTTCGATCTGGCCTCAACATATACAAGAAGTGAAATGTAGTTTTGTAGATGGGAACCCTTACGTGATTCTGAAGGAGAATGTAATTGGTAGGCTACTCCTTCTGAGATGTGTTTTGGCTTTATTTACTCCGAACTTAACTGATGGCTTTCTCTTTTGTGATCTGGTTCAAAGCTGCTGTTACTTGGCTCACTTCAACAGCTCACAGTTGCTTGGTTCTGCAATGATTGTATCTGTGGATAAGCCTGTTAGGTTGTTTAATCTATTAAGTGTCTGCTGTTATTAATATTAATCATCCTTTGAAGTGATGTGGGCATATAGTGGAAATCCTATATGTAATTCAGAGACGATAAATGGGTCTATTCATCCAAGGCACACCATTCTAGATTACTTTGTACATAAGATTTCACTTCAATTCATGAGCTATCTTTTGCATTGCGCATGAGAAAAGGTATCTAAAGAAGCCCAAACTTCCCAAATGGAATTCCTATTAGGAAATAGGCAATTTGGGATATGTCTGTCTTTGGCTTTTTATGAAACGCCATGGAAATTTTAACATCTTACTGTGCTTGAAAGCACATGTAGCAACTGAAAACATTTAAAGATCTTGCCTAGAATTACATAGAATATACAGCTCAGATAACTCTCAAGGTAACTTAGCTTCAGATTTTCATTGCAGTCCATCCAGTACATGGATTTTTGATGTCCCTACCCAGCACTATGCTATCAATTTGAGAGAACCCTAATTGAACTGGTAATCTGACTTTAAGAATGTAAAATAAAAAAAACTTTCAAAAACATTACTGATGCTCAATTTTTAATGACTGCAGTTTGTGCACTTGCCACACTTGATTCTTTCATCCTCCCAATTGAAGCATGGGTGAGGGGAAGAGAATAGCAACATGGGGATGGGGTGGAAATAGATCTGGTCTCAACTGAAATTGTAAGTTGTTTACCTGTAATCAATATTGGGCAGCTCAGGAGGCTCAAATTATCTCTTAAGCCACTGAAAAGCCAAGACTAGGGCTGATTCTAATTGGCCCATCAATTTATAGTTAATGCTAGGCTAAGTTTTATTTAGAATAGGCATCAATTTGATTTGTATAATTTCAGTCCGATTACTTTTTGAAATAGATTAGCTACAACAGTTTAAGGGAAATTAAATTTTCAAATACAATTTGTATGTCAAGGATATAAATACTTTAAGCTAGGCATTTTTGTGTTGAAATTATTAAAATGTTAGATTCATGTCCTTTTGTATAACACTGTTATTGAGGCTCAATTCATTGAAGTGATTGGCACTCGCTCTCAAAGGTATAGAAATAAAGGGCATGAGTTGTATTGAAGGGGTGGTGGTTTAGAAACTTGATTTTTGTTAGAAGCTACAAGACCAAGCAGCTGTGGTATAGGTGCAGTGCCTAAAATCTGGAACCCTTGGGACTGAGGCTGTTCCGGATTCCGAGCTTTTCCGGACTACCGATTTGCTTTCTGACGTCACGAATCTGGAAACACCCGAGCCAAGGTTTGGGTATTTCCGGAACGTCAAAGGTGGGGATTCTTGCCAAGGAGCTGTTCGGGCCATCTGGTCCCACCGAGCAGGTCGTCGTTGGGCGGGCCCCCCACCGAGGTTGTATTTGGGCGAGGTCGTCGGGTCCGGATTCCAAAACTTTTTACGGATTCCGGACAACCCTGCCACCGATTGGTCCGGATTCAGGAACATTTTGGATTCCGAAACTCTGGATTTTTGACTCTGCACCTGTATTACTAAAGTTTTATACAGGTTTTCTATTACATTCTACATTTTTAAAAAATGCTACTAGTGCCAATGAAAAATAACATCTATAATACTGTAGGATCCTGCTGATTGACTACATAGAAATTGCAAGACAGAATCAGACCATTAGGCCCAACCAGTCTGTGTTGGTGTGTGTTCGCCACACGAGTAATAGTTCTAATCCCATGTTTCTGCCCTGTTCCAATATCACCTTTTTGTCCTCTTTTCCTTCAACCACCTTTCTTATCCTTATAAGTTGACATGGTCTCTGCTTCAATCATTCCAGTAATGCATTCCAAAGCCTCATGATCCTTTATGTTTAAAAAGAAAGAAACTTTCTACTGCTTTTTTCCCTAAATCTCTTGCATTTAAGCTTATATCTTATGTTCCCACATTCTAGATGCCTCAATTACTGAAAGCGGTCTGTTTCTGTCCACTGTGTCCCATTTTTTAAGCACCTCTATCAACTATTCTAACAAAACAGCCCGAGTCCTTATATTCGTATTTCCTCGTACTGGGCAGCATCCTAGTGAATCTGCATTGTACCATATTGCCTCAACATCCTTCCTATAGTGTGGAGCCCAAAATGGCACACACTACTCCAACTGTGATCTTACTAAAATTTCATGCAGGTTCCCCATTACATCTTGACTTTTATATTCATTGGGCCGGATTTTCAGCTTTTGTGGGGTTTTTGGCGAAAACGGTAACGATACGTGAAAATTATCGTTTTCGGTGCATTACCGTTTTTAGACCAAACTTTCGGCCTTTGGGGTCTCAGTAAGGGAGGCGTTCCACAATTATTTGCGGCGCAAAACGCGAGTTTCGGCAACTTTAGTCCAGGGTAGTCTGCACTGCGAGAGGCCTTAGGGGTGGGGGGGGGGGGGGGGGAGGGAGTTCCCAAAAACATTTACAAGGCCCTTAACTAATTAATTGCTACAAAAAAAAATTTTTTAAATAAAAACTTTAACTTGCCTTTTTTGCAGGTTTTTCGTACTTACCGCTGCTGGCAGGGTTATATTTACCTGTCTCTGTCTGGGCCCGGCGTACAGGTCGGGAGACTGCCAAAACTCGGACAGTAACGCAACCCGCATCATTACACGTCCGGCACAGCTCTCCCCGGCAGTAGGTCCCATCGCCACCGCAAACAAGGAGCCAAGGATCTCGCCCGGGCTTTGCGACCGGGTTTTCTCCGCAGAGGGTCAAAATGTAGCACAAACTCGGTTGCAAACCCGGCCCATATACCTCTTGCCATAAAACCCAGAATTACATTAGTTTGTTTTTATTGCCATGTCAATCCCTCTGCTCATCAACCAACCTTTCCCCAAAGTATTACTTCTATTTTTTTTTCACCAAACGATACACCTCACACTTGCTGATATGTAATTCCATCTGCCACTTTTTTGCCCATTTCACTAACTTATCAGTATCCCTTTGTTGCTTCCTTTTGTCCTCAATGATTTACTATGCCTCTTATTTTAGTGTTGCCTGCAATTTTGAACACCACTCTCTCTAGCCCTAAATCTACCCTATATAAAATCATTCCTATATACAGTGAACAACAGAGGGACACCTCTACCCATTTTCATCCACCCTGAGAAATTGTCCTTAATTCTTACACTCCGTTTCCTGCCTTACAACCAGTTTTTAATCCCATTTGCTACCCTTCCCCTAATTCTATTCCCCTTAATCTTCAATATTTTCTTGTGTGGTACTTTCATGTGTGGGCTTTCTAAACGCCCATGGGTACCACAATAACAACTTGTATTTATATAGCATCTTTAACGTAGTAAAACGTCCTAATGGCGCTTCACAGGAGTATTATAAGACAAAAAAAATTGACACCTAGCCACATAATGTTACAGAACTTTTTGCAGCTTTCAAATAAATGTTAAAACTTTTGCCTGATATCTCTCTCACAGCAATAGCAGTCCACCTTTTTCTTTCTTTTGGTTACACATTCCAGTATTACTAACAATAACAGTAAATTATATCATCTTTGTCTGTTCTTCAGATGCTTTTCAAATGAGTATAAAAATACTGAATATAACTGACAAAATTAGTTGTCACATTTAAACAGAAATCATTTAACATGTTACACAAGGGGCGTCACTCAGCTTGTAGCTCCGAAACATTCATACAGACTGTTTTTTTTTTAAAAAGGACACTGTACTGAAAGTAGAAAAAGGGCAGAATCTTTCCCTTTCTCCTTTCTTTATTTCATCATGGACTAATTTATTTTTTCCTCTTTCAACCCAATTGATAATTTCTGGTTACATCTTGCTTGTCAAAACCTTAAGAGGGTGGGGGCCTTGGACTTTCAGTCACCAAATTAAGAAGACAGTACTTTGCAGATCACAAAGTTGTCACCATCTCTAGTCTCTCAATCTTAAATTGAAATGAACTCAACATAGTCACACTTCCTTAAAACTTCCAACGTTCAAGACAAGACTACAAAGAGTTAAATGGCTTTTAGCTCTATGCACAGAAAAGTGGTGGATGTAAAACAAACACAACAGACACACCTTCTTTCAAAGAGACTTTCAGACAAAAGGAATCCTGTAACTTATTAAACATTCATGGTCAGGAAAACTTCCACACTTTAACACATACTTTCACACAAACTGAAATTCCAGCATCCTTTAAAGTTCCTTTCATTCAGTGAATATTGTGTTTTATGTTTTTCGGCACAGAATCTGATAGTTTGTGTCGGTTTCAACTTTGTTTCTTTTTTTCAATTTTTAAACTGTCGTCTCAGCAACTATTCCTGGCTTCCCAATTTCCTGTTTTATTTTCCTTCGTTTACTGAGTTTTCAAATGGGTTCGCTTATGACTTGGATCCTTTTTATCTCCCACTGTCTCTCCTATTTATGCTTCCCTTTTACCCCACTTTTACTACGTTTATCTGCAACTTTTGCGTAGAACTGTGACACATAGACAAGTAATCTTTTTACTTTCTCTCATTTAATTTTCTTCTCGTCCCGTTGTCCTTGAATATACTTCACCGCCTCGCCATAAGCCGATGTCCTACTAGTCAGACGCACTGTAACTAATATTTGAGTATCCTTAACACTCAGCTTACTTTTCACTGCCTCTCGTAGTGCCCCTCGGGCATCTTCCAGAGAATACTTTAATTGCTCATTTTTTCTTTTAACCTTCTCGCATTGCTTTTTAACCTCAGCTGCTTCTGACATCGCTGCGTAGGCCGCTGCTGCTAAAGCATGAACTCTGATCAATATTTCTTTGCTTATTCTTCAGCTGCTTCTTTAAATCTTGTATCTGAGCCTCCTGCTCCTGTACTAACTGTTCTTTGTTCATCACCACTACGTGTACAGAAATGAGCAGCGTATACCAGTAATCTCCTTCCTTTATGTATTTTATTTTTTTTGTCATCCACTCGTCTCTGGACGTACTCAACTGCTTTCTTGTATGAGGCTCCTTTTATGGCAGGTCGGGGTCTCCACACTGCTCCCAGGCCGCTGTTCGACGCTCGTTTTATGGCCCCGACCTGCCGCTGCAGCGGCCTGGGAGAAGCGTGGAGGCCCTGACCTGCGTGAGAACACCAGCGGCAGGTTGGGGCCATAAAAGGAGCGGCGAGCGGCCCTGGGAGCAGCGTGGAGGCATACTACTCCAGGGAGCAGCACGAGCTGCGACGGCAGCGAAGAGTGACGTCATCAAGGTCCAGGTCGGTGAATGGAGCGTGGGCTGACATAGCAGGAGCGGCGAGAGACTGGAGGGATGTGATTGGAGCCCAGGAGCGGCGTGAGTTCGGGGCCCAGGGGCAGCACGGGCCAGCCCACACAGCGATATGTGAGCTCAATAGGTCCGTGCAGCAGAGCTGGTCTCCAGTCGTCTTGGGTAATCCTTGCCACTGGACCAAGACCTAGCTCTGTCAAGCCTGTGTGGTGGCTGGTGTGCAACGGCCACCACATGTTTAAAAAAAATCCATGCACAGACATCTTCCACCCTTCAGGGTGTAGTTCAGGACCTGGAATTTTAGGTCCTTCATTGGAACACCTGTGAACTTATCCTTTTTTGGTGTGGAAGCAAGTCATCTTCATTTCGAGGGACTGCCTATGATGATGATGATATACGAGGACATCTTATTATTCAGGCAATTTGCCACTAAATCCTGGACGTCCTTGTTACTCGGCTTATTTAATTTCTTCTCTAGTGCCTCCCTTATGTCTCTCTCAAACATCTCGGCGTCCTTTTGTCACTATGACTCTGCAACCCAACAAGATCACCATAATCAAGTCCTACTTCTGGTCTTTCAAACAATTAGGCTCGACTGCAAACCAATATGGTGGGTATATTGTGTTCAATTAGAGTGCAAGACCCAAAGTCTGGCTCAACTCCCACAACAACCCTATTGCAGTCCCATCTGGGTCACCATTTGTAAGAAGTAATAGAGACTCTGACTTGATCTCAGTTAGTAATGATAAATCTTTTTATTAGGATTATATAATGAGTACACACATCTTTAAAGAAATACAGCCCCGAACAGGTTCTACATTACCGATTCAAGCACTAGTCAGCGTAGCACAACAAGCAATGTCTTTACATTTCCCCTTTCTCACTTCGGAGGTGCTCACTGGCTCCTTCTCTGTGGGGGTGCTCACTGGCTCCTTCTCTGTGGGGGTGCTCACTGGCTCCTTCTCTGTGGGGGTGCTCACTGGCTCCTTCTCTGTGGGGGTGCTCACTGGCTCCTTCTCTGGGGGGAGTGCTCACTGGGTCCTTCTCTACAACTGTGATGATTAGTTACAATCTTTTTTCAATTATATCCATTTTCCTGATCACATGTCCCAGTTGCATCAATTATTAGGGTTTCTACAATGACCTGTTAATTGCACATACATTTTTCACACTTCTCTAACTCTTGTCTGGCACATTGTAGAGTTTTCCTGTTTCTCTCCCCTTCTAGATCTTTTGCAGTTTCAGTGGTTAAGGGTGTATTTGTAAAGCCAAGTCGAACAGTCAATTTAATTAAAATAGCTTAGTTCTGCAACAAGGCACCAGCCTTGTGATAGCCTTACCGACTAGATCTTACAAATGACACCTAGGTTGCAAACCATGTGGTTCAGCCTCAGACAAATGTTGGAGAGAGGGATGGAGTCATTGGCTAGGGAACAGAGTTTGTGGCAGTAACTGAAAATAATGGCTTCTGTCTTCCCAATATTTAATTGGAGAAAATTTCTGCTCATCCAAAACTGGATGTGGAGGGGTCGAGAGAAATGGTGATGACACATACATTGCATTGTCCCCCATCCACCATATATGTCACTCCCTCAAAGAACTCTGATTTGTCAAGCATAATCTTCCTTCCTGAAACACATGATATACCCTCACACTGCCACACTAGGTCTATAGCCATGCAGGTTACAGCACTTCAAGTGCTTTTATATGTGGTGAGGGTTTCTGCCTCTACCATCCTTTCAGGCAGTGAGTTCCAGAGCCCTACAACCCTCTGGGTGAAGAAGTTTTCCCTCAAATCCCCTCTAAACCTACCAATTACTTTAAATTTACCACAGAGAATTGTAAACCTGTGGAATTCTCCACCACAGAAAGTTGTTGAGGCCAGTTTGTTAGATATATTCAAAAGGGAGTTAGATGTGGCCCTTACGGCTAAAGGGATCAAGGGATATGGAGAGAAAGCAGGAATAGGGTACTGAAGTTGCAAGATCAGCCATGATCATATTGAATGGTGATGCAGGCTCGAGGATATAACATGGTAGATAGAGGTGTACCGATGGATGTGGTGTATTTAGATTTCCAAAAGGCATTCGATAAGGCGCCACACAAAAGGTTACTGCAGAAGATAGAGGTACGCGGAGTCAGAGGAAATGTATTAGCGTGGATAGAGAATTGGCTGGCGAACAGAAAGCAGAGAGTCGGGATAAATGGGCCCTTTTCGGGTTGGAAATCGGTGGTTAGTGGTGTGCCACAGGGATCGGTGCTGGGACCACAACTGTTTACAATATACATAGATGACCTGGAAGAGGGGACAGAGTGTAGTGTAACAAAATTTGCAGATGACACTAAGATTAGTGGGAAAGTGGGTTTTGTAGAGGACACAGAGAGGCTGCAAAGAGATTTGGATAGGTTAAGCGAATGGGTGAAGGTTTGGCAGATGCAATACAATGTCAGAAAGTGTGAGGTCATCCGCCTTGGGGAAAAAAAACAGTAAAAGGGAATATTATTTGAATGGGGAGAAATTACAACATGCTGAGATGCAGAGGGACCTGGGGGTCCTTGTGCATGAAACTCTTTTGAGTTAAAGGATGCGTCTCAATGTATTGGCCAGGCTGCACTGCAGCATCTATTCACAGGTGCGACCCAACTACTGACCAGCACGGGGGCTTTGACCTGCTCCGTTCCCGACCTGGGCCGGTTCACCCCTCTTCATCAGACCTGGTGATCCCAGGTTAACCGAGGACCACCATGTGGATACCGGTCTTAGTGTGGACACCCGATCGGCACAGGCGACAGCAGCCCAGAACTCCTGACCTCGAGCAATCCTGCAGCCTCAGCCTCCCAGCAGCGGGATCACAGGCGCGCGCCACTGTGCATGAAACTCTTTTGAGTTAACCTGCAAAAACATAAAACATTAAAACCATGCCACCCGACCTGGGTGACACAGCAGACATTTTCAAGGCCCCTTTTTTTTTTTTGGTTTTTGGTTTTTTTTTTGGGGCGCTAAAATCAAATTTTTCCAGTGCCCCCTTTAAAAGGGGAGGGGGACACCCACTGTGCATGAATCCCAAAAAAAGTTAGTTTGCAGGTGCAGCAGGTAATCAGGAAGGCGAATGGAATGTTGGCCTTCATTGCGAGAGGGATGGAGTACAAAAGCAGGGAGGTCCTTCTGCAACTGTATAGGGTATTGGTAAGGCCGCACCTGGAGTACTGCGTGCAGTTTTGGTCACCTTACTTAAGGAAGGATATACTGGCTTTGGAGGGGGTACAGAGACGATTCACGAGGCTGATTCCGGAGATGAGGGGGTTACCTTATGATGATAGATTGAGTAGACTGGGTCTTTACTCGGAGTTCAGAAGGATGAGGGGTGATCTTATAGAAACATTTAAAATCATGAAAGGGATAGACAAGATAGAGACAGAGAGGTTGTTTCCACTGGTCAGGGAGGCTAGAACTAGGGGGCACAGCCTCAAAATACGGGGGAGACAATTTAAAACCGAGTTGAGAAGGAATTTCTTCTCCCAGAGGGTTGTGAATCTGTGGAATTCTCTGCCCAAGGAAGCAGTTGAGGCTAGCTCATTGAATGTATTCAAGACACATATAGATAGATTTTTAACCAATAAGGGAATTAAGGGTTACGGGGAGAGGGCGGGTAAGTGGAGCTGAGTCCACGGCCAGATCAGCCATGATCTTATTGAATGGCGGAGCAGGCTCGAGGGGCTAGATGGCCTACTCCTGTTCCTAATTCTTATGTTCTTATGAAGGGCCGAATGGCCTACTCCTGCACCTACTTTCTATGTTTCTATATGTAACTATAAAACAATTAACAAGAAAAAAGTAATATTTGCTGTACTGAATGTGCCCAGCCTTGTTTACGTCAGTAGACCTACTGTTCTAAGCACATTTACTTACCTATTTTCCCCATCAGTTATCTAAATTGTTGTGAATAACAGTGGTCTGAGCATCAGTCTGAAAGGTGCACATAAAATCACATTGTACAACTGAATGAATGGACTGGAGGAATCTTGCTATGTATTCAGTGAAGTCAGCTCCTGGATTTGCAGCAGAGCAACTAACTTTTGAAATGTTGCCTGAACTAGTAAGCTGAGTAAATTCTGAATTTATCTTGCTACTTGCTGCTGTTATAGTCTATTATAGAACTGCTGCAGCAAGTGGTTCTGCTTTACAAGTTGCATATCCACTCCACATCCTGAAATGATAAAAACACAAGCCCAGTATTGCAAAAGATTCTATTCATCCTTTCATGCTACAGTTGGTATCCTGTTGCCCTGAATACCTCTGGTACCCATTCCAGGTACTGATCTTCTGCATTACTGCAGTGACACACAAAGTTTAGCTCCATGTCCACCTCAAATTGATGACACTAGCACATCTTGCTGTTCCGATTTAGTACTTCGCACCAATGACAAAACATCACTAAAAACAGCCCCTTCCAAACTTAGACTCGAGGGCTCAATTTTCCCCAATGCCATTTTTTTGCGTATTGCCAGATTTACGCCCGTTTCTTTATGGCCCCGACGACTCCAAAAAAAATAAGTGTCCTTTAGCTTCGGGGTGGGGTGGAGCCTAATGTCTGAACCAAAAACATGATGCCCCCTCTTTCCCCCACCCCCCCCCACAGCACATGCGTGAATTTAAAAAAAGGACATTTTTTTACGTGATTGCCATGGTCAGTACAGCTTCCGGTCTGCATTTGGCCATTTTTAAAGAGCCAGTTGTGTGTGAGAACTTTAACTTTCGTTAGAAAAATCGGAGCTGCAATACAAGGTGCAACGCAGTTCAAGGACCAAGAATTTCTTACAGGATGAAATGGAGGCACTAGTTACTGTAATTGAGGCCAGATGGTACGAGCTGGACACCAGCAGAGGTGATATAAAAGTTTCACCAAAAGAAATGATGAAACACTGAAACCAACTTGCAGAAGATTACTGTGCAATGGTGACCACCCCAAGGTCTGGAGGCCAGTGCAAAAAGAAGTGGCAGGACCTTGGTCAAGTAGTTAGTGTAAGTAATATTTTCATTTATTCACTGGAAATGCAATTGTAAATGTGACCATCTGTATATGTCCCACCCAGTAGAAAGATACCCTCTCTAAAATGTTATATTTTAATCTTTGCAGAGAAAGGTGGCACACAACAAAAGGGAAAGAACTCAAACAAGAAGCGGCTGGCAAATCTGCACCCACTGACACACTTGGAAGACATGGTCGCTGCTTTTATGGGTTCTGCCTGGAGAAAAGCAACCACCACTGCACAAACTGGGCCCACACTCGAGGGAGAGGGTAAGTGCTGCAAATTCCACAGTCTGGCTTTGCTAAATGTTAAGTACTGCGCGGGCTAGCCATGCTTCGGTTCATGGGGATGTCTCCGCTAGCTACGCTTTGGTTGAAGCAATGTGCTATCATTCATCGTGGTCCTTCAAGTCAACCTGTTGCCTGTGCTGTGTGAGCCTACTCATGCCACCCATCCTGCCCCTGCCTCTGCTGCTAACGATTTGTCTGTTCTGTTATATATTGCAGAACTTGAAGCCAACTCTGACGATGCAGAAGAAGATTCAGACATGGACAAGCCTGAAGAGGAGAACATCTTCCAATCCCACCTTCCAGACCAAAAGCATGGGGGTGAGGATGAGGGGGACGTGATGTATGAAGCACCCACTGTTGTACTCACTCTGGAGGAGGTGCAGGTGCCACCCATTGAGCTGCCAGCCCCTTTCCTGAGTGGTACGAGTATTGGGACATTCCATGGTTTGCCACAGTCAGAGGCTGGGGAATCCAGTGGGGTGCAGCGAGTCACACCCAGGGCCCCACCATCCGAGGCTATGGATCCCACTGGGATGCAGCAAGGTACACCCAGGGCCCCACCGTCCAAGGCTGCGGGTTCCAGTGGGATGCAGCATGCCACAGGATGAGGAGGGGAGGGAGAGCTCGACAGCACTCATCTGAGCTGCAGGATCTAACAGATATGGTTCAGATGATGGCAATGAGTGTGGAGAGCATTGACCTTACATGATCACTCCTGGACACCGTCAGTGAGGTGGGTGATGAGATATCGGGACTGTCTGGAAAAGTAATAACACTCAAGAGAAATGGGAACATTGTCCAGGAACATGAGGGAGGGAATGTCTCGGCCAGCTGATACAATGTCGGTGCATATGAGGGACGGAATGTCGCAGGTAGCTGATGCGCTGTCGGCAAACATGAGGGAGGGAATGTTTATGTAGTTGATACACTGTTGGTCAACATGAGGGAGGGAATGTCACAGGTAGCTGATACACTGTCGGCGAACATGAGGGAGGGAATGTTGGAGGTAGTGGAGACACTGTCGGGGCACATGATGGACGGAATGTCGGAGTTAGCTGCCCAGACCCCACAGCTATTGACAGAATCAACAGCCACTTCCACTCCAATCCCCAGACCAGCCTCTGAAGAGGCCCAAGCCGGGCCTTCCATATTACTGCCTGCCCACTCCCCCCATCAAGAAGTGCGCATTACCCGAGATGTTCGAAAGAATAAGCTCGGTACCAACCCGAGAAAGGCTGCACCACTGCCCGTGGGCAGGGGTGGAGTCAACAAGACCAAGCCAGCGGGCGGTCTTAAAATGTGGAGAAGAGATGGGTACAACCTTTTTTTGCTGCTGTTGTAACTGTTCTCAAATGAAAAGTTTTTTATAAGTTATGTAAATTTACAAGTTTAAAAGTTTATAACTGATCTTAACTGAAAACTTTAAAGTTTGCGACAAGAATATTTTATTAAAGTTAAGTACAAACAAATGTTTGTTAAACTTTTGAATAAAATATATTTTAAATTATAACTGAATCAATTCCATTATTAACACAACTTTTTGAAGTAAAGAATCATCATTTCCATTAACACAACACATTACGGAACAGGTCCAAACAGTAAACATGGTCCATTTTGAATAGTTGCCACTTCAGGCAGCAAAACGTTCACTGATGAGCTGCTGGTGCAAGGCTCGAGCAATCGTTGAAGGGGCACGATGGCCCACTGCCCTCCGCCGTCGTGCTCCGGGTTCAGGTAGTTGCATGGTGTCCTCGTCGTCGTCCTCCCTGTCATTTGCATCTTCCTCCTCGCCATCAGCCACTCTCTCCTCGGATGAGTCTTTTACTACCAGCTGCTGCTGCTTCATGATGGCTAAGTTATGCAGCATGCAGTACACAACAGTGAACTGACCGACAATCTCAGGGGGAGTATTGCAAGTAGCCTCCGGAATGGTCCAGGCATCGGAAATTATGTTTCAAGTTGCCAATGGTCCTCTCTATTATGCTGCACGTTGCAATGTGCGACATGTTGTATTCCCAGTCAGCTTCCGTCTGGGTTACATATAGGGGCGTCTTATGAGCCAGATGGCGAGGCCTTACCCTTTGCCTTCCAGTAGCCAGCTGTGTCCTTCTGGCTGCTGCCGAAACATGGCAGATATAGCGCTCTCGCGTAGGATGAACGCATCATGGGTGCTCCCAGGCTATCTTGCATCAGCTGACATGATGCGATGCACGTTGACACACAACGAGTTGCACATTAACGGAGTGGAAGCCTTTTCTGTTCCTTTACATCTCTGAATCCTCCAAAGGTACTCGCAAGGCGATGTGGGTACAATCAATGCAGACTTATACCTTTGGGAAGCCAGCAATCCTGGGGAAGCCCACAGCCCTTTCACACATAGCCTGGGCAGACATGGGGAACTTTATGTAGTCATTCCTCTGGGCATATAGTGCAGCACTTACCTGCCAAATGCAGGTATATGTGTTTCATGTTGAGAAATGCCGCACATATCCCCTTGTGGGATGTATCCAGTTGTGGCCTACATCGATCCAGATGCATAGAATGAAAGTGCAGCTGCACCCTTCACTTCAACTGACAAAGCAGTCCTGCTGACACTTCTAGGTTGCAGGTCTGCTTTTACTAACTCACAGATCTAATTTACTGGAATGCTTTGAGGATATAACGAGCATGGTGGAACACAGGTGTACCGATGGATGTGGTGTATTTAGATTTTCAAAAGGCATTCGATAAGGTGCCACACAAAAGGTTACTGCAGAAGATAAAGGTACACGGAGTCAGAGAAAATGTATTAGCATGGTTAGAGAATTGGCTGGCTAACAGAAAGCAGAGAGTCGGGATAAATGGGTCCTTTTCGGGTTGGAAATCGGTGGTTAGTGGTGTGCCACAGGGATCGGTGCTGGGACCACAACTGATTACAATATACATAGATGACCTGGAAGAGGGGACAGAGTGTAGTGTAACAAAATTTGCAGATGACACAAAGATTAGTGGGAAAGCGAGTTGTGTAGAGGACACAGAGAGGCTGCAAAGAGATTTAGATAGGTTACGCGAATGGGCTAAGGTTTGGCAGATGCAATACAATGTCGGAAAGTGTAAGGTCATCCACCTTGGAAAAAAGAACAGTAAAAGGGAATATTATTTGAATGGGGAGAAATTACAAAATGCTGCGGTGCAGAGGGACCTGGGGGTGTCCTTGTGCATGAATCCCAAAAAGTTAGTTTGCAGGTACAGCAGGTAATCAGGAAGGCGAATGGAATGTTGGCCTTCATTGCAAGAGGGATGGAGTACAAAAGCAGGGAGGTCCTGCTGCAACTGTATAGGGTATTGGTGAGGCCGCATCTGGAGTACTGCATGCAGTTTTGGTCACCTTACTTAAGGAAGGATATACTAGCTTTGGAGGGGGTACAGAGACGATTCACTAGGCTGATTCCGGAGATGAGGGGGTTACCTTATGATGATAGATTGAGTAGATTGGGTCTTTACTCGTTGGAGTTCAGAAGGATGAGGGGTGATCTTATAGAAACATTTAAAATCATGAAAGGGATAGAGAAGATAGAGGCAGAGATGTTGTTTCCACTGGTCGGGGAGACTAGAACTAGGGCACAGCCTCAAAATACGGAGGAGCCAATTTAAAACCCAAGTTGAGAAGGAATTTCTTCTCCCAGAGGGTTGTGAATCTGGAATTCTCTGCCCAAGGAAGCAGTTGAGGCTAGCTCATTGAATGTATTCAAATCACAGATAGATAGATTTTTAACCAATAAGGGAATTAAGGGTTACGGGGAGCGGGCGGGTAAGTGGAGCTGAGTCCACGGCCAGATCAGCCATGATCTTGTTGAATGGCGGAGCAGGCTCGAGGGGCTAGATGGCCTGCTCCTGTTCCTAATTCTTATGTTCTGATCTCGGTTACAACTTCTTTGCGAAAAAGCAGCCTTCCCACACAGTCTGCATCGCTCGGATGCTGGTATGAAAGCCTGCCTTGATATACCTGACGTCGGTAAGGCTGAATTTAGGGCTGAATTGGAGGTTGAACACACTTGATGTTGAGAGCAGGGACAATTTTGTTGATTTAAATTGCTCCTGTCCTTTAATAGCTCAACACAAGTTAATTAACTGGTAGCTTATTGTTCAAATTCTAGATACTTTGGCATCTGTCCATGAGCCTAAACATCACTAGCCGTGCAAGCAAAGATATGACATTTAGGCCCCAAGTTTCCACACGCTACAAAACGGGCGCCCCTCCGAGACGGGCGCCCGTTTTTCGCGCCAAAAACGGCGCCTGAAAAAAAACGCGCGATTCTGGAGCGCCCTGCAGCTCCATGTCTGCTTGGCGCGGCGCCCAGAGGGGCATAGCCTACCACTCGTGCCGATTTTGTAAGTGGGAGGGGGCGGGTACCATTTAAATTAGTTTTTTTCGTGCCGGCAACGCTGCGCGTGCGCGTTGGAGCGTTTGCGAATGCACAGTGTGAAGGAAACATTGGCACTTGGCCATTTTTGTAGTTCTTTGTCGCTGTTTAATTTTTGAATATTTTTTAATAAAAGCACATTGCCCTTCTATGATCAGCACTGAGGCTTCTTGCAGCAGTGAGAAGGCTGCAGAAAGCCTCAGAAGTTGAGGCAGCCGTTTCCCGACGGCCTCTTCCTCCCCCCCCCCCGCCCCCCTGCCGTCGGGAAACGGCTGCTCAACTTCTGAGGCTTCCTGCAGCCTTCTCACTGCCTCCTTTCCCCCCCCCCCCCCCCCCCAGCCCGCCGTCGGGAACGGCTGCCTCCTCCCTCCCTGCCGTTCGCGGGAACGACGCCACACCGCTGAGCTGACTGTAAGGCTTCCACCTCAAGTGGAAGGCTGCACAAATGCCTGCTTACTGCCCGACTGCTCCTCCCTCCCTCCCGTTCACGGGAACGACGCCACACCGCTGAGCTAACTGTAAGGCTTCCACCTCAAGTGGAAGGCTGCTTGCTGCCTACTTACTGCCTCTCCCTCCTTCCCTCCCTCCCGTTCGCGGGAACGACGCCACACCGCTGAGCTGACTGAAGCACTTTCACACAGGTAGGAAGATGGTTTATTTAATCTTTTCTTTGCTTATAAATGTTTATTCAGGTTGGATTTATTTGTATAATATTTGTATAAGTATAAATAAGGATTTATTGTAGAATTTAATTACTTCCCTTTTCCCCCCCCCCCCCCCCCCCCACCTCGTTCTGAACGCCTAATTTGTAACATGCGCCTGATTTTTTAATGTGTAAAAATCTTCACTTGCTCCATTCTAAGTTAGTTTGGAGTACGTTTTCACTGTGGAAACTTTGAAATCAGGCGTCAGTGGCCGGACACGCCCCCTTTTGAAGAAAAAATTCTGTTCCAAAGTGAAACTGTTCTAACTGACTAGAACTGCAGAAAAAAAAATGTGGAGAATTGCGATTTCTAAGATAGTCCGCTCTCCACCAGTTGCTCCTAAAAATCAGGCGCAAATCATGTGGAATCTTGGGCTCTTAATCTCCACAAGAGTCTATTTCCTGTTTAATGTAATGTTAGGGAGGAAGATAGCTATAAAAAGGATCTTTTTTTCCATTGATTTTTAATTATACTTTTTCTTACTCATTTGTTTGTGGTGGCCTTCTTAATCTCTCAAATCACCCCCCCTCCTCCCTCCCCTTTGGAGGTAGTGCTCCCTATTTAAGAGAAAAAGTTAACATGAGTTCAGAGTTAAATTAGTCGCACAAAACATTGTGCATTTTATAATCGTGATTTTCATTGATAGAATTTTAACTTTATAGTTGCAAAAATTTGCTGATTGCTGTATTTAAAAATGACAACAGCTTCATTCTTCCGTTCCTTTAACCGGCATTTTGTCCTTATTTTCCCCTCCTTGTTTTCATGCTAACATTTCATGTTGACATATTGAGATAGAAATTCGGCATCTGTGTTTGCCAGACTGTGATTTTCTGTCCATTCAACAACACCTTGCATTTATATAGTGCTGTTAACATAGGAAAACATCCCAAAGCAATTCACAGAGGTGTAATCAAAAATGGACACCAAAAGCTTTTTCAAAGAGGTGGTTTCAAAGGAAATCTTGAGAAATGGGTGGAGAAACAGGGGTTTAGGGAGGAATTCTAGAGTTGGGGACCGAGATGGCTGATAGCACGGCTGCTGGTGGTGGGGTGAAGGGAGAAGAGGGTAAGCACAAGAGGCCAAGGTCAAAGATATGATGAGTTTGGCGAGATGGTTGGAATAGGTTAGAGATGGGGAGGGTTGTGGCCATGAAGGGATTTAAACAGGAGGATGAGAATTTTAAATTAACATGCGGAGGACTGTGAGCTAATACAGGTCAGCAAGTGCAGAGTGATTGGCGAATGAGACGGAGCTAAATATATTGGATCAGCTAAATTTAGCAGAGGATGGAAAATGGGAGGCCTGCGAGGAGAGAATAGGAATAGTTGATTCTGGAGGTGACAGTGGTATAGCTGAAGATTGGAAGCATAAGAATACACAAAAATAGGAGCTGGAGTAGGTATTTAAGAACGTAAGAACATAAGAAATAGGAGCAGGAGTGGGTCATTTGGCCCCTCGAGCCTACTCTGCCTTTTGATAAAGATCATGGCTGATCTGATCATGGACTCAGCTCCACTTTCCTGCCCACTCCCCATAACCCTTTATTCCCTTATCGCTCAAAAATCTGTCTATCTCCGCCTCTCATATATTCAGTGATCCAGCCTTCACTGCTCTCTGGGGCAGAGAATTCTACAGATTTACAACCCTCAGAAGAAATTCCTCCTCATCTCAGTTTTAAATGGGTGGCCCCTTATTCTGAGACTATGTCCCCTAGTTTTAGTTTCCCCTATGAGTGGAAATATCCTCTCTGCATCCACCTTGTCGAGCCCCCTCATTATCTTATGTTTTGATAAGATCACCTCTCATTGGGCCCAAATTTTCCCATGAGTTGCACTTTTTTTTGGTGTATCTTAAAAGTTGCAAATATGGCCATTTAATTTGCACCAGTGTAAGGAATTAGTTAGGTTTTTTGTTAGGTCAGTTTTTTCTTTCCAAAGGGGTCGTTCCCAGCCACTTACACCATTTATGCCAATTTGGCCAGAAAAAAGTTTTACTAAACTAACTTAGGGCAGCATATGTGTCCACTTTTGTCCGCACAGAAAGACCTTACAGTTAAGGAATCGGTGCAAGTAACTACATTTCAAGCACCACCAAGCACCAAACAAAGCACAAAAAGTAATAAGCAATTAATTAACAAATAAAATAGAAACAACCCTGCACCTAAAGCACCAAGACCAAAGTAATAAGCAATCAATAAATAAAAAATAAAAAAATAGAAGGAACCCTACACCTAAACAGCATTTCAAGCACCAAAGAAAGCACAAGCAGTAATAACAATTCAATAAAAAATAAAGAAGTGAAGTAAATAATTAAAGTAACAAATAAAAGTACTGCATCAAATCCTACCTTAAATTGAACGGGCAATTAAGAAATTGCCGCAGGTAAGTAAGGACCTGCACCCAAGCACCAAACATTGCAAATAAAAGTTTAAATAACTCATTAAAAACTAAAGAACTCAGGGAAACAATTGAATAACAAATAAAGAATTGTAGTAAATCCTACCTTGACTTGAACTCGGCCGGGGAAGGCAGTGGGCCAGCCTATACGGGAGGCCATTCGGCCTGGAAAAGGGGCGGCCAGCAAAGACTCATCGGGAGGCTGAAGGGAGAGGAGAGGAGAGGAGCACACACCGGCAAGCCCTTTGGCCAGGGCGGGGGGGGGCTGCAGTGTGCGAAGCAGAGCGACCGAACGCAGCATCGGTGGTGATGGGAGCAGGGAGGGAGAGAGAGAGAGAGAGAGAGAGAGAGAGAGCTGCTGGCTGGCTTTCGAGGGAGCGGGGTGGGGGGGGGGGGGGCGACCGAACGCAGCATCGGTCTGTGGGGGGGAGGGGGGGAATAAGGTGGGGAGGAAGAGAGAGAGAGAGAGAGAGAGAGAGAGAGTTGCTGGCTGGCCGGCCTTCGGGGGGGGGGGGGCCGCGGGGAGTCTTAATTTGCATGCAAACAGCAACACCGGCAGGACACGGCTACAAGTTTCGGCACTGCTGCGCATGTGCGAACACCGGACTCGACGCCACTGCGCGTACGCAACGTTGCTGGCACTGATATCGGCGCAGGGCTGTAGCTCCGCCCCCCACTGTTTAATCTGCACCGCGCCAGGGCACTCGGACTCTTCAGAACAGCCAAGATGGGACCATTTTTTTCCGGCGCCGTTTCCAGCGCACAAAGGGAAAGTACGCCAAAAAAACGGGTTGGCCAAAATTGGGCCCATTCTTCTGAACTCCAATGAGTATAGGACTAACCTACGCAAGCTATCTTCATAAGTCAACTCCTTCATCTCCGGAATCAACCTGGTGAATCTTCTCTGAACAGCCTCCATTGCAAGTATGCTGTACTCTAGGTGTGGCTTCACCAATACCCTTTACAGTTGTAGCAGAACTTCTCTGCTTTTATACTCTGTACCCTTTCCAATAAAGGCCAACATTCCATTTGCCTTCCTGATTACTTGCTGTGCCTGCATACTAACTTTTGTGTTTCATGCACAAGGACCCCCAGGTCCTTCTGTACTGCAGCACTTTGAAATTTGTCTCCATTTAAATAATAATTTGCTTTTCTATTTTTTTCTGCCAAAGTGGACACCCTATATTATACTCCATCTGCCAGATGTTTGCCCACTCACTTAGCTTGTCTATATCCCTTTATCTATAATCCCAGTCATCAAGATTCACGGCACGGCACGGCCCTCGACAACGTGGACCACTTCCCATACCTCGGGAGCCTCTTGTCAACAAAGGCAGGCATTGATGCCGAGATTCAACATCGCCTCCAGTGCGCCAATGCAGCCTTTGGCCGCTTAAGGAAAAGAATGTTCGAAGACCAGGCCCTCAAACCTACCACCAAGCTCATGGTCTACAGGGCTGTAGTAATACCCGCCCTCCTGTATGGATTAGAGGCATGGACGATGTGCAGAAGACACCTCAAGTCGCTGGAGATATAT